>NC_141685.1:1951317490-1952011485 GCF_964263255.1 Lissotriton vulgaris | reverse complement strand
CGCAAAGAGAGATGACACACACAAAGAGAGAGATGACACACACAAAGAGAGAGATGGTGCAGCCAGAGAGTGAGATGACACATGCAAAGAGTGAGATGGTGCAGGCAGAGAGTGAGATTAATAATGAAAATGTATTGCACTGCCATAAACTGTGAAACAACACTCACTTAGTTATGTTGTAAACTATTGTTTATATCGTTTACTTATTGTCATTGCTATGTAGTATGTTAGTAGTGGTCTATAATATGTTATTTTTTCTTTACCACAGATTGTAATCATCTATAGAAAGATAAAAGAATATGCCGACGAAGGAAAGAAGAAGAAAAAGTTATAAACATGCTTTATTGACCAAGAAAACACAATTAGAAGATTCATCCAAAACACAATCTTCAGTGAGGAATGCTCATGGTAAGCAAACTAAGGACTTTTTAAGGAAATTAATGCAATGTAAAAAACATCTGGATATTGTTTCAAAGAAAAAAAAATCATCTGTAAATACAAAGAAAAAGCAGAGCTCCCCAAAAAATGTTAGACCTGTACAAGGTGATGATATTGTCTATAGTAATAGACGGAAAAATCAATTTATTGACATTCGTAGACGAATGTTTTATAACAGAATTATTTTAAATGTATTAAAAAATGTTAAGAATTATAAAAAGAATACTGCTATTTATAAGAAAAAGAAAAGTATAGTGAAGATTGTGGATCAGGCTTTTGAAGTGAATTTTTTTTAATATATTTTAGTAATCAATATAATTCGTACACTAGATAAGGTAATCAATGTTTTGAAATCTAAATGTAAGTGGAAAAGAGTAATTCATCGGACTAATTTTTGTGATGTTTTTTGTGGAGAATGGAAGCATAGTTCAAGTTGTGAGCCATTTTTTAATGAAGAGAGTTTCTTTCAGGATAATGATTTGGTGCATGCAGTTGACACCAGTGGTCGAACATATGAGGTGAAGGACGGTTGTCCAGTTGAAAAAAAAACATTGTGCATAGAAATGCAGAAGAGGTGTTAACTGATGAAGTTTTAGGGAGATGTCCTAAGGTTCCAGTGTATACTTGGAATTGTAGTAGTATTTGTAGTGTGCAACAGGATTCAATTGATTTGTTTTGCAATTTCTTACGTACATATACTAAGAAAAGCCTTAAACAAAAAATGAAGATGTTGCAAGAGTTAGATCCTTGCAGAGTGAGAGTAAAAACAGGTTTGCATGGGCATTCACTGGCTTGTCTTTCAAGAAAAGTATGTCAGAGTGTTTTTCACCATTTTAGGAGGGACACGAAAGACTCGAACATCGAGCTGTTACTAGAAGGCTGTGAAAAGGACCTACAACCGCCAAAGAACATACAAAACGTAAATGGCCTAACCGACTACTACTATATGTCTATAATGGATATAGTCAACTCCTCACTACCTCTTAAACTAAAACGAACCACAGAGAAGATTAAAAACCCATGGTTCAATTGAACACTTAACGAGGAAAGACGTAAACTGAGAATGGCGGAAAGAAAATGGAGACAACACCCCACTTCTCCAGCTCTGAAATCTCTAAGAAAAACCAGAAAAGAATATAACAAAAAGATCCTCAACTCAAAAAAGAATATATCAGATCGGAATCGGACACCGCCAAAAATAGACAGCGTAAATTATTCGAAATATTGAAACAACAGTCCAACAAGGCGGCCAAAACGAACCAGGAATTCACAAAAACACAACTAAACTGTGAAAGCTTCTCTACCTTCTTCACAGACAAATCCAATACTTTGAAAAAGGAGCTCAAAAGTGCAGCAGATTACCTAGAAAACCAAACTCCGACAACAAACATTTCTAATACGTTAATCAAGGTTAATGGAGCGAAAAACAAAGCCCATTGGGACTCTTTCAAGCTATTGGACCAAAACTACATTGCCAAAACTTTACGGGAAATTAAACCCAATAATCACTACAATGATCCACTCCCATCGAAATACTTAAAATAAATCGACCAGGCCGTGATTCCCTTATGGACAAAAATTGTCAACGCCTCTCTATCTCAAGGGATTCTTCCAGGATGCCTAAAAACAGGTCAAGTAGTTCCCATTATCAAAAAATCGATGGCGGACCCTGACGATCCGAACAACTTCCGTCCGGTAACTAACATTCCGGTACTTGCCAAGCTAATAGAGAAATATGTGCAGAGTCAACTCAACCAACATATAGACAATTTTTCTCTGTTTAATGAATGCCAGTCGGGCTTCAGGTGGACAGGGCAAACCAAACTACCAAGCCAATTCTTTCACTGGGAAGGAAACAAGCTTCCGGGGACGGGCAAACCAAACTACCAAGCCAATTCTTTCACTGGGAAGGAAACAAGCTTCCGGGGATGGGCAAACCAAACTACCAAGCCAATTCTTTCACTGGGAAGGAAACAAGCTTCCGGGGACTGGGCAAACCAAACTACCAAGCCAATTCTTTCACTGGGAAGGAAACAAGCTTCCGGGGACTGGGCAAACCAAACTACCAAGCCAATTCTTTCACTGGGAAGGAAACAAGTTTCCGGGGACTGGGCAAACCAAACTACCAAGCCAATTCTTTCACTGGGAAGGAAACAAGCTTCCGGGGACTGGGCAAACCAAACTACCAAGCCAATTCTTTCACTGGGAAGGAAACATGCTTCCGGGGACTGGGCAAACCAAACTACCAAGCCAATTGTTTCACTGGGAAGGAAACAAGCTTCCGGGGACTTGGGCAAACCAAACTACCAAGCCAATTCTTTCACTAGGAAGGAAACAAGCTTCCTGGGACTTTTTTGTGCAAACCAAACTACCAAGCCAATTCTTTCACTGGGAAGGAAACAAGCTTCCGGGGACAGGGCAGGACATAGTACTGAAACAGCGATGTTACAGATAGCTGATGATGCGTTACAAGCCCTAGACCAAAACAGATCATGTCTACTCATCCTACTAGACTTATCAGCGGCATTCGACACGGTGAACCACGTGAAGCTACTAAACAGACTACAAGATAAGATGGGAATATCCGGTACAGTGTTGAAATGGTTTGAATCTTTCCTTCAGGACATAACACAAAGATTCTCAGTCAATTGGAAAGGGGCGACCGCTCGGTCCCCCCGAACGTATGGTGGAGTACCCCGATCCCCCCGGGAAGCCATTTTGGGCGGGAGGCGAGTCTCGGCTGGTATGCCCGAAGCGGCGTAGCCGGGGCGCGCCTTTTCCCGCCCAAGAGGGGGCTGTCCTAGACACCTACGCCGATGGCCACGCCCCGTAGGCGGATTGGAGGAGGGTCCACGCCCGCCCGAAGAAGGATAAAAGGAGCAACAAGCCAAGGAAGCATCCTCTTGTTCCTGTGCTCTGAAGCTGCACCTCCCCGTTGCACGTGAGCTCGAGACGGAACGAAGAGCCAATTTTGAGAATTTGTAATCCTTGTGTTTTGTCTTCTAGCACTTCGAAACTTTGGTTCCAAGATCTTTCGGTCGACTATCGTAAGAAAATGCTGGGCAAAAGGGTCGGAAAGAAGGTTAGCACCGACCAAATGCTTCGTATGCTGGTGAAGGACATGGCGAATATGAAGAAGCAGATGGCGGCTATGAATGGTACGGGCCGGCCTAAGAAAGTCATCGGACTAGCATTGCCGGGGATAAAAGGGCCAGGAACAGGGCGGCAGGGGGCGAGGCTCCGGTTCCAGAGTCACCTCCGGCGAGCCCGGTCAGGCCAGTGGAGGCCCCAGTTCCGATTCCGGATGCAGGACAGCCGATCCCTGTCGTAGTTACACCGGTGAACGAGGGGGATATGCCACCCGAGTTGGCCGCCCAGTTGGCGGCGTGGTTGGGCAAGAATAATGAGGGTGCCATAGCTCCAGCGGATACGGCCGAAGAGGCCAAACTAATAATGAAGCAGTTGCGGCAGTCGCGAGATGCTGCGAAGGCACCTTGTCCTTTTGTTCCCCCTCAGGTTCCCGCGGAACAACCGTCTTCAGGCGTCGGAACAGCGGCAGCAGCGAGTTCAGCTACTGATTCGGGTAAGAAGCCGTTGCCAATGGCTGGGGAGGGGTCTGTACCCTCAAGAAGGGAAAAAGTGGTACAACATATACCGTTGGCCACAAAGGAAATGATATGGGCGGATAAATACGTGAACATATTTTCACTATTGACTGATCATTATGAAATAGAACACGTTAAAAATCAGAAGGAATTTTGCATCCAAGTGTATGGCGAGCAAAAATTGGGGGGTCAGAGTTGATGAGACAATCGCTAATTGGGCCAGGGCCTTTGGGATGTTCACTGCAATCATGGGGGAACGTAGGCCTGAGGTATTGCCTGAGTTGGCTTGTTACCAGACACGGATAATGGAGTTTTATGAATCGTACGATGGTGATCAATGGTTGGGTTATGATAACAAATTTCGTAAGGCCAAGGAGCACGACTCATCCCTGACGTGGGATTGTTTCGACTCCATTTGCTGGCAGAAACAGGTCAGGTCAAACTCGACAAAGCCGTTTTCGTTTGGCGGGAATGGGGCAGAGCCTTCCCGCCATTCCCCGGCGGTGCCCTTTCGGGCAGGCACCGGTAATGACCAGCACGCAAGGAGTAATGGGAACTCTGGCAAGAAAGGGGTATGCTGGAGCTTCAACAGGGGCAAGTGCACTAGACCACAGGGGACGTGCAAGTTCAGGCATGAGTGTGCAGGGTGCGGACAGTCTTCACACCCCGAGAGTTCGTGCAGAGCCAAGAATGGCGATACAGGGGGCAGAGGCGGCGCCAAACAGGTCTAATGACAGCCGAGGGGCGCTGCTACCTACTCCCATCGACATCATGGCAATGATCCCCTGGCTGAACGAATACCCAGATCATTTCTCTGCTGGGGTGTTGAGGGATGGTTTCTCATGTGGTTTCCGCATCCCGGCGGGGGATTTTCGGGGGGAAGCACTGTGTAAAAACCAACTGTCTGTTCAACAGAATACGGTTGTAGTACAGGCAAAGATTGCAAAGGAGGTGGCCCGAGGTCGGGTTGCGGGTCCATATGCGAACCCGCCTGTTCATAATTTTGTTTGTTCACCATTGGGAGTAGTCCCCAAGAAGGACCCAGGTGAGTTTCGGTTAATACATAATCTGTCCGCTCCTAAGGGTCTTTCCGTGAATGATGCGATTGACCCGGGAGTTTGTTCGGTGCGGTATGCTTCCTTTGATGAGGCTGTCGCCATGTTGAATCGCCTGGGGCCCGGAGCGCTGATGGCAAAATCGGATATCGAGTCAGCGTTCCGGTTGCTCCCGGTACACCCACAGGATCAGCGTCTGCTAGGCTTCGTGTTCCAGGGACGCTATTACATGGATAAATGTATGCCAATGGGTTGCTCCATCTCTTGTGCGTATTTTGAAAAATTCAGTAGTTTTTTACAATGGGCATTCACCAGAGCCACAGGCTTTACGCGGGTTATGCATTACCTAGATGATTTTCTGTTTCTGGGGGCAGCTGGGGACACAGAATGTGCACAGGCTTTGAGTAAATTTTGTGATCTCATGAGAATATTTGGCGTGCCACTAGCACCGGGCAAAACAGTGGGGCCGTCTACTTCACTCGAGTTTCTAGGAATTGAGCTCGATTCTGAAGAGGGGTGCTTCCGTTTGCCTAAGGAGAAGGTATTGAAATTTATGGCCTCACTCGAGGCATGTATTAACGAGACGAAAGTAACATTGCATCAGTTGCAGCAGGCTGTGGGTCAGCTTAATTTTGCCCTTAGAGTGATACCAATGGCTCGCCCCTTTTCTCGCTCTATTGCTCAAGCCATGGTTGGCCTTAAGGAAGGGCATCACCGCACAAGACTCTCGGCAGAGGTTCGCCAGGACATGCGCATATGGTTGGCATTCCTGGCGGATTTCAACGGTCATGTCCTGTGGAACAAACCAGCGGTTTCCTCCGAGGAGCTGGGTTTGTGGACCGACTCGGCAGGGAGTGTGGGTTTTGACGCCATCTTCGGTAACCATTGGTCGGCACAAACATGGCCGGCATGGTGGCACGAGAGTGGGCTCACAGGTAACATTGGGTTTCTTGAACTGTTCCCTATTCTAGTGGCCTTGAAGACATGGCCGGAGGGGTTTCGTGATCGCACTGTGGTGTTCTGGTCAGATAATATGACCGTGGTAGAATGTGTCAATAATCAGGCAGCACGCTGCAAATTGATCTTGAGACTAATGAAAGAAATTGTCCTGCTATGTATGAAATTAAACGTCCACTTTAGAGCAAAACATGTGCCTGGGGTACTGAACCAGGCGGCTGATGCACTCTCTCGTTCTCACATGCAGGCCTTCCGGGGCCATCTGCCCTCTGCGGACTTGGTGGCGGCACCATTTCCCGAACTTCTCTGGTCTCTCGGTGCCCCGGATTACAAAACCTCGTGGGAGAGAGTCTAGCCCCCAGGACAAGGAAGGCATATGAAGGGGCGTTCCGTTCCTATTGGGCATTTTTGGGTCCAGCTAGGGGGGAGCATTGGGGGCAGGAAGAATATGTCCTGAAATTTCTAGTTTCATTGCATCAGGCAGGCCGATCAGTGGCAACAGCCAATAGACACCGGGCCGCCATTGCATTCATGGCGCAGGCTCATGGCATTCAGGACCCCACAGCGTCCTTTCTAGTAAAGAAGGCGTTGCGCGGGTGGCAATGCCTTGAGGGTCGTAGAGGGGACGAGAGGCGCCCGATAGGGCTAGCAAGGTTGTCCCAGTTAATGTCCGTACTCCCTGCGACATGTTCATCTCAGTCGGAGACAGTGCTATTCCGGGCCGCCTTTGCATTAGCGTTCCATGGGGCCATGCAGATAAGCGAACTGGTAGCAAGGAACAAGCAGGATACGGGGGGAGGTCTGTGTCGAGAACACATCCAGATTAAAGGTGACACGATGGTAGTCACTATAGCCAAGTCCAAAACCGATCAGGGAGCGATCGGAGACAGTGTGGTTGTTCAGCGCATGCTAGGGTCCCACATGTGCCCAGTGAAATGCGTAGAGGAGTATTTAGCGCAGAGGGCGGCATCATGGGGGGGGAGCTTGCTGAGACATACCGACGCCACCCCACTGACCAGGTTTCAGTTTCAGCGGGTGTTGACAATGGCAATCGCGGCAGCGGGCTTGAACCCGGGCGATTTTGGGACCCACTCATTCCGGATAGGTGCTGCTACAGAAGCTACAGCCAGGGGTTTGAGTGTGGATAAAGTGAAACAGTTGGGTCGTTGGTCCTCGAATTGTTATAAGAGGTATGTGCGGTTGCACATGTTGTGAAGCTAATGTCATGCACTCACGCTTCTTGTTTTCTGTTTGGTTTTCAGTTTCGCGAGCAGGCTTTGCGGGGCGGACTGTGCAGTTGACCCGACACCTGGGGACCAGCGGTCAAAGATCACCGGCTGAGGGAAGAGTGGTGTGGGTCGTCGGCCACTCATACGTGAGGCGTGCCGCAGACGTATTCAAAGCAGGTGACATGATTCACATGGCTGGGGAATACGGGTACAGGGTGACCTTCTACGGAAGGGGCTGGCTCTGTATTGACCAGTTTCAAAATGTTATGGAGGGTCTGTTAGGGCGGACAAGGTCACCGCCATCTGTAATCATAGTGCATCTTGGGGGCAATGATTTGGTGACCACGGGTCGACCAGTACTTCTCGAATTAATCTTATCCACAGTAAGTTGGTTGGCGAGAAGGGTTCCGGGGTGCACGATTGCATGGTCCCACATGATTCCGTGGAAGGTGTGGCGGGGGGCTATTTCTGTGTCTGCTTTAAATCAGTCGGTGAAGAAAGTGAATAACAAACTTGGTAGGTTGTTCCGTACATGTACATTGCATTCTATTCCTCATGGATGCATCAGGGGGGACCATATGTACCTGGAGGATGGGGTCCATTTGTCCCGGGAGGGGAATGCTTTACTCATAGGAGACTTCGTAGCTTGGTTAAAGAGTTTGTGCAGCCATGACCTTTAAGTAGGAGTTTTGTGGGGGGTCCGGATAGCCGGTCAACTATCCGGCCTGTGGCGGTAAGGTCATGATCGGTGAGCAGTAATTGGAAGATCCCTAGAGGTGGGGCGTCACCCATTATGGATGGGAGCGCCCGGGGGGAGGCTGCCATTGGCCCCTCAAACGGGGAGGCGGTCCCCTTCTAAGGATGGGGACGCCGAAAGGGAAGGCGGTCAAGGCCCCTCCCTGGGGAGGAGGGGCTACGGGCCCCTCCTGGGAATTTCCCGGGGCCAGGACATCTGCGACGGCTGATGTGGTAAGCAGTGTGGGGTGGGAGGGGGGTCTACGCTACCTTCTAGACACCTCACACGAGTCCTCGGACGACCACTAAGATGGCGTCGAGTAAACAGGGGCCCCCGTTAAGACAAGGGAAATTGGAAGTTGGCACAGAGGTACAGTCCTCTGTGCGCCCGCCCCTCACAAGTAAGGGGGGAGTTCTGGTATTAGGGATCTGACACCGGTTACGACCTTGCCGTTGGCCCGTAATGTTAGGATGTACAATTTCAATTTTAAGAAATGCATGTACAGGATGTTTTAGTATCGGCTAGGAGAACCTTTGTATTAGAGATGTGTTAAGGTTAGCCAAGAACATCGTAATGTGTAAATGAAATTGTACATGATATGAAACTGTTATTTTAATGTTTTAATTTTGTTTCATATTTTTAATAAATACGGCCGGGAGGGTAACTCCCTCCCGCCTTCCAAAAGTTCAGAACCGTTTCCGTCTTCCCATTCTTGGGGATTGTGTTGAGAGGGGGTGTCGGGTATCCCAACCATATGGAAAGGGGCGACCGCTCGGTCCCCCCGAACGTATGGTGGAGTACCCCGATCCCCCCGGGAAGCCATTTTGGGCGGGAGGCGAGTCTCGGCTGGTATGCCCGAAGCGGCGTAGCCGGGGCGCGCCTTTTCCCGCCCAAGAGGGGGCTGTCCTAGACACCTACGCCGATGGCCACGCCCCGTAGGCTGATTGGAGGAGGGTCCACGCCCGCCCGAAGAAGGATAAAAGGAGCAACAAGCCAAGGAAGCATCCTCTTGTTCCTGTGCTCTGAAGCTGCACCTCCCCGTTGCACGTGAGCTCGAGACGGAACGAAGAGCCAATTTTGACGCACCCACCAGCCCCTGATGACAGCGATTTGTTTTGAATAAAGTCGAGTGACATGATACTGTTTCTTTTACAGGTTGTTGTGAATAAAGTTGATAAATTTGATATGTAATAAAGTGGTTGATCTTTCAGCATGTATTTCGACAAAGTAATTGCAGCAGAGTTAAATGTAGTGCTTAGTAGAAGTTATACTTTGAATTGCTCAGTATAATTGTCTGTTGTATTCTCTCTTAGTTTAGAAATGTCGTATTTATTTTTGGTCGGGCGGTAAGGTCATGATCGGTGAGCAGTAATTGGAAGATCCCTAGAGGTGGGGCGTCACCCATTATGGATGGGAGCGCCCGGGGGGAGGCGGCCATTGGCCCCTCAAACGGGGAGGCGGTCCGCTTCTAAGGATGGGGACGCCGAAAGGAAAGGCGGTCAAGGCCCCTCCCTGGGGAGGAGGGGCTACGGGCCCCTCCTGGGAATTTCCCGGGGCCAGGACATCTGCGACGGCAGATGTGGTAAGCAGTGTGGGGTGGGAGGGGGGTCTACGCTACCTTCTAGATACCTCACACGAGTCCTCGGACGACCACTAAGATGGCGTCGAGTAAACAGGGGCCCCCGTTAAGACAAGGGAAATTGGAAGTTGGCACGGAGGTACAGTCCTCTGTGCGCCCGCCCCTCACAAGTAAGGGGAGAGTTCTGGTATTAGGGATCTGACACCGGTTACGACCTTGCCGTTGGCCCGTAATGTTAGGATGTACAATTTCAATTTTGAGAAATGCATTTACAGGATGTTTTAGTATCGGCTAGGAGAACGTTTGTATTAGAGATGTGTTAAGGTTAGCCAAGAACATCGTAATGTGTAAATGAAATTGTACATGATATGAAACTGTTATTTTAATGTTTTAATTTTGTTTCATATTTTTAATAAATACGGCCGGGAGGGTAACTCCCTCCCGCCTTCCAAAAGTTCAGAACCGTTTCCGTCTTCCCATTCTTGGGGATTGTGTTGAGAGGGGGTGTCGGGTATCCCAACCATACAATCGCTTTCAACATCACGTCCTAACATGATGGGAGTACCACAAGGATCCACTCTATCTCCTTCACTGTTCAACTTATACATCGAACCACTCACTGTAATTTTGAGTAACTCCAAAATCTCCTATCACATGTACGCAGACGACACGCAGTTATACCTCAAGATCTCGTCTTTGGAAGACATCAGGTTAATGAATGAGGCTTTAGAAGTGGCGTTAAAATGGCTAACAATCACTCACCTAAAATTAAATGCTCAAAAGACAGAATTCCTTCTAATTTCGCCATCTAAGAAACACACAGAAGTTAAGGATTGGGCCAGAATGATCACTTCGCTAAACTGTACCCCTACATCGGTCAACTCAGCTAAATCTCTGGGAACATCATTAGATGAGAAACTGGATACGAAAGTACATATCAAGGCCATGGCAAGAAGCACCCGTTTCTACCTGAACTACTTAAGAAAGGTGAAACCTTTCATTTCAGAAGCAGATCTCAAGTTAGCTGTCCAATCACTGGTCATCACTAGGATTGAATACGGTTTCTCTACGCTAGCAGGCTTACCACAAATTTCCAATGCTCCGCTAAAAGCATGCTTCAACTCAGCAGCAAGACTTATAACCGGCTCATGGAAGTTCGACCATATCTCCCCACACCTCAAAGCTTTAAATTGGCTACCCTTCGAAGCCAGAATTCAGTTAAAAATAGCATGTATCACCCACATAGCACTTCACTACAACACTCCAAGATATCTTGCCCACAAGATAGTTCTATCGGGAGGAGACAGACCTGCTAGGAGTGCTAAGGAGCTGGTACTGAGAACACCCTGATTCAAGAAGAAGAAAACTTAAGAAAGAGCATTCTCCGGAGCGGCGCCTAGAATATGGAACTCTCTTCCACCAAACATCAGAAAGATAACAAACACAGCAACATTCAAGAAGGAAACGAAAATATTTCTAATGAGCAAATTCCTGCCTTAACTCTAGCTGGCTACTCTATAACTTAATAGCAGATTTATACTACTAGGGCGGGGAAGATGGAAATTACAAGCCCAGATACAGGACTATCTCAGGCCTTCTGAAAGAATACTGTAGATATTGTAATTAATTGTCTTTTACTGTCATATATATACCGATACATTTATTCTATATAAGCTGCTATCTCCTTACTACCTCATAATATGTAAAGCGCTCTGATACCCACGGGTCCTGTTCGCGCTATATAAAACTCCTAAATAAATAAATAAATAAATAAATAAATAAATAAAAATGTTAGCAGTGCATCATAATAAAGTGAGGAAATTAGTGAGAAGGTTGTATTATGCAAAAAGTCCAGCACTTAAGCTAAAACAGTTAAACAGTGCTCTTTTGCATGGATCTGAATTAGATGTGAAGAACATTTGTGAAGAAATTGAATGTTGTTATTTTGGTGAAAAAGAGGACAGTGCAGAAACTGATACAGTAATAGAAGATAATGTGGAAGAGAATGTATAGATTTCAAGTACAGAAAAATGTAACCATGAAATTACAAAGTTTAAGGTCAATTGAAGTGAAAGGCCTAATTTTTCTTGTGTGTGTTGTCGACGAACTCATTATAAGAATCAGATTAGGTTAGTTGATTTATATGTAAAAAGTGAAATGGAAAATAATAATGAGTGGAAGGATTTTGCAACTTATTTGTTGGTATAAAATTGTTTTGATTTGGTTTCTGATCAACGTACTTGTAAATATTGTTATAATAAATTAAATGAAAACAGAATGCCGGCTAGAGCTGTTCATAATAATCTGGAGTTGGTAGACATTCCTTCTGAATTTATGGATTTAAATACCTATGAGTCTATTCTGATTCAATGAGTGCATCCTTTTCAGGCTATTGTTCACATGGAGCCTAAGACAGGGAAATTGCCTCCTTCAGATTTACAGAGAGGATTAAAAGGTAGAGTTGTTTATTTACCTCTAGATTTTAAGAAAAATATTGATACAATTGGTGTGGAAAAAGTGGAAGAGGAACCTCTGGTTATTCTAGTTAATGGTGTTCCGACAAAGAGTAATGTATATGTTGGAGAAGAGGAAACAACTGTAGAAGAGGACAGTGACTTCTCAGCTGGTCAAATTGAAAAAGTTGATGTCTCTAGAAGTGAAGAAATTTATGAACATTGTAGTGTTCATCCTTTGCATTTTAAAGAAGTAATGGGGAATGCTATTGACTTGTTTCAAATGAAAGAAGCAAAAGGAAGTACCATTAGTGTATGGGAAGAAAGTTTGGAAGCTTGTTGTTTTCCTCAGTTATTTCCAACAGGTCAAGGTGGACGATATGATGACCGACCTGTTCAAATTCCTGCATCTGAATACCGGACTTTAAGATTATATGCAGAAGATCCAAGGTTTCGTCAATGCATTCCATATTTGTTTCATCTACTGTTTGAGAGTGACTTGTCTGGATTTTCTTATGCAGTGAACCATATACTGAAAAGTGTAGTACATCTGCAAAATGTTTCGGCAAGGGACTTTATGGATAAAGTCAAACTGCAAGACAGTATTTTGGAATCTCACCTAATTAATCTCATGGCATGTCAGCGTGGTACTAACGAGTATTGGTACCGTCATCATGGGGAATTGAAATGTATGCTAAGAAACTTAGGAACTCCTACATGGTTCCTCACTCTTAGCTGTACTGAGCATGCTTGGGAAGACCTACTTCAATTTCTACAAGAGGCAAATGCAACCATTGAAAATATAAAATAAAAGACACCTGGAGAACTGTTTTCTTTGGATCCAGTTAATGTATGCAGGTATTTCAATCATAGATTTGAAGCTATGATGTCTTTTATCACAAACAAAAAAATCCTCCGCTTGTAGAGGTTTTGGATTTCTTTTGGAGAAAGGAGTATCAAGCAAGAGGTGCTCCTCACATACATATGCTGCTATGGATCAAAGATGCACCCAAATTTGGAACAGATTTGATGACACAGTGATGAGTTTCATTGAACAGTATTCTACATGTGCTGTTCTGAAAAGTACCGAAGAAAACAATTTAAGACATCAAGTTTTATGCTTTCAAACCCATTGTTGTGGAAAATACTGTCGTGGAAAGTTCAAATCCAAGGACAAGTTCTGCACAAAATGTCATTTTGGATTTTGACGACCAGTAATATCTAAAGGAAGAGTGCACAATTTTATGTCTTCTCTGCAACATACTGTGACAAGAAAATCACCGAAAAATACATACAACTTAAAAAGAAATGAAGAGTCCAAATGACTACAACCCAGTCATTTTGTCCATGTGGAATGCTAACATGGATATTCAATATGTTGCTGACAACTCTATTGCTGTGGCTCGATATGTGATGTCTTACATCATAAAATCAGAAAAGATGGAGCTGAAAGAAATGTGGGAGGAAATTTCACATGAAAAGAGTCTAAGTAAGAAATTGTACAGTTACAGTCTAAAGATGTTGTCGCATCAACATATTGGAGCATATGAATGTTCTGATCGGTTATCATCAGCAAGTCTATATGCCAAATCTAGAACAATCATTTGGGGGAGTCTAGGTCTTGCTGCAACACAAAACCGAGTTTTGAAATCTGTACAAGAAATTGAGTATTTGGCGGGGAAAGAACCAAACAGTACAGATATTTTGAAGACAAACATGTTGGATACATACTATCTAAATAGAAGTAGTCATCTTGAGAACGTTTGTCTCTATGAAGTTCTGCAAAGCTATACTTTTAAGAGAAACATCACAGAAGATATCAATAAAGGAGTATATGCTGTAATTGGATGTGAAGGATGTCTGGTGAAACAAAGAAAAGGCCATTTGATTAATCATCGAAAATTGAGTTGCGAATCTCCTGACATAAGGGAATTTTACTATTTAGCTCTTTTGTAGCGCTTTAAGCCATGGCATACAGAAGAGGAACTACTTGGAGATTTTCTCAGTTATGAAGATTCTTTCAAAGGAATCAAGGATACCATAGAATGTCCTGTTTTTGCAAATTATCTGCAAATGTTGAATGAGGAAATACAGCAAGAAGCTACAATTGCAGCAGAGATTGCTAGAGACAGTTCTGAAGACAGTCAGAGTTCTGCTTCATTGAGTCAGGATCCACTAGGAGGACCAATTATCCAAAATGAAGCTGCCACTGCCATGGATGAAGTGGAAGGAGACATGGAACAAGCTCAGGAGGATGTAGTTAACTTAGAAGATTTGGAAAAAGAACTAAACATTGAGCAGAAACAAATATATGACAAAGTCACAGAACAGATTGATCATAGTTTATGTCATGAGAAAAAAGAGTGCTCATGTATGTGATTGTTTATTGATGCTGCCAGTAGAGCATGATAATAAATTACAATACTACAAGCTATCTGGAGAAGCTTGTTGTGAAGTTTACAGAGTCCTGAAGAAAATGAAACTTCTTATCATTGATGAGGTAAGCATGGTATCAAATGTAATGCTTGCTTATGTGCATTTAAGAATGCAAGAAATTCTTAAAACAGAGTATGATGTGTTATTTGGAGGCAAACACATCATTGTTTTTGGAGATCTACTGCAGCCAACTCCAGTGAAAGAACAACCAGTGTTTAAAATGCTTAGGCATGAAGATACCAGGAAGTGCATAGGAAGCATTGGAAATGTTAATATATGGTTAAATTTCAAATATGCAGAACTGCTTCAAAATATGCGACAGGCAAAGGATGAAGATTATAAAAATATTCTGCAAGATGTAAGAATTGGAAAAGTAAGTGAGCATAGCAAAGAAGCTTTACAGGCACGAATATTTTCAAATTTATTTCCAAACGAAAATATTCTCCCAGAGAATATTTTTAAGAAAATTGCTGAAAACAAATCTGTGATATGCTTGATGCCAACTCTGCAAGAATGTTCAATCTTCAACAACAAAATGTTAAAGTTGGAAAATCAAGAGATTGTGAAACTGGAAGCTATTGTTAAAATAGAGCATGAAGGAGCAACTATTATTTTGTCAGAAAAGTTAAAATCAAAATTGGATTCTTTAGAGAAGACAATAACTAAAACTGCTAGTTTGGAAAAGACTCTGCATGCATGTTTAAATTGTCCTATAATTTTACGACGGAATTTACATGTGGAAAGAGGTTTAGTAAATGGAGCAATGGGTCATGTTGTTGATTTTGTGAATTACCGAAATAGAGATGGAATTGAATTTTTAAAAATTAAATTTGATGGAATTGAAGAAGTACAAGAATTCAGTCGTTGTTCTGCTCGATTTCTACTTGTGAAAGATGTATATGTCCGCCGAAAACAGCTTCCTGTTTCTTTGGCATATGCGGGACTATTCATAAATCTCAAGGTTTAAGCGTAGATAGTGCTTTGGTGAATATTGGAAATTCGGTGTTCAAGGAGGGTATGGTATATGTTGCTTTATCTCGAGTCAGAGCTTTATCTGGATTGTACTTGATTGATTTTGATGAGACAAAGATTAGTGCAGATCTAAATTGTGTAAAAGAATATAATAGGTTAAGAAGAGAGTATGCTCCAAATTTACCTCAATATCCTCTATTTGAAAAGCGTGTGGTAGGCCGAAAAAGAAGGAATGAGAAAAATTGTAGATGAACCAGTAATTGTAAGCAGAAAGGAAAAGGATTCAGTTAAAGATGTTGGATTTCAGTTTGAAAACAGTTCTGGTGTCAACTGCTATGCTAATGTATTGGTTAATGTTGTTTTTTTTTCTCCAAACTTTACAAGAACAGATTGTTGAAAATGGGGATCAAAGATTTTGTTGTTTGTTGAATTCTGTGTTTGAGAAATGTAGCAGTGATAGAACAAAAATAGAAAGTGTTTCTGAAATTTGAAATGTTTTGGACATATGTTCTGGTCTAAATCAATTTTCACAGAATATTCAGCAAGATTGTCCGGAATTTCTAATGTATATGCTTGTTATATTGCAAGATGAAGGTATAGATGTAGAAAATCTTTTTGGCCTTTCTTATAAATGGCAGCATAACTGCGACAAGTGTTCCTTTTCAAGTACTACTACAAAAGACGCTGAAAGATTTATATATTTGACTTTACCAGACTGCAAATCAGTGTCTTTCAATAATCTAGTTAGAGAAGCAAATCAAAACATGGTCTGTACCCAATGTAAATCTGCAATGCTATCAACATTATTTATACAAAGATGTGGACAGTATGTAATTTTAATGTTCCAATGATGTAGAACTGATGGAACTAAATTGACAACTTTAATTAAAAATGTTGTGGCTTCTCAATTATCAATTTCCGGAAGAACCTTTGCAGCTGCAGCAATTATTTTCTATGATGGTCCTTCGACAACATCAGGACATTACACAACTTATCTAAAATGTCAAAAAGCTGGACTAATTGTAATGATACTCAATTGACTTTCAAACAACGTTTGCCTTTTGAATTACGAAGTTCTTACCTAGTGTTTTTACAACCGAAATTTTAGGAAAGGTAATTGGCCTATGAAGATTGGAGCAGTTAATAAAACTTAGTCTGCTGTTCAAAATTACTTTGTGAGTGAGAGTGATCAAGATAATAAAAAACTTGTAGTTGTCATAGAGGTAGTGTAAGTGTATCACATAGTGAGTGATATCAGTATTATAGGAAATGTTGATCATGAGTGAGCCAGAGGTGGGAATATAACTATTGTTACATGATCAAAAAGATGTTGGAGCTTTTCTTTCAGAAAGTCGGGTAAATGGAAGTTTAAGAGTCCTATTGAGTAATTTCCAAAGAAAAGGACTTTCCTATACTATTTGGCCTCGTGGAAAAGTAAGTGAATTAAAAATGAGTTAAGATCTGTTTTTTCTAAGTTTTACATCATTTATTGAAACGTTGTATGGGTTTTTTAAACACAATCTTTTTGATTGTGTTTTTTTTTCCCGCTGTCATATGATGAGTAGTATTGAACTCACTGTTTTTAGTGAAATTCAATATATTCTGAGAACAGCAAAAATAAACCATATAACATGTTGTACAAGTTTTTTTGTATTTTGTTTTGTGAAATATATTATACTCCCCTTGTCTCACGCTCACTCACCTTTTTCCACCCTCTATCATCCTTCTTTACTCACCCTCACTGCCCTTCTTTCACTCTCCTTCACCGCTGTTCCCTTACTCCACTTCCATCACTATCCCTTATTCCCCATTCCTTCACTCCCCTTCCCCTCTCTCCCCTCCACCACTTTCCAGCTCTCAATCCCTCTGCTTCACTCCCCTTCCCCTTCTTTCCTTCCTTTGCTCCTTCAGTAATTCCCCTTCCCTCACTCACCTTACTCCACTTCACTCACTCCTTCTCTCTTACCCTCACTCCCTCCATCCCCTCACTTTTTCACTCCCCTTCCCTCACACTTACTCCCTTTAACTCACCAACACTCCCTCATTTACCTTTCTATGCTCCCTCACTTAGTCCACTTCTCTCACTCCTTCCTTCACTACCTCTATGTCCTCACTCCCTCATTCCCCTTGTCTTACGCTCACTTGCCTTTATCCACCCTCTATCACCTCTCTTTCCTCAACCTTACTGCCCTTCTCTCACCCTCCCTCACCCCCGTTCCCTTATTCCACTTCCCTCACTTATCCTCATTCCCCATCCTTAACTCCCCTTCCCCTCACTCTCCTCCCGTACTCACCTTTACCCAGTCCCTCTGCTTCACTCCCCTTCCCCTTCTTTCCTTCCTTTGCTCCATCAGTAATTCCCCTTTCCTCACTCACCTTACTCCACTTTACTCACTCCTTCTCTCACTCCCTCTGTCCTCTCACTTCCTCACTCCTCTTCCCTCACTCCCTCTCTGTTACCCTCACTCCCTCTGTCCCCTCACTCTCTCACGCCCCTTCACTCACCCTCACTCACCTTCCATCCCTCATTGTCGTGAATGCACCCTCACTCACTTCCCCTTCCCTCTCACTCACCCCCCTTTCCTTACTCAGTTTTGCTAACTCACATTCCTTTAGTAACTTACTCACCTTCAGTTCATTTCTCTCTCCCTCTCTTCCTCTCTGTTACTGAATCTATCCGACTCATTATCCTCTTAGTAATTTGCCCTCCCTCTATTTCTTTTTCCCTCTCTCTGTCCTTCACCATTACTTTATTTCCCTTTCTGTGTCCTTCACTCCTACTTTATCTCTTAGTACCCTTTTATGACTTTTAATCTCCTGCCTTGTCTCTTGTATTTTGAAATATATATTATAAAAATTATAACTTATTTTTTTTCCTCTTCCACAGATATTACATTTAGTAAAAATATGTAATTAAGTTTACATTACTTATAAGGTAAGTTTGACAAAAAAATGTTGTTTCTCATCAGTCTTTTAATTAACCTCACTACTGTTCTCTCACCCTCCCTCACCCCCGTTCCCTTACTCCGCTTCCCTCACTTATTCTCATTCCCCATGTTAACTCCTCTTTCCCTCACTCCCCTCCCACACTCAACTTCTTTTAGTCCCCCTGCTTTACTTCCCTTCCCCTCTCTTCCCTTCCTTTTCTACATCACTCATTCCCCTTCCCTCACTCACCTTACTATACTTCACTCAACCCTTCTCTCACTCCCTCTGTCCTCTCACTTCCTCACTCCCCTTCTCTTACTCCCTCTCTCTTAGCCTCACTCTCTCCGTCCCCTCACTCCTCTTCTGTCAATCTCACTCCCTATAACTCACCCACACTCCCTCACTTACCTTTCTTTGGTCTCTCACTGAGTCCCCTTCTGTCACTCCTTCTTTCACTCCCTCTGTCCCCTCACTCCCTGACTCCACTTGTCTTACCCTTACTTGCTTTTATCCACCCTCTTTCACTCCTCTTTACTCACGCTCACTGCTCTTCTGTCACCGTCCCTCACCCCTTCTGTCATTTGTTCCATCAGTCACTTTCTCCCCTTCATTCAGTCATTTCATCCAAACAGTTATGCAGTACACATTCATTGAAAAAAAGAACAACACAATATGTAAGGAATATAGCTCTTTTTGGAGGATTGGAGGTAGTTCTAAAAAGAACTCTTTTTTTTCTTCTTTTTTAGTTTTTAATTTTTTTTTACTTTTTCCGAACGTTTTAAAAAATAATTGTATTTTTTTCAGACCAAAAACAAAACTAGGGAATGCAAAACTGTTCAACAGGAGCAAAAAAAAGGGGAAACATTAGGGCTGAGGGGCGCAGCGGTGTTCCTCCCTCTTTCTAACAATTAGTTCAATGCTCTGCTCCCCATAACAGAGCAGTTGGTCACACTGCTTACAATGAATTGTAATATCTCCAAAAACAGGTTGAATATTTGGGATCATCACTGCTGGTCTTCCTCTCACAGATGATGTTGAAGCTCCGGTGGAAGTGGAGGGGCCATCTTGCGGTGGATTGCGAGCCAGGGCCCTGGTGCTCTCCCGTGCATAATTATTCGGGTGCCTCCTCTCAACATGCCTGATTAAAGTAGCATTCCCGAAACTATACTTCCGGGTGGGATCCCCACGTGATAGGACAGTGTCACAAATCTTACAGGTGACTTTGGCAGCATTGCATTTTTTCTTCCCCTCTGGAAAAGAGAAAAACTTCCATATGACGTGGTCCTTCACGTTTCTCTGTGGGGGGTGCCTCAGGCAGGAATCCATCCGAAGAGTCTGAGGACTGGTCCTGGGTAGGGTTCTGGGAACCAGACATGGTTGAATAAGATTTTTTTTTGCAGGAACAGACAAGAGGTGTTGTCTCAGCAAAAGCAAAGAGGTTGTGAGGGAAATGGGTGGGGTGTTTCCCTACTTGTGAAATAAAACTGTTAATAACCAATCAAAAGTGTTGTTTTAAGGTCACATGGCTTGACGCACGCTTACGCGGGCGCTCATGTGGCACGTACATAGGCGCTTCCGGGAACGCTTCCGGGGGCATCAGAATGACGTTTTGCTAGCTGTTTCTTAAATGCGTTTAAAGGTGAAATACGGTTATTAAAAATGAAAATTAGTACTTTTATGAGTATGCCACTGAATGCCTTGCATTATTATTTACATACATAATTATTATTTTTTTTCGCACGCGGGAATAGCGCTCTCACTACGTGTACGGGTGCGTTTACGGGTGCGCGTACCCTGAGCGCTCTTGGTTAAAAAGATTTTAAAAAACCCACAGGAAAAATACATTGAAAAATTAATGTTAGAAAAATATACATTATTTAAATAATTTAAAAAAATTATAATAATTATTAGCTATAAAAAATAGCTATTAAAAAACAAACGTAATAATGCACTTTAAAAACCGTAGGTTTCAAACTCGTTAAAGTTAGGAATTAGCTTTAAAAAACCTTTGAAATTCACTGAAAAAACCATAGGTTTAACACTCGTTATAGTTAGGAATTAGCATTCAAAAAACCTTTGAAATTCACTGAAAAAACCATAGGTTTCACACCAGTTATAGTTAGCTGAACATTTTACTCATACAAAACCATTGAAATTCACACGTTATAATTAGTTGGACTCACTATAACTCGCGCGCCCGCAATCCACTGCTGATGATGTCACATATTACATCATACATCATTCATGACATGGTCAGTGACATCACTGATGACATCACTGATGACATCTCAAATGACATCACTAACATCACTGATGACATCATCCAGTGACTGTGTGTTTCTGTAAAGTTTAAATATGTTTTACATATTGAAGAATGAGTGGATGTATAAATGTCTGGATGAAGGATTTAGTAGGTGCGTGACTGAATGTATGAGTGAGAGATTAAATGTGTCTTACTGAATGCATGGGTTAGTGACTAAACTGTCTGCCTTCTACTGGGCCTATCTATATATATACATATATATTACCTACTGGCGGTCGCCAGTAGGTAGTTATAGTTAGGATTTTTTCAATGTTAAATCTCAAAATTCTATTTGGAATAACTTTGGCACCGGTTGACGAATCTGCCTGAAAATTTCCTGAAAATGGCCTCGTCGAGCTCCGGTCCTTCCCTGAAAGTTTGGGGGGGATACGTCAAGCGGGGGCCGAGATAAAAGGGGGGTCCCAAAACGCATTTTCCCCATGTTAATTTCCATAGGGCGGTCGATTTCACTTTTAGCCCGAACGGCTGAATGGATTTACACCAAACTTGGCAAAATTGTAGGGACTGGTAGCCCGATGTGCCTTTGCTATGTCTCAAGATATGTGCTCCAGTGGATTTTGAGTAATTTAGGTTCAAAAAAATATATATATCTATAGGCGCTCTCCGGTGCGCGCACTTGAGTGCGCTCCTGGCGCGACACGCGACTTGCGCGCAGAAAGCTGATTGGCTCTTGGGTGTCTGTAAACATTCTAAACAGTCTGGAGCGGCCGCCATCTTGTGTCTCGGTAAAATCGAGACACAAGGGGTTTGAAAAAAAAAGGGGCAAATGAGCATAAGGGGGAAGAGTAGACCCCCTCTGACCCCCTAGGTTTGATGTAGGGACTAAAATAGGGTCCTGCAGGGCATTACATTTTTTTTTCGTTTTGCGCGGGGGAAGCGCATGGTACGCGCACCGGCGAAGCACGGGGAAAATCCAGGACCATATTTATGAAGGCCTTGCGCTGTTAGTTTTGCGCCTCCTGTGCGTCAATTTTTGTGACGCACCAGCGGTGTAAAAAAATGCGCATTGTTATGCAATATTTAAAAAGTGACGCATCTATCTAGATGCGTCACTTTTTAAATATAGTGCAACGAGGCACATTTTATTACACTGCTGGTGTTATGCGTCACTTTTCTGTGCGCACTCCTTATGACATTCCAGATGTGTCATATTTAATGTATGACGAATCATGTTGCAAGGAGTTACAGATACGTCAGTATTTCTGACATATCTGTAAACATAAAAGTGATGCGAGGCAGGTGCAAGATTTTGACGCAACAGCATCCTAAAAGTGACGCAGAGAAATCTTATAGATTTCAGTACGTCGTTATTACCAAGCTTTTTGCGGGGGAATGCCCCCTTTGCATACATTATACCTGACGCAGATATAATG
Organism: Lissotriton vulgaris; assembly: GCF_964263255.1. Lineage (NCBI taxonomy): Eukaryota > Metazoa > Chordata > Amphibia > Caudata > Salamandridae > Lissotriton > Lissotriton vulgaris. The sequence goes on along the minus strand of NC_141685.1, from coordinate 1,951,989,401 downwards.
TGGCGCAGAGTTTTAAAAAGTGACCCATGTACCTAGATGCGTCACTTTTTAAAAATAGCGTCAGGTATAATGCATGCAGAGGGGGTGTTCTCCCGCAAAAAGCTTTGTAATAGCGACGCAGTGAAATCTTTGAGATTTCACTGCGTCACTTTTAGGATGCTGTTGCGTCAAAATCTTGTGCCTGCTTTACAGCAGGTGTTAGACTGAGGCAAGACCTTTCACATGCTGCTTTCCCCATTTGAAAGGACGCATTACTGGAGTTGCGTCACTTTTGTGACGCACTCCAGCAATGCGTTACTTGGAATGTCATAAGGAGTGCGCACAGAAAAGTGACGCATCGCACCAGTGGTGTAAAAAAATGTGCCTCGTTGCGTTATATTTAAAAAGTGACGTATCTAGGTAGATGGGTCACTTTTAAAAATCAAGCGCCACATTATATCTGCGTGAGGTATAATGCATGCAGAGGGGGTGTTCCCCCACAAAAAGCTTTGTAATAGCGACGCAGTGAAATGTTTGAGATTTCACTGCGTCACTTTTAGGATGCTGTTGCATCCTTTAAATATAGTGCAACGAGGCACATTTTATTACACTGCTGGTGTGATGCGTCACTTTTCTGTCCACAGTCCTTATGACATTCCAGATGTGTCATATTTAATGTATGATGAATCATGTTGCAAGGAGTTACAGATACGTCAGTATTTCTCACATATCTGTAAACATGAAAGTGACGCGAGGCAGGCGCAAGATTTTGACGCAACAGCATCCTAAAAGTGACGCAGAGAAATCTCATAGATTTCAGTACGTCGTTATTACCAAGCTTTTTGCGAGGGATTGCCCCCTCTGCATACATTATACCTGATGCAGATACAATGTGGCGCAGAGTTTTAAAAAGTGACCCATGTACCTAGATGCGTCACTTTTTAAAAAATAGTGTCAGGTATAATGCATGCAGAGGGGGTGTTCCTTGCAAAAAGCTTGGTAATAATGACGCAGTGCGTCACTTTTAGGATGCTGTTGCGCCAAAATCTTGCGCCTGCTTCACAGCAAACCTTTCACATGGTGCTTTTTCCATGTGAAAGGACACATTACTGGAGTTGCGTCACTTTTGTGATGCACTCCTGCAATGCGTTACTTTTGTGTTTACAGATACGTCAGAAATACTGACATATCTGTAACTCCTTGCGAATTGATTAGTCATATATTAAATATGACATATCTGGAATGTCATAAGGAGTGCGTCCACAAAAGTGACGCATCGCTGTTTTCACGTAGCGATGCGTCACTTTTCAGAAATGAGGCCTCCAGTTTATTCACTGTGTCATAACGTTCTTTTCTAACACTCACCTTCTTTCATTCCTCCTACTTCACTTCCTTTCACCTCTCATACCTTTCTGTTCTTTCTTACTCATTCTCCTTTCAATTATCAATGCACTATATTTCACTTACTCTTCATTTTTTTAAGAATATAGCTCTTTGATGAGAATTGGAGGTAGTTCTGAAAAGAACTTTTGTTTTTCTTCTTTTAACTGAACAGGAACAAAAACAGGGAATGGAAACTGCTCAACAGGAGCAAAAAGAAAAGAAAAAAATTAGGGGTGGGAAGGGCAGCGATGGTTCTCCAATGCTCGAACCATGAGCAGGACACTTTGCTCCCCATAGGTGAGGAGTTGATTGCAGTATCTGCATTTGACGACCCCATGGTTAAATGCAGGTTGTATGTTTGCTACCTGCTCCTGCGATTGTTCTCTCCCAGAAGAAGTTGCTCCTCCTGTTGATGTAGAGGCCCCATCTCTGGGAACCTCTTGTGCCAGCGCCCTGACACTTTCCCGGGCAAAATTCTGGGGGTGCCTCCTCTCCACATGGCGAATCATGGTGAAGTTGCAAAAAGAGTATTTTTTTTGGGGGTTACCCCGTGACAGGACCTGTTTGCAGATCCTGCACTCTACTTTTGGTGCATTCACCTTCTTCTGGTCTGCTGGAAACTTAAAAAATTTCCAGATGAAATGTTCTTTGACCTTCGGCTGAGGAGGCTCTTCATCAATGAAATCATTGGAGTCATCTTCACTGCTGGATGGTCTGGCAGCCATGATTAATCAAGGATTATGGAACAGCAAAAAAGGCAGGTCTTTCAGTCACAAAAGTGAAAGAAGAAGTCAAGGAAATGGGTGGGGATTTCATTCATTGTAAAAAAAAACTGTTAGCAACCAATGAAAAGTGTTATTTTAGGGTCACATAACCCGACGCGTTTACGCTGCGCGCTCCGGAGCACTTCCGGTGCGTTTACGCAGCGCGATCGTAGGCGCTTCCGGGGCGCAAATGTGGCGCGATCGTAGGCGCTTTTGCGTGCGTTTATGCGCCGCGAACGTAGGCGCTTCCGAGGGCACTTACGTTGCGCGCCGAAGTGACGTCATCAATCTTTTATAGAAATGCATAATCATTTTCCTTATTAAAAAAAACTAATTTTATTTGTATGGTACGAAATGTTTTGCATTATTATTAACTTTTCATTCATATTTTTTTTCACGTACGACAGTAGCGCTCTGGGTGCGCTTTCAGATGAGCTCACGGAAAAGCTTACCGGAGAGCTTAGCTGAAAGCTTCCCGGAGCGCGCACCCAGAGCACAAAAGAAAAAAATTATATAAAAAAAAAATGAATACTTTAAAAAAAACAGCAAATTGTAAAAAAAAAAAAGGTTAGAAACTCGATATACAAAGGAATTAGCATTTAAAAAACCTATGAAATTCACTGAAAAAACCATAGGTTTCACACCAGTTATAGTTAGGAATTAGCATTTAAAAAACCTATTAAATTCACTGAAAAAACCATAGGTTTCACACCAGTTATAGTTAGCTGGAAATTTTACTGATATAAAACCATTGAAATTCCCACGTTATAGTTAGATGGACTCACTATAACTTGCGCGTGCAATGCACTGCTGATGACATCACATATTACATCACTCATGACATGGTCAGTGACATCACTCATGACATCACTGATGACACCATCCAGTGAATGTGTGTCTTTCTGAAAAATAAATATATTTTATATATGTATATGTAAAAGTTGATGGAAGAATAAATGTTTAAATAAGTGTCTAAATGGATGGTTTTTAAAAATTGATTGGTTAACTGGCTTAATAAGACATCATCAGCAGTGCATATATATATATATACATATTTTCGGACTTGGATGTCCAAAAGGAGCCCGACTCGCCTACATGATGCTATGTGAAAATAAAGGTATGAAGATTTCAGCCGTTTAAAAAAAGAGAGATGCAGGCAAGGGAGTGAAAGTGAGTTGCTCTTTCACTATGGACTGGAGGCCACACGTGGTGTTTTTACAGACTTTGAAAGAGTGGCACAGCGGCATTATTTGTAAACTATTTGCATCATTGAACACCTGCTAAAAGTTTCCTGAATGACTGCAAAGTCCCCGAAATAAATACATATACATATATATATATAACCTACTGGCGGTCGCCAGTATGTATATATAGCTAGGACCTAGTTTCCATAGGAAATACGCAACATTCTATTGGGAATAACTTTAGCGCTGGTTGATGAATCTCCGCAAATTTCTCAAAGAAGGTGGCCTGGTCCTTCCCTGAAAGTTTTGGGGGGATTCGTCAAGTGGGGGCTGAGAAAATAGGGGGGTCCCAAAACGTGTTTTCCCCATGTTATTTTCCATAGGACGATTAGACACGGCTACAGCCCGAACCGCTGAAAGGAATTACACCAATCTTGGCAAAAAGGTAGAGTTCTGTTCGCAGATCACGCTTTTTGTTACATGGTGTAAATCCCTCTAGTAGTTGTTGAGAAAATTGAATTTGAAAAAATGTATTTATCTATAAGCGCGCACCGTGTGCGTACCGTGCGAGAACCGTGCGAGCACCCGCGTTTATTTGGAAAAAAACATTATTTTTTTGGGCCTTGGGGATCCTTGTGGGACCCCCTGAGCAGGCCTAGAGGGTCAGGGTTCTTCTACCCTGCCCCCTTTTTGAGTTCTACACGTTTGTTTTTCTGCTTTCCTGTGCCTCAGTCTACCAAGGCACAAGATGGTGTGGGGGGTCCCAATCCCCCACACACTGCCCCAGGGACCGCCGCCCCCCGGGGCAAAGCAACGCAACCCCTGGCGCATACCTAAGGCTCCTGGTGCGCTAGTTGGCCCCCAGGGACCCCCAGTATGCAAGGGGAATTAGTTCGCCCTCTGCAAACGCGCAAGGGGGCTGCCTTGCAGAGACGTGTAAAGTGTGCACGCACCTCGTGATTTTTCCAAAAAAAGCAGGCCCAGGGAGTCAGGGTGCTTCTACCCTGCCCCCTTTTTGAGTTCTAAAACTTTCCAAGCAGGAGATGCATGCTCATTGGCTTTGAACACTTCAAACCAGGAAGTGTTGGCATCCATCTTGTGCTAGTGTTGACAGGCAGTGGCAGCCAATCAGCATGCCTTCCCGAGAACGCTGCATGCTCATTGGCTGTCAACACTTCTAACCAGGAAGTGTTGGCATCCATCTTGTGCTCGATAGACCGAGGCACAAGAAAGCAGAAAAACAAACGTGAAGAACACAAAAAGGTGGCAGGGTAGATACACCCTGGCCCCCTAGGCCTGCCCAGGTGGTCCCACAAGGACAAAAAAGGCAATTTAGCTTTTTTTAAACCTGGTCTGTTTTTTAAAAAATTACCCCCCCGGGGGGACCAAATCGTGGAGGCGTAGTGATAAAGAAGTGTGGGGGGTCCACAATACCCCCACACTGCAACGCAGCCCCTTGGCGCATACTGGAGGCTCCTGGTGGGCAAGTTGGCCCCCAGGGACCCCCAGTATGCAAGGGGAATTAGTTCCTACTCTGCAAACACGGCCGGGGGCTGCGTTGTAGAGTGGTGTAAAAAAGGGTGTGGCCTCATTACACCTCTCTGCAATGCAGCCCACTGGCTTATACTGGAGGATCCTGGTGGGCTAATTGCCCCCCAGGGACCCCCAGTATGTAAGGGGAATTAGTTCCTTCTCTGTAAACGCGCCAGGGGTTGCGCTGCAGAGTGTTGTAAAAAGGGGGCGTGCTCTCTTAACACCTGCCTGCAAAAATGTAGTAAATCAGTATCAAAAAAATAACAATTAATATATTTAAAAATTGTCATTTAAAAAACCTTCGAAATTCAATGAAAAAAACATAGGTTTCAGGCCTTATATAGTTAGGGATTAGCATTTCAAATGACATCCGTGATGTCATTTGAGATGTCATCAGTGATGTCACTGACCATGTCATGAATGATCTAATATGTGACATCATCAGCAGTGGATTGCGGGTGCGCAAAATATAGTTAGTACAACTAACTATATAGGAGCAATTTCAATGGTTTTGTATGAGTGAAATATCCAGCTAACTATTACACCCCTAAAACTTATAGTTTTTTGAGTGAATTTCAAAGGTTTTTTTAAAAGCTAATTCCTAACTATATAAGGCCTGAAACCTATGGTTTTTTTCAGTGAATATATATAGATATATATTCACTGAAATATATATTTGGTAAAGCAAAGCAAAGCAAAGACAAAAAAACATGTAAGTGAACATTGTTTATATGCCCATCCTGGGGTCAATCATGAATGTTTAACTAGCATCACAACTTGTAATTAATGTAAATAATGTACACAGCTTAAAAAATGCGATCACTGATATTATGTAATGGCACTGACATTGATTTATGGGACTATGTACGTCCGCTTTTTATGTTCATGAAATTTAACATCATGCAGTTCGGCGCAGAGTGTAATAAAATGGCGATGCATTCTTTGCTATGCGTAGCGGTCGAAGAAGTCTCACGCAGAAATGCGTCCCGCGTTTACTACAAACAAAACTTTAAATACACATCACCCGTGAGTGCAGCAGCTTTCCTTGAGAACGAGAGAGTTTGGAGCAGATTTATATATATATATATACATATATATATATATATATATATATATATATATATATATATATATATATATATATATATATATATATATATATATATTTATATATTAATCAATACACGTAATAACAAATAGATTTAATATGAATTTAACGAAAATAATGAATCAACTCAACCTAAAAATGTTTATAACACTTATATAATATTTATTATATATATTTACTGTAAAACAATATTAAGCTATTATTTTAATTTATTTTATCATTTTAAAAATATATAAAAATGCAACAAATAAATATATATATATTATATATATATACATGTATATATAACATAAAGTTTATGTTAAAAAGCATTCTATTATTAATAAAACAAACTATATAAAAATATTTAAACTTACATTTCCCACTACAATCAATGCAACAGTAGGAAAAGTTTTGGATGGCGGAGGGGTAAAAAACTACTATTCCCACTCGAGTGAGTGCAACAGTAGGGAAAGTGTTGGATACCGGAGGGATACAATGTACTAGTTCCACTCTAGTCGGTGCAACAGTAGGAAAAGTGTTGGATAGCGGAGGGGTAGAAATTACCATTCCCACTATAGTCAGTGCAAGATTAGGGAAAGCGTTGGATAGTGGAGAGATAACATTTACTATTTCAACTCCAGTCAGTGCAATAGTAGGGAAAGTGTTGGATAGCGGAGGGAGAACATTTACTCTTCCCACTCCAGTCAGTCCAACAGTAGAAGTGTTGGATATCAGAGAGATACAATTTACTATTCCCACTTCAGTCAGTGCAACAGGACGGGAAAGTGTTGGATAGCGGAGGGGGTAGAAATTACTATTCCCACTCAAGTCATTGGAACAGTAGGGAAAGTGTTGGATAGCATAGAGGTAAAAATTACTATTCCCGCTCCAGTGAGTGGAACAGTAGGGAAAGTGATGGATTGCGAACGGATACAAATTACTATTCCCACTCCAGTTAATTCAAAATTAAAAAACGAAATAAATGTAAAAAGATATATATATATATATATATATATATATATATATATTCACTGAAAAAACCATAGGTTTCACACCAGTTATAGTTAGGAATTAGCATTTAAAAAACCTATTAAATTCACTGACAAAACCAGTTATAGTTAGCTGGAAATTTTACTGATATTAAACCAATGAAATTCCACGTTATAGTTAGTTGGACTCACTATAACTTGCGCGTGCAATGCACTGCTGATGACGTCACATATTACATCACTCATGACATGGTCAGTGACATCACTCATGACATCACTGATGACACCATCCAGTGAATATGTGTCTTTCTGAAAAATAAATATTAGTGAGTAATGTTTAAATATTTAAATATATATATTATTGTTTCACTTTGTGTATAAGTGGCTACATGTGTTGGTAAGTAGCTACATGCGTATGTATATGGGTTATTAGATGTTTCTCTTAGTATCAGTATGAGTGTCTATATGGTTTGGTGGGGGTATTACTTAGCACATAGATGCATGAGTGACTGACTCGCTGTTTGTATGTGTTTTGAAGACAGCATATGTGCAGGACTGTATGGATGGATGAGTGTGTATATGTGTTTGTTAGTGAGTGAATGACTGTCTCACTAGTGTCTTTATCAGTAACTACATATGTTTTAATCTAGTATATGTGAATATTGATGTATATAAGTGAGTATATGTGAGAGTAAGAGATTGTAAGAGTTCCTGTTTAAATAAGTATGTGTTTCTATAAGTGATTGTTTAAGAGAATAAATATGTGTAATTTTCAATACAAGTAAGGTGGAAGTGTGTGTATAACTCTATATTCAAATAAATGGATGTTCAATAGTTTATTTGCACGTGTGAGTATGTGTGTGAGTAACTTTTGGATGACTGTCGGTGTGTAACAGGATGTATAGGTGTATCACTTCATATGATAAGTGAGTATATGTATGAGTGACTATATAGAACTGTTGGTGAATGACTGGATGTGCATATAGATGGTGGAATTACTGAATTGCTTGTTGTAACTGATATGGGTATCTCCATTTTTTTTTAAATTTCAGTTTCTATTTTTGAATATGTGTTTCAAGGGTTACATTACAGTGAAAGGAGGTCTGTCACTATGTCACAAGGATGGTGTCATCAGTGATGTCATGAGTGATGTCACTGACCATGTCATGAGTGATGTAATATGTGACGTCATCAGCAGTGCATTGCACGCGCAAGTTATAGTGAGTCCAACTAACTATAACGTGGAATTTCATTGGTTTAATATCAGTAAAATTTCCAGCTAACTATAACTGGTTTTGTCAGTGAATTTAATAGGTTTTTTAAATGCTAATTCCTAACTATAACTGGTGTGAAACCTATGGTTTTTTCAGTGAATTTCAAAGGTTTTTTAAATGCTAATTCCTAACTATAACTGGTGTGAAACCTGTGGTTTTTTCAGTGAATTTCAAAGGTTTTTTTAATGCTAATTCCTAACTATATAAGACCTGAAAGCCCACCAGGAATCTCCAGTATGCGCCAGGGGACTGCATTGCAGAGAGGTGTAATGAAGCCACAACCCTTTTTACACCTCTCTGCAACGCAGCCCCCGTGCATGTTTGAAGAGGGGAAACTAATTCCCCTTGCATACTGGGGGCCCCTGGGGGCCTATTAGCCCACCTGGAACCTCCAGTATGCGCCAGGGGCTGCATTGCAGAGGTGTAATGAGACTATGCCCCTTGTTACACCTCTCTGCAACGCAGCCCACTGCCGCGTTTGCAGAGGGGGAACTAATTCCCCTTGCATACTGGGGGTCCCTGGGGTCAACTAGTCCACCAGGAGCCTCCAGTATGCGCGAGGGAGCTGCATTGCAGAGAAGTGTAATGAGGCCACACCCTTGTTACACCTCTCTGCAATGCAGGCCACTGGCGCCTTTGCAGAGGGGGGACTAATTCCCCTTGCATACTGGGGGTCCCTGGATCATATCTGCCCAAACACCGATATTCCGAACGATTGTAAATGACTTTTCTTGAGAAACATTTGGATTTGGATTATCATGTCCTATACTTTGGAATTTTTGAAAGACTGACTTTGAGGATGCTATAAATTACTCAAGTCTGCCCGAATTGTGTGGGTAAAATTGATACCTAGTCACTTTTAATAAGAATATACTTATGTCTCGTCTAACATTTGGAAGAAATATCTAGTTATATGACAACGGGATACCGACATAACTTGAAGGAAATAAGAACGCCCTGAAGAAGTTCTGTTGTACAGAACGAAACGTTTCGGCTGGCTGTGGTACATAAACTTAAGGAAAATAAAAGCATTTGAATATACACCAAGATTCAGCGCTTCAATAAGTACTCTAAGTGATATGATTTGATTGGACTCATTGTGAAAGTGGTGCTGTGCCAAACTTTGGAATATTCTCCACTACTCTCTACTACTTACTCTCTCCCACTCTCTACTACTCACTCTCTACTGCTCTCTACTACTCACTCTACTACTTACTCTCTACTACTCTCTACTACTCAGTCTCTACTACTCACTCTCTACTACTCTCTACTACTCACTCTACTATTCACTCTACTACTCTCTACTACTCACTCTGCTACTCTCTCTACTGCTCTCTACTACTCTCTACTACTCACTCTCTACTCTCTATTACTCACTCTCTACTCTCTACCTCTCTTCCTCTCTACCTCTACACCTCTACCTCTCTACCTCTCTCTACACGCACACATATAGACATATATGCATATATATATGTGCATATGCATTTATATATATGTATGTGTATATATAAAAAAACAACTAAACATTTTTTTTTCTAATCAGCTACTTTTAAAACTGTCATTCTTTTTCCCCATGGTACACTCCCCGGTACGCTTACCGGTGCGCGTACCGGGCGCTCACCCCGCGAAAATAAAAAAAAAATTTTTTTTTTTTTTTGCCCCGTGGGGCCCTTTTATGGCCCCCACATCAAACCTAGGGGGTCAAGGGGGGTCTACTCTGCCCCCTTATGGTCATTTCCCCCCTTTGTTTTGGCCACCTCTTGTGTCTCGATCCTACCGAGACACAAGATGGCGGCCGCTCCGGACTGTTTAGAATGTTTACAGACACCCCAGAGCCAATCAGCTTTCTCCGCGCAAGTCGCGTGACGCGCCCGGTGCGCGTACCGGTGCGCTTACCGGAGCGCTGCTATAGATATATATATTTTTTTGAACCTTAATTACTCAAAATCCACTGGAGCACATATCTTGAGACATAGCAAAGGCACATCGGGCTACCAGTCCCTACAATTTTGCCAAGTTTGGTGGAAATCCATTCAGCCGTTCGGGCTAAAAGTGAAATCGACCGCCCTATGGAAATTAACATGGGGAAAACGCGTTTTGGGACCCCCCTTTTATCTCGGCCCCCGCTTGACGAATCCCCCCCAAACTTTCAGGGAAGGACCGGACCGCCATGAGACCATTTTCCTGAAAATTTCAGGCAGATTCGTCAACCGGCGCCAAAGTTATTCAAAATAGAATGTTGAGATTTAACATTGAAAATTATCCTAACTATAACTACCTACTGGCGACCGCCAGTAGGTAATATATATATATATATATATATATATATATATATATATATATATATATATTATACACACACAGGAAAGCCCTTCTGAATGACGCCACAGGAAGGCAGAATTGCACTGATAATTTATTTCCACCGCATGCCAGCAGACGATACAAAAGGAAAAGTCTTCAAAGTTGCAAGTGAACAGCCAGACGCGTTTCGGGATAAAACATCCTTTCATCAGTGGCTTGTAGCAAGGAATGAAAAGCCCTGTTTGTTGCGCACGCGTTTAAATTTCAATGTCCTGTCCAAGTGGGCGTAGCTTATTGCAAAGCCATCTGGGCATTGTAGTGCGGCAATAGTTTTCCCCTGGTGGGGTGGCTTGAATTCCCTCTAGATAGGCTCGGGGTAACATCCAAGTGGAGAGAGGCAATTTCTTCTTACATCTGCCCCGCTTTGCTGAGGTGAAATCGCGTGTTGCAGCGTAGCGCCACCCTGTATGGCGCCACACTCGCCTTCCTCCCAAAGAATGCAGGTATTCAGATCAACCTGCACAGGCACGCCTTCAGCGTTGGGCTGTCTTCCACGGCTGGGCGTCAGCCGTACATTCATTATACACACTCAGGAAAGCCCTTCGGAATGACGCCACAGGAAGGCAGAATTGCACTGATAATTTATTTCCACCGCATGCCAGCAGACGATACAAAAGGAAAAGTCTTCAAAGTTGCAAGTGAACAGCCAGACGCGTTTCGGGATAAAACATCCTTTCATCAGTGGCTTGTAGCAAGGAATGAAAAGCCCTGTTTGTTGCGCACTCGTTTAAATTTCAATGTCCTGTCCAAGTGGGCGTGGCTTATTGCAAAGCCATCTGGGCATTGTAGTGCGGCAATTGTTTTCCCCTCGTGGGGTGGCTTGAATTCCCTCTAGATAGGCTCGGGGTAACATCCAAGTGGAGAGAGGCAATTTCTTTCTTACATCTGCCCTGCTTTGCTGAGGTGAAATCGCGTGTTGCAGCGTAGCGCCACCCTGTATGGCGCCACACTCGCCTTCCTCCCAAAGAATGCAGGTATTCGGATCAACCTGCAGAGGCACGCCTTCAGCGTTGGGCTGTCTTCCACGGCTGGGCGTCAGCCGTACATTCATTATACACACTCAGGAAAGCCCTTCGGAATGACGCCACAGGAAGGCAGAATTTCACTGACAATTTATTTCCACCGCATGCCAGCAGACGATACAAAAGGAAAAGTCTTCAAAGTTGCAAGTGAACAGCCAGACGCGTTTCGGGATAAAACATCCTTTCATCAGTGGCTTGTAGCAAGGAATGAAAAGCCCTGTTTGTTGCGCACGCGTTTAAATTTCAATGTCCTGTCCAAGTGGGCGTGGCTTATTGCAAAGCCATCTGGGCATTGTAGTGCGGCAATAGTTTTTCCCTCGTGGGGTGGCTTGAATTCCCTCTAGATAGGCTCGGGGTAACAATATTTGGGCTACATTTGCTTTTTTTGTCTCTGGTGGCAATCTTTGGGCTACATTGGGCTGCATTGGGCTACATTTGGGCTACATTTGGGCTCTAACATATATATAGCCCAATGTAGCACAATATATATTTTTTTCAAAGTTAATTTTCGTAAAAACCACTTGAGAATAGCAAAGGCACATTGGGCTACCAATCCCTACTATTTTTCCCAATTTTTTTTTTTTTTTGCTATGGAGCGCTCCCGGTGCGCGCCCCGGGGAGCGCCCCGAAAAGCGTACTTTTATAAAGCGCTCCGGGGCGCGCACCGGAGAGCGTCCCGCAAGCGCCATTATCGCGAACGAAAACATGATTGTGACGTATCGCGTAGCCGCGTCCGCGTGAAACGCACGGCGTAAGCGCACCCGGAAGCACTCGAGTGAATACGATCGCTCAACGTAGACGTCCGACGCGCTTACGCGGCGCGCCCCGGTCACGCAGCGTAAGTGCTTTGGGTCATGTGACCAGAAAATAACACTTTTCATTGGTTCATAACAGTTTTGGTTTCATAATGATGAAGCCCCTGCTCATGTGACCTGAAAATAACACTTTTCATTGGTTCAATAATTTTTTTTTTCTAAATTTTGAGAAACCCACCCATTTCTCTCACTATTGATTTGCACTTGGAGAGAGCAAGAGGTGTTTTGTGAATTCTCTACTCAATAATTTTCCTGATCTACAGCAATGGCTGCAAGGGAGTCATCCAGCAGTGATTCAGATGGATTTGTGCAAGAGGACCCTCCTGACCAGAAAACAAAGAACCACTTTATCTGGAAATTTTATGACATCCCTGAAGGACTTGTAAAATATGTGGCAGTATTTTATCCAGAGGCAATCCTCTAAAAAAATATAGCTTTGGAAATGCCAATTTAATTAGGCATGTCAAAAGAAGACACCCCAAAAATTATTCCAGGGAGAGTGTCAGGGAGCTGGCAGAGAATGCACGAAGAGATGCCGGCAGCACCTCCACTGGTGGAGCAACACCTTCAGGAAGAACACGTGCAAGAATGGTCCCTATCGTTCAGCCGGTCTTTGCAGGCATAACATTTTTATGCGTGGACTGTGACGAACTACTTTGTTATGGAGAGCAGAGCGTTGAACTCATTGCAATGAAGAGACAGGAACACCGATGCTCTCCCCGTCCATAAATTTTCTCATTTTTTTGCTCCTGTTGAGCAGTTTTTGAATCCCTGTTTTTGTTTTTCCCCTGTAAAAAATCAAAAAAAATATAAAATCATTTTAAAAAGTATAAAAAATATAAAACATCAAAAACAAAAAAAAGTTCTTTTCAGAACTACCTCCAATTTATAAAAAAATTCTATTTTTTTTACAAAAAAGTGTCATTCTTTTTTCTCCATGGTCCACTCCCCGGTGCGCGTACCGGGCGCTCCCCCGCGCAAATCAAAATAAAATTTTTTTTTTGCCCCGTGGGGCCCTTTTATGACCCCCACAACAAACCTAGGGAGTCAGGGGGGTGTACCCTGCCCCCTTTTGCTCATTTCCCCCTTTGATTTTTTCCACCTCAATCCTACCGAGGTACAAGATGGCGGCCGCTGTGGACTGTTTCGAATGTTTACAGACACCCGAGAGCCAATCAGCTTTCCGCGCGCAAGTCACGTGGCGCGCTTTGAGCGCTCCCCGGTGCGCGTACCGGGCGCGGTTCTAGATATATATATTTTTTTGAACCTAAATTACTAAAAATCCACTGGAGTACATATCTTAAGACATAGCAAAGGCACATCGGGCTACCAGTCCCTACAATTTTGCCAACTTTGGTGGAAATCCATTCAGCCGTTCGGGCTAAAAGTGAAATCGACCGCCCTATGGAAATTAACATGGGGAAAACGCATTTTGGGACCCCCCCTTTTTTCTCGGCCCCCGCTTGACGCATCCCCCTCAAACTTTCAGGAAGGGACCGGACCGCCGCGAGGCCATTTTGAGGAAATTTTCAGGCAGATTCGTCAACCGGCGCCAAAGTTATTCGAAATAGAATTTTGAGATTTAACATTGAAAAAAATCCTAACTATAACTACCTACTGGCAACCGCCAGTAGGTAATATATATATATATATATATATATATGTATATATGCGTAAAAAATTCAAATAAAAATATATTTAATATTATAAATTAAAAAATACAAACATGTTGAAAACATATCACTATTACCTATAAATATTATAATAAATAAAATATAAAAATATTTTTCTAACAAAGAAATATTTTTAGTTGCAAATTATTTATCCACAAAAACATTATTACATACATTCATTTTATTTACATCCTGCCCTATAACACCTCACAATTCATAACCCAAATCTAAATAATTAACATAATTAGTTATCAATTAAATAAATATTAATAATTCAAAAGCAAATTAAAACACATAAAAAATGTTTAACTTCCCATCCTTTACCACTATAAATCCCACAAACAAAAATTCATTACACAATTCCCATTTTTAATTTTCAATTAATTAAATATTATTAACAACCAATTTTTAATTAATGAATAATAAATTACTTCCCCCCTTACCCCTATAAACCCCACAACCTGCACCTCAAAATAATTACAGAATTTCCATATTTAATTTTCAATTGAATACTTAATATTAATTACCATCAAATGATTAATTAATTAAAAATACATTACATCCCACCCTCTACCACTATAAATACCATAACCCAAACCTAAAATGAATTAAACAATTTTTATATTTAATTTTCAATTAACTATTTATTAATAATGAATACTTCATTTTTAATAATTAAAAATAAATGACTTCCCAACCTTTACCCCTATAAACCTCACAACCTGCACCTAAAATTAATTACACATTTTCAATATTTAATTTTCAATTATTTAATTAATATTGATTAACACCAAATTATTAAATAATTAAAAATAAATGACTCCCCGCCCTTTACCCCTATAAACACCAAGACCGTCAAATGTATTACACTATTTCCATATTTAATTTTCAATTTATTAATATTAATTAACAACCAATAATAATAATTTAAAAAAAATACTTCCCACAATTAACACTACAAAATAGCAATTAAATAAATATCAATAAATAAAAAATATCCTTAATGTATTATAATTACTTCCCACGCTATTCTCCTATAAACCCACAACCTACTACGGAGCTAATAAATGCAAAATATAATTACAATAAAATTGATAAATCCTAAAAATATAAGACATATATTAAAAAACAACAAATACCTATACAAAAAATACATCACATACATTTAAAATATATGCTAAAATATATAACACTAATTAAAAATCAATATTTTAAACAACTAAGGGGCCTAATGCGATGTCCTCCCGCCACCGTAACAATAAACGGGACTGACCGCCAGAGGAGCTGCGGTCCCGACAGGCCCATTAGGATGCGACCGCCAACCAGGCTGTTGCATCCCGCATCGTTTACATTGCGGCGGGCGGTGCTGTAAGCAGCACCCGCCACAATGTAAAAACTGCATGTGTCTGCATTGGCATTCACAATGTGACAGGCACCGCGCGGTGTCTGCCACCTTGTGCGTGGCAATGCAGGGGTGTACCATGGGTACCTCCCAAGTGCAGACACCCCTTCCTGGGGCACGCAACGGGCCCCCTAAGTGTTTACCGCATACCATTCCATGGCAGAGTCTCAGCCATGGAAAGGCATTCTTCTGCACCCATCATAATATGGATGGCGGCACCGCCACCATATTGAGTGCCTTTTCCTCCCGGCCGGCAGTCGGACCGCCGGAAAAGCGTCGGACAGTCTTTCTGTCCACCACGGTGCCCCTTGCCATACTAATATGGCGGGGGTAACACAGGGACATTTGGCTGGTGGATCACCACCGATGGGCCAGGGGTGGACATCGCCGGCCCGGTGGTGGGATCCAACCTTGTTTTTAATAGGCCTCTATATTTTTGCAAATAATATTTTTTACTTCCATATTTTTATAAACGATATTTCTTACCTTAAATTTGATATTCTTGACCATGATGTTCTTGCTGTCGAAATTTCTCAATAACTATATTTAGGACTCGATGTTCCTATAGTTTCCAACTCAATATTTTGTCTGAGCACCCTTTTAAGACATACGCTGGAATATTATAAACAATTAGTACTAATTCAAACAAGATTACTTTGACATTGTTAGTTCATTTTTTGCAACTTTATGGCTTCTACTTTGGAAATCACCATAGTCAGGCAGGAGTACTAAAGAAATTCTAAACTGGAGCTGGGTAGGAAGATGGGAAAGAGTACAATATTTTGTGATAGTTTAAAACATACATTTTATATGATGACACCTAATGAAAGCCTGCCTCCACTGGTATACGAATTGGAATGCATTCTTGAAACAGAGTATCTATGTGTATTATTGCTCTAATCATGAATTTCCACTTTTAGTTCTTCCTTTCATCTATCCATCTAACAATACTTCTCTAGAGGCGATTCAGGATTTTCACTTATGGCAATGTTACTGCAAGCTCCTTGGAGTCTGTGTTTTGTATAATAATTTGGCATCATGAGTTGTGATGGTAGCATGATTTTAGAACTATGGGCATCAGCATGTCATTGGCGGCTGAACAGCCGATGGCCATTTGGACCGACCGTAGCATTACAATGCAGGCAGTCAGACCCTTTTCTGTTGAGGAACGGATAGTTGCCTCTGACAGGATCAGAGGATCAGTGATCCTGATGGGGCGGTGGTCGGAATCGTGATCCTGAATGTAGGCGGTGGACGAGGCAGGCACTGCCATTGGTATTACGATATCCCTTTTCAACAGCTTTTTTGTGGCGGTCCGACCACCATGAATTGGCTGTCAGAAAAGGACTTTGGGGGGTCCCAAACCGGCCAGTGGTCCATGATGGGCCACTGCAAAGTGGCAGTGGGGGCACATGTAGTGCCCCCCACGCACCTTCATGCACCATGTGCCATGCATCCCAGGGTGCATGGCACATGGTGCATGGATGTGCAAAGTGCTCCTTTATACTGCAGCTTGTGCTTCAGCCCTTTTCCTGGGCTGCAGCATGAACTGTCATTTAAAAGAGCACTTTTTGACTGCCAACATGGTGGTCCCATAGTAATTGGGCAGTCAGACCGCTGCCTGCTTGCAGGACAGTCTCCTGACCGTTGTGATAGCGGACAGAGCTCCGACAGTCTTCTTTCGAAATCAGGCCCTATTTCTATTTCCTGAACCTAATTTTGTTTTAGTTGAAATGCTTAAATGAAACAAGAGAGAGTTCTGACTTGTAACTACGCATTACATAGTTTATCAATCTAGTTAATTGGATACAGGGCCAGCCACTTAAATGGAGGAGCTTACTGAATATTTGAGAAGGATGGATAATCTGAGGCTTTACAAACCTGAGCCAATGTATTTTGTATGATAGCATTGTAATATTTGTTAATAGTTCACTATTTTTGTTGGTTTCAAGCCCATCACAAAAAGTCTGAAACTCGAATGTTGTGACTTATTTTTTATACCTGCTTGTTGTAATAAATTGTGTGCATCCAACTGTGTAAACGGACGTCACTGTTAATTTTAAACACCTTCATACTCTTGTTTCCTTTTTGCTTCTAATTTAGTGGTCACCACTGCTCCTTATGTTAGATATGTCATTAAAACGGTAACTTCCATATTGAAGTAGGCATTGACAGTCTTAAGAAAATGAATGCAGAAGTAGGTGAGGTTCCGTGACGATTTGAACCCGTGTTTTCAATATTGTCGGAAATACATAATATTGGTATCAGCGAACCGCAAATGATCCATTTAGCATATCCTGGTGTTTTCGCTACGCTAGGAGCAAGAGTACTCCTGTAACAAACACATTTCTGATCTACCCATGGCATCCATCTTAGATCATGGCAGCCATTTTGTATTTCTTGCCCTCACATACGCAATAACCTTTGATCACTTCATTTCGATTAAGGACACGTAGCCTTAGCCGGAGATTCACCTCTCTAGTGACACGTGCACCTTAGACCAGAACACGCTGTAGCTGCATGACTCGACAAAGGCTGCCTCCTCTGCCCGAGGCCAGTCCTGCTATACTGGTTCTTGTGGTCGTTGGCCTGATCACGATTAGGTGGCCGAAGCTGGTAGCCTTGCCCATTTACAACCCACAAACATCCCTTATCCTGCTTTTCTATCTTCTGCACCTGGCTCTGCTCCTTTCCTTCTGGGCCTTTATTAGGGGGAGGTAACGAAATTTACGATGAGGCGGTCCGGGTATTGAATGAAAAGTTGACATGAGATTATGATGGAAAAGTGGGAACCCCTCGTTCGTAATGTTTTGACATCAGATATTGTCGACGATTCCTGTGCAACGCCAAATATTTATTGTTTAGGACACAAAGGTTTGGGAATGTACTAACATGTGAAGAATTTGCCTGAAGCCCAATTTTTAGTATATAAGGAGCAACCCTCTTTGTACAAATCGAACAGGCTCCTAGACACTGCCCATGCGTAGTTTCTGTGACTTCTGTGTCCCTGCAGTAATAAACCTTTGGTCTTTGACGCCACCATCGAGAAGCCCGTGTTTCTGTTTATTTGTGCACCAAGGCAGGTGGAACTCCGGGGTCTTCGGGTGTTGTTCCCTGACACCTCTGGATGGAACCAAAAAGTCCAGAACTCCAATTGGCGCCCAATGTGGGGCGACGTCATTCGGTACCGGTCCAAAAGCCTGAAGAGTTCGAGAAGCTTCGTGTGAAGATTCCTGAGGGAGGCGCCCCACTTCATCGATCCCGGCATATCGCAAAAGTGGCCCGACGTTCTCTTCCACGAGGGTTCCCGTTCAGGATGGCTGCAGTGGGCCGTTGCCTTGACCGTCGCCCTGTCTTGGACCCGAGGTGCAGTCCTTAGTACGGCGAAACGTGACGGGTTTCTCCTTGGTGACGTCTTCAGTGCCTCAGTTAAGTATTTAGTGGTTGCTAGCTGGTTATTTCGTGAGGGTTGTTAAAATCCTTTTGGTTCTTGGTTTGGTTTGGTTTCGTAAGATTATCACTGGTTGTTCTGGTTACGATAATCTATTTGGTTTAGTTTGGGTATCGATACATTTGTTCTCTTTTGGTAGGCCTAAGTTCTTGGTTCGAGTGCACATTCTTGTTTGTGTTGTTTGTTCTGTGTTCCGGATTACAAAATGGTAAGTCGGAGAAATTGTATGTTGTCATGTTTTGGTTGCAACAGCGATTCACGATTGGAGGACTCATGTCTGGTTCCTCCGATTGGGACTCCTTTGTATGATCTTTACTGTAAGCATGGTGTGGGTCCTATATCTTATAATGAGGTGTGGGTCCGATACACTGAAAAGGACGGTGTCCTTAGTTGGCCACTGCATGGTAGTTTTGAACCCGAAATCCTTGACAATTTAGAAGTGAAACTGTTTAAGAAGAAAGTCCGGCCGGCAATGTTTGATTCTTTCCGTTACTGGCGAAAAGAATCTAAACAGAGAGAGATTAAAAGGTTGAAAAAAGAACAGAAAGAGCAAGAGTTAACTTTAGAACAAGCGGCTAAGCAGCTGCAAGATAATGAGTCTGAGAAGGCAATGGAGATAGCCACTAGAGAGCGTAACTTAGCGATAGATAAATGCTATCCTGCCTTGCCATCGAGTACGACTAAGATAGTAGAGGACCCTGAAAATGATCCTCTGTTGTCTTACTTGTTACAGTCACCTCCACCGTATGCACAGGGTACTACGGCTCCACCTGTACCAAATGTTCAACTGCCGGTTGCTGGACAACCTGGTATTCCTGTTCCTGCCCATCAGAATCAAGCTCCTGTACCTCCTGTGGTCAATGTGAATGTTCCTACGGCACCTCCTCTTCCTGGGTTGCCGACTTCTATACCTATACCTGTATCGCTTACACCTACTGTTCCACAAGCTATCTTCCTCGATACTCCTACTGTCCCGCTATCTGTTCCAACTGCTACTGTGTTCTCTGCATCTGCCAGTATGTTGACTCCGCTTTCTGTTCGTCGAAGAATCACTGATTCTGTCTCTAACATTCTGTCTCCTTTCTATAAATCTTTGATTAAGACTCCTACTTCTGACTCTGTACAAAGACGTAGTCAGCTCCCAAGTACTGAGGAACGGGGAATATTAGATTCCACGGCTCTCAGATGGATTTCGAAAAGTAGGAGATATAGTACGAGAGATGTACTAGATACATTTATGCAGTGGAATGAACCAACGCAACGATATGTCTTTGACGAGATGTGCTTTCTTTTACGTGAGGAACTAGAAGAAGACGACTCTGAATCGAATTTAGAAGACTTAATTAAGGTTCAGAAAGAGTTTGCTGCAGGAATGATAGTAGGTCAAAATATAAAAGAAGCGATGGAACTGATCTTAAGTTATAGGAATGATCCATCACTTCGTTCACCGAGAGACTTAGAGAAAGGTAGTACGAAGCAGAATCGCCAATATCCAATGAGGGAGGTTCCTCCGATTTGGCGCGAAGCTGTGCAAGCTGATGCCATTAATGGTATTGTAGCTGCTCCGGCGCAATTCCAGAGAGTATGGATACACATTCCGTGGAAGCGAGCCGAAGTGTTAGCAGTGAAGCAGGCCTTGCCAGACCCGCGTAAGAATCCTGCTGGATACTATAAGGAATTAGCGCAGACAGTTGAGGCCTGTGTAATGAATCTGGCGGACATTGACATGTTATTTGGCAATGTAGTTCCGCAACCAATTTGGGCTAAAATTCGTAAAGAGAATCATCCAGTTGCCCTAGGAGGTGATTGGGCAGCTATCATTGCAGCGGATGGTCAGCAAATAGGTGGTTCCAAACCCGAACCTCTAATTGCTAATCTTCCAGGTAGGATAATAGACTTAATGAAGACTCTGATGCCCGCATTGCGTGTTAATTGGGACAAGTTGTCCGCATGCAGGCAAAAGAAAGACGAAAGTGTCTCCGACTTTTTCACGAGGTTCGAAGAGACTTTTGTAGATCATAGTGGTCAGGATATGAGCACAGAAGGAGGACAGAGACTGTTCGTCGATAAATTCGTACATAATTTGTTACCTGAGTTATGCAATAAATTAAAAGATTCTGAAAGTGCGTGGGCTGTTTCTACAACTGCACAAATACTTGCAACTGCGCAGTATTATGAAAATAGGGATAAAGAGGAGAAAGAGAAATCAGATAAGAAAACGAAAGATTTAAAGACTAAAGTTCTCTTGCAACAGGCGTATCCGCCTCGCATGACTCAGACTAATACACAGCAAGGATCGTATCAAAGGACAGATTATAGTTCACCTAGGCCACAATACCAGTGGAATCAGTGTGCGTATTGTAAGAAAGAGGGTCATTATAAAAATGAGTGTCCAGTCCTAGCGCAAAATAATGCATCAGCAGCTCAGAGAGGTCGTGGTGGTTTTGTGCAGAATTCTAGAGGTCGAGGACGAGGTGCTATGCCTCCACAGACGAATGATCGCCCTTCCAATCACTTTGATCAACGAAATGGACAGTCTGCCCAACAAAATAGATCTCAACAGTATCATGTTGAAGACTATTGTGAAAATGATGAGGGATTTCAACAAAATGGGTACTAGGACAGCCATGGACAGAGAGAGGGAGTAGTATCAGTTCCAGTGGATCAGAGTGGGCCTTATGTCGCAGTAGCAATATCAGGTGTAGTCGAACCGTTTCTGTTGGATACTGGTGCCGCAAAAAGTTCTATCATACATGCGAAACTCCCTGGCGCACCTTTGTCCGGCTTAACAAACGTTTCTGTAGGTTTTTCAGGCGCCCCTGTTTAAAACCCGGTATCTGGTCCTTTGTCTATTTCTGTTGGACCGTGTCAATTGAAAGCACCCCTGATTTTGACGACAGGTTGTAATGAAAATCTGCTTGGTTTAGACTTGTTAAAACGACTATATGCGACATTGTACTGTTCTCCGGAAGGAGTACAGCTTACGTTGGGTAAAAGAATCACCTCTCCGATGTACTTGTCTATGGATGCACTCCCGCCAGAGCTGCGTTCACTCCCTGATACTCTTTGGGCGACTGGTCCTAACGATGTAGGCCTTTTAGAAATACCACCATATGTAGTCACTTTGAAAGCAAATGTAAAATTTCCACGAATTCCTCAATATAAGATCTCTAATGAAGGTGAACGTGCACTTTTACTGATTGTGCAAGATTTGATTAAGAAAGGTGTGGTTGAAGAAACTAGAGGAAATGTCTGTAACAGTCCTGTATTACCGATTTTGAAGCGAACTGATCCTACAAAGCCTCCAGTATATAGGTTTGTCATTGATCTCAGGGAAGTTAATAAAATTGTGGTTCCGCAGTTTCCTGTGGTTCCAGATATTACTGCCTTGTTAACATTGATTCCTGCTACAGCCACATGGTTTTCAGTCATTGACTTGAAAAATGCCTTTTTCAGCATTCCAATAGCCGAGGAAAGCAGAGATATTTTCGGCTTCTGTCTAGGAGGTCGAAGCTTCAGGTTTAAACGCGCTCCACAAGGCTATTGTGAGAGCCCATCCATTTATAGTCAGGCATTAAAAAGTCAGTTAGATTCCTTTGTACTTCCTCCAGGTTCTGCTCTAGTACAGTATGTAGATGACCTTCTAGTGGCTGCCGATGACAAGGAAACTTGCAAAGCAGCTACAATTTCGTTATTGCATCATTTATCCAATTTGAATCACAAGGTGTCACCTTCGAAAATGCAATATTGCTGCCAAGAAGTGACCTACCTAGGTCATCTCTTGTCAAAGGAGGGAAGGAAGTTGACCCCATGACCCCAGAGAGAATAAAAGCAACTACGCAGATGAGTGTTCCCTGCACGCAGAGAGAAGTGCGTGCCTTTTTAGGTATTACCTCTTACTGTAGGCAGTGGATCCCAAATTTTTCTCTTTTAGCAAAACCGTTGGTAGCTTTGACTGGGAAAAATGTTCCGAGTCCGTTGCCATGGTCTGCTGAATGTCAGGAGAGTTTTTCTGAGTTACGAAATGCACTTTGTTCAGCTCCTGTATTGGGTACACCCGATTACAGCAAGCCATTCACGCTCTATGTTCACGAGAGAGAAGGTTGCGCGTTGAGTGTTCTGACACAGAAATTTGGTGATAAACAACGCCCTTGTGCGTATTTTTCATCAACATTAGATCCGGTAGCTAGAGCGTTACCTAGTTGTTTGAGAGCTACAGCGGCAGCTGCGGCTTCTATTCGACAATCTGCTGGTTTGGTGATGAACAACATGCTAGTGGTTATGGTTCCTCATGCTGTGGATACACTCATGAACAGAACCAAGACACAACACCTTACCAGTGCGAGATTATCTGGCTACGAGCTGACACTGCTAGCGAGTCATATTCAGATCAAAAGATGCAATGTATTGAATCCAGCAACACTGTTGCCGGCTAATCAAGAGTCGAGTGATTCCGAACCCCATGATTGCTGTTTCAGAACCGAGGAAGAGACAAAAGGACGAATTGATTTAAAAGACACCCCATTGTCAGATCCAGATGGCACGTTGTATGTTGATGGGTCATGCTTTAAATTGGAGAATGGTGATGTGACTGCTGCTTATGCAGTAACGACTTTGAGTACGATTGTGGAGACTGCAAGAGTGAGTCAGAATTCTGCCCAAGCTGCAGAGTTAATCGCTCTAACAAGAGCGTGTGTTCTAGCTAAGGGAAAGAGAGTGAATGTGTTCACAGATAGTCAGTACGCGTTTGGCGTGGCCCATAATTTTGGCCGTTTGTGGAAAGAAAGAGGTTTCATTACGTCCCATGGGACTAAGATTCAACATGGTCAGTTAGTTAACGACTTGTTGGAATCTCTAACCTTGCCGACTGAAGTTGCGATTGTGAAATGCAGTGCGCATAAAGCAATCACGGATGATGTTGGTCGTGGGAATGCTTTTGCTGATGAGACTGCTAAACAGACAGCTAGGAATATGATGAGTAGAATGTATGTTGCAACATCTGCAAGATGGATTTCCGAGTCTGGAATGTGTGAGGATACAGTGGAAAGTGTGAAAGAGATTCAGAAAGAGGCAACTGAGGAGGAAAAACGTGCATGGAAAGAAAGTACGGGCAAGTTGGATTCGAGTGGGTGTTGGATTGACTTGTCGGAACAACAGCGTTGGATGTTGCCTGATGCGTATGTGCTTGCAGTGGTGACAATGGCACATGGAGTAGCGCACATAAGTTCTAAAGGAATCTGTAAAATGTTGGCCCCGGTCTGGAAGAATGATGGGATTAGTAAATGTGCAGAGAGAGTGGTGAAAAACTGTATGGTATGCCTGATGCATAATCCTGGCAAGGGAACCCCAACTCCTGCTGGTCACTTCGCTCCTCCTTCTTGCCCCTTTGAAGTAATTCAGCTAGATTTCATACACATGGATCGTTGTAATAATCTAAAATACGTCCTGGTGGTAGTCTGTGCTTTCTCCAGATGGATCGAAGCATATCCACTAAAGGACAATACTGCCCTATCTACTGCCAAAATTCTTCTCAAAGAATATTTCCCTAGGTTTGGAATGCCACGGATTGTATGGTCGGATAACGGAAGTGAGTTTATAGGGAAAGTTATGCAGAGTGTGTGTGCCGGTTTGGGCATTAAACAGAAGTTTCACAGTGCAAACCATCCCCAGTCTGCTGGTTTGGTTGAGGGTTACAATGGCACCCTCAAACTAAAACTAGCCAAAATACAGGCATCCACGGGTTTATCCTGGCCAGACGCACTACCCTTGGCTTTGTTATCGACGAGAGCGACTGTGCATTCTAGAGTAGGGCTTAGTCCATACGAAATTGTCTTCGGCCGTCACGCTAATGTTTGGGGAGTGCCTAGGCCGAAAGAATTTTGTTCTCTAGAATATCCAATGTTGATTGATTACCTTTACGACTTGACTGCTAAATTGAGTCTTATTCACCAACAGGTTTTCGATGCATTGCCAAAGCCTCCGGAGAGTCCAGGTCATCAGCTGAAACCCGGCGACCACGTTGTGGTACGAAATTTTACGAGGACAAAGAACCTTCAGCCCAAGTTTGTCGGCCCCTTCCAGGTGCTGCTTGCAACAAGAACTGCCGTTCGTGTGGCTGGACGCAAGCACTGGATACATGCAACTCATGTCAAACGTGTGCCCCTGCCACTTCCTTATGACAACTGGGTGAAGAAGGGAATTGGTGCCTCTGAGTTCGAGCAAACACCCAAGTTTATCCCTTTCAGCGATGCCGAATTGATAACTGACTCTCCTCCTGAAACTACTTCTTTGACTCCTGAACACTTGCCCTCTGCATCAGAAGAAACTTTGCCATCTGCGAACTTGAACATTGCAAACTCTATTGACAACACACTGTTTCCTGATCAAACGGTTCCTGCAAAACTAAGATACAACTTACGATCTCGTAATATGGACAAATAAAGCAGGAAACTGCCTATTGTGATATTTGAAATTTTGAACTTTTGCCTTCAGCCAGGAAGTTTGCTATTGTTTTATTGTTTTTAAAATTGCCTTGCCGTCTGGGTAGCCGTAGGGTCGTGGCTGTGTACCTAGTTGAATCTGCGGGGGTCAGACACAAGGTCGATCTTTCTGTTGGTTCTGGGAACTCCCAGGGCTGATAGAGGCATTTTCATCTACGTACACATCATCAGTGGTCGCGAGCGGATTGTAGAAGATGGAGCTTCCTGCGCTGCAACGAGAAAATGTGATTTATGTTCGCAGAAACAGACTTTACAGAATCCTTCATAGTAAATGTTTTCTGATGCAATGTGCTATTACATTTTTAATTGTTTTGATAACGTTGGTGGGTGGAATCGTTTTTGGTATACATTTAATCTTTGTGCCAGTCACTACAGTACCTCCCCTTGATCCTGCTTCCTCTACTGTTTCTTCCATACACTCTTTTCACTCGTTTCCTGAACATGAGCAAGCTCGACGCTCAGAATTCATTAATAACACTTTTGTACAGCTCTTGCACCAACACCAACTAATAGTTAACACTACAGACTGCTGGGTGTGTGGCTTGATACCCCACACTATGGATAAAGGCATTCCTTACCTGGTTTTGCCTTTCAGCTATAATGGATCATTTCAGGCCTTTCAAACCATCTTTGCTTATGCCCTTGAAACCTATCCTCCGCGTCCACCACGTTCCACTAAATATAACTCTGCCAACAAAGCTTTAGTCCAGGGAATTATTGACATGATCAAGGACGTCAATAATACTCCATCTTACCCTAGAGACGAATTACGAGTATATTTGAGTTGGAATTCTTCAGAGTATCGCCTTAGTTTGGGAGAAAGCAAACGGAAAAGCTCCACTCCAATCTGGGTCGTACCTCACCGAGGTCAGGTCTGTTTGCAAGGTAATGGGAGAAATCCGAGAGCTCAGCTAGGGAGGAGTGAGTGCGTAGAGACTTACTTGTTTCCGTCTAACTCTTCCCCTGCTTTTCTTACTGCTAGGGGTACCTACTTCATCTGTCAAGACAGAGCATATACATGGTTGCCTGCTGACTTTTCAGGGTCATGTTATATTGCTCGACTGTTGCCTCCAACATACACTGCTTCTTCTGACTACCACAAAACCAGAGTAGCAAGAGGTGTTTTCAGCAAGGAAGACACCGCTGGTCAGGAAGCTGGAGACTTCTTCAAAGGCTTCCTTCCGTTCTGGGGGCCTATGGCCAATAGTAGAAACATACGTCAGCTAACACGGGTAGTTGAATCTACTATTACCGAAACTGCTGGTGCCCTTAGCAATTTGACAGCTGAGCTTCAGGCGGATAGACTCATGACGTTGCAGAACCGTATGGTTCTAGACGTAATACTTGCAGATCGAGGTGGGGTATGCAGAATGATCCAATCGAGCTGCTGTGTCTTTATTCCCAATAATGCTCCAACAGTCTATGAGGCGATCTCTAAGCTACACAAGATTTCCGACTCTATACACGTAGACAAGGGAAACTGGTCCTTCATGGAGTGGTTTTGGACTCTGATATCAGCGTGGGGATGGAAGGTTCTGATGGTCATTGGTGTCATCTTAGTATTCCTATTCTCATGCTGCCTGATTATCCAGTGTGGTCCTGCTCTGTGTAGTCTTTGTGCTGCAACCTGTTTTAGGAAACCACCTGCGTTTGGAGAAAAGGCGCGAGAAAGGATGATGATACAACAACATGTCACTGACCTGATGACCATAGAATTAGACTCTGACATAGACTGAGTAATTGCCTATGTAAGGGCAAAAGGAGGGTCTGAGGTTCCGTGACGATTTGAACCCGTGTTTTCAATATTGTCGGAAATACATAATATTGGTATCAGCGAACCGCAAATGATCCATTTAGCATATCCTGGTGTTTTGGCTACGCTAGGAGCAAGAGTACTCCTGTAACAAACACATTTCTGATCTACCCATGGCATCCATCTTAGATCATGGCAGCCATTTTGTATTTCTTGCCCTCACATACGCAAAAACCTTTGATCACTTCATTTCGATTAAGGACACGTAGCCTTAGCCGGAGATTCACCTCTCTAGTGACACGTGCACCTTAGACCAGAACACGCTGTAGCTGCATGACTCGACAAAGGCTGCCTCCTCTGCCCGAGGCCAGTCCTGCTATACTGGTTCTTGTGGTCGTTGGCCTGATCACGATTAGGCGGCCGAAGCTGGTAGCCTTGCCCATTTACAACCCACAAACATCCCTTATCCTGCTTTTCTATCTTCTGCACCTGGCTCTGCTCCTTTCCCTCTGGGCCTTTATTAGGGGGAGATAACGAAATTTACGATGAGGCGGTCCGGGTATTGAATGAAAAGTTGACATGAGATTATGATGGAAAAGTGGGAACCCCTCGTTCGTAATGTTTTGACATCAGATATTGTCGACGATTCCTGTGCAACGCCAAATATTTATTGTTTAGGACACAAAGGTTTGGGAATGTACTAACATGTGAAGAATTTGCCTGAAGCCCAATTTTTAGTATATAAGGAGCAACCCTCTTTGTACAAATCGAACAGGCTCCTAGACACTGCCCATGCGTAGTTTCTGTGACTTTTGTGTCCCTGCAGTAATAAACCTTTGGTCTTTGACGCCACCATCGAGAAGCCCGTGTTTCTGTTTATTTGTGCACCAAGGCAGGTGGAACTCCGGGGTCTTCGGGTGTTGTTCCCTGACACCTCTGGACGGAACCAAAAAGTCCAGAACTCCATAGGTGTTTGGCCACTTACAGTGTATAGATTGAGGACAAAGTTGCACGCTAACGTGATGGACTGTGACGAGAGCTTCTGTCAAGCAAGAAGTGTGCGAGGCTTTGTATGAAAAATGAATGCCCTTTACCACTTAAAGACAAGTTGTAATATGCAGGGAAGCATCTCACTGACACTGACTTTGCAAACAAAAATGAGAAAGAAACTTGAACCAAGGAACCAAACCCTGCTCATTGTCGTGTCCTGTGTTTATGTGCATGAAGACTCTAGTGATTCTCAACGGACTCCTTACGAGTATTGCATAATCTGATGGGTGGGCTGGGTGTAATTAATAAAGTTTGTAATGCAGATCGTTCAGTTAGAGGTTGTACTATGAAGAATAAAGACAAGCACTGCAGAGCTCCGTGTGTGTCATGGTCATTTGCACGTTACTAGGCTGGGGAGGATGCTACAACTGGCGACAAGATAGGGGATTTGTAACCCGAAGAAAGGAGAGTGCTCTTCCTGAGAGTTGTCCGAGGTCCACCACACTCAATTTGTGTGCATTATCGTAGCGCCATTGTGTAGTAGAACTGTATCAAAGCGCCTAACTCGCATTACCTGTGTTTTATTGTGGGCATTATCGTAGCGCCATAGTGCAATAGAATTGTATCACAGCGCTATTCTGCTAAAGTGCGTATTCATCACCTATCGATTTGCTGCCTTGACTGAATAATCGTTTTGTGCCCGATTGTGCTTGTGCATTTCCACTGCCATTGTGCCCCAATCTCGTCGTGTTACATTTGGCTCGCAGCCATCTTGTAGTTTGTTGTTGTGACTCCCAGCCCAGCTCTCTCCGCACCGCTCCCAGCTGCTCCTCCCTCGCCCCTCCCCACCCCACCATCCACATATGACAGCTGCCTTTGCGCGCAGCGTTCACGCACAGCGGGCGCGCCCCATGTGCGCCGAAGGTGCGCCAAAGGTAAGCCCGTCTACGCCCGTCCGCGGCTGGCCCGCGCCCAGCGCAACACCCCCTGGTCCCCACCGTACCCAGCCCACCAGACTCACGTACGATGCCGCAACTCTTCTCGCCCTCAACCCCAGACGCTCATCACACTGCTGCAATGCCACCCCAGGTCGGACCCACGGCCCATTCGCCTGCCTCTCCTGCAAATTCAACTGCCTCAGGACCCTCACCAAATCCACTTCCTCCAAACACAACTCCGATTCTAACCACCTGAAGTGCATCCTGCTGAACACCCGCTCGGTCCACAGACACGCAACTGAACTCTGGGACCTACTCGACACTGCGTCACCGGACATCGCCTTCATTACAGAAACATGGATGAACACATCATCAGCACCCGACATCGCCATAGCCATACCGGACGCTTACAAGATTATCCGTAAAGACCGCACCAAACAAACTGGAGGAGGCATCGCCATCATCCATAGAAACACCATCAGAATCACGACCAGCGCCGACGACAATCTTGCAACCGCCGAACATCTCCACTTTCAGATCCACACCAACCCTAGGACCACACTTAGAGGCACCCTCATTTACAGACCTCCAGGAACCCGCACTCAATTCAGCGATGACATCACTGACTTCATCAGCCCTCACACCCTTGCCTCAAGAACTACATTCTACTAGGAGACCTCAACTACCACCTCGAAAACAAACACGACAGCAATACTTTCACCCTTCTGGAAAACCTGGACAATCTCGGACTCAAACAACTTGTTCACACCCCCACCCATGTAGCCGGACACACGCTCGACCCTATCTTCACCTCCAGCAAGCACATTTCCTTCGATCGCACCACAGCTCTCCATTGGACGGACCATAGCTGTGTTCACTTCAGCTACAATACCACCCTAACCCACAACCACCCCCAACCTATTCCTCGGAGAAACTGGAACAAAATCACCCCCGACCAACTCCTCACATCACTCAACCAAAACCCTCCCACTCCATCAATGGACCCAGACCAAGCGGCCACCAATCTCAAGCAATGGATCACCCACAGTGCTGACGAATTAGCACCCATGAAAAAGCACCAGATCAAACCAAGCAGCAAAAAGGCTCCCTGGTTCAATGATGACCTTAAAAAATCCAAAAAACAATGCCGGACCCTGGAGAAAACATGGAGAAAAAACCCAACCACCGACAACATGGCCACCCTTAAGGCAGCCACCCGCAAACACCACCAACTGATTCGATCCACCAAGAAATCAGCATTCAAGGATCGTCTCGACAACAAAGCCCACAACAGCAAGGAACTTTTCAACATTGTCAAAGAATTCACCAACCCCACCGTAGCATCTAACGACATCACTCCTTCCCAAGACCTCTGCGATGCGCTAACCTCCTTCTTCTACAACAAAATTGCCGACATTCACAACAGCTTCGAGAACACTCCCAGCGTTCAAGCCTCCCCACCCCCTCAAATCCTACACCGCCAACCAACATCCTCAGCGTCTGGAACCCAATCACCACTGAAGACACCATTCGCCTAATGAACTCAATCCACTCTGGCTCGCCAACCGACCCCTGCCCCCACCACATCTACAACAAGGCTGACTCCATCATCGCACCCCATCTCCGTGATGTCATCAACTGCTCGTTCAACTCAGCCACCTTCCCAGAAAGCTGGAAACACGCCGAACTCAGCGCCCTCCTGAAGAAACCCACAGCAGATCCCTCTGAACTTAAAAACTACCGACCCATATCCCTCCTTCCTTTCCCCACCAAAGTCATTGAGAAAGCTGTCAACATCCAGCTCGCCGCCTTCCTTGAATCCAACAACTCCCTCGATCCATCTCAATCCGGATTTCGAGCCAAACACAGCACCAAAACCGCCCTCATTGCAGCAACAGACGACATCCGAACACTACTGGATAACGGAGAAACAGTGGCCCTCATTCTACTCGACCTCTCCGCCGCCTTTGACACAGTCTGCCACAACACCCTCATACAACGCCTCAGCAACATTGGCATACAAAGAAAAGCCTTGGACTGGATCATCTCATTCCTCGCCGGAAGAACTCAAAGAGTCCGACTTCCCCCATTCAACTCAGAGGCCACTGAAGTCATCTGTGGAGTACCACAAGGATCATCACTCAGTCCCACCCTCTTCAACGTTTACATGAGCCCACTCGCATCCATTGTGCGCCAACACAACCTCAACATCATCTCTTACGCCGACGACACCCAGTTAATCCTTTCCCTCACCAAAGACCCCAACACCACCAAAACCAATCTTCACGAAGGCATGAAAGAAGTAGCCGAATGGATGAAACATAGCCGCCTAAAACTCAACTCAGACAAAACGGAGGTGCTCATCCTAGGATCTTCCCCCTCTGCCTGGGACGACTCTTGGTGGCCTTCAGCTCTGGGCACAGCACCCACACCCACAGACCACGCACGTAACCTAGGCTTCATCTTAGACTCCTCTCTCTCTATGTCCAGACAAGTCAACGCAGTCTCATCCTCCTGCTTCAACGTACTTCGCATTCTCAAAAAGATCTTCCGCTGGATCCCCCTCGAGACAAGAAAGACTGTCACCCACGCACTGGTCACAAGTCGACTGGATTATGGTAACACACTATACGCCGGAATCTCTGCAAAGTACCAAAAAAAACTCCAACGCATCCAAAACGCATCAGCGAGACTCATATTAGACATCCCCCGCCAAGATCTCATCACCGGACACCTAAAAGACCTCCACTGGCTTCCCGTCAGCAAGAGAATTACATTCCGTCTTCTCACCCACGCACACAAGGCCCTATATAATCTAGGACCCGAATGCCTCAACACTTGACTGTCCTTCTACACACCCACCCGCCAACTAAGATCGTCCAATCAAGCCCTCGCCGCAGTGCCACGCATCCGGAAATCCACTATGGGTGGCAGATCCTTCTCCTTCCTGGCTGCCAAGACCTGGAACTCACTCCCCACTCACCTCCGCCTTACTCAAAACCACATCTCCTTCAGAAAAGAACTTAAAACCTGGCTATTCGACAAATAAGGAACCCCTCCCCCAAGCGCCTTGAGACCCTCTGGGTGAGTAGTGCGCTTTATAAATGTCAGAACTTGAACTTGAACACTGCTCGTGCAATCCAAGTGCGCTTCTGTCGAAGTGAAAAAGTTGATGGCTGGGTTATGGAGAGTGAAAACGTCCCTCCAGCCAGTACTAAGCTCTCAAAGAAGATGACGGTCCCATGGAAAGTTCAGTCAGCCTGTAACCTGCAAGTAAGGCTGAACGAAGAGGGACTGCCCTACAACATAACACAGTTATTATAAACAGTTGGTTTATTCGGGTGAACTATATTTCTTTACTTATCTCATATTTGCACACAATATTAATCATTCATCTTTAACTGAAAGAATCGGAGCAAAATTATTAATAAAAAAGGAGAGATGAGAATCCAAACCATCTGCAATTTTACAAGATATTTTATAGATTATGATCATTTATAAATTCATAAATTTGTAAACGTACATGGAGCGAAAGGCTGCAAATACTGTACAATGGTGGGCAAGTTGTGAAATTCATGACAATTAGTGCTCAGTGTAATTGGTGCAATTGTAATATACAATATATACAATGATAGTTTCCAATAATGGTGAGGAAAAGGAAGGGAGAAAGGGAGAGATGTGGCCAATGTTTATATAGAAACTAATGTTTTCTGTAAACTACAAGCGTCAGTATTTAGTACAGAATCCTTAGGGAATTGGTCCACTGGGAGTATTTTGTCGGCGTTTCAAACCTATGGTAGCACACTTGGGGTGTCTATGCGGGTCTTCTTCAGGACTGTGCGGGGTGGGTAGGGATTGGAAACAGCCTCCTAGTAAGCCCAGCCTGGCTCACCTGTGGAGAATGTACTGCAATGTGGAGTTCTCTCAGTGATGCCTGTGTATTTGCCCACAAGAGTTCCAAGGTCCTGCAGAATTACTTGCAGGGCTGATAGATTTGCTGTACCCGTTTCCCGGCTTATTTGAGCTTCGGTGGGCCAATGATCATGAATTGATCATAGTTGAAAAGAAATGCTGATGTCCGGCGGCGAAACGCCCTGACCCGGCACGGCTTTGTGGAAGGTCCCAAGGAAAGGTCAGTCAGCCTGTAACCTGCAAGTAAGGCTGAACGAATAGGGACTGCCCTACAACATAACACAGAGCCAGCATACATTCAGTAGGATAGTGCTAAAGACAGCGACAACTAGGTACAGAGAAACACAAAAGGCCGCTTTAGCCTGGTACACAAGCACACCAAAAGCAGCAGCATCCAGGTGCCAAAAAAACACTAAATGCAGTAAAAACCAGGTATGATGCAGAAAGTTGAGAATGGTGATGACAGTGTGCAGTTGGAAAAACGGCTACTCATGGCAAAATCTGAAAAAGAGACCCTACCACAACAGTGACAGCACTGATGCAAGCACACAGCTGGGATTAAAAGATGAGATGAATAGAGCCCGTTAAAGCTGCCGGCAGACAGCGCTGGAGAAGGTTCTCTGCTTAATGTCAGTCAGGTCCACAATTGGTTATGATGATGCCGTTTTCCTGAAACCACCGCTTCCATTTGATACCACCAAAAAGCACAATATTGGCACCAGATGGACTGCATGGGTTGAAGCATTTGATGATTTCATTGACGTGCTAGAAGATTCGGCTGGCAAAAAGATCATCACATCCGTAAAGAACCATGCAGGTAATGGAGCAAAAGAGGTGATAAAGAAAATAGCACACGCTGGTGAAATATCATGCCGTCTATTAAAAAAGACTTTGGAGGCCAAGTTCAATCCAGTGCTGAATGTCGAATATCAAAGGTGCATTTTCAAACAAGCAAGACAGCAACCTATTGAGACGATGGATGAGTTTATGGAGAGGTTTTATACCCTAATAAATCACTTCAAATTCAATTAATTCAATGATGACAAAGCCATACGTTGACAAAGAATTAAAGAGAATTGATGTACTTCACCTATCTCTGATAGGGAGGGTTAATGCTCTCAAAATGTTAATGTTTCCTCGTGTGTTATATCTATTCAGAGCAATACCATTACTAATAGATGAAAAAATCCTGAAAAGTTTGGAATCCACATTTATAAGGTGCATATGGCAGTAAGGGAGGATAAGGCGATCCACCAATCTTATGTCTCTCCCGCAAGAAAGGGGGGGTATGGCTTTTCCGAATTTACGACTATATCACTGGTCATGTCTTTTGCTTCAAATGCACATTTTAGTCCAGTCAAAAACAGAGACAAGAACTGGACCCTTACTAGAAGATAATCCAACCCCAAACTTTAGAATGCTCATGGGTGATAGAGCCCCGGGGTTGTTTCGGGGGGCATTAGAACGGAGGTCCTATAAAACTACACGACTAAAGATTTTGTTAAGCCTGTGGCAGACGTGGAATACAGTTTTAACATTTTTTCATGTTTCTAGAATCAACCCCCACTTACTGCTATGTAATTCTAGTATCTTCTTTCAGTTGAAAGAAGATTGGAATCTTATGATATGGGACAGAATGGGAATAACCACTCTGTGAGACATTATCGAAGAAGATAAGATCTTGGGATTTGAGGTACTCCAGAGTAGATTTGGTATCCCTGGAAGTCATTGGCTTCTATATGGCCGATTAGCTCGAACCATACAATCTTTAAGACCTAGAGCTTATACCTCTCAAGAATCTCCAATGATTGGGCTTTTGGAAAGGGACAGAAATAAGATCAAGACTGTTTACAAATGTTTATTGGAAGGTGTCCCTGATGATTTGGAAAAGATGGAAACCAACTGGTCCTCTAAATTAAATGAGCCAGAGGTAGATCTAGATATAGCTTTGATCATGAATAAACGAGTATTAGGAGCATCTAATTTACGTGCACAGCACTATAAAACAATCTTTAATTTGTATTATACCCCATCGAAACAATTTGCTTGGGGTTTGATTGAAAATGATAATTCTCCTCGTTGCAATGAAAGTCAAGCAGATTTAATACATATGTTTTTTTCCTGTAAATGTCTCGAGTTTATTAAAAAAGAGATGGGGAGATTCTGGGAAGGCCTGACCGGTCTTAATATTTTATTAACCCCGACATTGATGATTACTGGTATTGATGCAAAACTGAACATGGGGAAAGATGAAAAGGCCTTGTTGTTTATTTTTGTGGCAGTTTTTCGTATATTAATTTCAGCTGGATGGAAGGATGCAAACCCCCCTTCTTTTCAGATGTGGCTGACTAGATTATTGGGGATACATAATATTGAAATGTGCTTATATGAATCTAAAGGTATTAGCAAACGTGCTATGGGAGAACGGATATGGACCCGGGTAACAAATTGGAGGACAAATAGGATTTAGTTAATTTAATATTGAGTTAATGCTTATATTGATTTATAATTGTTGAATGAAACATGTGAAGATATGTATGCATATGTATACCATGAAGTTTACTTTCATCTGTTGGCTTTCTTTTGTCTATCCTGCTACACAAATTCCAATAAAAAATAAATAAAAAAAAGATGACAAAGCCATACGTCTTAGAGTTGTTGATGGTTTACTTTCCGACTCATTCTGATGATTCATGCTGAGAGAAACTCTCAGTTTGGAGAACTGCTCATGGCTGTAAGAGCGGGGGAATGTGCAGACCGACAAGCTGTCAAAATGGAAGCGGAAACAACCCAAAGTGAATCAACGTTGAGCATGAAAAAATAAGCAGAGCACAAGGCAGAGGCGTACTGAGTGATGTTTCCAAAGAAAAGAAATTGTGTTTTCCTTTATGGATTCTCCTTTCCACATGAAGGTAAATGTCCTGTTATCAGACAAATATGCCAAGGCTGAAAGAAGGAAAACCATTTCATAAATGGTCTGCAAAGCAAATTCATTGTCCAGCAGTATGTTGACCTCATCAAGTGATGATGAGCAAAATGGAAGAGCGATGGTGTTGTCTGTCACAGAATGTTCGCATGTAGGATTGGTTGC
Organism: Lissotriton vulgaris; assembly: GCF_964263255.1. Taxonomy (NCBI): domain Eukaryota; kingdom Metazoa; phylum Chordata; class Amphibia; order Caudata; family Salamandridae; genus Lissotriton; species Lissotriton vulgaris. The sequence continues at coordinate 1,951,953,297 of NC_141685.1, read as the reverse complement.
TTGTACGAAAAAAACAAATTGGAAAAAAATACCACATAAAGCAACAATGTTCCTTTTGGGCATTGTCCTAAAATCACGCTAAAGGTGAATGGGAGCCCTACAACTTTCATTATAGACAGTGGCACGTCGAAAAACATCATGCTGGCTGAAAAGTGCAAAGAACTGTCTCCGATATCATGTCTCACAACATCAAGACCATGGTGTTTACCTGGGTAGCTTCTACACCATTATGGAGTGATGAATCCTTTGTGATGACCATGCGGCACAAGAAAACAACACTGCAATGGCTGATTCATGTACTCACAGGTACTTTGTTGAGAACATGCTTATTAAGTTTTGACACTGCAACTGACTTAGGACTGATTTCGATTTGAATGCCCGTTGTGAAATAGTGAGTCAGTTCCTGACATTGTTTCATGGACACAGGAAACTTACAACAATGAAGGTGCAGCTTCTCATTAACAAAGATATTCACCCTGTTGCACAGTGACACCATCACATTGTTTTTGACTTACAGGAAACTGTTGAGAAAGAACTAGAAGCCCTGCTATAGCATTTCATCATCGAGCACTCTACTGGTCTATCACCAAGGGTTTCACCCATTGTGGTGGTGCTAAAAAAGGACAGTGGATGTTCAGTGTGCATTTGTGTTGGTATGCGGTAGGCAAACAAAGCAATTGAAAGAGAAAGACATCCAGGTCTACAAATTGTGGACATGATCACACAGCTGAATGGTGCCAAAATCTTCTCCTGCCTTGAACTGAATAAACTTGAAGTGGAAGAAAACTGCAGGCACATTACTACTTTTTCAATGCATATTGGTTTTTTCAGATATAACAAATTAAATTTTGGTGTTTCGTCAGCTGCAGTAATCTTTCAAGTTGTAATTTGTCTCTTAATTCTACCTGTCACTCATTCCTTTAACTGCAGTGATTATATACTGATGTTTGGGGCTACACGAAAGGAACATGACAAGCGTGCACACAAGTATCCTGTCTGCTTGCTGATGCAGGTATTGCACTGAAATCTCAGAAGTGTGAATTAAAAAAACAGTCTGGAATTCTTTGGCTTTATTTTCTCTGAAAAGGGGATCACTCCTGATGACGAAAAGGTACGAGCATTATCATCTATTTTCTATCCAGGAGATGGGCATGGTCAGATACTGCTCCAGGTATGTTGCTGACCGCCACTGTGAGTGCCCCTCCAAGAGAATTAACAAAGCGAGAAGTTCCATTTGAATGGTCATCTGAAAGTGACCGAAGGTTCAAGAAAATAAAACACGCATCTGAAAATGCAACTGAGATGGTTTACTTTAATCCAAAATTGCATACAGAAATTGTGGTGGATGAAAGCCTGGTGGGGTTGCTAGCCAGAGTCTATCTCAGACTGAAGGTGCTTCTTTTCAACCAGAGAAAGAATGCTTTGCTGTGGTATGGGTAGTGAACACTTTCATAGGTTTCTTATGGAAAGCTTTTCACCCTTGTCACAGATCATCAAGCATTGCTCACTATTTTCAGAAATCTGAAAGCCAAGATGTCCCCTCGCATCTAGAGGTGGGCGTTGCTTCTGTATGAGTATGGTTACACTATTGTGCACAAACCGGGGAAAGATTAAAACCCCGCAGACCATGTTTCACAAGGACCGCTACAGCTTCATAGTGCTCTGTCCATAGTGGCTGAGGCCTATATCAATTTCATAGTAAAGTCCAGAGTGCTGGCAGCTCTTTCTACTGAAAAGAAAAAATTCTGACAGCTACCAATACTGACTGACTTAAGCTCAAGTAAATGATTACAACACAATCATGGAGGAAGCCTACTTGACCTCTTACAGATGATGTTGAATACATGAAATTCAAAAATTTTTGTGAAGAACTTTCTGTTAGACATTTTGGTGTTATAGTAGGAGGGGCAAGAATAGTTACTACAGAGGTAGCAAGTGATTGAACTGGCACAATACGGACATCTTGGCATTGCTCCACCTAAAAGATCTCTCAGGGATGTAGTGTGGGTGCCGTGTCCTGATGAGCTGGTTGAAAGGAAGTTTAAAACCTCCTATCTATGATCCCTGCTCATCTGCGGGTCAACACCAACTCCTTCACACTTCTAGAAGACACTTCCTCCCGCTACCCCCATCCAAGGTTCTCTCTAGTCATAATACATCACATGTACCATTAAGTAACCCCTAGTGTATCTGTTCCTGCTAGCCTTCCGGCATAGGACCAAACTCTGAAGGCTGAATCCCGGATGGTCTCTGGGATCACTTTATCTGTCTGGAGTAGCGTTGTGGGGAAAGGTTCTGAGACTGCGCCCCACTCCGTCACTTGTGGGAAGGAGACACATGGATCCGGGGTCCCAATCTGCATAGTTCCATCATCCCCCACAATGATTCTCTGCTGACTCGGTGGGTCGCTGTCTGATGATCTGTTCCTGTGCCAGCCGTCTCGAGTCCTCTGAGTCCTCCCAGATCTCCAGCCACTCCCATACCTCGTCAGGAATCTCAAAAAAGTGGGCCTTCCCCAGCTTGGCAGAGTAGAGCATCATGTACTGTAAGTGCAATTCCCGGAGCTTCTGCTTCACTCCCAGGAAATTTTTTCTTTGCTCCTGGACCTGTCTAGTATAGTTGGAGTAAACAGATACCTTACAATTGTTGTAGCATAGGTCTGAGGCCTCCATTGCTGCTCGCAGGTTATAGTCTCTGTCCTTATAGTTCAGGATCTTAGCGATCATTGCCCTAGGGGGACCCCTGGAGGTAGAGGGGTGACCAAGGCCAGGTGCACCCTCTCCACCACAAAGATGTCCGCCAGGCCCCTGGGGCGTTGCTTGGTACATATCCAGCATTCCAGGAAGAGTTTGGTCATGCCCTCCTTGGCACGTTCCAGTATCCTCAGGACTCTGATATTACTGCAGCGCGCCCGGCCCTCAGCCTCCTCAGTCTGACGCTTCAACCCCCCGTGGAGTTGGTCAAGTGTGTCACTTGCTGTTTTAGCGAGGCCGCCTCTCTTTTTAGCTGTAAAATATCTGCCTCAGCTGTTGACACTTTATCTGCCATTTCGTGCAGATCTGCTCTGAGCAAGTTTACATCTATTGACACAGTTTCTCCTTGCTTCTCTAGAGCGGTTGGGACCCCTGAATGGCTGCCAGTATCTCTGCTTGTGAGGGTTCACCGCCACTGTCACTATTCCTGTCAGAGCCCATCTGTCTAGTGATGCGCTGCGTGGGAAGGCGCTGGTTAGTGTAATGAGTTTTCGTGTTAGGAGCGGACCGTCTTATCCTTTCCCATCTTGCTGTGTGTAAGGAGGCCCTGGATTGTTCAGTGTCCAATCGCTGTGGGGAGAACCCGGCCTGTATGACCTTCCAGATATTCTGCCTCAGAAGCAGGTTCACCAGCACCAGATTGGAAAATTTATTTTACTTATAAGTCTCTAATAAGTGGTACTATATACACCCATGGCCTGTAAATTGAATGCTACCAGTGGGCCTACAGCACTGATTGTGCCACCCACTTAAGAAGCCTGTTAGATGTCTCAGGCCTGCTAATGCAGAGCCTGTGTGTGCAGTTTTAAACTGCAATGTGGACCTGGTAAAATCAATCTTTTGCCAGGCCCAGACTGGAGTTCTGGACTTTTTGGTTCCGTCCAGAGGTGTCAGGGAACAACACCCAAAGACCCCGGAGTTCCACCTGCCTTGGTGCGCAAATGAACAGAAACACGGGCTTCTCGATGGTGGCGTCAAAGACCAAAGGTTTATTACTGCAGGGACACAGAAGTCACAGAAACTACGCATGGGCAGTAACTAGGAGCCTGTTCAAATTGTACAAAGAAGGTTGCTCCTTATATACTAAATTTTGGCCTTCAGGCGAATTCTTCACATGTTGGTACATTCCCAAAACCTTTGTGTCATAAACAATAAATATTTGGCGTACACAGGAACCGTTGATAAAATCTGATACAAAACATCTACGAAGAGGGGTTCCCACTAGTTCATCACAATTCCTTGTCAATATTGCATTCAAGAGCTGGACCGCCTCATCGTAAATTTCGTTACCTCCCCCTAATAAAGGCCCAGAAGGAAAGCAGCAGAGCCAGGTGCAGAAGATAGAAAAGCGGGATAAGAGATGTTTGTGGGTCGTAAATGGGCAAGGCTACCGGCTTCGGCCGCCTAATCGTGATCAGGACAATGGACACGAAGACCAGTTTAGCAGGACTGGCCTCGGGCAGAGGAGGCAGCCTTTGTCGAGTCATGCAGCTACAGCGTGATCTGGTTTAAGGTGCACGTGTCATGAAAGAGGTGAATCTCCGGCTAAGGCTACGTGTCCTTAATCGAAATGAAGTGATCAGAGGTTATTGCGTATGTGAGGGCAAGAAACACAAAATGGCGGCCATGATCTAAGATGGATGCCATGGGTAGATCAGAAATGTGTTTATAAAAGGAGTGCTCTTGCTCGTAGCGTAGCGAAAACACCAGGATATGCTAAATGGATCATTTGCGGTTCGCTGATACCAATATTATGTATTTCCGACAATATTGAAAACACGGGTTCAAATCGTCACGGAACCTCAAGACCTTCCCTTTTTATACATACAGGTCACTCGTAGCTTAGGTCCTGGAAAGCCCAGAGGGCAGGGTAAAGTCAATTTAAATATTAGGACATGTATGTTTAAGTTTTATATGTCCTGGTAGTGAAAAAGTCCTAAATTCGATTTTTCACTACTGCAAGGCCTACCTCTCCTATAGGATAATATTGGAATTAACGTATTATCTTTTGTAAGTGTAATATCGAAATAGGAACAGGTAATCCATTCAAGTTTGGTATCTCTGGAATCATAATTAAAATCCTAATTCATGGTGAAGTCACATTTTTAATTGTAACTTCGAAAATGCTACTTTCAGAAAGATGGCATTTTCTTGCCTTAGCCATTCAATGGGTCACATGACTGGATGTAGTTGACAGTTCAGCTTTATATATTCATCCTAGACAGCCACACAAAAAGAGGAGCTTAGGTATGCCTGGATGGGCCATCACTTCATAATGTGGAAGGAAGAGCTTAGCACAGCCCCACTCTTAAATCAAATGTGTCCTGCCACCACACAAATGGCTGCCTATCCCTTGTAGGTATTCTGGAGTAGGACAGGGAAGACAGGAGGTCTGGGGATTTCAAATGGAAACCTTTAGAAGCTTCTCCCCCACTTTAAAGACAGAAATCAGTTGAAATACTGGTCTTCAGACACCAACTGTTCAGTACACTTCTGGACCTGTGGATATTCTGCTAGGAAGAAGGACTGTTGTGCAGCTACAAGGACTGCCACTCTACTAGACTGCTGCTCTGAAGGTTCTGCTGGCCTGCTGCCCTATTGCTTGGGGAAGATCTGCACCTGCAACTTCATCTTGAATACAGGGCCCCAGAGTGACTACAAGGGCTAGTCTGCTGATCTCCTCATTTGAGTCTCAGTGACATAAAAGGCTTTCCAATCAGCTTCTGGACCCAGTTACAGTGAACGCCTGGCCTCCGATTGGTGCCTCTCAGGTCCTCTGCCCTTGGTGTGGCTCCCAAGCTCTTAAAACCAAGCATTTGGGCTCTTCACGACTACTAAGGGCTTGTTCACACTGAGACCACGTGGTTTGCTCCGCAAATCAGTTCAGGCCACCGCCAGTCCGTCTCTTCGCACAGTAGCATTGACCGTTGAAGGGGGCTGGCCAGCATGAAGCACCAGCTGTCTCATCTGTGGCTCTCGGCCTGATCCTTTCCCCATGCCAACAACCGCCCACAATGTTCTGCTTACTCCTCGTGACCCTCCCCACCATGAACAGGATTCTTGCCTCAAAACTTGAGAAGGTAAAACTTCAGTGGGTCTAATCTGGGACAGCATCCGACCTGCGCTCCAGCGCTTTCAGCCTGAACCAAGTGACTTTCACCCAGTCCAGCGCAACCAGAAAGCTTTTAGGTGCTTTTTTTACTTTAGAATTTAAAAAATTCATAACTCCAGTTCTACTAATTCGATTTTTGTCATTTTGATCTTATTTTATTTTATAAAGTTTGCTCAATTTTTCAAATTTGGTGTGGGATACTTTTGGTCTGGAGTTTTCACTGTGTTAATGTTTCAAGCGTTGCAAAAATACTTTACACATTGCCTCTAAGCCTTGTCTGACTGCTCTGTGCCAAGCCACTAGGGGATTAATATGATTAATTTGGGGTTTGCTTGTGCCTTACCCTAACAAGGATTGTGGTTTCTGTTTTGACCAGGGCTCACACCCCAGTCAACAAGTACCCAATTTTTTACAAAAATTAAATGTTACATATGGGCTGATGTGTGTATTCATAACAACCACATATGACAAAAATATGTTTCTGCCCGGACCCCCACTGTGCTCTGGAAAAGCTACAGTTTACATGTGATACAGTGACAAATGGCAGGGAACGTACTTTGCCATGTAGAGAAATCCTATCTTTATATATGTTATGTTAATTTCGATTTATATAGCATCAAATCACCGACAGGTCTCTTAGCGCTTGCTTTGGGAACCCGTCCTGGCTTTCCCTGCCAGATAACCCCTACTGGGCATCCCCAAGGTGAAGACCAGGCATCCCATCGCAGTAGGGCCGTAGTGGAGATTAAGCAAGCTATTGCCCAGAGTTGCAGAGTGTGAACCCATGATTCGAGTAGGCACCGTGGCGAGAATTATCGAGTCTGTGGACATTTTGAGCTCAAGACCCTGCCGCGTCGGGAATTGAACCCTGGTCCCGGGTCTGATCTCTGCATCAGAGTCTGCCTCCTCTAACCAGTGAGCCACACTTCTCCATATAGGCATGTTACCCCTAAAATGTGCCTTTTAAGCCCACAGGACAGGGTGCTAATATATTGAAATACATAACACTACATATCAAAGTGTGTGTGCCCTCACTGTGAAATAAAACAAAAGGTATTTCACTATTTAGGCCAGGCTAGATATTTAGGCCTAGGCGTTAATTAAATATATATATTTCCACTTCTGCTAAATAAAACAAATTTTGTAAAAATATTCTTTAGGCTGCCTGAGCCGCAACTGCCATAAAGTCAGTTCTGCCTCTCCAGAGCTGGAACACACACCCTTGGCTAGGAGAGGTAACACTGTCTTCAAGGAAAATGGTTTGCTGCCCATGAAAATCCAATGGGTGTTAACTGCTGACCACTTAATAGGAGTTAGCTTTTCAGAGTGAACAGGAACAGTTGGCATTACAAACAGATAACAAAGGACAGATTTAGCAGTACTTCTTTTTTTACTTGGAAATGCTAAGGAGAGTTTATTCTATTCATCTCCAGGCCCCACCTAGACAGTTAGGTTCCAGCCACAGGGGGGGGGAAACCAGTTTTTATCCTGTCAACAGGGTAATGGCCAACCTTTTTGTACAACAAAGATGAAAAGATGCACAAGAAGGTGGGTCTCTAATCACTGGCTAGCGCACAAAACAAGTATGGCACCTCTACACCACTTCAAACCATTAAATCTCTCAAATCATTATGAGGAGAAGAACAACAATAGTGACACTAGAAAATTATAAAAATATCAAAAAGTTTATTTATTAATTATCTTTATCATTTTTTCGGGTATATATTAAAACATATATTAGAAAAAGAAAAATTCATACAGAGACTGGAAAATACACAACATTCTGACCACATTCATTCACAACCCCAAACATACTACATACACATAATCATATTGATATATATGATCTTTTTGTCAATCATGTTAGGATCTATAACAGATGCAGCAAAAAAACAACAACAGCACATTGGTGAATGATTGGCTCTTTTGGGTGGTTTCCAAAGTGAATCTACGCGTGTTTCGACAGAAACCTGTCTTCATCAGGAGTTCCTCCTCAGAATGTTGTGCTCGATAATTTATATTTTTTAATTTTCTAGTGTCACTATTGTTGTTTTTCTCCTCATAATGATTTGAGGGATTTATTGGTTTGAAGTAGCCCTAGAGTATTTACATTAATGTATTTTCCCTGTCTAGGTGTACTTCTCATCCGTATCAGGGGGGCCTTCACTTTGCAATTGGCACCTCCACACCTCCTCAAAAACAAAATACCCTGACTCCTAGAGGAAGAAGAGGACTCCCACAAGGACTCAAGTACCCCCGAAATGTATTTATACTTTTAAATAGTTTAAGTAATTTAATTTATTATTATTTCCTATTGGATTCTCTGTTAAGTCCATGTGTTTATTATTTTTTATAGGAGCATGTTACAATATCAGTGGTTGACCACATGTGGTGCTCGACTTATTACTACTTCTTTTTGACAATAGTAAGTTACACTTTGTAATTTGGCTCTGTCCCCTGTTTCGGGCTTGTAAGTCTACACTTTTGAGTAACTTTATGCTTGTAATGGTAAATTGTCAAAAGTAGTAAAGTTACTCAAAAGTATAAGATTAAACATAGATATGTAACTTAGTGGCAAGTGTAAGTTACTTTTGTGAATAGCCCTGTTTCCCTGGTGTTAAAATCATTGACCAGGACAACCTGCTTGATGTATCTGTGTTTCCCTCCATCATGGTCAGCCTGAATTTGCACTAGATTTTGGTGTACCAGAAACTGTTGTTTTTCCATAGTGGTTGACTTTTTCAATACATTAGTTTGGAAATTCTATCGCATTTGATTCGTTACTTTACGTTTGTTGGTCCAACTTGACATAAGCACACACTTCTATGGGGATTGTCTACTGTTTATGCCATTGCTACCACGGGCCGAGAAGAGATTCTGTCAGAACTGTGACCTAACCAAAGTGGGTTTTTTGACTTGGTGGAGGTAACCCCCGCTCAAATTATTAACCTCTTCTCTGATACCAACATTCGGAAACTCTGGTATTAAGAAAACTTAAACTCAGGCTAGTCTGCCAAATATGACTAAGATTGACCTCAGTAGCACTGAAAAAATAGAATTGCTAAGGCTAATGAGGCAAAAAGCATTGTATCATACACAGTGCAACAATCAGTGGGATTGCTGGGTCATGACCTTACAATAAAAACTTTCTTTACACTTCACATGAAGTACATTGTGTTAAGTTAATGTGATGTTGAATTGCCAATGTTACTTCAACTACATAGGTGAATTATTGTCAATGATAACTCATTCAGGCGTTTGTACACCACTATAAGTCCAATTGTATCTGTTGTATGTTATCATCAACAGACCCAAGGAAGAGTACCAGAGGAGCCATGTAGATGCGAGTGAGAACATTAGTTTTCCGTAGTACTTGATCATAGTGCAAAAATATGGTTAAAATCGACTTCCCAAGACACGGTCGTGAAGAATGGAGAGGGAGAGGTTGATTTTGCAACCAACTGTAGGAAGTTATTTTTACATGAAAGTCTTTTGTAGCGGAATGAAGAGAAGGACCACCATGAAAACTGGATAACACACCGGTGCCTGTTCGGTGTCAACGGTGTGTGTAGTTTTAGAGGTGAACTACAGGAGAATAGGAGTCAAATTCGAATTCATACACATCACTGTGCGAGTCCCAAAATAATCACTCACTTCACAGATTATCCTTGTGTTTATGTAAGGGATGAGCATGTGGCTCATGACGCAAATGTAAAAAATAGAACCACAAAGCAAGAGATGTTTAACATAATGCAGTGCAGAGCGACCCTTGACCCCACCAGGTAGGTCGCTCCCCCACCACGCAGCAGCGCCTGTGTGTCCCAGCTGCCGCTGCTGAGGAAGTTCGAGGCCCTCCGCCACCCGCAGGCTACCACATGCGCCTCATCCCTGGTGGCCAGAGGTAGGCCGTAGGTTTGTTCTTCTTCCGCTTTATTGTTTTATTTTATTGCCTGTATTTCATTGTTGTGTCTGTGACTGCTGTTGTTCTGTCTTCCCCCGCTGCCTGTTCGTGGTCCGTGCCCGTTTTCCTCCCTCTGTTCCCCTAGCTGTCCCCGTGTCTCCCAGCCCAGTTTTTCCATCTGTACCCCTCGCTGCCTCTGTGTCTCTGCCTGGTTTTATCTTCTCTACCCCTTGCTGCCCCCTTGTCTCTCAGCCCGGTTTTCCCTTTTGTTCCCCTCGCTGCCCCTGTGCCTCTCTGCCCTTATTTGCCTTCTCTTTCTCAGCTGCCCGTGTATTCTTGTGCCCTTTTTGCCTTCTGTGCCACTCATTTTCTCCCTGTATTTCTGGGTCCTCTTGCCTTCTCTGACATTCGTTTTTTCCCTGTATTTCTGTGCCCTCTTGCCTTCTGTGACACTCATTTTTTCTGCATTTCTGTACCCTTTTTGCTTCTGTGCCACTCATTTTCACCCTGTATTTCTGTGCACTCTTGCATTCTGTGACAATCGTTTTCCCTAGTTTTTTGTGCACTTTTGCCTTCTGTTCCCTTCATCGTCCCTCATCACCCCCACTGCTGCGTCCCCTGCGCTCCCCCCCGTTACTGCCCACTTACTGCCCCGCCTACCGCCTCCCAGCTGCTCCTTCCTTCCACCTCCCCATATATGCCGCCGAAGGTGCACCTAAGGCAGGCACGTCTGCGCCCGTCCACGCCTGGACCGCACCCAGCTCCAGAACCCCTGGCCCCCGCAACGACGACCGGCGCTACTACAACGCCAGCACTCTGCACGCCCTCAACTCCGGACGGACCCACACCTGCTTCAAGGCTGCCCCGAAACGCACACCCGTCCCTTCACCTGCCGGAACTGCAGCTACACCAGCCTCAGAGCTGACAAACCACCCGCCAAGAAAGACCTCAACCACCTCCGATGCATACAACTGAACACCCGTTCCGCACGCAAACACACCGTTGAGCTCTGGGACCTGCTCAACATAACATCCCTGGAGGTCGCCTTCCTGACAGAGACCTGGTTGAATGACTCCTCCGCACCCAACATTGCCAAAGCCATCCCAAACGGCTATAAGATCACCTGCAGAGACCGCACCAACAGAGTCGGAGGAGGCATCGCCATCGTCCACAAGAACAGCATCAGGGTCTCGACTAGCACCGACAATGCGCTCAGCACCACCGAACACATGCACCTCCAGATCCACACAGACCCGAACTCCACCCTCAGAGGCACCCTCGTTTACTGAACCCCCGGACCCCGTCCCCAGTTCAGCAACTCCATCACCGACTTTATCAGCACACATGCCCTGACCACCACCGACTACATCCTCCTCGGAGACCTGAACTTTCACCTTGAGAACAACAACGACAACAACTCCACAACCCTGATCGATAACCTCGCCAACCTCGGACTGAAGCAACTCGTCACAACGTCCACCCACTCCTCCGGCCACATGCTCAACCCCGTCTTCTCCTCAAGCCCGCACATCTCCGTCACTCCATCACCAAACTCCTCCGGACCGACCACCGCTGCATCCACTTTGCTTTCAAGAAACCCACCTCACACCACCCCACCCAACAGATCCCCCGCCGCTGCTGGAGCAAAATCACCGAAGACAAACTACATGCAAACCTCGCTCTCAGCCCACCCACCCAACCCTCCAACACCGACGACGCTACCCACAGCCTCAGATGCTGGATCGAGGTCTGCGCCAACACCCTCGCCCCGCTGAAGAAACCCCCCCCACAGAGACACCAGCAAGAGGGCCAGCTGGTTCACCCCAGAACTCCTTTGCTCCAAGCAAGCCTACCGGAAACTAGAGAAGGAATGGCACAGTGAACAAACTCCAGACAGCCAAGCAGCACACAAGGACGTCATCCGCAACCACCACCACCGCATCAGGGTGGCAAAGAGGACCTCGATCAAAGACCGCCTTGACAACAACGCACACAATAGCAAGGAGCTCTTCAACATCGTGAAGGAACTCTCCAACCCCAGCTCAAATACCAACGGCATCCCGCTGTCACAAGCCCTGTGCGACTCCCTCGCCACCTTCTTCCATCGCAAGATTGCAGACATCCATGACAGCTTCAACACCCAGACAGCCCCAACAGACAAGTACACAACAGACCCTTCAGCACACCATCGACCACAGTCCCTTGCTAGCCTTGGCTAGCGTGAGCGTCGATGACACCATCAAGACCATGAGCACAATCCACTCTGGCTCTCAGTCAGAACCATTCCCGCACCACATCTTCAACAAAGCAGGCAGCTCCATCGCATCCCCCTGCACAACGTCATCAATCTCTTCCTTGAGACCGCGACCTCCCCAGAGAGCTGGAAACACGCCGACATCAACGCCCTACACAAAATACCTAAGGCAGACCCAAGAGACCTCAAGAACTTCCGGCCCATCTCTCTGCTCCCCTTCCCGGCCAAGTTCATCGAGAAAATCATCAACAGACAGCTAACCCGATACCTTGAAGAAAACAGAATCCCGGATCCTTCCCAGTCAGGGTTCTGCAGCAACCACAGCACAGAGACTGCCCTCATCGCCACCACAAATGACATCAGGACCCTGCTGGACAACAGTGAGACCGCAGCACTCATCCTCCTAGACCTCTTTGCCGCCTTCGACACCGTCTGCCACCGAACTCTACGTGCACGCCTCCAAGCCGCAGGGATCCGAGACAAGGCTCTGGAATGAACCACCTCCTTCTTCTCCGGCAGACCCCAGAGCGTCCACCTCCCCCATTCCATTCCAAAGCTTCCGAGATCATCTGCGGCGTACCCCAGGGATCCTCCCTCAGCACGACACTGTTCAACAGTTACAAGGCCAGCTCGCACACGTCGCCTGACAGCACAACCTCAACATAATCTCCTATGCTGACAAGACTCAACTGATCCTCTCCCTCATCAAGGACCCCATCACCGCCAAAGCCAAGCTTCACAAAGGAATGAAGGCTGTCACCGACTGGATGAAGATCAGCCGCCTAAAGCTGAACTCGGCCAAGACCGAGGTCCTCATCCTCGGCTCCAACCCTTCAGCCTGAGATGACTCCTAGTGGCCGACAGCACTGGGGGTAGCCCCGACATCCAACGACCACTCACATAACCTGGGAATCATCCTCGACTCAACGCTCTTAATGACCAAGCAAGTCAACGCCGTCTCCTCCTCCTGCTTCAACACCCTTTGCATGCTCCACAAGATCTACAGATGGATCCCAACAGATACAAGAAAGACAGTCACCCAGGCCCTTGTCAGCAGCAGACTCGACTACGGAAATGCCCTCTACGTGGGATCTCCAATCCAAGCTCATCAAACGACTACAGCACATCCAAAACGCCTCTGCACAACTGATCCTCGATGTACCACGACACAGGCACATCACCCCCCACTTGAAAATCCTGCACTGGCTCCCTGTCAACAAGAGGATATCCTTTAAGCTCCTCATCCATGCACAGAAAGCACTCCACTAGACTGGCCCAGCCTACCTCAACAGACGGCTCTCCTTCTACATCCCCAACCGCCAGCTATGCTCCGCCGACCTCTCACTCGGTCTCCATCCCGCGCATCCGAAGAACATCCACCGGCGGGAGATCCTTCTCCCACCTCGCCGCCAAGACATGGAACACCCTCCCACTGAGCCTGAAACAGACCCAAGACCTGCTGTCCTTCAGGAGGATACACAAGACCTGGCTGTTCGATCAGTTGTGCCCTCCCCTCCCCACCGCCTTGAGACCCTTGCGGATATGTAGTGCACTTTACAAATGATTGATTGATTGATTGATTGAGTGCTTCACCAGAAGTTATTAAACACGATGTCAAGAGCATTGCAACTAACACATGTATTTCCATTACAATAACATGTGCAGCGGCTAATGTGCTATATGTCCAGAATCAGTGACCAGAAGACATGGTATGGCAGCGGAGGAATGTCTCACCTGCAAAGCATACAATGTATTCACCACACAAGTGTATGGTGTATATAATATAGCACAAATGTTTCATGGTGTACATCTGAAGTCCACTCAAAGCAGTATTGGTTATGACTTCCTCATCACTAATGACCCGCCTTCGACGCTCTGAGAGATTCCAAGTGTGTGTAGTAATCCTATTCTGAAATAGTAAAGTGAAGCACGGTCGAGTGCAACATTTAATACACACACTTACACGGCTCAGCAATAGAAACAAATCTCACATGAGCATTTCCACAATTGACAGCTTGCGACCACATATATTTGTTAAAGACACATGATCAAATGTCATTATGATGAAATGTTTATGAAGAAATATCATCATGATGAAGCCATTATTTGGAAAAGTCATTAAATGGGATGTGTTGGATTCGGATCTTTCTGCAGGGTCATCTCCAAACTTTATGCCTTCATCCTCATGTTTCTGAACCAGTTTTTGTTGGCCCTTAGGACTCTTTACCTCTTCTAACCAGTGCCAAAATGCTTCTGCTCTCTCATTCAAGTATGGTGAAAGTGGCTAGGCCCAATTGTACATTTAAATCATATGCAAGTCTCTAGTTCAGGGGTCTCCAAACCAGTCCTGGAGGGCCGGATCCATGCCAGATTTTTGGGATATTCCCATTGAGATACATGTAGTTATTTTAAAAATCTGGTATGGATCCGGCCCTCCAGGACCGGTTTGGAGACCCCTGCTCTAGTTAGTGGTAATGCATATGCCCAGGACCTGTAAAATAAATGCCACTAGTGGGCCTGCAGCACCTTCTGTGCCAACCAACTTAAGTAGACTTTTTAAATATGTTTCAGGCCTCCCATTTAAGCCTGTGTGTGCAGGTTTAACCTGCCATTTCAACTTGACAAAATAACCCTTTTGTAAGGAGCAAACTTTCCTTTTTAAAACATATAAGTCACCCCTAGGTTGGGACCTAAACAGCCCACAGGGTGTAGTGTTTTTAAGAGGTTGGCTATGGACTTGTAAGTTTTCATTGTCCTGGTAGTGAAAAAACCTTACATTCATTTATCATTACTGCAAGTCCTACCTCTCCTTTAGGATAACATTGGGTAACCTTATTATATTTAATGAGAGATAACTTTCAATTGGAAGCAGACAGGAATATCGATGTTGGTGTCTGCAAAATTGCAAATTACAACCCTCTTTATTGGTAAAGTTGGATTCTAATCACAGTTCTGAAAATGACACTTTTAGAAAACTATGCACTTTCAATTACCGAAACTGAAATTATTCAATTTGATATTTTATACAGGACAAGTAACTGAACTGCCTTGTCCTGTGTTTTTCCTTTCAATTATTTTTTAGTTTTTATGCAATTATTTTATGTACACTTTAATGTATCTTTCAGACTACATTCAAATGAAAAGCATATTACAGCATACAATCATAATTCAACATATACAAAAAACATTACGTGCATAACTCAAAAGTGATATCACTTAGACACAGTCTGATATTTAACATTGTGAAGAGGTTTCAATTATTAATATTGTTAGGAAAACAAACCTCTTGTTTATATTGTGTCTTGTGGGTTATAGTAAACTCTGTTTGGGTAGGCCTCCAAACTTTTTTATGATTGCCTACTATAGAGAACTGATTCAATTAGGAAACTCCTCAAGTGTAGATGTCGACACGTTTCGAACCACTCATTGCTTTTAGGTTCTCCTCAGGACCCTGACTGGTTGATTCTGTGAAACAATGAATACTCTTATTTAGTAAACATATTCTTATATTTGTAGCTTTTTTCTTTGATTTTCATTTCTCTTTGCACTATGGGGTTCTCTTATTACCTCTGTCTTCCTTTGGTTCAACTTGCTCTCTGACAATAGTAAAGCAACTCCTGTTGCATTTAGTTGGGATCTTCTTTTCTTTATGGGATGATTATGTTGTCCCAATCAATTCTTCAACTCTTATTTTGTAAGAGAGGAGTTTAAAAACTAATTTTGTGTGTATGATTTTAAAATGAATTCAGCCGAGCTCGGTCTGTTTTGTATTTTTATAGAAATAAATCTGCTTAGCCTTAGTGAAGTGCCGCCAGTCCTCAATAGTCCGGGAGGTCAGATTAAAGGTGGAGACATCAGAGTCTGCTGTTTCTTTTGTGTGTTTAGGCTATGCGCCTTCCTTTTGGTACTATGCACATATGTTTACTATGATTATAAACGTTTGCGTAAGTATGTGATTCGTGTTTGCCTTTCATGGACGCAGTGTATTAGTCATCGGGCCTCTTACTTATGATAGTGAGCATTTAACATTTGGCCTCATCTGTTCTGTTGACTCACAGTTCTACATGATTGGATTGCATTTGTGTCTGCTTCTAGGTGTCCCCTAGTTCACTTAAACTAATGAATTCCTTTAGTGCATTCTCATTCATGACTGCAAGCACGCGACATTGTATCTTTTGCAAGTTCTGATTCTTCATTGATGAGCAATGTTTGGTTATTGATTAGCTAGTTGTAGATTAGTGAGCTTCTGTCTTCTGTCTACTGCGGTGATTTATTGAAAGTATCACTCACTTGTTATTTTGTCCATGTGTATCGGTGAGTCCATATTCGTAAACGCACACTATAGACAAGGCAGTAAAACTGAGGTATGGTTATATTTGAGTACTCGTTTGCCTTCTTAATATCTTCTATCATTACAAACTTACTTTTAAAAGTTGTTGTTGGGTCTTTTGTCTCTAGCTACTGTTCCCTCGACTTCCAGCACATCTCGTCATTAGTAATTTTGATTTTAAGTTTCAGACTTATGGAGTTGAATGCCTATCGGCTTCGCATTGCATGCTGGCATTTGAATTGCCCCTTACGCTTGTGCACCTTAAAATAGTTATCTTGCGGAACTTTATATTTAACAGAAATCTTTTATGTGATTATCTGAATCAGTCTCCTATCCAATTAGCTTCGCATTCTATGTCATCTTTTTCAGACAAAAAACAGTTTCAGCCCCCCTGGTAAATCATTTCATGACTAAGTGACATACCGAGCAGGTTTTTCAATGGACAGTATATAGTGCAATACAACTAAATTCAGGAGGAGGAGACTTAGAAGCAAGTCTTATGCAAAAAGAAGCATCCTTGATTTTGTGATTCAATATGGTGATTATTGCCCTCAATTAAATGACAGAACTACCAGAATGCAATAAAAAAAGAAACGAAATTACATTGAATGCACAGATATTTATATATATAGATGCAAAGGAACCTTCAGTTAGACCAGGAGGAATTGGGGGGACACTTACTGGGGCTCAGGAACTCACTCCAGAAAAGACCAGCAGGACTCAGGCAGGTCCAGTTGCCAGTCCAGGTAGTTCCAGTATAGCAGGCCAGCTGGGCAAATACAGGGGGGCCTCTGGAGTTTGTTTTCTCCCAGTAGCTCATAACAGGTGATCAGCCACCTGAACCTTGCAGTCTCACTCTTGCCTGAGATCATAGGGGCAGGGCCATATTTCCGTTTCAGATAGCAGGGTAGGTCTCAAGCATCAGTGAAGTTCCTCTGTCATGTTCACAGGTCTATGGGTGTATTGAAGAGTGGATTTCAGGGTCCAATATCTATACCTGATGCCATCTTTGAAGTGGGAGAAACTTCTAGAGTTCTCACATCTGGTTCTGGAATTCCCTTCCTTCCTTTCCATGCCCAGGCCACAAGACGTCTGGGATGACAAAAGGCTAGTGTGAAGTCCTTTGTAAGTATGCTGAAGCAGCTCCTTTGAAGTTCGAGTGAGGTAGATGACAGCTCTGCCCCCCGGTCAAGTCAGAAATGGCTCATTTTGCCTACACCTATTCCCCCTTATCCCGTTGTCTGGGAACAGCATGCAGAGCCCAACTGGCAACTATGCCTAGTCATGTGACCCACGACACAGGCTGCTGGGACCAAATGGTTAGGACAAGAAAATGCTAACTTTCTAAAAGTGCAAGAACAACAGTTGATGGACAGAATGCAGAACAATGTCATACATTTATCCCAGTACAGAGATCAGGGCCTAAATCCATCGTTTTTTGGCTCACCATGCCATTCAAGTTTGAACCTAGCCATATGCAAATCAGTCTTGACCCTGTGCCCCTTGGGAATAGTCCAGCCCGAACTGCCAAGCCAGGTCCTCCCTGTACTAGAAACAAGGATCCTATGACCGGTTTCGGGCTTTCAGATCTCATCATCCAGGATAGTTTGATTCCAGTGGCATGGAGAGCACGGGACTCATGTCTGAGCATACCCGTCCCACTCGGGGTGACAAATGCAAAAACAACAGTTGATTGTCAGAATACAGAACAATGTCATATATTCTCCCCAGTACATAGATCAGGGCCTAAATCTATCGTTTTTTTGCTCACCATGCCATTCCAGTTTGAACCTAGCCATTTGCAAATCAGTCTTGACCCTGTGCCCCATGGGAACAGTCCAGTCCGAATTGCCAAGCCAGGTCCTACCTGGACTGGAAACAAGCATCCTAAGACCGGTTTCGGGCTTTCAGCCGTCATCAGCCAGGATAGCTTGATTCCAGTGGCATGGAGAGCACGGGACTCATGTCTGAGCATACCCGTCCCACTCGGGGTGACAAATGCAAAAACAACAGCTGATGGACAGAATGCAGAAAAATTTCATATATTCACCCCAGTACAGAGATCAGGGCCTAAATCCATCATTTTTTTGCCCACCATGCCATTCCAGTTGGAACCTAGCCATATGCAAATCAGTCTTGACCCTGCGTCCCTTGGGAACAGTCCAGCCGTAACTGCCAAGCCAGGTCAATTGACTGGGGGTGAGTGTTTGATTTGTTCAAACGCTCCGTCCATCATCTCCTTTGGTATGTGGCATTTTCAGAATTGCGACTTAAAATTTTATTTTAATGTTAAAATGGTTTTTAAATTACAATTTTTTAGAGTCCAAACATTTGTACATGTTCCTAAGCATAAGTTATTATCTATTAAATGTAATAAGGTAATTCAACATTATCCTATTCAAGATGTAGGCCTTGAGTTTTTCAAAACAAAGTTATGCAAAACTTAAAAGTACGTCTTATCTTTTAAATATGTTACACCTTGTTCGATGGGTTTTTTAGGGCCTATGTCAGAGGTAATCTATAGATACTAAAAAAAGGAATATTTAGGCCTTTCAAAAGGTTTATTTGCTAAGTGAAGTGAAAATGGCAGTTTAAAGCAATGGAACAGAGCATAGAGTTCTACAAACCAACAAAAAGGGTTCAGAATAAAGAAGGGCGAAGGCAAAAGACTTAGGGGTGACCCGGCAAAGAGGGCCAAGCCATACAGTCTAAATATTGAGAACCAAAATATCCAGAAGGTAGGTATATGTAGCTAAGTAGAAGTTCTTAAGTACACATATATGCACTTTCAAGGTATGAAGATGTGGAGTTAAGAATAATAAATCTATATTTATCTATGAGCAGTTACCGTCAAGATGTTTTGTTTTTGGTATTTAATACACAGTATTTTGGTCCAGCGATATTTTGAACTTGATATTCTGACATAAAGCGCGGGCAGATAACCTTCAACAGAAAAACAATATTATGAGATCACCTAATAATAGACAGAAACTGCTTGGTGATATTCACAAGGTATTGAGACATCTGGCAGGAAGGAAACCGTATGTACCAACATTATTAATTGTGATTTCATAATTGTGATTATTACAGATGTTTAATTATAAAATAGTGATTCCTAGTGAGTTGCAAATCGACCTACCTCATGAATAATAATGAGGCAGGTCACAATTTGGTCCCCACTAGGAATCAACACCATCACAGGTATTGTGGCCTGCTGCAGTAAACAGACCAGCATGTCTATGATTGATTTTTACTAAAGTAGCCGAAAAAGTTAAAAAGAAAGAAAGATTTTTTTTGTTTGTTTAAGAAGATGCAGTGGACCACTGGCTTCTATTAAACAAACCGATTTTTTACGTTCACAAGGGGGTCCTTTTCCCATTTGGAAAGGCATTAACACTATTTTTGCAGTTAGTACATTATTAATGTTTTGCTACCTGAAATCTGTTGCAAAACATTTATACATACCATTCTGATTCGGTATTTGGAAGGGAAACCCGTTTGGTCGCAAACCCAAATGGCAAATCTTCAATATGTCACTGAATCGCAGTTTGGGTTTGATATGTACCAAAATGCTTTTTTTTGTCTATATCAAAGTGGCCGATTTTTCTTGAGTTTCACACATGTGGGGCGTGGTCACGTCCCAAGCAAATGCACAGCACATTGTGCCGGTTAAGGCCTGTATATGTCCATAATCAACCATTCAATATTTAATCCAAATTTTTTCTTGTCATCACTTTTGACATTTCTCTCTTTATAATGTCCCATTTTTCAATTATTTCACACGAGTCCACATGTTATATATGCATAGCTTATTTTCAAATTTCTATTGCTCCAACTGTGTCTATCCAGACCTTCCATGAGAACAAGACTGAAGCTTAGGTTCAATTCAGGCAGCATTTATTCATAAAAAATGACCCAATGCATTTCGGGCATTACGCCCTTCTTCGGGGGTCGCCAGTGATTAGTGCTGGGACCCTCAGTTTCAGCCACAATACTTGAAGTAGGTGGTAAACTGCGAGTGTTTTGCGACTGCAAATGCATTCACAAAACAACAGTAAATGGCGTGGTGACTCGCAATTAGAAAGGGTCGCCCCTTCCTAATGGCGAGAGTCACAAATGCTATTTTGCGAGTCAGTGACTCGCTAATTGGCATTTGTACATGCCTTGAACCTTTTTTGCAGTTGCAAACGGGCCGATCTCCAGTTTGCGGCCGCAAAAAAGGGTTGTACATCTGGCCCTAGATGTATTTTTATATAATATGATCCATATACCTTGCAAGGCCTACAGCAGCATGTCAGAAGTGTTGAGCATATGCCTGCACACTCAGGACTTTCCTTTCAAACTTCAGAGGTGCCTCCTAATGGACACTGGAGATATGAGGCTGCCAGTTCTCCATTGCTTCAGCTAGGAACCTACCCTCATCCAAATAATAGAAAGGTCCAGCTGCAGCCTCTGAAATGCACAACCTTACCCCTTCTTCCAGCAGAATAGTTACTCCTTTCTTGATTGGGCATATTGTTTTATGGAACATTGTATCTACAAACTGAGGAGATGAGCAATTATTTTTCTCCCAATTGGGTAGTTCAAGAACAGTTTTATTATCGAGGGGATATATACATTTCATATTAGTACCGAAATACATCATATGTGTTAGAAAGATCCTCTCTTTGGTATGGTCACCCTAATTGTTTTGCTGACTGGTATTACCGAGATTTTATATCTGAACACAGAGGCACTACTGGCCCTTGTGTATGTACTGCAACTCATATTACATGGTATATTGATTATGGTCTTCATCAGCATATTTAAATTCCCAGTAAGGCTATAGTATATGGTGCAGGACATGCATGGAAAAGTTAAAAGTCACCTTTGGACTGCAGAAGATGTTGTGACATTCTCTAGGCTGACAAAGGAAACATGGCTTCAGACCTACCTGTGTTGCTTGCCTCCTGCAACTCTTAAGCCAACAGGTGAACCTGTCAAAATATCCCTTTTGACAGGAAAGAATTCTACTTTCAAATATTGAACCAGTCACCCCAAAGTATGCCTTGTAGGTCACAAAGTAAGGCACCCAGTATTTTAAGTTTCCCTTAAAAAAAATTAAGTTTGTGCATGCAAGAATTTAATGTTGCCATGAACGTACAGTGACTAACCCTCAAAAGCTGTGAGAAAAACCAAAGTTTAGAATTAAGTCTTAACACTGCTATTTCTGATATAGGACAAGCTGTTGGATTAAGTCAAATACTCTTTTTAAGGTTTATTCAACCTCCAATTCAGCAGTGAAGTCTGATATGTAATAAATATTTGGGATAGGTGACTTATAAAAAGTTAGACTTTTCTTAAACCTCCCTTAGCCTAAATAACATGAGCCTGTCACACCTGGTGTATATGTAATACTTTCAGCCACCCCACATTGGTGCTATAAGATGAACTATGAGGGTCCTCTGTAAGTAGTCACTGTGTTGTACAATATCTTTTTACGTCTATTATACTCACATGTATGCTTAGCACTGTGTCCTTCTTACTAAACTGTTAAATAGCACAGTCTGTTGATACTATAGAATTGCAATAGTGTTCTGCATGTTAAATTTTCTTTGAGTGATAATTATAACATTTAACAACCTGTTAAAGTACTATAATGGTAATCATGGAGTTCTGGATTTCACTGGTAGTGCTAAATTTAGCAACATAACTCTAGTTTTCTTGTGAGTTGGGGAAATCAAGGTATAGATTGATGTGGAATTTTAGTTTGCGAGCTAAACATCATCTGCGCCAGCTTGTCACCCACGTACAGACATGCACGATCGCCATTTTGGGTAACATGGTCTCCCTGTCCACAATCAGCCGCCAGCGCGCACCTCTCACCCTGCAAGCATCCTCCGCGCACCCTGGCTCCCCCTCCCTCCCCCTCATGAGCATGACCCTTCTGCATGACCCTGTCCGTGGGAGTCACGCCTACGCCTGACCAGCATCTCCTCTCCCCCCATGAATGCCCCTCTGTTGATAAACCTTCCCTCCGCGCTCAATTGTCCACGCGGCATGAATGCCACTCCTTTGATGACCCCTTACCCCATGTCCGACTGCCCACACAGGCCCGAGGCCATTGCCTAAGCCGGGAGATACCATTTACTGCCCCTCATTGTATGCAATCGCCCCTCTTCAAAGGACACACTATTGATCAGGGCCTCCCCACCCCCTAGGATATGATCAGGCGCACACATCCTAAGACTTGGCAAAACATTCAGCTGCGTGATGACCCCTCCTCTTATCAGCAGGTTGAGGACCTCTATTGTGAAGGTATATGGGGGTGGGATTGACACGAGGATTATGGGGACGCCTTTTTCCTTACTTCACAATGTTATGATTGTAATAAAGAAAGGTCACATGCCATAAACCGGTGTATAAGAGGCCAGGCCTCAGAGAGGCTGTGAGAGCACCTCGAGACAATACCTTGTTGTCTGATCTGATGTGTTCTGCTCCGTCGGAATAAAACTTCTGTTTCCTGCCTTCTGGTCTCCGGCGCCTGCCTCATTGCCTGGTAAATTTGAATGGTACAAGGGCGGTTAGCGCCGGGCAAATCTTGAGAAAGGTCCTAGCCCTACCTTTTTCTACAATTGGCGTCCCAAAGCGTGGGGCCCATCAGCGACACGTGGATCCAGTGGGAGAGGTCCCGACGACAGAGTGAACGACTGCAACGATCGGGAAGAGCTCGTGTCCGATAGACCCTCGTCTGACAGCCGATCATCCGACCTTCACTAGTTCTGAACAGACCTCTCTCGAGTGATCTACGGTCCTGACTGGGAACCATCAGGAGTGCCACGGGCATCACGAAGGAGAGAGGACGATCGGGCGCTGGATCCAGAGGACAGGAAACTGTCCATGCGGTCCGGGTAAGGTCGTGTAAACACGACGAATTGAGAAAAGATTGTTTTGTTTGGATAATACTAGTATTACGCTTTGTTGAAACCTCTGGAGATTCGCTGTCTGCAAACGGAGAAAACAACAGGCTCTCTCTTTGCAAACAGTGAAGGATAGGTAACGCAGACTTTTGTCCCTGTTGTAATCCGTCGTGCCTATCTTCCTCCCCCACTGTTTCCCGAACTGTCGTTCGTGGATTATTGTCTGGAGATTCTTTGTCTGCAAACAGGGAAGAACAAGGTCTCTCTTTGCAGGTAGAGAAAGAGTGGGTAACAATAACTTTTCGTGCCCACTTATTCTCCCCACTGATTGTTTTGATTGACCGATTGTTCGGTATTGGTTCGTTTGAGGTATTCACCGCCGGCAAACAACGGAGAATAGAAATATTCTGTCTAGTCTTTGCCCGCCGTGATAAGATAGGTAGTGCAGACTTTTGTCCCCGTTGTAATCTGTCATGCCTATCTTCTCCCCACTGGTTGGTAGCCTGTTTAGCCCGGACCGCTTATTAGAGATGAACCATCCGGCTCCACTGGAGGGCACCCCTAATAAGGACATGTTCACTAAGTATGGACTAGTCGCTATAGCTTACACTAAACTATGGCATAAATATACAAAAAAGAACCCTGAAAGTCAGTGGCCACTGATAGGTTCCTTTGATGATCATAAGATAAAAGCATTAGAAATAGCGCTCCAGAAAAATAAAACTACGCCCACTATGCTCGACAGTATCGGCATGTGGCGCAAAGAAACGGAACAACGAAAGAAAAGAGAAGAAGCAAAAATAGGGAAAGAATTACGAAAGGCAGCCCACCTGGCCGCAAAGCAACTAGAAGAAGAAATAAAAGAAAGAAAGGAAGCTACACAAAACCAAGAATCAGGGTCGACAGGCCAATGTCCTGTTAGGACCCCCTCTGCGCTCTACCCTGAATTGCCCTCCAAACAGCGGGCGAACGATGAGTTACTACTAGGTCCACCAATCATCTACATGCCCCCTCCGTATGCCCCCTGCCAACAACACCCGCAGGCCCTAAGTGCAAACAAGAACGACCTTGGCGCTAGTGCACCGGCCCTCACGGCCTCCGCACCAGCCACATTAACAACTTCGTCAGACGATCCCGAGGCTAGCAAACAACCACCAGCCAGAACAAATAGGTTGAGCAAAGATGAGCGGGATGGGATCGACAAAATAGCAAAGACATTAGTAGAACGAAGGGAGAGCGAAGATTACACAATGAGCGTATATAATTCACATGCCGACAGCCACAGACGGCATTTCATCTTGCGATTCAGCTACCACACCCTGAACGCATATGAAGATAGGTATCAAAGTAAGGGTCCCGCTAAACTAACAACGCTGTATAGGAAGATTGATGTTGGAGATGGGACTGAATGTGAGGCGACGGAACTCTTCATGCAGATACTTGAGGTCCTCCGCCATCTCACGGAACAGAAACCAGAAGCCAAGGCTACAGTCCCTGAAACGACCTCGGTAGAAGTAGCCAATACTATGATGCCTATCAGAGAAGCGGCCCCTTACTGGATCCCGCCACGTGGCAAGGGAACGAGCGATGATATTAATGATGCAGATGCAAAAGGGAGGGTTGTGTACAATTGGGTTTACCAGCCATGGGACCGACAAGATATCCTAACCTTCAAACAAACTCTGCCCGATTTAAGAAAGAACCCGACAGCATTTTATACCGAGTTAGGCACAGCCTTGGGTTCGACAATAATGACTTTAGCGGACATTGACTTGTTCTTTGGGTTATGCCTGCCAGCTGACGTGTGGAAGCAAATCCGGAAGGCTGACCACACGGATCTGTTTGGACATACCTGGGACCAACTCGGTAAACTAGATAGACAACGAGAGCCTGGAAGGAAACCAGTAAAAGACATACTGGAACTCCCAGACAAACTAGTCCAGAAATTAAAGACACTGATCCCAGAAAGAAAGGTAGATTGGTCGATAGTCACGGCCTGTCGACAGAAACCGCAGGAAGATGTGTCAGAATACTTCTCCCGATTCGAGACAGTGTTCTCCGACTACAGTGGCCAAGACATGACCACCGCAACCGGACAGCACCTGTTTGTACAAAATTACGTAAAAGGCCAAACACAAGAAGTCTCCCAAAAGCTGCAGACGAGCGAGAGTAGTTGGGGGGCCTCCAAACCCGCAGCTATCCTTCAGATGGCTCAGTATTACGAGCACCAAAAGAATGAGAATGATAGGGTGTCCGAGAAAAAGAAGAAAGATTTAAAAGAAAGGGTAATGATAGCCCAGATACAAGGTATAACGGTAGGACGAGAACACCAAAGGGGGAACTACCAATCAACCACCCCCAGAGATCTACCTTCTAAAGATCACACCCCAACACCCCACACTGGACGAAGAGACATT
The DNA here is from genome assembly GCF_964263255.1 of Lissotriton vulgaris. Classification (NCBI taxonomy): domain Eukaryota; kingdom Metazoa; phylum Chordata; class Amphibia; order Caudata; family Salamandridae; genus Lissotriton; species Lissotriton vulgaris. The sequence continues at coordinate 1,951,927,631 of NC_141685.1, read as the reverse complement.
AGCAATGACCAATGCGCCTTCTGCAAAGGGTTCGGCCATTGGAAATCCCAGTGCCCGGTTCTGCTAGAGATGAATAGAAATAGGGACTCCAGGGATGTGGCAGGTGGTCCGAGAAATAGAGTACAAGGACGAGGGCACACCAACGACACCAACAATGACAGATCAGGGAGACTGAACACATTTGACCGTCCCCGACAGAACCAATATCAGCTGTCCGAAGGTGAAAATACCCCCGACTTTGCATAGGACTGCCAGGGGCAAGGGAGGGATCCAGTCGAGCTCTGTGTTGACCAGCAAGGTCCTTATGTCACCGCTAAGGTCCTGGGTACAGAGTCTCCATTCTTGGTAGACACTGGGGCGACACGTAGTGTGTTATCAAAACGACTGATTCCAAGGGCACCCTTGTCTGGCTCACACATAACGTCGATAGGTTTCGATGGAACGCCCTCCACTAACCCCCTGTCCGTACCTATTACCTTTGACCTAGAAAACAACACCACTGACGCGACATTTCTGCTCTCCTCCAACTCCCCTGACGCCATTATGGGCATTGACTTACTGAAACATTTTCGAGCTACCATTAGGTGTTCCCCAGATGGAATACGAGTCATCCTGTACGACAACCCAGACATGCCCAGATCCCGCCCCCCACGACACATGTGCTCCATAACTGACGCTGACCTGTCCCTGCTTGACACCCTGCCTCCGTACCTATGGGCCAAAAATGACTCTGATGTGGGGCGAATGATGATTGATCCTATTCACATAACCGTACGACAGGACGCTATGCTCCCGAAACTCCCGCAATATCGGATATCGCCAGAGGGTGAGAAGGCACTGGTAGCGATCATTCAGTCTCTGGTAGATGCAGGAGTGGTTGAAGAGGTGGTTAGCAACGTCTGCAACAGCCCAATCCTACCTACTATTGTTAAGAAGCCAGGTGAAGGAGATGAGAAGGCGTACCGCTTCATCATCGACTTGCGAGAGATTAACAAAGTGGTTGTACCCCAATATCCTGTAGTCTCCGATATCACCACCATTCTGACCCTCATCCCGTCCACTGCCACCACCTTCACTGTTATCGACCTTAAGAACGCGTTTTTCTCTATCCCCATCCATCCAGACAGCCGTTATCTCTTCGGCTTCACTTTAAAATCCCGCTCGTACCGATTTTGTAGAGCTCCCCAGGGGTACACTGAAAGTCCCAGCATTTACAGCCAGGCCCTCAAAAGGCAGCTGGATGCCTTCCAGCTACCAGATGGAGTGGTGTTGATCCAATATGTCGATGATATCCTTTTGGCGGCCGACACCACCCCGCTTGCAACGACAGCCACCGTCCAACTCCTACACTTTCTTGCAGAAAATGGCCATAAAGTCTCCAAAAAGAAGTTACAATTCTACCAGCCACAAGTGACTTACCTAGGCCATCTCCTGTCCAAAGAAGGGAGGAAACTTACACCCGACCGAATCCAAACCATCCTAGACACCCCCATCCCAAAAACACAAAAGCAAGTCCGCTCTTTGGTTGGCCTAACCTCTTTCTGTAGACAGTGGTTACCTAACTTCAGTCTCATTGTAAAACCTCTACTTGCCCTATTAACCAAAGATGCCTCCTTCCCGCTCCCTTGGACCCCTGAGTGTCAAGCATCCTTTAAGAAATTACGAGATGCCCTCTGTTCAGCGCCTGTCCTAGGAACCCCGGATTACTCCAAACCCTTCTCCCTCTTCACCCACGAAAGGGAGGGGTGTGCATTGTCTGTCCTAACTCAATCAATTGGTCCTAAGCAGCGCCCTTGTGCCTACTTCTCCGCCACTCTTGATCCTGTAGCCAGAGCCTTACCTGCCTGCCTTCGAGCGGTAGCTGCCGCTACTGTCTCTATCCGTCAGAGCGAGGGAATCGTACTTTCCAACTCCCTCACCGTGCTAGTACCCCATGCTGTCGACACCCTCCTGAACCAAACCAAGACTCAACACCTGACTAGCGCACGACTGACGGGGTACGAACTGACGCTACTTGCACCCCACATCACACTAAAGAGATGCACGACTTTGAATCCTGCCACATTGTTGCCCCTGCCTGAAAATGACCCCGACGTTCCTCCCATCCACGACTGTGTGACCCTCACGGACGAACAAACTAGGAGTAGAATTGACCTCCGAGACACTGCTTTCACTGACCCCGATGGAGAGCTATGGGTAGACGGCTCGTGCATCAAACTCCCAGATGGCACCACTTCAGCTGCCTACGCAGTAACTACAGCCCGAACAGTAGTTGAAACAGCCTGCATCACACAACGGTCTGCCCAGGCAGCAGAGCTGATAGCCCTCACGCGAGCATGCATCATAGCCACAGGGACCACCGCGAACATATACACAGACAGCCAGTATGCCTTCGGGGTGGTCCACCATTTTGGACTCCTGTGGAGGGAGAGGGGATTCCTGACGTCCCACGGCACCCCGATCCTCCACGGAGATCTAGTCTCCGCTCTGATTGAAGCAGTTCTCCTCCCCAAATGATTAGCGGTGATCAAATGTCAGGCACACAAAAGGGTAACAGACTTAGTCGGACAAGGGAATGCATTGGCCGACATCACTGCACGAACCACAGCTGAGAATAGGACGGTGACACGCATGTATGTGACCAGGTCACAAGCAGAAAAATGGAGTGACACAAGGGTAATGATCAGAGACATACAGTCGGCCAGCACCCCTCACGAGCTGACTAAGTGGGCAGGGCTGGGTTTGAAGGATGAAGAGGGCTGCTGGCGAACGAAGGATGCAAACAAGTGGTTGCTGCCCGACTCATACCTGATCCCCATACTGACGATGGCACACTCCCCCGCACACATAGGATCTGCACCCATGATCGAACTCATTTCCAAAGTCTGGCACAACGACAAAATCCCTGACTCAGCCAGACGCCTAGTTCAGCAGTGCCTCATCTGTCTGCAACACAACCCCGGGAAAGGAACTGTGGTACCCCGGGGAGGGTTTGGGACCCCCAATCACCCCTTTGAGGTCCTTCAGATGGATTACATCCAACTAGAGAGATGCCAAAGCCTGAAGTATGTACTAGTCATCGTATGTGCCTTCAGCAAATGGGTAGAGGCCTATCCAACCCGTGACAACACTGCCATGACTACCGCCAAAGTACTACTGAGGGAATTCTTCCCTCGCTATGGCCTTTGTCGAATTTTATGGAGCGACAATGGCCCCCATTTCATAGCTGAGGTTATCCAACTAATCCTAAAGGGGTTGGGGGTGAAGCAAAGGTTTCATGCGGTCTTCCACCCCCAATCCGCCGGTCTAGTGGAACGCCATAATGCCACACTGAAGCTGAAACTGTCAAAAATAGTGGCCACCACTGGACTTAACTGGCCGGATGCCCTCCCACTGGCCTTGTTATCGATGCGCTCCACTCCCACCAAGCACCATTTGACCCCCTACGAGGTCGTGTTTGGGCGACCAATGAATCTCTGGACTGCTCCCAAACCGACCTCCATTCATGACATCCCAGACGTCCTACTATCTGATTATTTGTGCAAGTTAACTAAAACGTTGTCTGTCATTCATCAACAGGTGCAGCAGGCCATCCCCGATGCTTCCAGGGGCCCCGGCCACGACATCCAACCGGGAGATTTCGTCCTAATACGAAATTTCCAGCGGACCAAGAGTCTGGAACCTCGGTGGACGGGCCCCTGGCAAGTGCTGATTACCACACGAACGGCGCTTCGAGTGGAGGGGAAGAAGCACTGGCTGCACGCACATCATTGCCGGAAGGTCTCTGCAAACCTGGCCACGACAGAAAACGTCAACACCCAAGAAGAGCTCCTGAGCAAAGATCGACCGACATTGAACTGTTATCCCGATACTGAGGCACTTGAACTTGCAAAATTCTCTGATCCCACTGTGCCATCCAGAGAAGGGTATTTCCTGCGTCGAAAGGAGGGAGTTTCGGCTAAGTAGGCCACGGACTAAGTTGAATCTCAGAACGGTGACCTAAGCACAACCAAGGGTTGCCGGGAGAGAAGTTAAACGAAGTCTGTGGTTCTGCCCGGTACCGAGCCCCTTGAAGGTGATGGAAGCGCCAGATAAGAAGATGATGGAAGCGCCAGATAAGAAGATGATGGAAGCAACAGGAAATACCCAGTATAGAAATCCAAAGACTGACAGCTTGCACAAATCAAAGACAATCGCACTCTTCATTGTCTTCCTCTTCTGCCTCCTCCTCATGACCTCCTTCTGGATTCTGGAGGAAAGCACACCGGCCCGTGAGGCACTGCTACCTACTGCACAACCGACACCCCTGAAAGAGCATCACCTAATCTCTCTGTCGCCTCAGCTCCGAGAAAGGCGCAGGGAATTTTGGAACAATTCCTTCGTGCAGCTGTTGCACCAACACAACCTCGCTGCAAATGCTACGAACTGTTGGATCTGCGGGTTGCTCCCGCATGCCACTGGACACTCCATCCCCTTCATCCCTTCTCCTTTCTCAGTTCACGGCTCTTGCCTCGCCTGGTTGATCCTCATGCAAGAGAGCCACAAGGACAACGCCACCTCCAGCCGGACAGTGTCGCACTTCTACTCTGGGTTCTGGCTGAACAAAACCGAAAAGACCTCTGCTGCCCTGTGTCCTGCGCTCACGGGCGCCACCTTCCTTAAGGACATTCCTGCCAAAGAACGAGTCGAAGTACAGGTGCTCCACAATCCAGCCAGGACCACCTTCTCTCATCTGCAAAAACAAACCACCGCCACTCTGACTGTGGCTCTGTCTGTTATCAATGTCACCGGTCTTGTGTGCCTAGAAGGCCAGGGAACGCAACTGGTGGGTCACAGTTCCTGCCGAATCACCAGAACATTGGACTCAGCTGACCCCCCTTCCTTTGTTGCTTCTCCGAATATGTACTTTGTGTGTGGCACCAAAGCTTACACCTGGCTTCCGAGAGGTTGGAAGGGCGCCTGTTACATTGCCTTCGTTCTTCCACCCACATATGTAGCCCCTGCCAACCATCACCGGCAGAGGCGTGCAGATGACATTGGACAAGCCGACTCCACCGGAGCACAGTTCCTAGATGCAGCAAAGGGACTTGTTCCTCTGTGGGGCCCAATGGCAAATAGTCGCGCTATCCGACACCTGACCCAGGCAGTAGAAACAACGATCAACATCACGGCTGGCATCCTCGCCAACAACACGGCGGAGCTTCAGGCGGTCCGCCTTGTGACCCTTCAAAACCGCCTTGTCCTAGACGTGGTCCTAGCCGACCGAGGAGGAGCATGCCGCATCATCGGATCCAGCTGCTGCACATACGTGCCGGATAACTCGCCTTCAGTCTACAAAGCCATTGAACACCTCCACAGACTTTCCTCGGAGGTTCACCAAGAGCAGGAAGGATGGTCGCTTGGGAGCTGGTTTTGGGACACTTTGAGGAACTGAGGTTGGAGGTTGTTTTCCTTCGTACTGATACCTGTGGTGATATTATGTGGGTGTTGCTTGGGTATTCAATGCCTCCCCTCCTTGTGCAGCTTTGTTTCTAACTGTATGTGCCCAAAGACTTTGGACTTCCGAAATGAGCACATGAGCCCCCTCTATGAAGTAGAAATACGTGGCCTTATGGGGATAAATCCAAACTGACAAGTTGGCGAGACATGTTAAAAGGGAGGACTGTGGAATTTTAGTTTGCGAGCTAAACATCATCTGCGCCAGCTTGTCACCCACGTACAGACATGCACGATCGCCATTTTGGGTAACATGGTCTCCCTGTCCACAATCAGCCGCCAGCGCGCACCTCTCACCCTGCAAGCATCCTCCGCGCACCCTGGCTCCCCCTCCCTCCCCCTCATGAGCATGACCCTTCTGCATGACCCTGTCCGTGGGAGTCACGCCTACGCCTGACCAGCATCTCCTCTCCCCCCATGAATGCCCCTCTGTTGATAAACCTTCCCTCCGCGCTCACTTGTCCACGCGGCATGAATGCCACTCCTTTGATGACCCCTTACCCCATGTCCGACTGTCCACACAGGCCCGAGGCCATTGCCTAAGCCGGGAGATACCATTTACTGCCCCTCATTGTATGCAATCGCCCCTCTTCAAAGGACACACTATTGATCAGGGCCTCCCCACCCCCTAGGATATGATCAGGCGCACACATCCTAGGACTTGGCGAAACATTCAGCTGCGTGATGACCCCTCCTCTTATCAGCAGGTTGAGGACCTCTATTGTGAAGGTATATGGGGGTGGGATTGACACGAGGATTATGGGGACGCCTTTTTCCTTACTTCACAATGTTATGATTGTAATAAAGAAAGGTCACATGCCATAAACCGGTGTATAAGAGGCCAGGCCTCAGAGAGGCTGTGAGAGCACCTCGAGACGATACCTTGTTGTCTGATCTGATGTGTTCTGCTCCGTCGGAATAAAACTTCTGTTTCCTGCCTTCTGGTCTCCGGCGCCTGCCTCATTGCTTGGTAAATTTGAATGGTACAAGGGCGGTTAGCGCCGGGCAAATCTTGAGAAAGGTCCTAGCCCTACCTTTTTCTACATTGACAGAATAATTGTTCTTCACGTAAACCAATTTGTGGAATGTCCTGGAAAAACTAAATGAGGGATCAATCGTATGAGGTTTTATCAGCCTCAATGTTTTATCAAATCCTCAAGAAGCTCATGCATATAATTTTCCATATTCATGTAAGCATGCTTGGGACGAGTACTTAAATGTGTCCCTCAGTGGTCTAATCTCTCCCCCAGATCTCCCCACATAACCTCTACCCCTCACCCAGCACTCAAACCTGGAGGCAAGCCTGGACGATATATCTCTCCAATTTGCACCTTCTCACCGTCGAACTTCATGATTTGAAATCCCTTCCAATTGAACATATCCCCTTGGTCAGCTCCCTCCTCACCCTTGTGAATTTGCCCAGAGTCCCCACTAGGGATATAGCTCGCCTTGGCCAGCACTCCCCCATCTTTATCTCAAAAACCGTTCCCCGCCCTAATGCTCCCTCCCACCCCAGAAGATTGAAGGCCTATCTTGCGTGTAATAATATAAATGTTCTACTCATCTCTTATTTGCTTACTCTAGACACCAACAAGACTACTCCGGAGCAAATTCAAGCCATTCACATTAACCCGAACAGAGAACCTCCTCACAACCTTAGAGTCATAAATAATGACAACCTCATGCGAGTAAACATTATCCAGACTCCAACCCCCACACACCGGTATGATTTAAATGTGTACTACTCAACTGCAGATCAGCCAGTAAACACGCCTCTGATATCTTCGACCTTACCCAACACAATGAGATAGACATCATCATCTTCACTGAAACTTGGCTCAATCCCTCTTACACTCCTATCCTAGACCTCCTAATGCCTCCTACCCATAACATAATTTGTCTAGACAGAGCTAAGAAGCTCGGCGGTGGCCTAGCTTTGCACACTCTAAGTTTCCCACTCTGAGTCCTCTACGCCATCCTCCAGTGAATACCCTTGTCTCAACATCTCAAGAAACAATCTTTCAGTTTGCAAACTACATACATTTTATCACCCCCTGGGGAACAATCTCTCCTTCATCAAACGATTAATGGAAATCATCTCCGGCAATGTTGATTCCGCAGGGCCGGACTGATGAGTCCGGGCACCGGTCAATCCCCCAGTAGGCTGGAGGGGGAAGGGGGCCGGTTTTCAAAAAGGGGGCCGGTTTTGTGGCTGAGGGCCGGTTTTCAGTCCGACCGTCACAGCCTGTGACGGTCGGACTGAAAATCGTCCCCCAGCCACAACAGCGTCATTCACTTCGTTGGGATCATGTCTGAGACTCTCTCAGACTTCCAAGTTACAGACAGTTCCGAAGCAGGCCTGCCCCGAATACTAGTGCCAGCAAGCCTGATTGACCGGTCCAGTGTGCACACATCGCTGAATGTGCAACCTAACAGAACAAATGACGGAGGAGGAGGTGCCCGTGCGCAGCGCACAGTCACTGTCTCCTCCTCTGCGTCTGCGCGCCTCAGTCTCCAGGGTTCGTCTGGCTGGTGTAATTAATTCCCAACCCGCATGCGCGTTAGGTAATTAACTGCGCGTGACTGCCACAGGAGTGACGAGAGCCAAGGAGCAGAGGTGCGCAAGGACGTCGTCGGTACTTAGTTGGAGGCAGGGGGCCATCATTTTATTCTACTGCCGCCTAGCCCGACCCCTGTGTCTGCCACCAACAGCTGTCAGCAGGCCTGCCCTGAGGTGAGTCCGTTTTTCCTGCAGTCACACAGCACACAAGGACACGGAAATATAGGGCTGGCCAAAAAGATAGATTGTCAGACAAAGTGATAGAGACTGCTCAAAATGTGACTACAGGAACGCAAGAGTAACATTCAGACACTCGACAATGGATATATTAAAGGGACTGAAATGTCAACGTTTACTTCATTTCTGTCCGGTTTTCGGAGAAATTCCTTCTATTTGGTGCAAACAAACAGGTATCCATAACACATAAACCAATCGACACAAAGGCATCCAGAAACCCATAGAAACAGATACAAACATGTATGCACAACACACAATAACAGGCACTCTATACAGGTGACACACACGTAAGCATGAAAGAAAGGATGTTAATGAGTGGGAGGGAAAATTCTTACAGGCAGCAAGGCCAGCACCGCTAGACATGCATGTACAGAGGACAGCAATCATACACACAACAATGAACACAGAAGAACAGACAGGTCCTTTCAAACAGAGACCAGCAGGCATCTAAAAGAAGGCAAGGTATACCTTTACATAGGGGTCAACACACCCGCACCACTGCACACACACTTACAAGTATGAATGCACATATAGACCAGACCTGCAATTGCAGATGATACACATGGGTATATGGACAGAGAGACAGGCGGAGTCCCGGCCCGAGAGGTTATAACTTATCAGCCAGGTACATAGTCACGTCGCGCTGCTTGCTTCTTTTAATTAGAAATGCAAATTCAATTAGGATCAGGTTCGCACTCGCAGAGTGATATTGCTTATGCTCATTTCTCACAGTTATAAGCAAGAGGCCACCAGGACATAAAGTTACTGCCACGAATGGCCGTCTTCCTCCAGATTGTAAAGGACGTAGGTTCATAGCTGCCAAGGTTTCAGATTGCTATGTGAGACATTTTTATAATTTTACTGTAATTATGAGTGACATTTCAAGACTATGAGTGACTCTTTCTCGCAAGCAAATCCAGCAATGGAGAGGTGGGAAACCTATACTTATTAGAAATTACACACACTTGAGAACAACACTCGATCTTAAAAATCTTGTAAGTGCTCAGGGTTACCTGGATTAGGCAAAACATGAATGCATATACTTTAAAAAACCTAACTGTGGGTTTCCTTTCAGAGTTTCAAAACCTATTTCAATGATTTAATGTAGCAGATATTCTTGGAAATAGATTTTTGGGGTAGGCAAAAAATGAATTAATATACTTAAGACTACTGCACTTTCAGAAGTTCAGCTCTACCAGGGCATGATGAAAACGCACGGATTTGTGGCTATTAAGCAAAACAGACAAGACTGAGGCATGGGTAAGGAGAGCCAGTAAGCTGCTATCGCAGCCATTTGATGGCACAACATTGGTTGCCAGTGGAGAGGGAAGAGTTGTTTGTGTACTTACCAGAGATGAACAGGCCAATTGCGACCAGGGGTTGTTGCCTGGGTTATCTGCCAGGCTAGTTCCTTGATACCTTGCAAGTGGTGGGAAAGCGCTATATAACTACGAACCCTTTTTCAACTCAATTTAAGCCCCATGCTGGAATATTCAGGTGAGGATGGGCGGGGGGACTTGAGATGGTTGTTTCCTTGACAGCTAGCCTCACTGTAATGCCCACACCTCGTGGGGAGGGTTGTGTGTATGGCAGACTGTGGCTCAGCACCCCCAATCCTTTGGGGGAGGGGGCACTTCCGTGTATTTCCTCTTCGGAGGAGCTATGCCACGGATCGCCTGCCTCTGCTAATGCAATAATTGAATTACCAGCCTATACACACGTAAAAGAATTACACTGCATTAGGCGCCACAGAAAGAGTTTGAAGAGCAACACTGTTAGCACAAGCACCACTTTAAATATCGGGTGTTCCCGCCGAGCCCAAAAGAAATGACGTTATTCCTGTCCTACATTAAACATAATGAAATCAGAGCTCCCGTGACCAGACCTCCGTTTTGAACACAAGTCAGTGACCACAAGGAAGTTCATACCGGCGTCTCCTTACCTTGGCTCTAAGTGACACCATGTAAATTCACTGCCCTGAACTCCCCGGGGTCTCGCGCCTCGGAGTCTGGAAGCAGACCTCCTCTATCTGCCGTCACAGCTCTGCATCAAACAGGGAAGCCGGCTGCAGTAGGGGCCTACGCGTTGATGTAGCAGTGATTTGAAGATATTTGCTGCTCCTCGAAAACGAAAGCGCTGATACGCAAGATCACCTCATCCTGCCTCCCTGCTGCGGTGAGAGCAGCGATGTCAGGAGAAAGGAGCAGTAGCTACACAGAACTTAAAGAAGCGCGGGTGGCACAAAGTCAATTAACGGCACCAGTGGGCACTGCAGTGACGTCAGTTTAGTTCCGGCGCCACGTGCCTCTACAACTTGTAACATTGTAGAGGTACTTAACTTTTCAGAGCTGCAACCAGATCTAGCCAGGCCCAGCCCTGTTAGCCTCTGCCTGCTGGGAGCAGTGTGCGCACCGCGCTGACAGGTGCTGTAGCTCAATTTATAATGTGCATTTTTATAGCAGCACAGAATGGCGCTATAATGCGTAACAATGCATTTCAGTGCGATGATGCGGATCACCACACTGAAATGCATTAGCGTCACACTCAATGTGTGATACTTGACAGGACTGTAGGTTATCCAAGGGGCCAAAGTGGGACTAATTCCGTCCCTTTTTCATCAATTAGCCTATTGGTTTTGTTGATGTCCTGAGACGCTGATAAACAATAAAGACTGTGCACTCCAGCTGCAGTGGGACCTTAGTTATTTTGTCACAGTATCGCTTCTTTGTTCTTAAAACAAAGAAAGAGCTCTAAGGCACTAGGTGCACCTTAGGTACAGAAGGTGTAGAATTCATCTACTACACTTCACATTGCATTGAAAAAGAGAGTTTGAAAAGTAGGTACGCCATGTTGAGTCCTAAAGTACATATTTATTTGGTGTGAGCATACACAAAGTTCTCTTGAGTAGCCAACTCAACTGAGTCCACAAGAATGCATGCATACAAATACACCAGCATTCCAATTAGATCGCAAAGCCCAACACTGCAAAGAGACTTGCAAGACACACTTGACAGATGCGCTCAACACATGATAAGACACACCATTATGTTCACAAAGTCGTTTTTAAGTAACACAATTTCCAGGAGCATCAGATCTTATCAGCTCAGACCATCTTCAGCCCGATAATCCCTGGAGAACCCCCCCACCCCCCCCCCCCCCCGGAGAAACACCCAGAGCACAGCCCGACCATGCATCCCGCACCCGGAAACCAGGCATCTTCAGACAGCACCGAAACACTGTAACAGAAGTAGGCTCTCGCAACTACAAGTGTGTTATCAAAACAAGGTACAATGACCAAAAGTCAAAAAAATGCGCAGAAGCAGGTTCTTTGGTGTAAATCTTCTTGTCACAGCAAGATGTTTAATTTTCTCCAGACTTGAGAATAATATCAATCGCCGACACGTGTTTCGTCGTGTACGGATGAGTCAACACGACTCTTCAGGGCTGGTAATACAAAATAATGTAAGCATGTCATTATGTAATCAAGTTTAACTCGATGCTGCATATGGTGACAATTGTGCATCCAACATGCAGTAGTGACGTGCGTGTGATTCGCACAAGGTTGGTGAGATTTAATGAAGATACTTGCATACTCGGGCAAGTGATTGGTCTATGGTGCTAATGTGCACGTAGTGAGTGAGATGAAATTAAAAGACCTGTGTGTGGTCATAAATCACTCGTACACAGTGGTCCTAAAATTAGAGGGTGTCAGTGGTAGTGGTGAGTAAAACGTGAGATGTCAGAAATATTTAATCAAAATACATAAGTGAAGAGGTATTTGTGTAGCCTCATGACGTGGTGGTGATAAAAGTGCCTATAGAGGGTAAAGATCCAGAGAGCACAATCCATGCAAAAATCTTTTAATCTAAGGATAACCGGTATTACCTTCCACTCCAAATCCAATGTGTGGTTGGAGTAAGTCTGGGTCTTTAAAAGCTCAGTTTCTGGCTACATAAGGTAAGGACGAAAAAGGAAAAGGGAACTCTTAAGGAGGCTTCTAAAAGAAGAAAATGCATGTAGGACTAAGACGGAAGTTGGGCAGCAAGACAATCTTTTTCTTATTCTTACCACTGGGTATTCTGTATGATTATGATACAGTCGATGCTGTTGAAAAAGTGATTGGAAGGAGTGTATGGTAAAGTCTCTCATCTGATAGGTGGTCGTATCCCACTGGTAGTGTTGATTTGAAAGTATAGCGCTATACAAAAAAGATAAAGGAATCATAAGTTTCTATGTTGTAGCGCTATACTGTTTACCCAGAAAGAGTGTTGCTAGTCACAAAAGTCTTGAGAAATAATTGCCCAGTCGCAGATAAAGGGTAAAAAAGGTAAAGTCCAATGAATTACCTGGGTCTCGCTATGGTGTAAGGCTGGGAGCCGGGAGGGGATTCAATTGAAGTGCCTAGATGAGGAAACGGGTACGTGACCTCTGCGGTGGTGTGCTGGCGAGTAAAACAAATAATTAAAGTAAGACAGGTGTCCAAAAGACATACGTTCAGAGCCCTGGGCACCCGAACGCTTACTAGATAAGAAACGGGTCCGTGGTATAGCGAACAGCGGTGGAGAAAGTCACACTCACCCGCTGCAGGCAATCCCTCCTCTGTAGGTTCCCGGCGGTCGTCTCTCGTGTACGAACACGTGACCCCGGGAGAGGAGGGATTATATTAGATTTGGTAGAAGTCGACGAAGTACTCCCAGTGAAATGCGTGTATCAGCGCCATTTCTGAGAGGGAAATTATGTATGAAAAGGGGCACGTCTGTGTCTTACTCCTTAGAAATATCAGTCATTTTACCTTGTTACAATACGTAACCAAGGATTAAGGAGGAGGGGCAAATGTAATTCACTATAGTAGTAGTAGGAACCAACCATCCCGCTGCTCGCTAATATAATTTCTTATGTCCTTCTTATGTATGGCATTGGAGTTACAAAATTACAAGGGAAACAGATATCCAATCCCTATTTAAATTTCATATGGACATAGAATTGTCAGATAAGAAGAAGAAATGAAGGTGTGACGTAGAGCATGCGGGGCCATGCCGAGTGTGGCTGGATGATTAAGGTATTAGGTGCATTGGTGAAAAAAGGTGAAAAAAAGTGCGAAAAAATGTGAGAAAAAAGGGGGGACAATCATACCCCCGTACATTTAAAAGTCTATACACATATTTAAACAAAGTCTCCATTTACAGGAGCGGGACTCAGAGTGTGTACATAAACAAAAAAGTTGCGAATAATAGACATTTGCCTGTACTGGCTGACGGTGTAAAAAAGACATATAGTCCTGTAATATGGTACAATATACATCACATTTTTGGTGCATTAAAATACAGAAGTGGATTACATTTAACTCCTAGAGAGAGGAATTCTCTCATGTTATCATCTGTTATCATTACCCAAAAGTTCAGAGTTATTATACAAAAAGTCAGTCAGTGTGCACCAAGGATCCCCCCGGTGAGATTCTAATCTCCAAGGAAATATTGGAGCTCAGAATCGTAGTTAAGCCCATGTTCTACGCTACGTAAGCGCATGATCCATGTGGCCTCCCTACGCCTGAGCATCAGTTCACGGTTTCCCCCTCTGATATTGAGGGGAATCAGATCGATCCCAAAAACACGTACTTTAATGTCGTCCTCACTGGGTTGACACTCTGCAACATGAAGGGCTACCGGGTATCTGGGATCCCTCCTTTGTATGGCTCTCATATGCTCAGCTATCCTCTCTTTGAGAGCCCTAATGGTACTCCCTACATATATCTTGCCACATTTGCATTCGATTATGTACACTACAAACTTGCTGAGGCAAGTAATGTTGTGTTTGATCTGGTAGACCATTCCATCATGTCCTGTGAAGTTTTTTGTGCCGTGTTTACCCCATATACACATGGAACAGAATCCACATTTGTGGAAACCAAGGCCCCGTGTGGACAGCCAGTCCTGTGTTGTGGTATTTGGGGGAACGGTAGAGCTCAGTTTATTTCTCAAAGTGAAACCTTTCTTGTAGGTGATGGAAGGTCTCTCTGGAATAAATTCCTTAAGTGTGGGGTCCTCTAATAGAAGTTTCCAATGTCTATTCAGACTTTTTTTAGTGAATTGGTTCAAAGCATTAAACTCAGTTATGAATCTAACGTGTTGGTCAGGGGATTTCATTTCAGTACGTGTTTTTAGACAATCAGGTCTCGCAATGGCCCTAGTTTTCAACTCTGCTTTCTTGAGGGAAGTTTTAGAATAACCTCTATTCTGAAACCTGTTTTTCATGTTTGTAATACAATTGTCAAGTTCACAAGCTTCACTACAGTTCCGTTTGGCCCTAAGAAATTCTCCGTAGGGGATTGATCGTATCTGATGATCAGGATGAAAACTGGAAGCATGTAGTACGGAGTTACATGCGGTGGGTTTTCTAAAAAGTCTTGAGTGTAAATGATTGTTTTTAACATAGAATTCCAGGTCTAAAAACTCAATGCTGGTCAAGCTGTGCTGCATGGTGAAGCTGATTTCCCAAGTGTTGGTGTTAAGGTATTCGAAAAAAGAATGAAGAAGTTCCTCAGTTCCGGACCACAGGAGAAAGCAGTCATCTATGTATCGGCCCCAAAAGACTATGGAGTCAGTGTATTGTGTTCCTTTAGTGCCCCAGATAAGGTCAGCCTCCAATGCTCCCATAAAGAGATTTGCAAAGGAGGGTGAAAATTTGGAGCCCATTGCTACTCCTTTCTTCTGGCGGTACCATTTCCGATCAAACATGAAGAAGTTATTCTCCAAAATGATCTTCATCATGTGAATTAACATGTTTGTATGTGCCCATAGTGAAGCTGGTCTATTGGAAAGAACCTTAGTGATAGCTTCAATTCCTAGGTCTAAGTTGATGCTGGTGTAAAGGGACACCACATCCATGGTGACTAGTATGGTGTCTTTCTGCCAATCAATATCTGCCATGATGTTTAATATATGTTTTGAGTCTTGTATGAATGAAGGAAGGTTTCTCACTAACGGTCCCAAAAAGAGGTCCACGTACTCTGCGACTCTTTCAGTGGGACCCCCAATCCCCGACACAATTGGTCTGCCAGTTGGGAATGGTTTGTCCTTGTGGACTTTGGGTAGGGTGTAAAGCCATGGATGGGTGGGTTTATGGACTTTGAGATATAGATATTCGTTGTCATCTAAAAGACCTGATTGTTTCCAGTGTGACAGTTGTTCATTTATTAGCTTAATTAATGGACCTGTGGGGTTGTAGTTGAGTGATTCATAACATGAGCAATCGCTCAATTGGCCAAGGATCTCATTGTTGTAGTCAACTAGATCCATGACCACTACATTGCCCCCTTTGTCAGCCTCCCTAATGATGATATTGGGGTTCTTACTAAGAGTGGAAAGTGCCGAGCGTTCACCTCTAGTTAGATTGTCTTTATATTTGAACTTAATGTCTATGTTTCTGGTATTGGTTCTGTCCAGGTCTTCCAGAACACGTTTGTGAAAGTTATCAATGGTATTACCACCTGATAATGTAGGTATCCATTTAGATTTGCATTTGAGACCACTCGTTATACTAAAGTCAGTTTCCACATCAAGTTCTTCCAGTAACTGTTCCATTTCCAAAGGACTATCTTCCCTGTCCGTCAAAGAAAGAAGCAGACAGATTAATGACTTGGACATTATCAACTAGTGTTGTTAGTTCCTCTGTGTCCCTGACCTCAGTTTTCTGCGATACTCCTCGCTTGTTCCCGCGTTTGCCCCTATGGGGTTTGGGTCTGCAGCGGCCTTTGGAGGCTGGGTTCTGTTGCCCTTCCTCACCCGCTCCACTTCTAAAAAAAAGTTCGAGTTGTTAGGTTGTGCGTTAGCTAGGATTTCATTCTCAATGTCACTGAGTCCAGTGAAACTCAGGGAGGTAGTACTAGAGTGAGCGGAATTGGAAGTGTCGGGTCTCCCGGGTTGGGAACTATTTTTAGGTCTGAGACGAGACACTTCCAATTCCGCTCACTCTAGTACTACCTCCCTGAGTTCCACTGGACTCAGTGACATTGAGAATAATCTGTCCTCAATATCACTAACACCAGATATGATTTCCCTACTCAGCAAAGGCCTTAACTTCAACCCCTATGCTACAGGTGACTTGTGTCAGACTAAAATTGACCTTTTTAAGTTTACACGCAACCTGAAACTCAAGAAACACTTTGTGGGATCACAACAGTTACAAAGACAACCTACTCTTGTTCCAAATGTATTTGACGATGCACCTTTGACTATTAAAGATGTACAAGCAACACACCTGCTTCTTTCTTTGACGGACAGGGAAGATAGTCCTTTGGAAATGGAACAGTTACTGGAAGAACTTGATGTGGAAACTGACTTTAGTATAACGAGTGGTCTCAAATGCAAATCTAAATGGATACCTACATTATCAGGTGGTAATACCATTGATAACTTTCACAAACGTGTTCTGGAAGACCTGGACAGAACCAATACCAGAAACATAGACATTAAGTTCAAATATAAAGACAATCTAACTAGAGGTGAACGCTCGGCACTTTCCACTCTTAGTAAGAACCCCAATATCATCATTAGGGAGGCTGACAAAGGGGGCAATGTAGTGGTCATGGATCTAGTTGACTACAATAATGAGATCCTTGGCCAATTGAGCGATTGCTCATGTTATGAATCACTCAACTACAACCCCACAGGTCCATTAACTAAGCTAATAAATGAACAACTGTCACACTGGAAACAATCAGGTCTTTTAGATGACAACGAATATCTATATCTCAAAGTCCATAAACCCACCCATCCATGGCTTTACACCCTACCCAAAGTCCACAAGGACAAACCATTCCCACCTGGCAGACCAATTGTGTCGGGGATTGGGGGTCCCACTGAAAGAGTCGCAGAGTACGTGGACCTCTTTTTGGGACCGTTAGTGAGAAACCTTCCTTCATTCATACAAGACTCAAAACATATATTAAACATCATGGCAGATATTGATTGGCAGAAAGACACCATACTAGTCACCATGGATGTGGTGTCCCTTTACACCAGCATCAACTTAGACCTAGGAATTGAAGCTATCACTAAGGTTCTTTCCAATAGACCAGCTTCACTATGGGCACATACAAACATGTTAATTCACATGATGAAGATCATTTTGGAGAATAACTTCTTCATGTTTGATCGGAAATGGTACCGCCAGAAGAAAGGAGTAGCAATGGGCTCCAAATTTTCACCCTCCTTTGCAAATCTCTTTATGGGAGCATTGGAGGCTGACCTTATCTGGGGCACTAAAGGAACACAATACACTGACTCCATAGTCTTTTGGGGCCGATACATAGATGACTGCTTTCTCCTGTGGTCCGGAACTGAGGAACTTCTTCATTCTTTTTTCGAATACCTTAACACCAACACTTGGGAAATCAGCTTCACCATGCAGCACAGCTTGACCAGCATTGAGTTTTTAGACCTGGAATTCTATGTTAAAAACAATCATTTACACTCGAGACTTTTTAGAAAACCCACCGCATGTAACTCCGTACTACATGCTTCCAGTTTTCATCCTGATCATCAGATACGATCAATCCCCTACGGAGAATTTCTTAGGGCCAAACGGAACTGTAGTGAAGCTTGTGAACTTGACAATTGTATTACAAACATGAAAAACAGGTTTCAGAATAGAGGTTATTCTAAAACTTCCCTCAAGAAAGCAGAGTTGAAAACTAGGGCCATTGCGAGACCTGATTGTCTAAAAACACGTACTGAAATGAAATCCCCTGACCAACACGTTAGATTCATAACTGAGTTTAATGCTTTGAACCAATTCACTAAAAAAAGTCTGAATAGACATTGGAAACTTCTATTAGAGGACCCCACACTTAAGGAATTTATTCCAGAGAGACCTTCCATCACCTACAAGAAAGGTTTCACTTTGAGAAATAAACTGAGCCCTACCGTTCCCCCAAATACCACAACACAGGACTGGCTGTCAACACGGGGCCTTGGTTTCCACAAATGTGGATTCTGTTCCATGTGTATATGGGGTAAACACGGCACAAAAAACTTCACAGGACATGATGGAATGGTCTACCAGATCAAACACAACATTACTTGCCTCAGCAAGTTTGTAGTGTACATAATCGAATGCAAATGTGGCAAGATATATGTAGGGAGTACCATTAGGGCTCTCAAAGAGAGGATAGCTGAGCATATGAGAGCCATACAAAGGAGGGATCCCAGATACCCGGTAGCCCTTCATGTTGCAGAGTGTCAACCCAGTGAGGACGACATTAAAGTAAGTGTTTTTGGGATCGATCTGATTCCCCTCAATATCAGAGGGGGAAACCGTGAACTGATGCTCAGGCGTAGGGAGGCCACATGGATCATGCGCTTACGTAGCGTAGAACATGGGCTTAACTACGATTCTGAGCTCCAATATTTCCTTGGAGATTAGAATCTCACCGGGGGGATCCTTGGTGCACACTGACTGACTTTTTGTATAATAACTCTGAACTTTTGGGTAATGATAACAGATGATAACATGAGAGAATTCCTCTCTCTAGGAGTTAAATGTAATCCACTTCTGTATTTTAATGCACCAAAAATGTGATGTATATTGTACCATATTACAGGACTATATGTCTTTTTTACACCGTCAGCCAGTACAGGCAAATGTCTATTATTCGCAACTTTTTTGTTTATGTACACACTCTGAGTCCCGCTCCTGTAAATGGAGACTTTGTTTAAATATGTGTATAGACTTTTAAATGTACGGGGGTATGATTGTCCCCCCTTTTTTCTCACATTTTTTCGCACTTTTTTTCACCTTTTTTCACCAATGCACCTAATACCTTAATCATCCAGCCACACTCGGCATGGCCCCGCATGCTCTACGTCACACCTTCATTTCTTCTTCTTATCTGACAATTCTATGTCCATATGAAATTTAAATAGGGATTGGATATCTGTTTCCCGTGTAATTTTGTAACTCCAATGCCATACATAAGAAGGACATAAGAAATTATATTAGCGAGCAGCGGGATGGTTGGTTCCTACTACTACTATAGTGAATTACATTTGCCCCTCCTCCTTAATCCTTGGTTACGTATTGTAACAAGGTAAAATGACTGATATTTCTAAGGAGTAAGACACAGACGTGCCCCTTTTCATACATAATTTCCCTCTCAGAAATGGCGCTGATACACGCATTTCACTGGGAGTACTTCGTCGACTTCTACCAAATCTAATATAATCCCTCCTCTCCCGGGGTCACGTGTTCGTACACGAGAGACGACCGCCGGGAACCTACAGAGGAGGGATTGCCTGCAGCGGGTGAGTGTGACTTTCTCCACCGCTGTTCGCTATACCACGGACCCGTTTCTTATCTAGTAAGCGTTCGGGTGCCCAGGGCTCTGAACGCATGTCTTTTGGACACCTGTCTTACTTTAATTATTTGTTTTACTCGCCAGCACACCACCGCAGAGGTCACATACCCGTTTCCTCATCTAGGTACTTCAATTGAATCCCCTCCCGGCTCCCAGCCTTACACCATAGCGAGACCCAGGTAATTCATTGGACTTTACCTTTTTTACCCTTTATCTGCGACTGGGCAATTATTTCTCAAGACTTTTGTGACTAGCAACACTCTTTCTGGGTAAACAGTATAGCGCTACAACATAGAAACTTATGATTCCTTTATCTTTTTTGTATAGCGCTATACTTTCAAATCAACACTACCAGTGGGATACGACCACCTATCAGATGAGAGACTTTACCATACACTCCTTCCGATCACTTTTTCAACAGCATCGACTGTATCATAATCATACAGAATACCCAGTGGTAAGAATAAGAAAAAGATTGTCTTGCTGCCCAACTTCCGTCTTAGTCCTACATGCATTTTCTTCTTTTAGAAGCCTCCTTAAGAGTTCCCTTTTCCTTTTTCGTCCTTACCTTATGTAGCCAGAAACTGAGCTTTTAAAGACCCAGACTTACTCCAACCACACATTGGATTTGGAGTGGAAGGTAATACCGGTTATCCTTAGATTAAAAGATTTTTGCATGGATTGTGCTCTCTGGATCTTTACCCTCTATAGGCACTTTTATCACCACCACGTCATGAGGCTACACAAATACCTCTTCACTTATGTATTTTGATTAAATATTTCTGACATCTCACGTTTTACTCACCACTACCACTGACACCCTCTAATTTTAGGACCACTGTGTACGAGTGATTTATGACCACACACAGGTCTTTTAATTTCATCTCACTCACTACGTGCACATTAGCACCATAGACCAATCACTTGCCCGAGTATGCAAGTATCTTCATTAAATCTCACCAACCGTGTGCGAATCACACGCACGTCACTACTGCATGTTGGATGCACAATTGTCACCATATGCAGCATCGAGTTAAACTTGATTACATAATGACATGCTTACATTATTTTGTATTACCAGCCCTGAAGAGTCGTGTTGACTCATCCGTACACGACGAAACACGTGTCGGCGATTGATATTATTCTCAAGTCTGGAGAAAATTAAACATCTTGCTGTGACAAGAAGATTTACACCAAAGAACCTGCTTCTGCGCATTTTTTTGACTTTTGGTCATTGTACCTTGTTTTGATAACACACTTGTAGTTGCGAGAGCCTACTTCTGTTAAATTGTTTTGTCTCTTGACTTGTTTGGACGGTTAAGGGTGTTTTGCCGTCTGCTCTTTACGCACTACACAACGACACTCATGTTCCTTGCACACTTGGTAACGTTCTAACCTAGGCAGCGCGCCCCCTGAGTCCTAATTTTCTAAAAACCCCTTTGCACAGCACCGAAACACTGGACAGAAAGATATGAGAGGAGGCCAGATGATTGACAGCAGTAAATTCATGGTGGAACCAGCAATATCTAGTTTAGGACTTGCAATATCTAGTCTAGGGGAAGATAGGAGCTCAGAGTTTTACAGTATGGGTAATTGTATCACAGTGTCTACCTCTGATTCGAAACATGCCTCCCTCACTTGCAGAATAGTCCTCACATCTTACTAAATGCAATAATTGAAAGAAGCAAACGTGTTACGTGACTGACTATGTACCTCATAACTTGTAAATTATAACCTCCCGGCTCGAGAGGTACGTACACATAAGTCACTCATGTCACGTTGTTTGCTTCTTTCAATTAGAAATGCAATTAGAGGATCATTTGCACTCGCAGACAAAATCCCACACAAGCTGCCTGTAAGCATTAAAAAAACTGAAGCACTGCACTGGCACTGGCACTGCCCGCTGAGAAATGGATAAGGCAATGCTCCCATTGTCCTCTTTGCCGGGCCGCCCTGGTCTTACCCAGCCTGGTGATGTAGTGGTATGGTTCTCTTCTCCGCTCCGGAAAGAGTAACCAGGTCAAGGGTGCCCACAAGTCACATCGCCCCAATTCGGCTATTATTATGAAAGTGCTGCTGTGAAAGACTTAACTAGGGATAAATAAGACGTTTAGACATTTTATTGATGTGCAATCTGAGCGCTGCCGCTTGATATTGTACCCCTTAAAGGGAGGAGTGTGGGCTGGCAGCAGGGGATAGATTCAAGGATGGGCAACCAACCGTATGAAACAAGCTACAATGCTACAACTGCGGCTCCGGGCCTCAGCTCTGCAGGATCCATCCCACAGCAGCATCGCAGTTCAAAGGGACCCTGAACGTAGGCAAAACCCGGACAAATACAAAACAGTCAGTAACCCTCAGATATCGCTCACTCGCACAATACAACCCCTAAATACATCTGTGCCAAACCATCGCCATCAGTATTCACACCTGTCCCATCCCCTGCACTCACCATCCAAGCCAGCCTTCTTCATGATGATCCTTGTAACCAGCATGATTAGGGTGACCAACTGGCATTGGTGCAAATTCAGGACGGTGAGTGTAAGAATTCAGGACAAAGGGTCAAAATTCAGGACAAAATTTCAGGACAGAATGTCAAAATTCAGTACAAATCTTTTGGGCAAAAGGTACGTTTTACCTACACATCAGAGGAGGCCCCGCAATAATATATAGGTAAATAGACAACCTACATAGGTTCAAGTCAAAATATGTTTGTATAAGGTTGATACAAATGTGGATTTCAAAGTTTTTCATGCAACTTTGAGCAAATGTGCAGGTCTTTTGTGGTATTTCATATGTACATGATCTAGTTATATGGTCACTGCGCTGGGTTTTCTATATGTAGCAATAGTCAATTTGTCATGGGTAGCCCATGTTTTTCGTATACATATAACAAGTCTAGCATTTTTCGGTTGCATTGTAGATGCTGCTTCTCTTAACTGAATCTTTTTTCTATTTCTTCAGTCCCAGTTATTGTTTGTTACTATACTTTTTGGCCATGCACTCTCCTCAGATCATCACTTTGAATAGCTCCTATTTTTTTGCGCTGTATTATTTAGCATTCTCCTTCAACCTTCTCAATAAGGCCAGAACAGTGAATCTCCATGTTAGGATCTTAGTTCTGCTTTGTGCCCAATTTTACCATACCTCTGATCTGGAATGGTACAGCAGGAATTTGGCCTAATATGCAGACTCTTCATATTTAAATAGGAAGTCCTTCGTAATAATGATGAATTCCAGGTAATTAGGAGTGCCATCTATTTACAAATATTAACAGGTTATTGTACCCTCCAGAAGTGTATCACACTTATTTTATCCAAATTCTTTGATGGTTGCACTCTGGACATGAAAAGCATTTGACTTGTGCATGTTACCGTAAACATTTTGAGGGCCATTTATAAATATCAAACAATGCAATCCAATAACCAGAGTTGACCTACTTTTGTTGGCTCTCTTTGAGCCTGCTTTGCACCACACACACACACCTTTGTACCATAGTGAAAGGCTGTGAGCATTATGTCTACTGTCTAGCATAGGTTTCGCACTGAAAAAACTAGTAATATCCATCCACTACAAAATCCTATGCTTAGGAAAACTTTAAAATGTTTACTGAACTGTATTTATGCTGTATTTTAGAGCATATATGCATTCTTGGAAAACCTCAAGAAGGCATCAGCTTTTGTCTTAAATCCAGGTCTACCTTTGTTAGTAGGTAGGGCTTTACATCAATACCCATGGGTAGTTGCTTGGGGACTTGCTCCGACATCTCATCCGTGAAACACCCTCTTGACACAAATTAATGCAAAGTGCAATTGAATATAACACTTGTTTGAGAAGAAATACGTTATTATGTTTTATAGTATTTAATATCATATGAAGGATGTGCTACTACAGGCAGGACATGTTAGCTGTTTACAATGTCAATATGCCTACAATCATAATGTTGTGCACTGTTGTACTTTACATAAGATGCTTTATTTTAGCACTGTTTACAAAACTCAGGATATAAAAATAATTTAATGTTTGCACATTGTCTTGTACACTTTTTACTCTGAACTTTTGCACAATTGTTTGAAGTTCAGTGTGTTTTTAAATGTCTTTATGCTATTTTATATGAAGAATACATTGGTTATATTTAAATTCATGTTTCATACTCGACATTTCATTTGTTAGTGTTCTCTGTAGGAATGTCTGTGATTTAGGATTGGGTATCCTGGTGCTCTATAGGTAATCATTTACTATGCTTTAAAAGTGAATACAATCAAATATGTAATGAGAAATGTGTTGAAAAATACTTTGTTTTGGCCTTTCTGTCTCCCAAATTTTCTTGGGGGGGAGAAGTTCAACTCCCCAAACTCCTCCTAGTGGTTGCTCACATCGCTTGCTCGCTACACACCATGTGGGGGGGGGGGGGGGTTGGTTTCACTTTTACTTTGTTCTCTCTGATTCACTACTTGTGTCTATTTTTGGTGCTCTCTGAAAGAATGCCTACGGATACATATGACTGGGTGGGTAACCTGATGTTCTTTAAGGTCATCATCTACTGTTTACTGTGCTTTGAAAGTTGATACAATTTGAATATGTAATGAAAAATGTGCTGTAAAATTCACCATTTTGGTCTGTCATTTTTGAAAAATTTCTTGGGGGGAGAACCCCACCAAACCCCCCAAGTGGCCGTCGGGCTCGCTCGCTGCGCAAGCTCGCTACGCGCCGGACGGGGGCTGGCTTGCTACGCATCGGACGGGGGCTGATCTGGCAAAATTAGCCAGGGCTGCTTTCAGTTCCCAGTCCGGCCCTGCGATTCCGTAATGTTACAAATCTTCTCCGGTGATTTCAACCTTCACTGGTCTAACCCCAATGACCAAGCTCTAACATGCCTTAAATCATTCTTAAGTGAGCACGAGCTGATTCAACACTGTGACCCGCCAACTCATGATAAAGGAGAAATTCTGGACCTCATTATCACCAAAAGAAACACCATCACACTGGGTACCATTACCCCTTGCGATTGGTCCGTTCATCACAGCAGCTTCTTTTATATTAACTGAGAGGTGTCCCTGAGGAAGCTTCATTTTGAAGATATGGAAAAGGGACCTCAGATATATCAATACAGCTGAACAAGCAACCCACTGTAAATATGTCCTTTCCGTCCAAGTAGACATGTCTGAGTTTCAGGTACTCACTGACTTCTACAACTCTATTATCTCTAGCATCATGGATTTCATTGCACCACTCCAACAAAAAAATGGCTCAACAAAAATATTCAAACCGTGGTTCTATGACAACTTAAATTTGGAACGCCGCAGCCTTAGCGCAATTGAACGATCTTGGAGATCCAAACCATCCTCGGATCAGCTAAGAGTTCTTAGATTGGTAAGGCACTCCTATAACAAACAAATCAAGAGTACTAAGGCCGACTACGTAAGATCTGAACTTAATCAAGCCTCTAATTGCCCCAAGAAACTATTTGAAATTGTTAAACGACAGTTGTGGAAGCACCCAACCGCTCTGACTCTGTAGTCAGCCCACCCTCATGCGATGAACTGGCTGCTGTCTTTACTGAGAAATCAAGACTCATCAATATTGAACTTGATTCTAAGAAGGCTCTTTTGCCATCCTATGGGCTTGCACACCCTCTGGCCCTCTTAATGAAGCCCAAACCTATTAGCCTGAGCCCCAAGAACAATGCCTCATGGGGCACCTTCACTATCTTCAGAGAAAGAGACATTAACAAAATTCTTCAGATTGTTAAACATATAATCACTCCAGTGACCTGTTGCCACCTTCCATCTTCAAAGAAATCAAGGATGTCGTCATCCCCATCTGGCCAAAGATTGTCAACTCTTCACTGTCACAAGGCATGATCTGTGATTGCCTAAAAGCAGCTCAGGTTTCACCTATATTAAAAAAACTAACGCATATAGTGCTGACCTTAACAACTTCCACTCTATCTCTAACATCCCCACTTTAGCGAAACTCCTAGCAAAATGCGTCCAAACATAACTTTGTGCTCACATCAAGAATTTCCAACTCCTACACCAACATCAATCTGGCTTTCGGAGTGGACACAGCACCAAATCGGCTCTCACTCACATTATGGATGACATTTAAAAAATGCTTGACCAAAATTAATCTTGCCTCCTAATCCTCCTTGACCTTTCCTCTGCGTTTGACATTGTCAACCATGACAACCTCTTATTCATTTTGGAGCACAAGATGGGCCTTTCTGGTCTGGTGTTGCAATGGTTCTCGTCCTTCTTCGACCACAGATCCCAGAGTCAAGGCGATCCACTCTTTATCAAAGCCCTCACCAGTATCCATAAGGGTCCCCCAAGGGTCCGCCCCATCTCCCATACTCTTCAACTTGTTCTTGGAACCATTAGCTAATGCACTGCATTCCACAAACATTCTCCTCCATTTGTATGCGGATGACACGCAACTTTATCTGAAAATCACCTCTCCGGATAACCTCATATCACTCAACACTACCCTAACGAATACTCAAAACTGGTTAACCGAGAACCACCTCCTGCTCAAGACCTCTAAAACAGAGGGGCATATTATCAAGGGTGGCGATAGTGACTTATCGCCGCTTTAGCGGCCGTTTTCGTCCGCTAAGCTGCGATAATTCTATCGCCCTATTAGCAAGCTGTCGCTAACAGCATTTAGCGACAGCTTGTAGTCGATAACGAGTGGTTTGGGGCCCGATTTGCATGTCAGCGATATTTATAGCTAATGACATGCAAAGTGGGCGTACCCAAACTGTTAGCGACTGAAAGCAGTCGCTAACATCGCTAACGCCTATTAGCAAGGCAGGCGTAGCGATGGAAATATTCGGGGGATAAGAGCCAGTATCTCCAAAAACGAACACCTGCCCAGACCAGTTCTTAGCCATGTTATCCAATAGGAGGTGGAGAACATGGCTAAGAGCATTTTGTCGCTAATGCGTGAATATCGCTATATTCTCAGCGATATTCACGCATTGCGCCGATATCGCCGGAAAATGTATCGCTTTGGAGATAAACGTTGCTAATAGGACGTTATCCCAGCGATAAATTCCGGCGATGCTGATGCTCAGCGATAAAAAAAATTGTCGCTAAGCCTATTTAGCGATAAATATCGCTACTTGTTGGTAATATGCCCCAGAATTCCTTCTCATTTCTCCTCTGAATCACACCCCCAAGTAAGACCTCTGATGAACCACCTCACTGCATTCAACTGCTCCCCCCTCATTGCGGACTCAGCCAAATCTCTCGACATCACACTGGACAAGCATCTGAACATGAAGAATAATATTAGCTAGGTGTGCAAGGGAGCAAATCACCTGATGAGGCTACTCAGGAATCTCATACCATTCCTTCCACAAGCTGACTTCAAGCAGGTGGTCCAAGCGCGTGTTTTGCCGAGGCTAAATTATGGCAGTGCTACGCTCGGTGGCCTCCTCAAATAAACCCTGGCCCCACTACGGGCTTCATTGAATGCTGCTGCCAGATTGGTAACAGGTTCAAAAATAAATAAACACATATCCCCAGTCTAAAAATCCTTAAATTGGCTGCCCTACGAAGCAAGAATACAGCTAAAGATTGCCTGCCTGTCTCACAAACCCCTCCATTTAAAACCCCCCAGTTATCTAGCTCAAAAGCTAGAATTATCCAGAGGTGGTTGACCTTCAAGAAGTGCTAACTCTTTCCTCCTGAAACCACAAATCTTTCACAAAAAGAGAACGTGTCACAGAGCTTGTCTTCAGCTATGCTCCGAAGACCTGGAACTCTCTCCCACCGCAAGTACGCAGAATCTCCTCCATGGTTGCTTTCAAATTGGAAGTTAAAATATTCCTAATGAACAAGTTCTTACCTTAAATGGGTTTGGATTGCCAGTTTTCAGTTATTGGACTTACACCTTCAAGCCCTGAGCTGGTTTCTATACTTCTTTAATTAATCATTTGCTCCCCTCCCAGTTAGCTATGTACAAGATATTGTGTTCTCTGTTGACCCCTTTTGTAACTGTTTTGTTTGGTATTCTTATTTGATGCCAGTACTGCAATGATTACCTTCCTTCCCGCCAAATGTGAAGCGCTCTGATATCCTTCGGGATAATGTTTGCGCAAAAACTTTATACATATAGAAATAAAATAACATGATCTGTAAATGCAGTGCATGAATATTGTGGTGGAACATCTTGTTGTCAAAAATATTGTGGGTCAAAATATTATGAGGAAGTATGGTTTTGGTAAAAAATATTGTTGTAAAAATATACGTAACAATAATAATATGGCATTCAATAATATTTACCATAATATCATAGTGTTTTTCCTGAGTTATTTCTGAGGACTAGGGCAACAAGTGTTTAAAGTTTCTTGTTTAAAATAAGTTTTGTGGTACAATTGTCATTTTTTGTAGTTGTTATTGTTTTTGAGTTGTTTTATATTTAGGTACCTAGGGCCAGATGTAGGTAATTCTGTTGGACAAACTCTAGAATTAGAAGACCACCTTTGTATCTCAAAGATTACTATTCTGAATAATTTCTTTCTTTCTCAGGTCCTTTGTTTATTGTTCCTTTTTCTCCTTTTCATCTTCCTTTTTGTTTTATTTCATTATTATTATAAGGGAGATGTGTTGTATCTATGTCTTTAATTATGTGCATTCTTTCTTGAGAATGCAGCCATGTCACCTTGGAATTTCATATGCCTGGTCAGTTGTTCTCCAGGTCTTGGATATAGATGACTTGCCTCCCTGTTGGGCTAATAAACCTCTATCAAGCAGTTTCCTGTGTATTGCATCTTTACAATAAATTCATATTTACCGACTCTTAAATACCGAATTTTACTGATTCGGTATTTAAGAGTCGGTAAATATGAAGGGGGGAGATGTAGGTAATTCCAAAATGAGAATTACCGAATCGGTAGGATTCGGTATTAATCGATTCGGTAAATACCGAATCGGTATTGCCCTTTGATTCCTATGGGCCATGAAGCCCATGAAGCTGTTACCAAAAAGGGCTCCACATGGCCAGATATCTTCTCTGCGAAGTCCCGCTGAGTCAGATTTGCTACTGCAGAGAAGCTCCGAGCAGGAGAAACCTGAATCTTCAGCCCAGCTGACAATGCACCTTGAGCAGATCACTTGGCAAGTTAGTCCCAGTCCTTCGGAGGTCCTGAGGTTGAGGAAGTTTTTAAGTCCCAGGTTTTTTTTAAAGGGTAGAAGGAGAGTTCATCCTGACACAGTTAAGGGTCTGAGGACCCCAAGAACAGCACTTGAGGGTCAATATTTACAGTATCAGAGGTCAACATCATGGCCCAGGCAGTTCTACCTGGAATCGATCAGCTGGGCAGTTGTAGGAAAAGGAGGTGAGCTTTCTGACCTTTCTGACAATTGGAATCTACTTTTGTGTCCTAAATACAAGAGAGAGCAAGTCCATTCCTTCAGGGCTCTTCTCAGTTTTCAGACAGCAGGTTTAGACCTCTTGTGGTCTTCCTCAGGTTCAATAGTCTTCTGAAGTAGAATACTGGAGATGCCACATTTATACCTGGCTCAAACTGGTGGATGGGAATGAACTCCTGAGCATCAATGGCAAAAAAAGTCCTGGACCCGACCCTCCCCACTTTGGATATGTTCATGATGGTGAACATCTTCGGCTACATGAAACCTGGGCTCTGACATTTTGGGAGAATCAATGTACACCCAATAAACCAGGGACAGAAGTCTAGAACAAAGTAGGATTTCCCAGCAACCAGACCGTAAACACACAAGGTTTGTTTTGGCATCCTCTTACCTTTCATTTCAAGTAGGCTCAGCGGTATATGTAAAACCCAGCAGACCTGTCCAGCAAGATTTGACATTCAGGCAGAATTTGACACTGTAAAGTCAAAAAGGATGCCCACAGCCTCGCTCTGCATATTCTGTCAGATGCACAAGAGCCATCTTTTCCCATTCAGGTTAGCCTATTGTTTGCTCCTGGGAAGCACTTCTTAACTCGTTCACACCTATTTAAATGCTAATTACTGGCTGGCAGAAGTGGGAGAGCAAATGAATATTCGGCCTCCAGGTACTTCAGGCAGGGAAACTGTAATTTTCTAAAAGTAAGCCATCCTTAATATTTATTGAAATCTATCTTCACCATTTGATTGGATTTGTATGAAATATTAAAAATAGTTTTTTTTTATTATTTTTCTAGATATCCTACTCCTCCTGAGATATTATATTGGAATCTATCAGCTGTGCATAGAACAGTTAGGCCTGCACAGTGAAAAATTGCTTTTGGTGCTTTTGATGCTAGTCACTGTAAGGATATATTAACATTACATTTCTACATGTCCTACTTTTAAATCCCTTGCACACTCCCTTGTGGACTAGAAGGCCTACATAGGGGGACCAGCTAATGTCTCAAATTAAGGTTTTTGACAAGAGGGTTTATCCTAACAGGTCGAATTGCAGTTTTTACACTGCAACAGTCAGGCTAGGTTGGTAGGCCTGAAGTCATGTTTTACACTGTGACTGTAGTGGTTGACACAATAAGTACTGCAGTCCACTAGTGTGATGTGATGTGATGTGATAGGAAACTTTTATAGAGCACTATCAATCCGAAGAGCATCTTGGCGCTTTTGACTTGTGTATTCCAGATAGTGAGAGTTGTAATACTCACATTGGCGATCAGATTCTAGACCAGGGTATTGCAGGTTGTGTCTGCCATGCTGTAGATCCAGGTTTTAAGAGCTTTCCTAAATTTACTTTCGCAAGTAATTTCACGAATTTGGTAGGGGAGTTTATTCCAGGCTTTAGCTCCTCTAACCGCTAAGGATTTTCCTCCTCTCGTGACGAGCTGGAATTTTGGAACAACCATCAGATTGGCTGTTGCCGATCTTAGTTCACGGCGGGGGTAATAGCGAATGACATTTTTTGATAGATATTGTGGGCCTCGTTTATGAAAGGCCCTAAAAGTAATCATTAGGACCTTAAATAGGATCCGCTTTTGGATGGGGAGCCAATGAAGCATATTAATTGCTGCGGAAGCTGACGTTTTTCTAGGCATTTTCAGCACTAGTCTTCCAGCAGCATGTTGGACCATTTGTAGTTTATGTAGGGCTGCTTTGTTTGCCCCCGCATATAAACTGTTACAATTATCCAACCTGGATATAATTAATGCCACTGCTACCGTTCGTCTGGCTGATAAGGGAAGAAAGGTAAAGAATTTTTTGAGACCCTTTATTACATTGAAGCACGAACCTGCTACTTCACTAGCCTGTTGTTTGAAGGATAATGTCTCGTCGAATTTGATTCCTAGATTTCGAGCCGCCGTGATAGTGACATTTAGTTTACAGTCCCTGGGTACAATTGGTACCATATAGTAGGGACTTATCTGTAAATATACCAATTAGGAATGTGCCAATTCAACCATGTTTGAAGGGGGAGCATAGGCACTTACTACAAGTTTGATGGGATATAGAGCAAAAATATAGGCTTCAGCAAAAGGTGAACACACAGAAAAGGCCAATATATACATGCATACATGTGACATGATCTGCAATTTAGATTTACACCACTCACATGACTGACTTTACAGGCATAACAAGCTGCAACACTATAGATGACGGTAGGTAAACCCGCAGGGGCACATGCTAAGCGAAACAGTTTTTGACATGCAGAAAAGCCTGCTTTTAACATTAGTTAAATCACCCCTAAACTCTCCTTAAAGCTCAGGCAGACCGGATGCATAATACTTAAAAGTTGAACTTCCCAGATATTTAGATTAGTGTGTCCCTGCAGAGAAACTATTACTGTTGGGTATCCAAATAGCAGGCAAAATATTGACCTCTGAGCATAGCTTTATCTGAACCACACTCAGACACCAAAACAGTGAGGCCCACAGTCTTCCTTGGTGGGTGGGGCCACTCGAAGCACATGACACAGTCAAGGACAGAACTAAACTGAGTCCAGCACGAGTGCAGAATACCCCATTGAGAAGGCTCTGTAGACACCCCCATCCCGATTGTGTCCTGGCAGCCGTGGCACTCAGTCAATGTTAGACACCTACACGTATGAATGCTAAGGTAAATAATAAATGCATTTCCTTATGAGGGTACTGTCATGGTGATCAAATAATATATATGTG
This sequence comes from Lissotriton vulgaris, assembly GCF_964263255.1. Taxonomy (NCBI): domain Eukaryota; kingdom Metazoa; phylum Chordata; class Amphibia; order Caudata; family Salamandridae; genus Lissotriton; species Lissotriton vulgaris. Next base: position 1,951,895,877 of record NC_141685.1, on the reverse strand, counting down.
TCTGTTTTTCTCTTTGTGGAGGGCAGCCTTGTATCGTCAAAGCTGACACCTAAATATGCCGCAATTATGCCTATGTGTTTTGATCTCCATTTAAGGGGCAACAGTTCAGTGAGATATTCCTTGGGCCCAATATCCAATTTGAACACACTTCAGAGATATTCAATTGTATCTCCTGGGGTTCTGCAGTAACTTGATAATGATTTGCAGTGTGTTTAAGAGTAACATTTCTGATCACTGTATCTGCTATCTTTCATGTGACGGTATTCTCTATGTATTTTCTTCTAAATAATTGTATATAAATCAGACTTTCATTGAGGTAGATTAAGTGATAACAGATTCATCATATTACTTCGCAATCAGGTAAACGTAATTTCATTTAGTATCCTTTATTTAGCAAAAACATTTTCAGACAAACTACTGTTTCTTTTTATCATTAGTTCTACCCATTTTCATACCTTAGGGCAGCAATAGTTTGTACTAAGTCTGAGTGATTAATTTCTGCCTCACTTGTACCCAGGGTCAGGCCCTGCAGTCTCAGACTTAACGGACAAGAATGGCATCCTATTGATTAATCACTTCACCAGTGGATTGAACTCTAAAAGAAAGAAGTCACCCTTGAAGAAGTATTCACTAGGTCAGTGGAACTAGATATATGACTGTGGAAGTAATAAAGTAGGGTTAGAGGTGACTGTATTCCCCAAGGTCCAGTGGCTTGAGTACCTCTAGACATGTGCAGTAAGCATTTGAGTGCCTCAGTCTGAAAACTCATTCACTCTTGACCTCCCAACTTATATGAGGCAACATAGTACTGGTAACAGTTTTTGATTTTTGGTTCAAGAGGGTCAATTGTTAGCTGCATTTAGTAATTCACAGAGACTACCACATCTTTTAAATGCTCATTTTATTACTTCACGCAAATATCCGTCAATAAATCATATCTCCTGATCCGCCTATCCAATTTTTTCATTGTAGTCTTGTTTTGACCATTACATTATTTTTCATTTTAATTAATTAGTTTAGGAATGCATCCAATTGGTTTATTTTTTTAAAGATGTTCTGGTACTGCTTATTACTTTTTTTGTTTTTGTTTAAAGCAATGTTTATTTAGACCTTGGTCTTTAACCCCTCCCATGCTGGTGACGAACCCCAGCCGTCACGCCCCACGTTGGGCGTGTGCTGATGACGGCTGGGGTTCGTCACAGCCCCGCCCTGTTCTTTTGTTTTCCGCACAGCGGTAAAATCGCGACCGCAGCAAAAGGGTTAAACAATAATAAAACCAATTGCAATAAAAACGTTCCACAGCACACTTTATACATTCTCAACGTTAGAAAATAATAAATTTAAAAATGGAGTAACAATAGTGACATTTCTACACAGGTCGACACGGCTCTTTATAAAAATTATATGTGATTTAAAACACACTTTAAAATACTGTACTATTCATCTATTTTAAAAGGAAATTTTATATTAACCTTATGTAAAAATTAAAACAGTTTAAAAGCTCTAAAAGTTACAGCTAATATGCTCTGAGGAAGCTTTGGATTACATTCATATAGTTCCCTAGTCCAATCGCAATCTCGATATTAGGCATTTCTGTAATTAAGTCTACCACCTGTGTCCGTAGCCTTATATCATATTTTAATAATATTGGGCGAAGATATAATTTAGGCTGCTCTAATATTGTTGCACAATCTAGCAAAATGTGCAATATATCACCTTTTGTTCCCAGAGTGCACTTACAATAACCATCATGGTCCAACATTTTTGTTTTTAATTTTTCATTTACCAGCCAGGGATTTATACCAATTCTCAATCTTAAGATCTCCTGTCTGTACCAGTGGTTTGGTAAAATGTCCAAATAGGGGAATTCATTTTCATTTAACCATGACTCCCTCACAAAATGTACAGATTTTTTCTTATATGTCAACAAAGAGAGAGGTAGGGAAATCAAGGACACTCTCTTAGTCCCCAGTTAAGTGTCAAACAACAAGAAAAGAGAGGTCTGGTCAGTCATCAGGCTGCCAGGAATATGGAGCAAGGAGATAAGTGGGTTTTGTTTGTACACAGTCACTCCGATTGAGTAGGAAAGCCCTCACACACCGACCTGGTCAGTGTCATGCTTCATCATCGGGCCCCACTGAAGAGACCGAGTGCCTCTTCGGTGTGCTACGACGCCAGAAAGACTGCTGAGCTGGTCGTGTGGGGAGGACGTGATGTGAAAATTAGAAAATTAAAAGTGCCTAACAGGGTATCAAAAAATTTTTTTAATGAGTGATCCCTAAGACACGTGTGGGTGGTTTTATGTGTCTGAATTTACGTGCCAAGGTTATTACGAGTTGGGATAAATTCAGCTAAATACCACGCATTTAAAATTAATCAGTCAACATGTTTCTGCCGTACTTGTGGTATGTATTCACCAAGGCATTCTTCAGGACTATACCCCGGCGGTATGGACACTCTAATAGTCCACCCTGACCTGGGGGCGTGAAAGTGAAAAAGAAAAAGGGTGAAAAAGTGCTTAAAAATTAGAAGAGCTATTGCTCATTCTAAAAAAACCCCAAATTCAGGGGTGTGTCAGCACTTTAAAATAGGGCGCTACTAGCACCATGGGTCTCGGGAGGAGGATTGGAGCGCGCCTGGCACATCGCCCTCAGCGTTCGCAATCCGCTTCTAAACCTGCAAGAAGCCTCTTAACCGGACCCCGACGATCGTCAGGGTCCGGTTAAGAGGCTTCTTGCAGGTTTAGAAGGTTTCTTTTTCACTTTCACGCCCCCAGGTCAGGGTGGACTATTAGAGTGTCCATACCGCCGGGGTATAGTCCTGAAGAATGCCTTGGTGAATACATACCACAAGTACGGCAGAAACATGTTGACTGATTAATTTTAAATGCGTGGTATTTAGCTGAATTTATCCCAACTCGTAATAACCTTGGCACGTAAATTCAGACACATAAAACCACCCACACGTGTCTTAGGGATCACTCATTAAAAAAAATTTTTGATACCCTGTTAGGCACTTTTAATTTTCTAATTTTCACATCACGTCCTCCCCACACGACCAGCTCCGCAGTCTTTCTGGCGTCGTAGCACACCGAAGAGGCACTCGGTCTCTTCGGTGGGGCCCGATGATGAAGCATGACACTGACCAGGTCGGTGTGTGAGGGCTTTCCTACTCAATCGGAGTGACTGTGTACAAACAAAACCCACTTATCTCCTTGCTCCATATTCCTGGCAGCCTGATGACTGACCAGACCTCTCTTTTCTTGTTGTTTGACAGATTTTTTCTTAGCCAGATATTCCATATCTGTTCGTCTAGAGACTTCTTGTCCATGATTCCTCAGGTCACTTTTAGTAAATTCTACATACAGGGATTCTTGGCAAATTTCCACCTTTATATTCTTACAGGCCAATAAAATTTTCTCCCTATTCTCTTTTGCCCATTTTAGGTTGGTAGTTTAGATCTGTTTCCTGCACCATTGGGATACCTTCTGACTTTTCTCTTTGTCCAAGCGTTTCCAAAATCTAATTAAAAGTATTTGCGACTGAACACTACAAGCAGTTGTACCTATCTCTGTGCTTATTGCTTGGATCATTGACGAGTGTGGTAGAGTCAACAACGTTTTCAGGCATTTCATTCCTCTGAATCCAAATCACTTTTGCCACTTAAAGAAAGGACTTCTGCTCCATAGAGTATTTGTGGGGGTATCATGGCACTGAAAGCCTTTAGCAGCAGTCTGTGAGACATATCTCTGTAATAACCGGTTAAATCTTTTCAGTCCAAAGATCAATGTAAAGGCTTTTGCTTTCTGAGCATTTAGGTGAGTGTACCACTTTAGAGACCTTTCAAACCACATCCCAAGATAGCCATATTCATTCACCGTCTCCAGTTTCAAATCTCCTAAAAACCAATTAAAACTAATATCTTTTTTTCCAAAGCATAACATTTTTGTCTTTTCCAAATTTACAATTAAAAATGTCCTTTCGCAATATTGTCTAAAAGAATTTAACTTTCTTTGGAGGCCCATTTCAGTCTGGTCTAAAATTACCAAGTCGTCTGCGTAAAATAGGCAGGACACTTTATTTCCGTCCATTCTTGGGCTTGCACTTCTGGTAGATCTGCTAAAAATATGGAAAATAACAGAGGGGCCAATACCCAGCCCTGTCTAAGGCCATTCTTGATTGCTATTTTTGGCGTCAGTGTCCCTTCTGTGTCTTTAATTACTTGTGCCCAGTTTTCAGTATGCATCTCTTTTATTATAGCCAGCAATCCTTCTGGAATATTTTTATTTACAAGGGTTTCCCAGAGGCAATTACGGTCAACTGAGTCGAACGCTGCTCGGAAATCAACAAAACAGCAGCACAGCTTACCATTTTTTTCTATTGACTTGCGTTCTATTGCCGACAAAGCAAAGCAGTGATCGACCGTGGAGTGCCCTTCTTTGAAGCCCCCCCCTGTTCAACTGGAACAATTGAGAACTCCTCCACCCAGTCCTTTAGTCTATTCAGAATTATTTTTGAGAACACTTTTTCTCCTATGTCTAGCAGATTAATCAACCTATAGTTTTGTGGTGCATTCATATTGCCTTTTTTATGGACTGGCATTATTAGTGCTCCCTTCCAATTCTTTGGTATTTTCCCTACCACTAAGATTACCTGGAACAAATGGGAAAAGAACCTCGCCCACCGCTTCATCATTTTATTTCTTTAGCTGACCAGAGCCCTCAGCAAAACAAGGCCTGTTAACAACATGCCAGAAGAGAGTGCTGTCCTCCGTTTCGCTTGCTTGTCAAAGCCCCCCAGGATAACTCCTGTAAATTATATTTACACACCTTTTGCTCCTGCTTGTAAACCTGCCAACAATTTCTAATAAGCTGCCCGTCCATCTTGAAACCTCGCCATTATCCTGATTGCTACAGGATTTCATTGGCTTAATACCTTTTGGCACTATGCCAAAATCAAAATCATTTACAGAAGAACCTCTGCTACAGCTATCTGTGTCCTTTTGTTCACAATTCACCTGTTTGTCTAACAATGCTGAATACAGTTGTAAGTCATCAGAACGTTCCACATTTTTCTCACTGTGTCTTTCTGAAAATCTGTCAACATAACCAAATACCTACTAGACCACCATCTCCCATCAGCAAGCCGTACTAAACATTTCTTTTTACTTAAATGACTATATGGTCCACAAAATTGAAATTCACTCTTCCTGCCTTTTCCACACATGTTCTTCAACAAAGCACATGCTTCAATAATCAATTTGTTATTAAACAACCATCCCTTATCATCATAAAAAGCTTTCATTCTTTGTTGAGACTCTTACACTCTGCATTTCATCACATCATTGTCCACCCCTTTACAACTTAAAAGGGTAAACTCCCATAGAGAATGTGGCATGTTGACCACTTTCATTACCCTGAAAAACTCGACAACATCCAAGCTGTTTGTATTCCCTCATTTCACAATCTGTTCACTCTTTCCGCATCGCCATTGGATTGAGGGCTATATATTAACACTGTGTAATGCTTAACATCATTCTTCTTCAATAAAGAATCTATTTTTTAAGAAATTAGCTGCACATCATTATCCATACCAATTAAAATGATGCACCTTCAACAGACAGTGAACACATTAGTCAGTAAAACAATCACCACCTGAATAGCCATGCTGTACACAAAATCATAATAAACTCATTAAGGGAAATGTTCACTAAAATAATCAAATGCTTTGATGAATTGGCAGAGAATTCACGAGTCCTGCAAAATCTAACTTGAGATTCTGCTAAGTCGCATCAGGTAATGATAGAGGAACCATAGGTGCATCACACAATTTCCAATGTTTCTTAGATAATAAACACTGATCAGTGGAAGTAGAACCCAAATGGCCAAGATGAACCAAAGAAACAATGATATTGTGTAATTTACACTGTGGAAGAAATTTGTCCCCCCTAAGTAAAATTTTCCACACTTAATTCATTAGCAATTTGATAAGAAATATTCTATTCACCTTGCACATTTGTTTTACTAGGCCAAACTTTCCCACAAGTTCACACACCTTTTTCAATAACAAATCCGCATCACACACCATTTGGTTTCATCTATTCTGCCCTGACATTATTTTGAAATATCTACACCAGGTACAACACATTTCTCATTGAACAAATCCGACTCACTCACATCCACTTCCACATGCAAGCATGACAGACAATCGACTCTTCAATTAGCAGATCCAGCAATATAATGAACATCAAAATTTAATTCTTACAACTTCGATAATATCCTAATAAGTCTAAAAGATGCTCGTGACATTCCTTTATCACCTAACAAGTGACTGGTGAATGAAAGTAGTGTGGATTCATATAAATAGTACAAACTAGAAGAACAATTTGCCAAGTAGGATATAAACTAGCTTGGCACTAATATGCAATTGAGCCATTGCACTGCTTGACACCCAATGAGATTTTCAAGGTGTTAGATGACAATACTCGTGCCCGTACACACAAATGAATGCTCTGTACTGTTGATACAATAAGCTGAAACTGGCCGCATTGCGAGATGAGGGTTACGTATGCTGCTATAGTAATGCAGTTCAAAAAATATTTGTCTAACAAGTTGTGTTAAAGAATGCCGTACTGCCGATAAAGTCAACAAAGATGGAACTCCATGGGGTCGATTCCGATTTGGGAAAAAAACTGTCCGTACGATTTGTATCCGTAGCCCTCTCCGAACCAATCGTACCTGCCCGTCCCAGTCGTGTAGTACGATCCGTATTCCGTGAATCCGTCCGAATCGTCGCGATCCGTACATATTGCAGGGCTGAAACCGTGAACCGTACGACTCGTACACATGCCGTACAAATCGTACACATGCCTTACAACTCGTACACATGCTGTATGACCCGATGAGTACGATCCGGACCGGGGTATGAGGACGCGATTCGTACGGTCCACGTCAGGTAAGAGCGAGTCGTACGGGAAAGCACACAAACACATACACACTGTACTGTCCGTACACCCCATGATCACAGGGGTACGGTGACGGTGGGTACCCCTGAGATCATGGGGTGTACGAGCTATACCCCATGTACGATGGTTGTACGAGCCATACCCCATGTACGATGGGTGTACGAGCCGTACCCCATGTACGATGGGTCTACAAGCCGTACCCCATGTACGATGGGTGTACGAGCCGTACCCCATGTACGATGGGTACACCCATCGTACATGGGGTACGGCTCGTACACCCATCGTACATGGGGTACGGCTTGTAGACCCATTGTACATGGGGTACGGCTCGTACACCCCATGATCGCAGGGGTACGGTACATGGGGTACGTTCCCGGGGGGCCGTTCCGTACCTGTTTACGGCTGTTTTCAGCTCCCGTAGAAAAAGGGTCGTATGGTGCGTACCTGACACGTATCGTACTTGCTGGGTCGTAAAAACTGTACAGATGTCGCGTACAGCGGGTTCCGAGGGAGAATTGTACGGAGATTAGAGTCGTACGGTCTCTGTACGACTTGTATGGAGTACGGCTCCTGGTCCGAATTGTACTTCGTCGTACGTATGGGGGACGTTGCAGGGTACGATTTGTACGGGAAAAACGCTCCGAACGGCTATTCGGAGCGTTTTTTCCCGAATCGGAATCGGCCCCCATGTGTCCAAGCTAGCACTAGCCTGACCTGCGCATCACTCCATAGCTGCCTTGACCAGCGCTGCACTGCTTTACTGGAACGCACTCTGCCGCCCATGATAATGCGAAGAAATAACTAGCCTTCACTCACGCCACTCATTTAGCTGATTTGAAGAAAAAAAATCTCCACACCCGGCAAAGTGATTCAATGGGCCACAGAGCACAGGTATCAATAATTGCTTACTTGTGACAAAGTAAACACCTCTCCAGCGTGATCCCGCTCAGCGCCATATGCTACAATTAATTTCTCCCCAGTCGTTCATAGGTTTCCTTATTCTTTTATCAAAGATATGTAATGCTGAAGACAGCCCATCCATCAACTCTCGACACCTTCCCTGTTCTCATGTTTGAACCTCTGTAACATTTTACATCCCCATCTCCCTCATGAAACGCTTGTATCACAATAACGCAGATAATAATAACATGAACCAAGTGAAAACAAATGTGTATACATGCACAATGTAAAATACTGCCTATATGACCCTCTGTCTGTTTCTATTCCTTGATGAGCCCTTAATAGCCCCATGGGTCACTGTTTCTTCAACTGTGTCTTCCAATGACATGTGTGCTTGTGGGTCTCTTGAAGCCTGTGGATTATTTTCCCAATGGAGGTGTAAACTGTGTTTGTCTCAAACGAATCCATTTGCCGCCCCTGGGACTCTGTACCCACGGATAGTGCAACATCGCAGTTGACGCCAATACAGGTGTTCACCTGAGCCACAAAAACCATGTTCCATATTCCAGGGTTAGTGCTCAGCCAACACGAAGGGCTAATGTTGAAATATTTGTTGTGGTTAATGTCCAATAATTAGGACTTTCCTAATGCTCTGATGTGGTTTGGAGATGCTACAATCATACAGTGTGATGACAGCAATGATAACTCTTCAACCTTCTTATCTGTTGAGATTTCATTGGATAGGTTTAAGAATGAGTGGCTGCATGTCTATGAGCATCGACAAGAGGCGATCAAGGAAGTCCCTTGAAATCTGGACTCTCAGGGGCAGATTTACAAGCCCTTTGCGCCATTTGTGCGTCACTTTTCCCATGTTAAAAATGACGCAAAAGTGGCACAAGGGCCATATAAATTTGCCCCTTAGTTCCCAGCACTTTTCTACAGATGCATATTTCTGGATGGACAGTAACAAAATATGCAGTATGACTTTCATCTAGTTCATGTACTTAGAAATAGAATTGGTTTCACTATGCCCATAACCTCAAGGATGAAACAGAGGTTTTATGGTGGAAAAACGAAATACCCAAATGCAAAGCTTTACTTGGCTTTAAAAGTATGGGAAAATGCATTCTCTGAATGTGTTCACAGAATGATCTGATGTTACCTTCTTCTTCCAATACAGCATTAAAGTGAAGTGTGGTAGGCCTGTGCAGATGTTGTCGTTGCAAAATGATTAAGAGATAGTATTGGATTTTCAAAAAATACTATCATACTAGCTGGGCCTGGTCTTTAAGATCACGGAATCAGAGTCCATGAGCCATATTTTAAGTAATGTTTGTGGGTTAGATGATGTCTTAAACACTTTCCTTTTAAGAGTTGTTCTCTTTCTTATGTATTGAGTCATGTGTCTTTTCGGTGTGATATTTAATACTGTTTTATCCCAAGTTTTAAGGTGTACAGTATTTATGGCTTTTTTTAAAAACTTTTAATAATCATGAAATGTACTTTATGCTTGATGTATATTTGTCTTTTATGATACAAATCGAAATAAAGACCTCTTGACTGGCTGACTGACTATCATGCATCACATATATGTCATGCACAACAAGTTGTCGGGGTTTCTCATATGACCCCTTGGACTTGCCAGATTCCTATCGCAATTTGTGCCCCTTTGTGGAGATACACAGGTTTGTAATGCAGAGACCCTGTAGACTACATATGGCTTTGTATATGAGGAATATATTTTCTCTTATCGTAATGAAGTACAGAGCGCCACCATCCGCATATTTACGCGCTATAAGTACCTAAAAAATATGGATTCCTCAAAAACAATAAAGTGAAACACCCTAGAATTTTTCGACCATTACGCTATGTTATTTACAGCAAGCCCCAAAGGACATTTGCCTGTGGCGTCAGTGAATGTATCATGACCAGAGGCCTGATTCACATAGCTTTTTGGGGCTCGTAAATCAGATTTACCAGCACAAATGACAGGATTTAATTCTGTTAGGCATTCACAATAGGTGATTTGTAGCTCTATATCCATGTACTCCGACATACCTACATGGCATCACTGCACACATTTGCAAAGGAGTAAGTCCCACTCAATTGGTGGGAACTGTGAGGATAAAGGCTTGTTCCATTTGGAGTTTGTGGCCATTCACAAACTCCTCTTCAACCCTGGGAACTGCTGGGGATTTCCTGCAAAGAGCACAAGTATCTCTATTTTCAGAGTGTCAATGGCAATGGAACTCTCCCAGACCTGGTGTAAGTGTGAGGGAATCAGCTCCCTCTTAAGGAGAGAACCCCCTCCCCTCACCACCAAAAACAAATGTGAAACTCCTTTTCCCCTGTATGGATGATATCCTGCACAAAATTCGGAACTGGATATGTCCCATGACATTTCTAACGGTCTGACATTAAAACTGATACTAGCACAGCTTTCCAGGCTTATTTCTGGTGATGTTTCTTATCAGAGATATTGATGTATTCAGTGCTCTCCCCAGTTCATCAAATTTTAGCATACTGTCAGTGTTCTGAGGGTGCAAGAAGGAAATCACCATCCTCTGATCAGGGTGTAAAGCGAAAACTGAATGAAGGGCACTCTGCCTGTTCTGCGTTGTGTCTCCCATGGCACTCCCACTGTGTCGCTTGTGGATTACATTGCCTCAAATCATGAATTCAAAAGAAATTAATATCACTTAAACCCTTTTGTGTCAAAGTAAAGATTAGTGTATTGATTACATTTTTTAAACATACTCTTGATTGGCTTTCCAAGTATACTCAATAAAATTATATTAATCAGCATGTGATTAGATCCAAAAATTTACAAAAATCCTCAATGGGTTTGGACTTTATTTGTTCTTCATTAGGTGGTAACGGTCCAAGAAACAAAATAAACTAATGTGAATACATCATTTCTGACACCCAGCCGTGAATTGTAATGTCAATGACCCCTCAGGTTGGATGTAGTTACTCTGACTCGTATTCCTGGTGTAATTATATTCACAAATCATACATCACTTCTTCATGTTAGTCCTGCTGACAATGATCATCAAACTAAATCTTATTCAAGGTGAGGATACATGTATAGGTTCCTCCAATGGATGGATTAAAGTGAGAAACCTACAATAAATGCATTGCATATCTTCTGCATAAGAACTTAAGTCTAAGATATGAGGTGCACAGAAATTGTCTTATGCATTATAAACGCGAGTCTGTCATCAGCGAAAAGATAGGTAGAGTTGTCTGCTTTCTATGTTCATATGGCGGGGTTTATATTGAATGGTAGCTGGTCCAGTGTTGCTATGAAGCTAGGTTATGATGGTTAGGCTTTGGTTTTGGTAGTATTCTACAGGTACCCAGATTGTATCTATAAGAGAGGGTTCAAGAGTGACTATAAAATGTTCTCCTTCACAACTTCACAAGGATACCAGGTGCTGTATGTGTTATGCTGATGTTCTCAGTGTTTTTTAAATTCTGTGTGTGTGTGTCCGTGTGTGCGCGTGCACATAGCGTCTCATGGTGCAATTTGTGCCTGATCTTTCCAGTATCTATGTGGGAATTCTGTGTTGGGTCGTGCGTGCCGTGACATGGATTTCATATGGTTTCTTGCATTTATTATCTTTGTATTTTTGTTTAGAGTCACAATAAGCATATTGCACTCTTTACTACTGCGCAATATGTGGGGTACATCTAAAACTGGTGTGAATGTTGGTGGCTTTGTGGGCATATGCACATGCCGACAAGAAGGTGTGTGTGTGTGAACAGGCATTACGTTTTTATTTGATAGACCATGGTATCGTTGTGGGAGCTTGCATGCTGTTTTGGTATGGGCTCAACCGTCCATCATTTTGCTTATTTAACCCACAACTTGACACTTTCTGTATGTTCTCAGACAATGTTACCAGATCTTGGTAGATCAGAACTGACTATTTTCAAGGGCTGGGCGTAGTTTGCGAAGTAGAGCTTCGCGAAGCTACGCGAACTGCGTAGTAGCATGTTCGCCTTGTGCAAGATGCCGTTTTCAATGATTCCACAGTGCGGACAAGCATCCTCACTGTGCAATCATTGAAAACGCATCTTGCACAGTGCGAGTTGTAGTTTTCTGCCACTCAAGGAGATTTTTCTTCGAGCGGCAGCTTTCTCAACGTGGACTTGTAGTTTCTCATCGCGAGCTGTCGCGAGCATACGCGACCACTCACAATGAGAAAACAGACCTCCCAGCATTGAGAATCTCGCAGGGAGGTTTATTTTCCACGCTCGTGATCGGCAACTTGATGTTTCTGATTGCGAACGAGGATAAAAGTATCGCCAGGATGTCATTTTGATTGATCGCGGTCGCCAACTTGACGTTGAGGCCCGTGAGCAAGCAAAAAATGACCGCGGCACTACGCTATGCGTGTTAGCACTGTGCTACGTGCAGCTCGCATAGTGCGAAGTTGCTCAAACTTCGCAAACTACGCGAGTGTAGTGTAGTGCTTCGCCCAGGCCTAGTATTTTCTATTTTCTTTCTAGTACCTCCTTTTTTGCTAGGAATGACATCCAGAGATGAAAGGTTCTTTATTCCTTAAATAAGGCCACCACGATATCAGTCACCCGTCTTTAGGACACAGACTAGACCAAGGCATTTTGTGAAAGAAAGCTAATTTTTTCTCAATGTGTGAACTAGGTTTTGTGGCTGACCAGGACCTTCCCTTCTTTGCTTCTCTTAAAATGCAGGAGGGAAAACTAGGTACATCTGTAAAACATGAATGTATGTCATAGATGACAGGAATGAATGTTGCTTTTAAATACTGCGCGATAAAGCAAACAATAACCAAGTCTCAAAACCGCAAAATTCATCTAGGAGAGTTATTTTCAATATAAACTTCTAAGGCAGTTCATTTAGACTGAAAAAGAAACACTGGGCCCGATTCACAGAACTAACTTAGGACAAAATCCTAAACTTACTACTTTTGGTATTCACAGAAGTTAGGATTTTTTCTTAAGTTTGTTTTAAGACAGACTTAAGACAAAATCCTAACTTAAGTCTATCTTAAGTCTGTCTTAAGTCTGTCTTAAGACAAACTTAAGACAAAATCCGAACTTCTGTGTATACCAAAAGTAGTAAGTTTAGGATTTTGTCTTAAGTTAGTTCTGTGAATCGGGCCCTCTGTCACATTCCAAATGTCCAACGACCAATGTAAGTTGCTGATTGTGTCTTTTGAGTAATAACACAGGCTTGACTATTTTTTAGCCTAAAATCTGGCAGAAATCTTTGGACAGCTTGGAAAATACTTTTCTTACTGAAAGTGATAAATGTTATCCCTTGAATTATGTCAGGGTGCAACTAGTGTCTATGTCCAACCTCACACTTGCTTTAACACTTTGGGGCTATTTAGGATGACGGGCGGACTTTGTCGGCCCGCCATCATGTCGGAATTTGGTACCACCCGCCATTAGGGTGGGGGTCCCGTGGAGGGTATTAGGATGTGCCCGCCACAGTGGCGGGCACATCCTGCATTTATAGCATTGTGACGGGTGGTGCTCTCTGCAACGCCCGCCACAATGCTATAAATGCATTAATGCATTTGCATAAACAAAGCGGCAGGCACCGCGCGGTGCCTGACGCTTTGTTTATGCAAATGAAGGGGTGACCAAAGGTACCCCTGTGTGCAGCCCCACCTCTCCTTCACTCTGGGGGCCCGCAGGGGGTAGTCCTGGGTTTAAGCAGCAAGGCAGACCTTAAGCAGCAGGGCAGTCCGCTGAGGGTTCAAGGCAGGCTTCAAGCTGCAGTACAGTCCTCTAGTAGCAACAGAGCAGTCCTCCGAACTAAGAGCAGACCTCAAGCAGGAGGGCAGCAATGGCAGCTGGTGAAACTCCAAAGTGGTGGGGCATAAGCACATGTCTGAAACTGAACGGTACAAAGCCCAACTCTACCAAGGCCGTAATGAGGGGGAGGTTGGAGGTGGGCTTGAAAATTGGCGCAGTTTATGCCACAATTTACCAAACGCACTGACTCAAAGGCTATATTTTTAAAAGCCAATTCTTATGGGGTATTTACTAAATAATCATTTATACAGTAGGTTTTTCTCGTTAGGCGATGTCCACTTGGCCAACTGCTACTTCATATGTCACTTTAAGCCGATTTGTGTCATGCATTTAGAGCATTCAACATTGTTGACTGGGGGTGAGTGTTTGATTTGCTCAAACGCTCCGTCCATCATCCCCTTTTGTATTGCTTTGTTCGCCCTAAGTTGACAGGGTATGCTCAGACGTGAGTCCCTTGCTCACTTGACCACTGGATTCAAGATAGCCTGGCTGATGAGGATTATGAATCCGAAACCGGTCCCAGGATGCTTGTTTCTGGTCACAGGCTTGGCAGTTCGGGCTGGACTGTTCCTATGAGGCACAGGGTCAGACTGATTTGCATATGGCCATGTCTAAACTGGGCTGGCTGAGTGAGCTAAAGAATGGTGATGGATTAAACCCAGATCAGTTGACTGGGGGTGAGTGTTTGATTTGCTCAAACGCTCCGTCCATCATCCCCTTTTGTATCGCTTTGCTCACCCTAAGTTGGCAGGGTATGCTCAGACATGAGTCCCTTGCTCACTTGGCCACTGGATTCAAGATAGCCTGGCTGATGAGGATTATCAATCCGAAACTGGTCCCAGGATGCTTGTTTCCAGTCCAGGGAAGACATGGCTTGGCAGTTCGGGCTGGACTGTTCCCATGAGGCACAGGGTCAGACTGATTTGCATATGGCCATGTCTGAACTGAGGTGGCTGAGTTAGCTAAAGAATGGTGATGGATTAAACCCAGATCAGTTGACTGGGGGTGAGTGTTTGATTTGCTCAAACGCTCCGTCCATCATCCCCTTTTGTATCAATTTAGATGTAAGCCAATTTTATAATTTTCAGAGGAGAACACACAAACACTTCAGCAGTGGTTATCAGTGGCATCCCAATGCAAACAAAAATGAATTTCAGAAAACAGGAGTGATGAAGGTAAATGTTTGGGGGTGACCTTGCAGAGAGGGCCAAATCCAACAATAGTGCAATGAACAAGCCATGTGCAATGTCACTCACCCATGCCTCAAAGAGGCAAATGATAAGTATTAGGATAGAAAGAGTGCTCTACGTTGCAGAGAGATCTAAAAGGGCAAGAGTGGCCAGACCACGATTCTTCTACATCATGCTACTGTTCATATGGACATGGAAGAAGTTGGAAATGCTCCTTTCCCACCCCAGAATTTGTTGTGCTTTACACTACATGCTCTTGCTATTTTAAAATGAAGGGCATATTATCATGGGGGTTTATCTCCGCTTATTTGGCTTTAAAAGCCAGGAAAGCGGAGATAAAACTATCTCCCTATTACCTAGCTGTTGCTAACACCAGTTAGCGACAGCTAGTAGGAGATAGCGACCATCTTGGGCCCCACTTTGCATGTCAGTGATATTTATCACTAATGACATGCAAAGTGGGCGTGCCAATATGTTAGCGACTGAAAACAGTTGCTAACATCGCTATCTCCTATTACCAACTTTTGGAGATATTCGCGCTAAGCGCGTATATCTCCAAAAGCTAACACTTGCCCTGAGCAGTTCTTAGCCATGTTATCCAATGGGAGGGGGATAACATGGCTAAGAGCATTAGCTCAGTAATGCATGAATATTGCTGACTTTTCAGCGATATTCATGCATTGCGGCGATTTTTATCGCATTTGAGATAAACCTTGGTAATACCAAGGTTTATTTGCGGTAAAAATCGCCGCAGCTCAGCGGTAAATTTTTGTCTCTAACCAAGCAATAGCGATAATTATCGCTATTGCTTGGTAATATGCCCCACAGTTTGGTGTCTGCTGTGACCACTTCCTTGCCACCTGTTCCGATCATTGTTCCACTGGCCTTACAGTCACTGTTGTTTTGTTCATGGTACTTCCTATCTCCCTCTGCCTGTGTACGCCCACAGTGCTCATCACTTTTGCTTGAGCAGATAGGCTGCACATTGAGATAATTACTTGTGGAGGGCACAAATAATTGTTGCTGTCTTCCCTCGCTTGGCAACATGGTGTCTGTAGGAGTGAAGGCGGCATCCACTGCACCATATTTTCAACAAGCCCTGGAGCGAGTTGGAGACGGAACCTCTGCTTCACCCCTCTTTTGCATCCTTGATTGCCTTCTTTGCTTTCTCTGCCTGCAACCTTGTGTTTTGTTCTGCTAACTGTGTTGACAGCTACTGCTTTCACTTGGTTGACCAATCCATTGTACCCTGACACTTCTTTTGGAGACTGACATCTGACAGATTCTGTTGGAGCCTCACATTGCAGCTATAATATGCTGAATTTTAGCCTTACAGGCTCCTTTCTGCCTCCTGTCTCTACTGCTTTATGTTATTAGTAAGGTGTTACTTTATAAAGTCAGCTACCCCTCAAATATCTGTATATGCAGTGTCTGTCAAGTGCAATTTCTGCTCAGAGTTGATAGCGTTTTACACTTCACCTCTTCATATAATTCATGTGGATCACACAATACCCTACACAGGAGTAACACTTAAACTTTTGTATACACATCCAAATCTCATCACCTGACTTTGAATTAAAACGACAATGTGGAGTCTCTGGATAAGTATGTAAGGAAGTTGGGACCACCAACCAGAATTACTTGGCATTTCCAATGGTAGCAAGATTAGTTTTAGTTAAAGCATGGTGATATCTTCATAGCTTGTGGAATCAAAAATGAGTCTCTGCAAACTGTAACCTACTGTAATGATTCTCAGAGAAAGACATGCTAACACTACCTTTAATTTCTTGTAGGGTAGCATACAAAACATTTCAGGACCCCAAGGCCCCAATCAAAAATTATGGAGGAGATAACACACCTGTAGAGCCAGCGGGACCCAAAAGTGGTGAGGTGAGCATTTTCACTAATAATAATTGTTGGACCTGGCTGTCTCCTCATGGTCACCCCCAAACATTTTACCTTCACCCCTCTTGTTTTGTTGAATTTGTATATGTTGGCCTTAGGACTCTGTGTTCTTTACCACTGCTAACCATTGCTAAAGTGCATGTGCTACCCAGCCTGCTCTTTGCGCAACAGCTATGACCATCCACAACACTCTCCCTACTCCTAGTGGCCTCCTCCACTTTAAACTGGACTCATAATTTCTGGACATTGAGAAGGAAACCTTATGCGTTTTGATGGGTTTGGATTACTGGACTATAAGCACAAGGAAAGTTTGCTGTGTGGGGCACAGCCTCAGCACCATTGGGGGCATAAAGCAGCTCCTGTTCACCACAGCATGGGACATACCTGTTGATGTTTTTGGAAGGCTGGACTACAAGCCTCATGATTCTTTGTTGTGTGGGGCCAGAATTATGGTGCTATCAGGTGCATAAAGTGGCTCCTGCTCACTGTGGTGTGGGATACAGCTGTTGATGGTTTTGGAGGGTTGGACTACAAGCCACAGGATCCTTTACTGTGTTGCGGTAGAGCCTTGGCACCTTTAGGCAAATAAAGCAACTCCTGTTTACTGTGGTGCAGGAAGTTCCTGCTGATGGTTTTAGAGGGCTGGACTACAAGCCCCAGGAACCTTTGCTGTTTGGGTGCTGCGCCTCAGCACTATTGGGTGCATAAACCAGTTCCTGATCACAGTGGCGTGGGGTGCCTGCGGGTGAGTGCCTTTGTGAAGACTGTGCCAAGCGAGGCAGAGACCGGCCAAAAGAGGGCCAAAAATAAACTTGCGGACCTCATAACTCACCCTGGTTCTCTCCTAATTTGCGGTTACTAAAACAACATTATTATGATTAAAGAAAGACAGTGGCGGAAACAGTTCCTTCCCTCAAAAAAAGTAGAATACAGACTAGTGATCCGCATTTACAAAGCAGAAGCCAAAAAGGCACAGGCTTCCTATTATGAGGGCAGGATCCTGTTAGCCTCTAACTTGTCGAGAGAAACGTTTAATATCATTAACAAACTCTTTAAAACGCCCATCCCTGGTATCACACAGGTCCCCTCGGGCCAACGGTGCAACAAGTTGGCTAATTTTTTCACCACTAAGGTCCAATCAATTCTGGAATCCCTGCCTCCGACAGACAAAAATTCGGAAACTCAAATAAATCAGGACCCAATAACCCCCGAGCACATCTTAGAACCTTTTCCACCATTGTCCCAGGAAACTCTGCTCACCCTATTTTCCGCAGTCAAAAGCGGATCTCCTAGTGATCCAGCACCTTTCAACATCCTGAAACAAGCAGCAGCCACACTAGCTCCCAACACAACGGATCTGATTAATGCCTCACTTATTTCAGGAACAGTCCCCACTAGCTGGAAAAGGACCATGGTTAAGGCCCTACTTAAAAAACCCAACTTAGACCAAACTGATCTAGGCAACTTTTGCCCTATATCTCTTCTGCCAGGAATAAGCAGAGTAGCAGAGAAATATGTTAATCATATCCTCTCTGGCTTCCTCGAAACCCATCATTTTCTCCACTCATCTCAAACTGGATTTCGACCCCGCCAGAGCACTGAGACGACCCTGTTAGCAGTGGTTGAGCAGGAAAATTCTAGATTCAGGAGGATCCACAGGTATTATCCTCCTTGACCTCAGCGCAGCGTTCGATACAGTGAACCATAAGACCTTGATACACCGTCTGAGTAACATAGGAGTGAAAGGTATTGTACTCCAATGGCTTCGCTCCTTCTAGGAAGGAAGATCCTTTCAGGTGTTTGAGGATAATATCCTATCCAAACCCACCTCTTTGATAAGTGGGGTCCCTCAGGGCTCCTCTCTTAGCCCTACCCTTTTTAATGTTTACATGTCCCCCCTTGCAGCTAATGTCGCTCCCTCCGGAATCCGCAAAGTGACCTACACCGATGACACACAATTGGTGGTCGCACTCAAACAAGCGGATAACAATTTGAACGGTCTCCACACCTGTCTTGAGAACATATCACATTGGAGGAACCTGTCCCAGCTCAAGCTCAATGGTGATAAAACAGAGATCATGTTACTGGGCAACCCCCTCAGTTTCGATCCCAGTCTCATGTGGCCATCCTGTATGGGTCCTCCCCCATCCCCCAAGACCGAGATTAAGAGTCTGGGTATTTGGCTGTACCAGGAGCTGAACTTCAGGATGCAAGCCAGAAGAACCACTGCAACATGTTTTGGCCTTCTTAAAACGGCACGCAATATCTTTCCTCTCCTTCCTCCCCTGGCTAAAAAATTTCTGATTCAATCTCTCATACTCTCAAGGCTGGACTACGGGAACACACTTTACCTAGGTTCCCCGCCACAGTTATTTCAAAACTCCAATTAGTCCAGAACAGTGCAGCAAGACTGCTGACTGGATTACCTAACAGACAATCTGCAAATCCAACTGTACGGTCCCTGCACTGGCTTCCAGTTCAGGAACTAATCAAATTCAAGGCCCTGTGCATCACCCATAAAACTATGCAAGGGACCGGCCCTCCTATCAATTCGGCTTTGACCCGCCCCTATAAAGCCAAGAGGGAACTCCGCTCAGACGAACTGTGCTTTGCAGACGTTCCCAGAATAAAAAAAGCCAGTTGTGGGGGGCGGCTTTTTTCCTATAACGCCGCCACACTTTGGAACTCGCTTCCACTACACCAACGCACTATCCCCAGTCACCAGCTCTTCCAAAAACAACTTAAGACTTTTCTGTTCCCCTGAGCTTTCTGCCCCCTTCCATGTTGGACTCAGTGCTGGGACGCTTCCGGGTAGCCATGCGCTCTATAAATGTCTTTTCATTCTTTCATTTATCTGCACCATCATAGTTGGAATAAGCTGAGCTGGGCCACCCCTAGTGTATTTTCAAAGTTAAGTTACTGGGTGGCTTGTTTTACACCTGCTCAAATGTTTGAGTGGTCCTGCTGCTGATTACCCCATGTGGCCCAGGAGAAGAGTGTGTCTGTGCTGTCTGTCTACCTTAGTCCACACCGTGTTTTTGCCAGCTACTAAGGGGTGACTCACCCTTTCCCAATATCTCTCCATCATGGTCAAAAGTAAAACTACTAGGTACATACAGTAGTAACTGTTTCAGCCAAAAGTATGTTTATTGACCACATGTTGGACCTCCCCTTCTCCATTAGTGTGGCTGTATGTGGGAAGCCCTTGCCCAGTCTAAGTCAGGGTCAAGTTTTTGACAGGCCAATTAGAAGGTAACCCAACAAGCTCATTACTGCCGTTACACATTCTCATGCTGGGGGAAGGGTCCCCAGGAGAAAGCACCAGGCAATAGTCAGAGTGATACAGCCCCACTCTCAAGGCTAGGAAGGGTATTGAGGGGTACCAGGGTTTACGCACCTTCCTCTAGGACACATGTTATCAACCTCCATTTAGCAACTTGTCCCGATGTGGTAATACTTATAAGTGTTCCAGAATTCATTAATGGTAAAATTGACTCCAGTGAACAATCTCCTCATAAGGTTTTGAGTTAGCTGGTCAGAAATAAAGGTTTTCCATTTTATGGTCTAAGGTTCTTCTTGGACCAGACCACAGCAAAGACTTCCCTCTCACTGGCACTCCATCTTAGCTCTTTGGGAAATAGTCGCCTGCAAATGAAGCCAGCTGGCTGATCTTGGCCCTCTTCATTTACTTGTGCCAACACTGCCCCAGTCCCTTGTTCTGAAGCATCTGTCTGAACCAAAAACGTCATTGGGTTGTCAGGGGCCAGTTAGGACGGTGCTGAATTCATAGCCTCCTTCAGTGTGTCAAAGGCCTACTGACACTCTGGGGTTCAAATGGCCTATTTGGGCTGCTTTTTAGAGGTAGGTTCTGTCAGGGGCCCTATAGTTCTGTACACACCTCCTACAGAACCCGGTCAGGCCAAGAAAGCCCTGCCCTGTGTCTGGGTTTTAGGGGCCTCCCAATCCAGGATGATCTGAATCTTGGGCTGGAGAGGTTGTACTCGACCACTACTGCCCTATCTGGCATTTGCATGCCTTGATTTTCAGGCCCAAATGCAACTGAACTGAAACTTTTCAACCCAGACAAACATCAAACTTTTGAAGGTGGGAGGGGTATTCTTGAAGCCAAAGGGCATCACTCTAAACTGAAATTTGCCCTCTGGAGTGGAAAATGCTGACCCCTCCTTTCTACTGGAATTAGGGTAGTGTGCCAGTAACCTAAGTTCATATCAAATGTACTCTTGCAGCCCCCAACCTGTCAATGAGCTCATAAAGTCTAGGTAGAGTGTCAGACGTTTTTATTTATCTATTTTTTTATTTTACAGAGTTTTATTTAGAGCTAACGTGACCCGAAGGTATCAGGTATCAGAGCGCTTTACATGAGCCCCAGCTGCATTAACTAGGAATACATGTATTTGTTTTGTTAGGCATGGGGAGATTAAGTGATTTACCCAGAATCACAGGATGTTGTGTGTCCTTGCCGAGACTCGAACCCGGTTCCCCAGATTTGAGGTAGACCACCCTAGCCATTAGGCCAAGGCCTCTCCATTTGACTTGGTGACTTCATTCAAACCTCTGTGGTCCACACAAAAACTAAATTCTTTTTTCTCCCACTTGGGGATTAGGTTTAGGCCCCAGTACCACTGGAGAGGCCCATGGCCTGCCAGAGGGCTCTATTACCTTTAAATCTAGTATCTTTGCTTCTTAAGCCTTAATACTGTGTGTGACATGGTCACACAACCTGTGTAGCTTATTTTTACAGGTAGGCTGTCACCAGTGTCAATATCTTAGATACACCAAGTGGTGATCCAAGGGGCCAAGGAGAACAACCTAGCAAACTGCTCCAACACTTTGTAGTCTTTGTGCTGCTAGTCTGTCAACTTGGGAGAGAGTACTGCTCGCTCCACTGACCCATCTTGCACATTAGTGGAGAAGAGGTCTGGCAGAGGCACACTCTGCTCCTCCCCTCCTTGATCTGTGACCATCTCTATTTTCTTCACATGCCCACTTCTTTTTGGCAAGGCAAACTTCTCTGCCGCTTGAGCTCTATATTCTAACTCGGCTTCAAGTTCTCTCACTCTAAGGGACAGCCCTCTTTCTCCTGAGATGAATCCTCTAGCCCCACTAGCTATAGACAGGGCCCTGGTTACTGTATTAGTGGCTAGTCATTCTGCTCCCTCATCACTGAGATTGGTGGGGGTCCTCCCCCCTCCTCTACCTCCCCTTCTACCGCTGTCTTAAGAGCTGGATCTACCAGCTGGGCCTCTGCCTCGGCTGTAAGAGCATTTATCAGCTCTGCAGTCCAGTATTGAAATGTGTTGGAAGTTCCCAAGCCCTACATAAGCTCCTTAGCTCTACAACGTGAGAGTGGATAGGCTAGACAGATCAAGGTCCATGGCTCCTCTAAGTTTTGGGTCACACACAAAATGTCTGCAGCAAAAATTGAGATAGAATAATTAAAAATAAATTCAAAATGAAACAATTAATATTAGTTCAAATAAAAAATTGAAAATCAATAGGTCAATATAGAGGATTTTAAATTGCCTCACTTAACTGCTGAATGGTGTAATTAAATACAAGTTCTGGATCCAATCACTGAGCACTAAGGGGCAGATTTACAAGGATCTGACTTATCTGTAGAGAATCATCAGTTTCCATGTGCCCTTGCGCCGCCATGAAGGCACCGTACTAACAATACGGCGCACCACGGCACAAGGATTGACAGATGTGTCAGAAATTGACATATCTGTTGGGTTTTATGACGTTATAACGCATACCATTACAACGTATGTTTTTACAAACCAGACATTACAACGCATGAACCACTACAACGTATAATTTTACAACCAATGCCAGTACAACGCAATCCCATAGACTAACATTAAAAGTACCAGTACAATGCAGTGCATTACATGCCATTAAAAATGCATACCAATACAACGCAAATATAATAAAGTGCAAAAATAAAGGGTTTTTAGTCTGACAAAATAATTTGGAAAAAACAATAAAATGCCATTTTGAAAATATTATTATAAAACAATTTCTAAAATAAACATTTATAGTTACTTACATGATTTTTAAGAACGCAAACATTTCACTGATACAAAACGACAAAGATGCACTGCGAAAGCAAATTTACACATGTTCTTTCTCTATTACTACTAATAACTCTGGATGCCTTAACAAACAAAATAGCTGCAATTCTAAACAAACACAAACAATAATCTTTATAAGCATTCCATTTTAATACACTTTCTGTCACATTTAATTTCTACATTTAAAATGCATTTGAAAAAATGTTTTGTTTGAAATTAAAATTCAGCACAACAAAACATATAAATTGAGCCATCTACCATTTTCTGCTCAGTGGATCACAGACTTGCCATGTGTCCGCATCCATTGGGGCACAGAGCAAAAAACAGACACATTGCTTTGGAACACTGACACCTAAAGATCAAGAAGTTAAAAAATCACAGCAAACACACATACATATAGTACAAGATAAACCCTGAATATTTTCTAATAATAATTTATTTTATTACTCTACAGACATCTGCCTAACTCTATATAAAGACACTCACAATAGTAAGTATTTCCTAAATAAATCAACTGCTAATATAAAAATCATTATAAATTAAATAAAATTTTCAAAAAGTAAATTACTGAGATGGCATTGTAAAAAGTAGTATAACATAAACTGTCAATTAGAACATTCATTCTAAAATTTCACCTCAGGGAAGGTGCTGAGTGGTGTTGAGACCAAATTTTACATTCCTACTCCGACATGTGCTTGCCTAAGGGAAGGTGGTGGGGGACCAATTTTCTATTCCTACTCTGACAGGTGATGGCGTCAGGGAAAGTTCTGGATGGTGGTGGGGGCAATAATACTATTCCTACTCTGACAGGTGCTGTCCTCAGAGAAGGTGCTGGATGGTGGCGGGGGTAAATTTACTATTCCTCCTCTGGCAGCTGCTGGCATCAAGGAAGGTGCTGGATGGTGGTGGGGCAAATGTACTATTCCTACTCCGACAGGTGCTTGCTTCAGGGAAGGTGCTGGATGGTGGTGCAGGCAAATTTGCCATTCCTACTCCAAAAGGGGCTTGCCTCAGGGAAGGTGATGGATGGTGGTGCAGACACATTTACTTTTCCTATCCCTACAGGTGCTTGTCTCGGGGAAGGTGCTGGATGATAAACACATTTCTTCAGGTCATTTAACAAAGTAATGTACAATGACCCATATATGTGCTGCCCTCGAATAAAGAATACAACTGTACTTACATTTTTTATATGAATGTATAAAGAGTACATTTCACTGTTACATTTTTCTAGTTTTTTCACGTTTGATACAAGAACATATTAAGTCCAAAAAGTTTTTTAAACTGTACACCCAAAAGAGGGAAATGTAAAAATATTCCTTAACCCAATCTCCATCAATGAAATAAACCCAGTACCAGGATTAATGGAGTATGTCACAACTAAATACAGAAAAAAGCATTTCTCATTTTTACAGGTGTAATGCAAAGCAACCATCCCCAGGAAAACAAAAGCAATAAAAATATACTGTCATTTCTTCTTTTCATTTCTCTACAGTTCAAACCAAAACTCTACACCAGTGTGAAGGAACACATCTAAAAATCAACCAAATCAAGACCATCAGAAGTAGCTGAGCCATACTATACAAGGTAAAATTGAAAAAAAAATCAATAAACAAAACTACTATTTTTTTCTGCAGGGTTTAGGAGAAGATACATTTCAATGCAAACATAACATTGCCTTTAAAATAAAAACTTGCTGAAAAATTTACAAAAATGAAATTTTCCCAATTAATAATGGCAAAACATTTTTCTTTGTATGCCTTTTTCAAAAGTACATGTCTTTTAGTACCGAACAAGCCATAACACAGCACCAAAAGGTGGGAACAAATTGAACAAGAATCCAAACACACCTACAAAGCCCTCCATGACCAAGTACCCAGCTACACGAACAACTGCCTCGCCCTCAAACAGATTTGATTTGATTTGATTTGTAGACTTGTAAAGCACACATATGCCCAAGGGCTCAGTTGGCGAATAACCATGCTTTCAGCAATCTTCTAAATAACATGAGCGATGTCCTGTTCTTTATCTGAATCGGTTTGCGGTTCCAGGTCTTCGCTGTCCCTAATAGGAAGCTTCTGCCCACCCAACGAGCCTGCTTGAACCTGGGAATTGGCAGTAGTTGTGAGTGAGCTGACCTTAGATTTCTTTTTGGCATATATATTTTGAGGTGAGTCCTCAAATACAGTGGTCCTTTACCCTGTAAGGCCTTATATGCTAGGCAGTGTGACTTAAATGTAATTCTTTTTTCCAGTGGAAGCCAGTGGAGGTCTATCAATCGATGAGAAATAGGTTCATATTTGGGGATGTTCAGAATTATTCTCGCTGCTGCATTCTACATTCGCTGAAGCTTCAATATTAACTGAGACTGTAACCCCACATATAGGGCATTGCGGTAATCCAGTCTGGAAAGGGCCAAGACTGTGACCAACATCTTTAATGCATCTGGGGGCATAAAAAGGCGAACTTTCCTTATCATTTTTAAAATACCCCAAAAGGTGGAAGCAAGCTTATTATTTTGACATTCAAATGTCAGTTTTTCGTCAAATACCACCCCATGGTTTCTGACCTGTGGGACCGGAATTGGGCATTCACCCATATCAGCCGGCCTCCATTTTCGAGGCCAAAAGGAAGCATTTCACCTTAGTAGCAGCACCTCAGTTTTTTCGCCATTCAATCTAAGGCAGTTAGTCTGCATTCATGTATTTAACCGAGACATGCAGATGCTAAAGCAATCGGCTGTCTCTTCAATGTTATTTGAAACTGACCCCACCACCTAGGTGTCATCGGCATATGATACCACCCACATTGCCTGATGATCGCTGCCAGAGGGGCCACATGGATAATAAAAAGTGTTGGGCTCAAGGAGGAGCCCTGAGGCACCCCACATGGCAGTTTAAAAGATTTATATGCAGATCCATCTACTTCTACTACAAAAGTTCTGCCCGTTAGATAGGAAGATAGTAGAGTTATGGCATTGTCTTTGAATCCCAACTCCGCTAGTATACCATTTAAGATCTCATGGTTGACAGTGTTGAAGGCCGCCGATAGATCCAACAAGATCAAAGCGGCCTTCTTTCCTGCATCCAATGTTCTTCTGAGTTCCTCTGCTGCCATGACCAATGCAGTTTCTGTCCTGTGGCCCTCTCTAAATCATTATTGTGAACATTCCAGGAGGTCTCCGGCAGAGATAAAGGTCATAATCGGCATATTGAGAAGTTTCTTCAGCACCTTGGATGGGAAAGGGATTCTGGAGATCATCCAGTAGCTACCAGGTTCACTAGGGTCAAGGTTAGATCTTTTTTAGTAAAGGCTGGACTGAGGCTGTCTCCCACGTCTCTGGGAACAGACCTGATAGTATTATTTCGAGAACACTGCTCTGAGTATTTCTGGGAACAGATGAACAACTTTAGGAGGGCAAGGGTCAGACGGGGCTCCTGACTTAGTAGTCTTTACTAGTTGGGTAATCTGTTCCACCGTGGGCAAGGAAAAGAAAAAAAACCCTTGCTGGGTGCTTGTGTATTAGACCCTGTCTTAGTTCTCTCAGAAGAGGAATCGTTGTTATCTGAAAAGGTTTTGTACACTGTCTCGACTTTGTTTATAAAAAATTGTCCTAGAGTGTTACAAAATTCTGGGCTATTTATCTTCTGAGAATTCGTTGGGAGGTTGACTATTTTTTTTACTGTATCAAACAGCTCTCTGCTAGAGTTCTTGGCCTCCAAGATTTTGTTTGTAAAATATTTGCTTTTTTCCTCGATAATCAGTTTCTTGTATTCTGATAGGCTGTCTGCATATTAAATTTTTCTCACATGATCATAATTAGCTCTCCACTTTCTTTCGGACCTTCTGCATACTTTTTTTTGTGCTCTAAGTTTTTCTGAAAACCAAGGCTCAGACAGTTTCTACTTTTAGGCAAAAAGTTATATTTGGGGGCTGCCATGTCTAGTGCAGTTTTAACCCAAGCGGTTACTTTATTAACCTCAACATTGGCATCTGAGTCTAAACTTGGTTTTGAAGAGCATAGTAGGGCCTATATATTTGGGATGTTGATTTTGGCCCAGTCATGATATGTGACCGCGGTGTGGGTGCTAGATGGTGGTGTTTTTTTAGCAGTTAGTCTGTACAGTGAATATTATAGCTTTGTGGTTCGACCAAGAGACTGGAATAATTTCTGACATTTTTACCCTGGGATTAGAAGTAAAAATTTGCTTTTATTAGAAAAGAGGATATGTAGTATCCTGTATATTGTGTGTATGCATATTTCCCACTACTCCATCTGTAGAACACTCTGGTGTGATGTCATTTGGAATGTTGTTCTATGAAGCAGTCAGTTGGAGTAGGGCTGAGTGCCTAGCTGGGTGCTCCTGGTGGGGCTATATACTGATGTACTACTGATCTCCCATCTATCTTCAATAAATCCATCTGAACATCACCAACCTGCGTGGAGTCAATTACCATATTTATTAAGGTAAAAACAATTGTGTACACCATGTTGAAAACAAAGGCCTCACGACACCCTATGTAGGGTAGAATAAAAAACAATGTGCACAGTGTGAAGGTACACTGGAGGTCAAAGTATAGCACAAGAGAATGGGAGAAAACCAACAAACACCTCGAAAAGGTCAAAAGACAATGTGGTCATTAAAATAGAATGAAATACTAAACAGAGACATACTGAAAATCAACCTCACTTAAATACAGATTTGCCTGCAATTAAAACGATGAATGAAACAAACATGCAGCAGAAATAAATGACATTCACTTTTAGATGGCAGCATAGCAATGAAAATCGAAAATGATGACTGCAAGAAAAACGAAAGAAATGACACTTCCAAAAGAAAAACAAATCACTGATGATTACTTAGCTCGCAAATGCTTCGGTAATGTAGCTGATCCTGGGTATCAGATGTAATGTTGTGCAAATAATCCAGTGTGGTTCATATAAAAACCTTATGTGGCAAGGAAGATTAACAGAACACAGAAAAGTACTCATTCTTGACAGTGAACGATAGGAGCTAAAACCTAAAGAGAGAGTATCTTCATTTCTCAACTTGAAAGACGATATTTCAATGAGCTGTGTTGTTTTTTTTTCAAAACGCCCAAATGGAGGAACGCATGCTCACGCCAAGCCGGATGGCTCTGGGCACGTCGATGTTCACTGAACATACAGGAATGACGGCAGCTCTGATGAACACGTCATGGAAACGGTGGGTGTGCTCTTTGAGAATGTGCACGTGATGATCGAGCGATTTTTGAATGGCAGTGAATAAACCGCTAAGTCAAAGTATCTTTGCTCAAAATAATTAATAAAAAACAAAACTGCTCACCGATTGAAACAGGCTCTTAATAAATGTTAGAAAGTGACACCAAACACGCACAGGATCACAAAATACTGCGCAGGATCATGCTCTGTCCCTGACACATAGAGGTCTTGACTTTGAAGACTGAAGCAGGGCAGAGTTGGCAACGTAGATCAAATAACAGTGACAGTTTGCTCACAATGTTAGTGCGAAAAGCTTTTGAAGTTCGCAGGGTTTATAAATGAAATGCCTCGAGCTGGTAAATGAAAAGTCAGTAGATTGATGTTGCAAACCTCATTCAGTGCTAAAAACTTTGGCTGAGGAAACCAAACAAGCACAGGCTGTAGCTCTGAAGACAAAGCAGGAACTGGTTTGTGCAGCATATGAAATAGACACTGTAGGAACAACCACAGCAGGCAGAGGCATGAACTGTAAAAGGAAGTGCAACTCCTTGTTTCATGTAAATAGGGAACGCTGTGAGGACACACAAACTGAATCAAGTGAAACTTGAGGTGCTGCCTGCGTCGCTAAGAAAGTCTTTTACACACACTGTAGGAACAGCAGGCAAAGTATGTAGGCAAGTAACAGGCAAACAGATCACGCAGGACGCATACTGGCAGGCTTACCCTCACAGAAGAAACTGGAACTGGAACTGGGACTTGAGCGTTGAGGGCGACCGGTGGGTGGTCACTGGTGGGGCTGATGTGCCAGAAGAAGAGTTGGAGTAGTTGAAATTTCAAAACTTGCAGAGGTTGTGAGTAGGAACTCAGGATGTCCACAGCGGTCCTCAGAGGTAGCAGATGCAGGTTCTTAGGTTAAAATCGTCGCCATAAAATATGTAGTAACTTAGTCCACGCTGATTGTGATATTTCAAGAGGATTTATTCAGATAGGTTACAGCATTGAGGTATAGATGTAATCAGCCCCACCAGGCGCAGCCAGCAAGGGTGTCAGCCCTTCTCCAACTGTCTGCTTCATGCACCAACATTCTAAATGACATCAACATTATAGTGTTCTACAGATGGAGGAGTGTAAAGCATGTAAAACATTTTAACTAAGATATTACATATCCTCTTCTCTTCCAAATGAAAACAAAAGATATTACAAATTCCATCCAGGGTATGTCCTGCAACATGTGTCTCTTGCCTGAATATCTGTCCCAAAGAGAAACGAGCCATAGCGTCAATAAATAGTTTGTGGTCTTCTTCCTTTTCTAAGTGATACCTAAAATCTCCTAACACTGTGAAATCTGAACAATTTATACTGGACTCCAGGAATAATGTCCATCAGTGGTCTCCGGGCTTTCAGTGGATGATATATAAGGAGTCCTTTTAGTGAATAGTTGTTGTTGAGTAGTTGTCGAGCATCCAACCACTCTAATTTCTTCTCTGAAAATTATAGCTTGTCCCCCCCGCTTGTGTGTTGGGTCAGCTCTAGTCATGGAGTAGCCTGAGGGCAGTGCTAGCATCATCTCTGCTGTATCTGCTCAGGTCTCAAATCCCATGCATTTGCTGCTGCCACGCCAGAGGATGCTCCTTCTCCCATCTCATCACCATACCTGGAACACCATACCCATGGATCCACATGGGGAGACACTCCACACTTCACAGCATTTTCTGTTACAAGTATGACTTTATCCTGTCACACACCTGGGCACAAAATGTCCTATATCTTTAGGCTCCTGTATTTCCATTCTACTGTACTGTTTAAATGCCTGGAACAATCTCTCGTAGTATGCATGAATCATTTGTTTTGGCTGCTGGGTTGTCCTATCAATCTTGACCTAGTCAATATTCTGGGGTGGCATCTTAAACTTCAACCATGTCATCACCTGAACATACTTCTTCATCACTATAGCTGAAGGACCATATGTCTCAGGACCATTTGTCGGCTCTCTCATGGACCACTCTATGACTATTTTGCATGCTGACCACATAACACTTTCTACTACAATATCAAACAAGGCATTCAAATCAAGCTACAAAACCTTCGGAGGCAACGAAATTCTTTTTATTTATATTATTCAGTACTTACCTTTAATGGTCCATATCCCGCATTTTACAACCCCCGACCCTGCCCCGCCCCTGCCTGACGTCACCGCCCCAGTATAACGCCCGGTACGGGCCGTGCCTGACTGCATATACTTCTAATGTTCACGCTCAGGCAGGTGTCATGAATGTTGTCCATTTATGAGCATTTACAGGCACTCTGGAGCGCCAGTACATTGCTGGTTACGTAAAAATTACGAATTGCAGATTTCCATTAATTTTTTGCACTAGGCAAATGGGGTATATATCGGACCTATTCCAACTGTACCAGTGACATTGCCCATGTGTTTAACAACAAGAATATGGTTACATTTTACATTGAACCCACTTCGATGAAGTCTATTCTCGCAACAGTATTTTGGTTATGTCTACCTCGAGCCTGTAGCAGGAGGGCTATTTATACTCATACTGTTTGGGTGCCAATTTCATTGACTAAGGCTTAGGCGAAGCCGAAACGCGTCTCTTGAGCTCAGGGTCAGGAGAGACCCAGGAAAATAAAGATGCCTTATTCCAGCAGCTTTCAAGTGCGTGCCTTCTTCTCTGGGAGCAGGATTGTTTGTTCATATATATATATTCACTGAAAAAACCATAGGTTTTAGGCACGTTTTAGTTAGCATTTAAAAAACCTTGCAAATTCACTGAACAAAACATAGGTTTCACACACTGTGTCATGAGTGATATAATATGTAACGTCATTAGCAGTGGATTGCCGGTGTGAGAGTTATAGTTAGCTGAACTAACTATAACGGGGGAATTTCAATGGTTTTGTATGACTAAAATGTCCAGCTAACTATAAAATGTGTGAAACCTATGTTTTTTTTCCAGTGAATTTCTAAGGTTTTTTAAATGCTAATTCCTAACTATAACGTGCCTAAAACCTATGGTTTTTTCAGTGAATTGCAAAGGTTTTTTAAATGATAATTCTTTAATGTATTAATTGTTATATTTTTTATACGGATTTACTGCATTGTTTTAAACTATTTTTTTTTAGATATTGTATTTTAAATTACATTACATATTTTTAATATAAATTGAAAAAAAATGTTTTTAAAAATATTGAAATTGTAATATTTGTTTTCTTTATTTTATATATTTTTAAATTTATATATATTTTATATAGCAGGCAATGATATCCTATGGAAGGAAATTCAAGTTACTGGTAAGTACGGTTAAAATTACTTTTCAGGATCAGTACTGGGATAAAAGATGCAGCATTGAGGTCTCTCCTGGTAACAGGTGAGTAAATCGAAATTCATAGTTCGGCCGATTTAAGAGGAATATTTCAAAGTTCCGAAACTCCACACTTAGAAGAATTTCCAAGTGAAACCACTCAATGTAAGCCTATGGAAGTAAATTCAAGTTACTGTAAGTACAGTTAAAATTACTTTTCAGGATCAGTACTGGGCTCAAAGATGCAGCACTGATGTCTCTCCTGATAACTGGTGAGTAAATCGGAATTAGTAGTTCGGCTGATTGTGGAAGAATATTAGTAAGTTTCAAAAATCAACACTTTTTCAGCAAAAAGCAGGCAATGATATCCTACGGAAGGAAATTCAAGTTACTGGTAAGTACAGTTAAAATTACTTTTCAGTATCAGTGGGGAAATAATTCCCCTTCAATCATGAGGATCTCTAGGGTCCAACTAGCCCACTAAGTACATCCAGTAAGCGCCAAAGAGCTGAGTAGCAGAGAGATGTAAAAAATGGTCACGGCCTAGACCACCTCTCTGCAACGCAGGGCAGTGGTGCTTACTGGAAGCACCTGGTGGGCTAGTTGGCCCCCCGGAGTCCTCATGATTGAAAGGGATTTTTTTTCCCAACTTAAAACACGCCACGGGGCGTGTTTGCACAGTGGTGAAGGAAGGGGCCTTCGCCTGGGGTGATATGTCTGCAAACACGCCCTGTGGAGCGTTTTAATAAAGAGAATTAATTCCTCCACAAACCTGTAGGTACCTGGGGGCAAACTAGCCCACCAAGTACCTCCAGTATGCCCCAGGAGGCTGCGTTGCAGAGAAGTGTTGAGAGGCCACGCCCCTTTTTACAACACTCTGCAACGCAGCTCCTGGTGGGCTAGTTGGCCCCCAGGATTTCTCAGGATCAAACAGATATATAGATGATGGCAGTGGATAACTAAAAAAGCCAGCACCTCCATTGTGTTTGCATATAGGTTAGGTAATAACTGTCTCTTTCAAAGCGTGCTCTATGACTTTGTACCGTGCCACCTACAGTACTATACAATGTATACAGAAGTCTCCGTATATATATAAATGCAATATATAACATAGACAGAGCACAGCATAAATAAGTATACAGCTGCCTTTCCACAATCAGCAAAATAGTTTGATACAAAAAACACATAAGCAATTTTTTCAGCAAGCGATCTTCATCACAGTTGTTCTGTTGTTACAACATTGGTACAGCTACATGTTTTGTCGCCAATTCACGACTTTTTCAAGGCTCCTATAGTAAGTAGTATTTGGCATGAAAATCGAGTTTATTCAAGCGAATCAAATCGCACAAGGTCTGGATGACGATTGTCCAGATCAATAAAATAGTCTTTCAAATGTAGACTGGTACTGGAAAAACCACATATGTGCGTTGGTTTCCTTCGTAGTCCAAGTTGTCTAGTGTCACGAGGCTGGATCAATAAAGTTTTCACCCGCAGTAGCGCGAAGTCGCAATCTCGTACGTGTAATAAGAGTCACGGTCTCTCTCGTGAGTGCATTCAGTCATAACTAGAGATCCCCCATTTGTGAATATGTATCATCAAGGTTGCCGAGTCATCAAATAAGTCCCGTCATGGTTAAAAAATATCAAAGCTCAAAACCGTTACTCCCCAGTCCACACAGTCAGGGAAAAGTATGATAAATGTCTCAGGATTGACAAGGAATTAATTTCCCAACAGGGTGTGTTTGCACAGGTGTGAGCTCAGGCCTCGCCCTCACCCTTCACCACTGTACAAACGCACCCCATGGTGCATTTTAAGTTGGGGGATTAACTGCTCTTGAATACTGACGGTCCCTGGGGTGCAACTAGCCCACCAGCTACCTTCAGTAAGCACCACAGAGCTGCGTTGCAGAGAGGTGTATAATAGGGCATGGCCTCAGAATACCTTTCTGCAACACAGTCCCCTGTCGCATACTGGAGGTTCCTGGTGGGTTACTTAGCCCCCAGGGCCCCCCAGTATTCAAGGGGAATTCTTTCCCCCTCTGCAAACGTGCCAGGGGCACATTTGCAGAGTGGTGCAGTGAGGGGGCGTGGCATCCGGCAAGATGTCAGTCTTTTTTATTTTTATTTTTTAAGAAGGGGGGCTGTGTAGCCCCCCTACTATTTTCAGTTTTTTGGGCCCTGGGAACCTCATCCCCTAATTCATTTTTTTAATAAAAAATTAAGGAAGGGGGCCGCGTGACCCCCCTCCAGAGGCCATTATCAGCCCCAGGGCCACCATCCCCCGGGGCATGGCCTTTTTTTAAAAAGTATTTTTATAGGAGGGGGGCTGCCTTGCCCCCTCCATAGGCCATTTATGGCCCCGGGGACCCCATCCCCCGGGGCCAGCCTTTTTCTTAATTTTTATTTTTGGGAAGGGGGTCACATGGCTCCCCTCCCGGGCCACTTCTGGCCTCGGGGACCCCATCCCCCAGGGCCTGGCCTCTCGTTGGGGACTGTGGGGGGTTCCCAATCCCCCATGGTCCCTGCCCGCTCCCCGCGACCTACGGGAGCCAGCATTGCTTTTCTATATGGGCAGCAGCTAACATGCTGCTCCCCTTGTAGAAAAGCAATAGTCTTTGGTTTTTGGAAGAGAGAGCAGGTTTCTTGCTCTCTCTTCCAAAAAACAAAGCAGTTTGCTATGGTAGGGCGGGAGCTGCGAGGCTCACGCCTTACCATAGCAAACTACAGTGTCCCGGGGGTAGGCATCCCGGCACACTGCAGGAACTGGCCCTAGGGGGTGGCAGTCCACAAGGCTCCAGGAGTGGGGCCGCGCAGCCTCCCTCCCATCATTTAAAAACCCCGGGGGTGGTGGTCCCCTGAGAGTGTGGGGGGGCTTGTACCCCAGCCCCCCAAACAGGTTTTTTAAATTTTTATTTAAAAAAAATGAAGCCCCGGGGGTGGCGGTCCCTAGGGGTGCGGGGGGCAATGAGCCTGCCGCATACATAATGTTAAAGCCCCAGGGGGTGGTGGTCCCCAGAGCTGGGGGGCTCTCTAGGCCCCCTATTATTATTAAAAAAGAAGCCCCAGGGGGTGGTGGTTCCCGGGCCTGTGGGGGCTGTGAGCCCCCCGCATACGTAACAATGAAGCCCCAGGGGTGGCAGTCCTGGGGCTGAGGGGCCCCTCTGGGCCCCCCATTATAATTAAATCAATTACCCCCGGGATTTGCCCCCCCGGGGCTAATTTCAAATACATCAGGCTTCAATTTTTTTCTTTGCGTGGGATACGCGTATCCTACGCGCATCCCGCGGACCCCCAGGGCCCAAAACATTATTATAATTTTTTTAAATCATGGGATGCGCTAAATATTTTAATTTGCCCCGGGGGGGGCAAATCCCTGGGGTATTATTACAAAAAATAGTGTGGGGGGTTCCAATCCCCTCCACACTACCCCCAGGTTCTTAGAAAATATATGTGGGGGCTAACGGGCCCCCCTGTAGCCCCAGGGACTGCAACACCCTGGGGCTTTTTGAAAATGGGTGGGGGGGTTCTCAGGCTCCCCCCTGCCCCGGGGATGGCCACCCACCGGGGCTTTAAAATATTAGCTGGGGGGCTCTGTAGCCCCCTCAGCCCCGGGGACCGCCACCCCCTGGGGCTCTAATTTATTGTATGCAGGGGGGCTCACGGGGCGCCGCAGCCCCAGGGACCGACACCCCCTGGGGCTACTTTGAAATGGGTTGGGGGATCTCCGCCATCCCTGAGGCTTCTGAGGAATGTGGGAGGGGGCCGTGCGGCCCACCTCCTGGAGCCCTCGATGGCCCTGGGGACCGCCCCGGGGGATGGGGTACCCGGGGCCATAAATGGCCACAGGAGGGGGGCAAGGCAGCACCCATCCTAATAATTTTTTTATCATTTTTTTTTAAAAAAAGGCCCATGCCCCGGGGGAGGGGGTCTCCGGGGCAGAGTATGGCCTCAGGAGGGGGGCCAAGGGGCCCCCTTCAAAATATTTTAAATAAAAATAAAAACATTGGGGGCAGGCCCTGGGGGATGGGGTCCCTAGGGCCAAAAAATTTGAAAAAGAAGGGGGGCTACACAGCCCCCTTCTTCCCCCCCAAATATTTTTTTTAAACGTGATCGCGGGCGGAGGCCACGCCCCTTATTGCACCACTCTGCAAACATGCCCCCTGGCGTGTTTGCAGAGGGAGAACAAATTCCCCTTGAATACTGGGGGTCCCTGGGGGCGAACTAGCCCACCAGGTCCCTCTAGTATGTGCCAGGGGGCTGCATTGCAGAGAGGTGTTCTGAGGCCATGCCCCTTTTTACACCTCTCTGCAACGCAGCTCGGTAGCGGTTACTTGAGGTAGCTGGTGGGCTAGTTGCACCCCAGGGACCCTCAGTATTCAAGGGGAGTTAATCCCCCAACTTAAAATGTGCCACGGCGCACGTTTGCACAGTGGTGAAGGGAGCGGGCGGGTCTTGAGTTCACATGTGTGCAAACATGCCCTGTGGCGTGGTTTAAGTTGGGGAATTAATTCCTTGTCAATAATGAGGGTCTCTGGGGGCCAAATAACCCACCAGGTACCTCTAGTAAGAGTCACGGAGCTGCGTTGCAGAGTGTTGTAAAAAGGAGCGTGGCCTCTGAACACCTCTCTGCAACTCAGCCCCATGGCACATGCCAAAGGTACCTGGTGGGCTCGTTGGCCCCCAGGGGACCTCAGGATTCAAGGACACTTAATCCCGCAACTTAAAACGCGCCACAGGGCATGTTTTCACACATGTCAACCCAGGCCCGCCCCTTCCTTCACCATTGTACAAATATTCTTCTAAAATCAGCCACATTACGAATTCTGATTTACTCACCTGTTATCAGGAGAGAACATAGTGCTACATCTTTTAGCCCAGCAATGACCCTGAAAAGTAATTCTAACCATACTTATCAGTAACTTGTATTTCCTTCCATAGGAATCCATTGTCTGTTTTTCACCAGAAAAGTTTCTAACTGGCACATGCATCATTGTCAATTGCATTCGCAAATGGTGCGAATCGCAATTTTTGGCCGTTTGCGAATGCAATTGATAAAATTGGGATGCATCATGTTTTTCGCAATTTTAAAAATCGCAATCATGTTGCGATTTCTAAAATTGCGATTGCATTTAAAGAAATCGCACACATGCCCTTGGGGCATGTGTGTGTGAAAAATGCACTTAAAGTTATGTTTCAGGGGTGCATTCTCAATCGCAAATTGAGAATGACTTCCCATTGATTCCTATGGGCCTCTTGGCCCATAGGAATCAATGGGAAGAGATTCCTTAATTGCGATTTTCAAATTGTGAATCGCAATTAAGGAACTTTTAGAAATCGACATAAAAATTGCGATTTCTTGATGCAAAGCCGTTTGCGATTTCTTAATTGCGATTCCTTAATTTTCGCGATTAAGAAATCGCAAACGGCAACAATGATGCATGTGGCCGTTTGTGTCTATTTTCAAAAACTACAAATATTCCTAAAAAATCTCCTGTATGACTTAAACACATTTTTTCAACTGTTTAAATGAGATGCACCATTGCTGGATCCAAGATCCACCACTGAGTAAGAAAAAGTAACGATAACACTACTTACCTGCTAAGTGAATTTCCTTCCATGGGGTAACATTGAGTGGTTTCACTTGGAAATTCTTCTAAGTGAGGAGTTTTGGAACTTTAAAATATTCATCTAAAATCAGCCGAACAACGAATTCCGATTTACTCACCTGTTATCAGGAGTGACTTTAGTGCTGCTTCGTTGAGCCTAGTACTGATCCTGAAAAGTAATTCTAACCATACTTAACAGTAACTTGTATTTCCTTCCATAGGAATCCATTGTCTGGTTTTCACCAGAAAAGTTTCTAAGTGTCTATTTTCACAAACTAAAAATAATCCTTAAAAATTGCCTGTATGACTTAAACACCTTCTTTCAACTGTTTACAGGAGATGTACCCATGCTGGATCCAGGAGTCAACACTGAGTAAGAAAAAGTAACGCTAACACTACTTACCTGCTAAGTGAATTTCCTCCTGTAGGATAACATTGGTGATTCTATGTGAAAAAGTTTCTGTCAACTTTTAAAATACAATAATATTCCTTAAAAATCACTACTGTAACCAAAACGCTTTTACTCAACTGTTTACAGGAGATGTCCCAGGACTGAATCTAGGATCCAGTCCTGTGGTTAGAAAAGTAATTCAAAAAGTAACTAATTGCATTTAACTAGAAATTCACATTGACCTCAATGTTGCATTGTGTCTGAAATTGTGTTGTGCATTACAACAACTGTAACTACTGTACTTAGGAGACTATTGTCTATTTGCAAAGTATTTAAACTAAAGTAATTCATTCTGAGATAGCATATTTTGTAATGTAATGTGTAATGTAATTATAATGTAATTTAAAAAATAAAATATCTAAAAGAAAATCAGTATAAAAAAATAAAAATAACAATTAATACATTTAAAAATTGTCATTTACAAAATCTTTGAAAGTCACTGAAAAAAACCATAGGTTTCAGACAAGTTATAGTTAGGAATTAGCATTTAAAAATCCTTAGAAATTCACTGAAAAAACCAAAGGTTTCAGACAAGTTTTAGTTAGGAATTAGCATTTAAAAAACCTTAGAAATTCAGTGAAATAACCACAGGTTTCAGACAGGTTTTAGTTAGGAATTAGCATTTAAAAAACCTTAGAAATTCACAGAAAAAACCATAGGTTATAGGGGTGTTATAGTTAGCTACACATTTCACTTGTATAAAACCATTGAAATTCCCAGTTATAGTTAGTTGTACTAACTGTAACTCGCTCGCCTGCAATCCATTGTGGCTGATGTCACATATTACATCATTCATGACATGGTCAGTGACATCACTGATGACATCTCAAATGACATCACGGATGACATCACTGATGACATCATCCATGTGACGAACTGATACACCTCATCATTCATTAACAAATATGAAGTACCATATTTGAAACCATTGACACACCAATACAAGTTTCTAAAAACCCACTCAGTGATTCCTACATCTACACACACATCTAAACACTTACTTATATATTAACTCATACATGCTAACAAAGATCAATAGAACACTATTAAATATACTTATACACCTACCTCAACATTAAACACCAGCACATATCCTATTCCCTTATGCAGACATTCTACTCACCTATGCAAACAATTGATCATACTTATATTTAGTAAGCTATACACTTACACAAACACCACTTTATTTATAAATATAGATAGTAACTCATACTTAGTGTGTTATAAAATCACTATTACAAGTATACAGTTATCCATACATCACTCATACAATCACTGGGTCTTATGTATACTTATTTATATTCAACAACTGTCACATACACTACCTTTTATATTTTAGTTTGTTAGACATATATCATTGAGAAATATATTTACACATCACCACACCCATTAAGAGATTCACTCACAACTGTTTCCACATACAGTCTTAACCTCATATACGTACTAAATCAACTATTTACACATCTTTCCACAGTCACACGTCCCACCCAACCACACACACATTCATTCACTATCCCATACAAATACTCACTTAACTAATTAAGAACTAATGTAAACTTTCACATAGCTAGTAACCAACTTATGTAGTACTTTACACAACGAGAGATAGAGTGATACAGGTATTCACACAGTTTAATCACTATCCCATATATTTATTGAGACACTTTAAATTCGTCACTTAGACAGTCAATCACATTGCTAATAAATCCTTCATTCAGACACTTATACATCCACTCAGTCTCCAAGGTTGATTGCTATATATATATATAAAACTTATTTAAATATCGAAGCAAACCACATTCACTGGATGATGTCATCAGTGATGTCATTTGAGATGTCATCAGTGATGTAATCAGTGAAGTCACTGACCATGTCTTTAATGATGTAATATGTGACATCATCAGCAATGGATTGCGGGCGCGCAAGTTAGAGTTAGTACAGCTAACTATAACGGGGGAATTTCAATGTTTTTATATAAGTGAAATGTCTAGCTAACTATAACACCCCTAAAACCTATGGTTTTTTCAGTGAATATATATATAAAATAATGCATTTCTTTACTCTAGATATTCTTTCTATGAAAAGAGAATTCAGAAATTGTGTCTTCGAACCCACTCATTTCACACGCACTTCAAGTACTAAAATGAAATCAGCCTAAAGACTAACCATCCCAAACATACCATTAAATGTCTCTGATTCGAAACTCAGATACTATACTAACCATTGTCCCATACTGTTTAGGGTCCAAGAAGATAATTTGTTATGAATGTGTGGCACATGTCACAGGTCTCTAAATGCTTTGTATCTTCATTATCAAGACTCTGGGTGCCTTCCCTCTGCTTTTTCCAACCTATTTCTTTCTTAAAATTGATAGACTTTGCTCTAGGTTTTTTTGGAGCTATCATAGGTCTACGAGAGCAACGAAATGGTGTATACTCCCTAGAGCTAGGGGAGGTTGGGGTATCCCAAATTTCCGGCTGTATTATTGGGCTGTATTGTTGAAATATATGGGTGTTTTAATCCTTCAGGATGTAAATATAGAAGAATCCACTAGCCCCTCAATCTTTGAAATGGTACTGGGCAAGGAGGCCAGACAATGCTTAGTAAGAATAATCGAGCCCAGTTATTACAAAAAACGAATTTTAAAATTCTGATGACAGCTTTTCAAATCTGGAAACAACTAAAAAATAAAGTTGGTTTGAGTTCTGAGCTTTATTAATACACACCTTTAATTAATTGTAGGGTACTACCAGA
The DNA here is from genome assembly GCF_964263255.1 of Lissotriton vulgaris. Classification (NCBI taxonomy): domain Eukaryota; kingdom Metazoa; phylum Chordata; class Amphibia; order Caudata; family Salamandridae; genus Lissotriton; species Lissotriton vulgaris. The sequence goes on along the minus strand of NC_141685.1, from coordinate 1,951,855,686 downwards.
TATTTTTGGGGACCAAGTGATGCATAGATGGCACTCTGCCGGGATATGTATATTAGGAGATTTATATCAGGGGGGCCAAATTGTCTCCTTTACTTATTTGCAACATAAATATAATTTGGGAAGGACAGATTTTTTTTAAATATCTTCAAATACGAAGTTTCTTGGATCAAAAAAAGGTCCAAGATCAGCTAATGATAGACATAATTGATATACTGGAAGCAATAGGAGCTAAATGGAAAATTGGCCCAGTTTACCAATTGTTGTTAAATAGATTACAATATGATTTATGCTTTTTTGAAGATAAATGGCAAAGAAAGTTCGAAATCGATAAAAAAAGACATGACTAGGGTAATTGAATTGTCAACTAAAGTTTTGCTTAACGGCTCACTGAAAAGTCAACATTTCATGTCTATATTTAATCTATATTACACCCCTGCCAAATTGGCAAAATGGAAATTGCAAAAAGGTGATAAATGTAATCGATGTGGGTGTATTGCTGCCGATTCTACTCATATGTTTTTTTATTGCCCCAAATTGTTGCAACTTATTACTGATATTCAGTTTTTTTTAATGTTAGTTTGGGGATCCGTGTCCAATTATCAGTAGAAATGGTAATTTTGGGTATGCAGGTACATCAAGCTGGATCCGGAACTGAAGGAGAGGAAGGTTCTTTACTTATCAGTATGTCAATCTATCGATCATGTATTACTGCGCAATGGCTAGATTCTGATCCACCAGTTTTTAATAATTGGCAATTTAGATTATTATCTATATATCACTTGGAGATGGCTGCATATAAATCAAAGGGGGCAAGAAAAAAGCTATTCGGGTTGAATTTATAGGCTCCGTTATCTAAATGGATTTGAATTTATTGAATAATGTCTTAACAGTGGAGTATGACATTATGTTGCATTTTGATGTATATATATATAATGATTTGTGTTCTATACAAGATATATAATTGCTACTGTTTGCTGACATAAAATAAAAACATTAAAATAAATTAAAAAAAGACTCTGGGTGCTTGAAGACACCTCAGTGCAACCCCTGTGTGCACAGAGGCATTACACATGTTGCGCCGTGTCAGAGGCAATAGCACAGTAACAAAGTAGCATCGTCACCAGAGGACTATCAACTTTTCAAAACTGATGTAGGTTTCCAATTAGGAGGACAACAGAAATGGCTCGAGATTGCCCTCCAAAATCTGATGTTGTCCTATATTTTGAATAACACGTTTTTCCACCCCTAAAACTGTGTGTTAAATGATTGGCTATGCCGATTCTATTAACACATATAAAAAGAATTGGTAGCAGTTACTCACTGCATAATCAAACCATAATAAATGCTTGTCCCGAATTCACATGAACATTTCTACCTATCCCAATTTCCTGCCTCTGCCGTGAATGCAGTTTTGAAGAGGAGTTACTTCAAAATCGTCCACCACAACTAGAGAGCCAAGGCTTTTACAATCGCAAACATTGTTATGTATCCACAAGGTATCTGTGCTCCAAGCTGCAATTCCCAATCTTCCAAATGGAGCCCTATATAGAGGCTGAGTGTCTATGCCCGGTTGTAATAGAGGCTTGGCCATATACTATACTGGCAAGCCTAACTGATCGAGGTGATTTGCCAGGTATTGTGACTTGGATGTAGGGGATCTCTTTAGAAATGAGGTATTACTACTAAAATTGTCAGTCTTATATCCAACTCCCCTGGGAATTCCACACATTTTACTCGTATTTCGCCTGGTGATTCTGGATGGTATTATCGGGGATTCTCTTGAGAAAAGCATGAGTTGGTCTTAACTTCTGTTCTGAGCTCCAGTGGAATTACCAGGGTCCTTTTAATGAGACCCTACCTCTATAGACAATAGGGGATGTTGCCTATAAAGTAACATTGGAGGTGGACCACGTTACAACAATCACATAGTAAGTGACTCCCAATCAGTCATGAAATGCACACCATTCTTCAAGACGTTACCGGTGAGTGGTACTTTTTCTGACATCAGTGCTAATTTCTTTTCCTAATTTTAACATATTTGAATACACATTTCAACACACCCGTCACAGTGTTATATTACATTTGATTATATATAACTATGATCTCAAATTTCTCTGTTCTTATTGCAAAAGAAAAATAAGTAAAATTATGCAAGTAAATTAGAATAAATGACAATTTGTCAAGTACACATAATATGTCCCACCACCAAAGGGCGGTAATCATATTGGGTGACTTCTATATTATTGTAACATTTCCCTATTAAATATGTTATAAATATGTTGCACATAATGCAAATATTACACCACTGTGAATGGTGTCAGATTTCTTTCCACCTCCCACAGAAGTAGGCACAATATAGAGAGGTAGCAGAAATAAAATGCAAAATAAAGAGTGTACGAAGCACTTTTGAAATGCAATAGCAAAGCATCGCATACCATAGGGGACAAAAGAAATGTGAGTTAGGAAATTACTGTTTAGGTTTTTCAATATTGCATCTTGTGTACTTTATGAAGGAAAATATTGTCCCTTAGGCAGAGGCTTATTCCACTCTGACCCAATCTGACTTACCAAATTCTAGGAAGGATATGCAGCTAGATTGAGGAACCATTTGTTGTATACATCTGAAAATGAGTTTACCTCCAGCTCGTTAGTGACTACAAAAATATTCTGAGGTTATTATTTCTGAGCTTGTTAATTGCCCTTGTCCAGGTATTTGCGTGACCTACGCAATAGTCATTAATATGGATAATAACTTGTCATTAGATACATTTTACATTACTATTTTGTGTTGGTCATTGCTAATTTTAAGGAGCGCTGCTACATTCTACAAGCTGTACTCTTCAAAGTAGGGATTTTCTATTTTTCAGGAAAATTTTAGGAAGGAACTGCAATTTATTAAATATATCGTATGAAAATTGTATAACTTTTATAATAGTATTTGTTCTACAGTTTAATGAATTATATTCCTTAATAAACAGTTTGATTGATTGAACTAATTGTGAGCGACATATTTTTCTTTAGCCATGTCATGTTTCCATTTTTGTTGCATTTTTAAAACGGCTCAAAGGATGTACTTGAGCACTTTAAATGGGGCTTATCTTTCTCCTATTCCCGCCCAGCATAAAGAATATCTATCTATCTATCTATCTATCTATCTATCTATCTATCTATCTATCTATCTATCTATCTATCTATCTATCTATCTATCTATCTATCTATCTTTTGGACTGGTGGGCTTGCAGCACTAGTTGTGCCACCCACAGAAGCAGCCTGTAAAGTGTGTCTCAGGTCTGCCATTGCAAAGCCTGTGTGCAGTATGGTACTGCCATATTGATTGAGCAAGTGCACCCACTTGCCAGTCCCTAAACCTTCCCTTTTCTGCATATTAGTCATCCCTATGGTAGGCCCGAGGGCAGGGTGCATTGTAGGCAAAAGGTAGGACATGCCCGGGTGTGTGTGGCATGTCCTGATAGTGAATTACAGCCATTTTCGTTTTTCAATATTGCAAAGCTACCTGTTACCCATAGGCTAGAATGGGCTGTTTGATTATAACATCTTATAATTCTAACTAACTCAGGGAACCAGGTAGAAATTCGAATTTACTATGCCTGAACTCAGAATGATAAAATACATCTTTTAGTGAAGGTGGTTTTAACACTCTGTGTTTGAAAATACCACTTTTAGAAAGTAGGTATTTTCCTGCCTAACTGGCCAAGCCTGCCTCTGCTAGGCTGTGTATTCCTTGTCTGTAGTTTGAGTGACAGAGGCTGGGGGATTCCAGGAGACAGGTTGAGTCAGCACTGGGCTGAATAGAGTTATCTGCATGTAGATGGGTGGGAGAAGCTACACCTGGAACCTGAATAGGGCTTTGTCTTACCTCCACAATGTTGGCTCCACCTCCTGTGGTGAGTCTGATGTCCCTGGCCTACACTGTGAAAGGAAAGAAGGAGTCATGTAAACAGAGTGCTCAGGACTGACCAGAACTGTTTTGGACTAGGCAAAGGCCTCTTTGTCTTCAGAGAACAAAGAGAAAATGAGTATAAAAGAGGGGACCCAGACCCCAGAACTTTAGATCACTTTTGGGAAACAAGACAAACCTTTGCTGAGGAGAGAAACCAGAGAAACTGAGGAGGAGACGATCCCTAAGCTGAGTGCAGTTTGGGGGATTGACCTGCAGTGGTTGCCTGACTGCCAAAGAAAGGAGAAAGGCTTTGTGCTACTTTCAAACTAATTTAAAAGGATATCCGAAGGCTTGAGAGAGAGCTTGCCTCCTGCTGAAGTCTCAGGGACAACAGACTTCACCAACCAGCTCCACTGCGTTCCCTTGCTGGGAATTGAAGTGCCTACTGTTGAGCTGGGCCTTCTGAGAGACTGCGTGTCGCTGGGAGCTGGAAATGCGACTCAAGACGAAGAAGAGTGTCGCTGCTGCAGCCGTTGTCATCGCATCACCAGAGAAGAGTGTCACTGTCGCAGCAGACGCTGTTGAATCACCAAATAAGTGTGCCGCCACTGCCGCTGTCGCCATCGCATCACCGGAAGCGCCTCGCATCACCGGAGAAGCATGTCTCTGGCCTGTTGCGGCTCAGAAGAATCTTTGAGTAGCCACACAGCCGTCAGGCGTGCACGCATCGTTGTTGCATCAAGAAGAAGACGCCATTTTGTTTCATTGCACCGGATCTTCGTCGCATCACGGCACTGCTGGTTGCATCGCCACAGAAGCGAGTAAGAAATCGACGCATCACCTCCCCAGGCGGAGAAGAACCGATGCATCCCCTACGCAGCAGAAGGGACCCGACGCATCACTGTTCTTGCGTGTAAGGAACCGACTAATCACCTTCCCTGCAACACTTAGGTTGTATAGCGTTACGCATCCAAAGGTACATTGAACTCAAAGTGTCGCATTTTACATCTAAAGAGAACTAAGCTATTTCTACCATTTTTAAAGTACAGTATTGTGGATTTTTGTTGTTTGTGCTCTTGTCTTAAGTCTATATAAAAATACTCATTTTAAAACTACAACTTGTGTGGTGTCCCTCCGTAGTGTGGTCACTGGGTTACTGTATGTGTTCACAAATGCTTTAAACACTGCATCCGAGCTAAGCCTTTAAAGATAATGAGGTAACCCAGTAACCCTCAGAACCTGGATATGACTGTAAAACAAAAACAATGGTTCTGGCGGTAGTCACGTAAACCTAGTTTCCACTGTACTTAATACATTTGATGGATATTACATTAACCATTGGATGCAGAGAACACACAAACACACCAAATAGAAGAGAAGAGGTTCATAGGATGATTCCTTTCTTACTCGTTAGATCAATCACAAATATATATACAACTGTCAAAAAACAGTAAGAACGTGGACTGTGAAGCAAAAAGTGTCTTATTGTGTTAAGTGACAAGGTGCTGTACAAAAATAACACATTTAACACATATTTACACAAGAGGACGGAATTTTTACACAGATGTCCCACGTTAGATACATAAACCACAGTAGGATATATTGTTTCCTTATTCTAGTTGTGGAATTACGTGGACAAGTTGGAATAACAACGTCAACATTTTGACCCTAAGATATAGTGCAGAATCGTAAGCATCTATAGCGGGTCTTCATCAGGACAGGAGGGGATCTGAGAGCCTGTAGTTTGAGGAAATGTATCAGAATGGTGTGTGTGTTTATAACCTTACTCACGTCAGGGTGTCACTAGTGTAACTCATAAACAAACTCTGTTTAATCTAGCTAAGAGGACTAATATGTGCCTACTTATTTTCTATTATTCACCAATATCTGCAATGAGTTCTTGCTGCCATTCAAGTGGTTAGCATCATGAGCCTTCAAAACGGTGGGGTTGTTGTGCTTAATAGCATCAGAAGCAGGAGATTCCCAGTGCTTGACTAACCCCAGCCGCGGCTGGTGGGGATCTGTGCACCCTGTCCTGAAGAAGAAGCCTTGCTTCGAAACATGTCGATGCACACGTGAGGTATTGTACATTAACATACAAAATACCTCCACCACACCCCTTTTAACAATACCAGCATGGAGGCCCCTTAAATTTACTAGACCTCACATGCCCGGTATTTTTTAATATTCACATTTTTTCATTTTTGACCCCACCCCTCACTTAACATCCTATACCTCCACACACCACACATATTCTATAATTCAGTGCTCCCACGTAATCGTTGATCAGCAGCAAGTTGCATTCCGTAGAGGAATGCGAAGACCCCAATGATGAAGCATGACACCAAGGGCCCTTTTAGGTGTGTGAGGGGTACTTAAAGAACACTGTGTGCTCCCCACCATTGTAGGGACCACACCATAATATTCTTATGTGGATTCTCTGAGTTTAAGTAAATCCTGCGTATATATACAGGCCATTCCCTCATACATGCGTGGTTTGTAAAGTGCTGGTAAAAGTACAGGCTGCTTGTCATGATAAGTAAACACGGGCCGCATTCATACGCGGTGATCGATTAAAAAATATACCCATGGTGCTGCGCGATTTGTAAATACGGGCCGCATTTATACGCGGTGATCGTTTAAAAAACATCTCCATTGTGCTGCGCGATTTATAAAGTGCTGATAACAGTAAAGGCTGATCATCATAAATAGTAAATACGAGCCACACGATGATCGAACACACAAGCACTTGGACATCGGCGTTCGCACACAACACCGAATTTACGGTGATCTCGACAGTTTTCGACATCTGGGGAATATTTGAATTGACCTAGAGAATTAAAGCCCCCGATGAAGGGCCTCCACCCGAAATGCATTGGGCATAACAGTATGGAATGAAACAAGTTTCTTAAAATGTACTGTGAATGAAATAGTATGAACAAAAAAGAATAAAATCAATCGATGGATAAACCAGCAATAAGACTTTCATGAAACTTTATTGAACTTTTCCATCAAGGTGTGCCAGCTTGGGGACGTTACTTCTACAGAAGGAAACGCGTGTTTTGATTTGTTAATCTCCCTCATGCCCAGGAGGGTTTACCAACACGGCACCCACCACCTGGAGTAAATCTAATTAAAAAAATATATAAACACGGAGTGCGATTGTCCTCAGTCCATTTGGATTTCAGTATTCACCGATTAAAAACATCCCCAGGGTGCCCAATTGTGAGAGCATGATTTACAAATTGCCGACCCATGTAATGACGGGTCTTTATGGAAAATAATGGAAGACTGCGATTAGTCACGGTGATTCATTTCAAAAGGTGCCCGGGGTGCCTTCGGTAAACTAAAGTGCTAAAAGATATCCAGTCAGGGGGCAGGGGAATGCCAGAGATGCTTACTTGTATGATTGAGCGGGAGACATCCTCGTCTGTCTGTCGTTTGCAATGATTGACAGCTAAGCCTGCCTGTTCGTGCCAAGGTACCAAGAGAGTGAGCAAGGGTTATTTTAGGAGTGTACCCCCTTACCCTGACTCGACACAAGGGTCCCTATTTGGTCAAAGGTACCTACCTCTGCCAACTAGAGACCACCAAATCAATCTATCTATCTATCTATCTATCTATCTATCTATCTATCTATCTATCTATCTGTCTGTCTGTCTGTCTGTCTGTCTGTCTGTCTGTCTGTCTGTCTGTCTGTCTGTCTGTCTGTCTGTCTGTCTGTCTGTCTGTCTATCTATCTATCTATCTATCTACCTTTCTACACGAAAGGCTGGTTTAGTGATTTAGGTCTATTAAAATGTAATATCCGATTGTGGGAAAAGTATGTGTAGTTTTTCGTTATGTTTTAACCAGCGACGGCTCGTGGAGGGAGTTACGGTGGGGCAGGAGGGTGGGGAGGGGGAGGGGCAGGGTGGAGGTTGCTAAAAACCGGCATATGGATAATTGCAGGTAAGTAAACAATGTAATTAATAAAACGAATTTCGTAGCTCGCACTGCATTGCATTTTGCGATGCAAGGCGCACTACGAAATTCGTTTTATTAATTAAATTGTTTACTTACCTGCAATTATCCATATGCCGGTTTTTAGCAACCTCCACCCTGCTCCTCCCCCTCCCCACCCTCCTGCCCCACCGTAACTCCCTCCACGAGCCGTCGCTGGTTTTAACTATGGAAACAATATCTTCATTGTATTGGGTATGGCTTTAATCCATAACATATCACTATAAATGAAATGCATATACACTTTACATCGTTTTATTTGTTTTTCTTTTCTTGCCAGACAGATTTCGCAGGCCATATGGCATTTCTCTTGTACACAGGTTTCAAATTCTACTTTATTAGAATAATGATGCAGCCGCAAGTGCCGCTCATAGTCTGAAGCAAACTGTACCTTTCTGGCTTTGGGAGAAACATGTTTATAAGAACTCCATTTAAGATGATGCACAGACATTGCAATCCTATATCATCATCATCATGTTGAAATGCAGGCTTGCACATCCAATGTTGCCCAGCTCTGCCAATATTTTAAAGATCGCCGTTAGAAACAAATCTTAGTTGTATTTTTCGTATTAAAACCGAATTTGCGGTAAGACTTTAGAGTTTTATAACCATACCAGTGTAGTTGCTTAGTTTCCGAAGAAAAATCAAATGATACTGTAATGTTTGGCTGTTATTGAGAAATGTATTATTTCGAAAGATTAATAACTGCAGCGGTGGTGCACTTTCAGTATGCTGCTAAGTTTTTGCTATTACACTGTTGTAATTAGACATCTAGGATTTTGTGCCCCTAAGCTTTCCAATTACATGTCATAAAAATGAGGAAATATCACAGATAGTTCACACCAGCCTCAATGGCGAGGTTATACAGAATGGCAAAACGTTTTTTTTTCTTCATACCATAAAAAAACATATTGCACCGTGGCAAAAATGGAGAAAATGGACTACGAAACCATATGAAGTATTGCTAATAAATCATTCTATTTGAGTTATATAGTCGTGGTGAATTTAACATAGAGTTGTTAATTCATGAATAACCACTTACAAAAAGGAACTGATCTTGCACTATTTTTACAATTTAAGTAGTAGAAAATTAAACACAAGCCTATATTTCACATTTGAAAATTGTATGAAATGTACTAAACAGACGTAGGATTAAAGTAGTTTGCTTATATCTTGCCGAGGTGCACAAACCTCATCCATAGAGTGGATACAGAAGAGATTGAAAGGGTTGTGTTCATGGCAAGGTAAGTCGTTAAGGGAATATACCAGATGCTTCATTGCACAGTGGACAGTGGCCACCATAATCAAATACATCTTGGTTGACGTGTGAGTGTTTGTTCACAACTTGAAGTTAAATAAACATGTGTAAAGCCATCATCAGTTTCTAGAAGCCTTCTTCACTTATCACAAAAGAGTAACGAGTTAAAACAACAGAGGAACACTCATGGGGCCTCATTTATGAGGCCTTGCGTGAGTTTTGCGCTTCCGATGCGTCACTTTTTGTGACGCATCGGCGGCGTAAAACATGCCTCCTGATGCGCACTATTTACAAAGTGACACATCTAAGTAGATGCGTCACTTTGTAAACCCCTGTGCTACATTATACCTGCGTCAGGTATAATGTATGCAGAGGGGGCGTTCACCTGCAAAAAGCCTCATAATAGTGACGCAGTGAAATCTAAGAGATTTCACTGCGTCACTTTTCGGACGCTGTTGCGTCAAAATCTTGCGCCTGCCTCACAGCAGGCGTAAGACTGACGCAAGCTCTTCACATGGGGCTTTCCCCATGTGAAAGGAAGCATTGCTGGAGTTGCGTCACTTTTGTGACACACTCCAGCAATGCGTCACTTTTGCGCCTACAGATACGTCAGAAATACTGACGTATCTGTAACTCCTTGCAACATGATGCGTCATCTTATAAATATGACGCATCAATCATGTTACAGGGAGAGCGCAGTGAAAAGTGACGCATTGCTGTTTTCACGCAGCGATGCGTCACTTTTCATAAATGAGGCCCAAGGTTTTCTATTAGGATGATATCAAAAAATGGATATCGGCAGAATTTTTTTTTGTTATTTTAGAAAGGCCAGTAGCCATGGCATATTCCTTATGCTCATGATACAATGTTTATGTCAGATAATATTTCAAATTATAATATTGTGACGCACATACAGTCCACCTGAGTGTGGTGTGTTTTCATATATTTCTTGGTGGACCACTAACGACAGCCTCCTTTCCTTATGCTCCGTCCTGGAATATCCTTATAAACTCTTTTGTTGCGGTTGTAATCTGAATGTGTCGCTCTTCATATTAAAGAAAGTGGTAGTCTAGAGTGATACCGGTTTTTTAGTATTGATGGATATTTTAAGTTAAATTCAAAGTGGATATCGGGCAGTGTAGAGTAATGGGTCAGTGAGAATACATCTATTAGATAGAGCTAGGAGGATTTTCAAATTGCTTTCTTGGTGACTTCCTTGTACGGAACACCAGGGTTCAGCCATACTTGAAATAAAAGGAGACCCCTCCCTAAATTGCCTCCTTGACATTGCCCAGGGCTTTGATTCTGTTAATGGACCTGTACTATGGCAGAGCTTGGTTAAACCCGGGAGCATGTGGGTCTGATATCCGTTATAGAATATTTATATACTGATGCGGTCACCTCAAATAAATAATTACAAAGCAAATCCTCTCATCTGATCAAGTAAATAGTAACAAACAGAGAATACAAAACATAGAAACCAATATAAAAAGACATGTCAAACAACAACGGGAAGCAAAACTTGGTATCCCGATATCAACTTCAGAGAAAAGAAACATGCAAAACAACAGTTGAAGGACAGAATGCAGAACAATGTCATACATTCACCCCAGTACAGAGATCTGGGCCTAAATCCATCGTTTTTTTAAACTCCACACCACCCCAATTCAGACATGGCCATATGAAAAGAAAAGAAACATGAACACAAAATATGTGGGTTAACCTTGCAACTCAAGGGAACTCTCAGTTCCAGTACTAACTGAATATAGTGAAACAATTCGAGAGGAAGTTGTTCCAAGCACAAACAAAGACAATTATTGATGATCAGGCAACAAAGCAAGCTATTGAGGTAGTAACACCAACAGTAAAATCGCCAGACAGTCAAACAAAAATAGAACAGGGCGAAGGATTCCAAATAAGAGTCATTGTCAATAAGCAGGGCCGGGTCTGTTAATTTTATGGCAAGACCGGAGGCTCCTATTATGCATTCTAATCTTGCATTTCTTATAATAGCAGCCAAATAAGTGAAGAACCACAGTTCTCAGAGGGCCAGGCGACAACTGGGCCATGGGAACTAGAAAAAACGATAGTACAGTAGCCAATCAGCACTAAGTAAACAGATAAGAGACCACACTGACTGCGCAGCTTCCTCTTTTCTTGCTGCTCGCAGTCAGATAAGTGCTCTCTTATCTTTGCTCACAGTTTACATGCCTTTGTGGTTTATTTGGTGTTATTTAATGTTTCATTGGCTTAATATCGCCCTTCGGCGTTTCTCTTTAGCGCTGCAGCGCGCCTGACTTTCGCGCTTTCCGCGCTTTCCATTTCCCATCGCCCGCGCACTGTCTTTCAGCTGTTCACCCCCCCTCTTACTGCCGGTGGTTTCATCCGGCGCTGCTCCCTCGCGCTGCTTCGCGCTTCCTTTAGCCCTCGTGACAGGTTTCCCTCGGCGCTCGTCGGAGCTCTGCCTTCAGCCTGCTTGACGTGCTCCTTCTACCGGTTTACTCTTCTCAGTCTTCGCTTTGCTTGGCCCGCCCTGTACACGCCCACAGTGCTCTCCCTGATTTATTTAACCCTCGCCTGCCACCTTTTTTGTTTACTGCTTGGCTCTCATGGAACGTGATAGTTCCTCAGAGGAAATTCCCTCCATGGAGGACAGTGGTTCATTTAAACAGGATTTAAGCAAATTTATTAACAATTCTGTGGAACATGCTGTGGAATTATCAATGAAACGCATGTCTAAGACCATGGAAAATTCTATGCTCAGCCTCATGTCCAAGGCTTTGGCCCATTCTGCAGGGGATAGCAGAAAACGTAAGGTGGACCACTCTGCTTCGGTGCATGTGCCTAAAAAGGCGTCACTTTTGATGGGCGAGTCCTTCTCGCAGATGACTGAGGACGTAGTGCCTCCCAGGCCTCCTACTAAGGAGGGGTTTGTTGGTTCCGAGGGCAAGAAGAAACAAAAGACTAAGCACGCAGAGTCACCAATAAAAAAATTGGTTATTTCCACCGTCTTGGACACTGACGATGATATGGTTGATGCTGATGATTTATTTGATGTTTTTGATGTGGCTGACCCCCTTTCCTCCCCTCCCAAACTTCCAAAGTCAGACTCCTTTGTGTTTGAACCAGTCTATGACTCTGAGGGTCTCCCCATGTTTGACCCTTCCTCCATTCGTCACCCTAATTCCACCAAATGGCTTCCCTCTCATCACGTGGGTGAATATATTTCGCCCCGTTTACGCCTTCCTCTGGAGACTGCGGTGCGGTCTAGACTCAAGTCTGAATGCCCTAAACCCTCCTTGTCTGAAAAAATTACTCTAGTCCCCTCTATTGACCAGCCCCTCCTCACTTTCTTTTCCAAATTTGGCAAGGACCCCCGTAAAGGGGTAGACAAGGCGTGGTCCTCCTGTCAGGATAAGGTGTTGGATATTGTGGGTCCTCTTGCCTGTATTTTGGACATGGTAGAATCCGCCCACCTGGAAAGTTCTGACCTTTCTGCTGAGGATATTTCTATGTGGGCCCAACGGGCTGTCTGTCTCCTAGGCAATGCCAATTCAGCCATTACCCACGAACCTCGTAAGGGGCTTCTGATCAAACTGGATCCCAAACTTGCCAACCTCGCACCCATGGATCCAGGCCCCAAAGCCAATGGTCTCCTTTTTGGCGACAATTTGGTCCGGGACCTCAGCAGGTTCGTTTCTACCTTTGCCTCTCTGGACAAGGCGCAACAGTCCATCAAGAAAGTCTTTGCCCCTCGTGTTTTTGGACGGGCCGGACGAGGCAGGGGTCGCTCTTCCGGCCGTCCCTATAACCAAGGCTCCAGAGGCTCCGACAACGCCACTCAAGACTACAAGCCCCAATTTTACCCGCAACGAGGCAGTGGCTACCGAGGTAGAGGACAAAAAACCTACCGCAATTCCAACTCCAACCAGCAAGGTAAGCCCTTTTTCTTCCCCTCCTGTAGGGGGTCGTCTAAAATTGTTTCTGTCAAAATGGCACACCATGATCTCAGACCCCTGGGTTCTCAACAATGTTCAGGGCTACCTCATAGAGTTCTCTTCTCCTCCTCTCCAAACCTCTTTCCCGCCCCCTCTAGTCTTCTCCTCCCATATGGCTGTTCTAATCTCAAACGAGATTCATATGCTGCTTCAAAAACAGGCCATTCAGATTTTTCCCTTCGACTCTTCTGGCTTTCTAAGCTCCATTTTTCTAGTCCAAAAGAAAAACAAGAAGCTGCGTCCTGTCATCAACCTGAAGTGGTTCAATCAGTTTGTAGTATATCGTCATTTCAAAATGGAGACGATTCTCCACTTACGGGACACTCTTCGTCCGAAAGATTGGATGGTTCGTTTGGACCTTCAGGACGCCTACCTTACGGTTCCTATTCATCAGTCCCATTGGAAGTTTCTTCAGTTTCAGTGGTCAGGAGTGACCTATTGTTTCACGTCTCTTCCCTTTGGTGCTTCACAAAACTCTTGTAGCCAGCGGTTGCCTTTCTTCGCTCTCTCGGAATCAGACTTATCATCTACCTGGACGATATTCTGATCCTGAATTCCGACAGACTCTCTCTTCTGTCTTATCTTCGAAGAACTGAATCTCTTCTCCTGGAACTGGGTTTTCTTGTCAATATAGAGAAGTCATCCTTGACTCCGTCTCAGAACACGGAGTTCCTGGGGTTCCTTGTGGACTCAGTGGTCGCTTCCCTCTGCCTGCCCCTCTCCAAGGTTTCCAGAATCAAAGCGGAGATTGCTTCTGTCCTCCAGTCGTCCCTCCTGTCCCTCAGGTCTCTGGCAAGAATCGTTGGTCTTCTTTCCTCCTCCATTCAGGCCATTTTTCCAGGCCCTCTCCACTACTGCGCTCTTCAGCGCCTAAAAATCAGGCATCTTCGCCAGGGCCTTGCCTATGCAGATCTCGTCGCCCTAGATCCTGAGTCCTGCACCGAGCTTTAATGGTGGATAGACCATTTAGATGCGTGGAACGGGCGCACTATTTTCGCCACTGCCCCAGATCTTGTATTAGAATCCGATGCAAGCCTGTCGGGTTGGGGCGCCCGATGTGGTCCAATCTCGACTGGTCATCAGAGGAGTCCAAATTGCACATCAACTGTTTAGAGATGCTTGCAGGTTCCTTTGCGATCCAAAGCCTTTCCAAAGACAGAATCCGTTGTTCCATCCTACTTCGCATGGACAATGTTTCTGCGGTTCGCTATATCAATCATCTTGGCGGGAACAAGTCCAAATGTCTGGCGGATTTAGCGAAAAGTCTGTGGGAATTCTGCCGAGCTCATCATTTCTCCCTAACAGCAGAATACCTATCAGTAAATCTCAACTCAGTAGCAGATTGGCACTCAAGGTTCCTCCACGATTCCAGCGATTGGAAGCTTTGTCCCTCCGTCTTCCTTTCTCTTTTGCACAAATTGGGTCCCTTCTCTATCGATCTCTTTGCTTCCCGCCTCAACTGTCAATTGCCCCAGTTCTTCAGGTCGGGGCTGGACCCCCTGGCCCTAGCTACGGATGCATTCCTTCAGGACTGGTCTCGTCACCTCAATTATGCTTTCCCACCTTTTCTTATGATCAACAGGGTACTGTCTCAAGTTTGCCGCCAGTCCACTTCTCTGGTGTTAGTTGCTCCTTTTTGGCAAGCTCAAATTTGGTTCTCCTCCTTGTTGGAGATGGCGACAGATTTCCCTGTTCTCCTCCCCTCTTTCGACGATCTCCTCCTCAACCCCCAGGGCCTTCGCCACAATCTCATTCTGGACAACTCTTTGACCCTGTCGGCCTGGAAACTTTCCGGCCTCCCCCTTCTAACATCCTCCTTTCGCAAGAGGCTGCTCTCTTCATCAACCAGGCGTGGGCCCCTGGAACCTCTAAAGCATACAAATCCGCCTGGTCTCTTTGGGCAAGCTGGTGTTTGGAAAGGAATATCGATCCCCTTTCAGCCCCTCTAAATTTTATTATCAATTTTTTGGCTTCTGAGGCCAGTGCTGGTAAGGCCTATCGTACCATTAACCTTTATCGCTCTGCGATTTCCCTCAATCATGCTCAGATCGATGGCAAACCTGTTGGCGCACATCCACTGATCTGTCGCCTCCTCAAGGGTGTTCGATGTTCTAAACCACTGTTGGCTAAGTATACCTTTTTGTGGGACGTTTCCGTAGTTCTTAAACTGTTCATGGATTGGCCTGTCAACTCTGACTTATCTCTCAAAATGTTATCTGCCAAACTAACTATGTTACTTTGTTTGATTTCTATTAAAAGAGTTTCTGATGTTAGAGCTTTAGATGTTTCTTCCCGACAATTTTCTCCTACAGGTGTTGTGTTCCAGATTCGCAGAAGAACTAAGACTAACTTGGATTCTGTGTTTTATCCCTATTTTCTTGACCAGCCACAGCTTTGTGTGGGACAGTGCCTGAAAGTGTATGAACAAAAGACCGCTGATCTCAGAGCGTCCTCTTCTTCCCAACTGCTTATTTCCTTCCGCAAACCCCATCTCCCCGTCTCTTCTCCTACCCTCGCCAGTTGGGTTTGTTGGGTCATGTCTCTTGGTGGTATTGACGTCTCCGTTTTCGGAGCGCATTCGGCCAGGGGAGCCATGGCCTCTAAGGCCTTTTGGTCCGGCTCCCGCTTAGAGGACATCCTGAGATCAGCAGATTGGTCCAATGACAGTGTTTTCCGCATGTTTTATTGTAAGCCTATTCATTCTGTTGCTTCTGATGTTATTAATATGCTTTGAACAAGCATAATAGGAGCCTCCGGTCTTGCCATAAAATGTAGATTTTCCTAGATATGACGGAAAGTCTTAATTTTATTAAAGACAGGGAGGCGAGTATTATCCCACCGCTACACTACTAATCTGTGTTCTCCCTCCCTGCAGCGAATCCGGCCTTGCCACCTGCTTCATCATAGGAGGTCTTCTCTTCATAGACTTCGTGCTTCACCCCCATGGACTTCTTCGACTCTCCAGGCTACGTCTACAGCTGCTCACGTTGGACTTTGGCACTTGCTCCCTGTGGTTCAAGATATCTGCTCCTGGACTTTGGCTTTTTCTATTGTTATAGCTATTTTTCCTATGTTCTCTAATGTTATCTGACCAGCTTGCAAGCAAAAAGAGGAAGCTGCGCAGTCAGTGTGGTCTCTTATCTGTTTACTTAGTGCTGATTGGTTACTGTACTATCGTTTTTTCTCGTTCCCATGGCCCAGTTGTCGCCTGGCCCTCTGGGAACTGTGGTTCTTCACTTATTTGGCTGCTATTATAATAAATGCAAGATTAGAATGCATAATACTCGCCTCCGTGTCTTTAATAAAATTAAGACTTTCCGTCATAATAACTAGGAAAATCTACATTACCCACTGAAGAACAAATAAGGCAAGAGCACCAATGGGCAAGAACCAGACGCAAAGCAGGAAGCCAGGCTCGCGAAACCACAAAAGAGGGTAAATTCAACATCCCTATCCAAGATAGGGCCTCCCAAGAGAAAACAGGTCAAACAAGTTATACAGATCACGAAACCCCTAAGAATTTAATAAGTGCAAACTAAGCAACATACTGTCCAAGTTACATAGCAGAGACCTCATCAAAATTGATATTTGTGCCAGGGTACCCAATGAAGGTGAGAATGGATACATTGAACTGGGGCAGTTTACTAAGATTGTTTAAAGAGATACCGGAATTAAGGAACATAACTTCAGCAGATCTTCTAGCTGTAGAATTCCAGCAAACGGAAAATAGACCGGAACTAGAGGTAACCCTAACAACCTGGATATCTAACGGAGTGGTGGACTAGATCTACTCAACAAGACATCTCTTCGAAGCCTGGGGCATAACTTTAAAGCATCACAAACACCCTGAATACTCGTATCCTTTACTACAAAAAAAAGAGGCATCAAAGACAGAACAAGCTACAGTAAAGGGCTCAAAATCTTTCCTGAGGGGAGTCAGAAACACCACACCTAATGCACAGCAAAACCTGGTCCAAAACCAGAGAGAATCTAGTCAAAGCTTATCGCGATCTAAACAACAGATTGTAGACAACTAGGACTGGTCATGGGTGCCCAAGATCCTGAGACAACAACTGACCTGATGAAAGCGTGGGGCCCCAAAGGGACGAAACTACAGGGGCTCACCCCAGCTCATATAAAGAGGATGGCATTAAGATCTGTTCATGGAACATTCACAAATTTAGAGAAATGGGCCAAGACCTGGAGACTCCATTCTTCTTACAAGTTTTGATTTTTAATAATATTACAAGAAACATGGAACATGACATCAAATTCAATTACAGATTATGAAGAGCATCATGTATTGGCGGAAAGATTTTCCAACCACGGGCACCCAAGAAGGGGGAGGACTGTCAATATATGCCACCATAAAATTCGATTGGATATCAGAAGAACTGGATGTGGGAGAAAATTGGTTGCAAGATTTGAAACTTGAGTGTAAACCTCCTACATATACAAAGTCTTGGCAGTTAATGATTATGAATGTATACATCCACCGTGAAAAAATGGAAGAAGGAAAAATCGATTAGCCTGGTAAACCTGATAAAGGTGCTGCAAACCACCCATCAACACTGTGAAATGATAATCTCTGGGGACTTCAATATCAATATCATCAGGAGTAACCAGAAAAATAGAAAGGTTCAAAACAAGCCCAAGGCCCAGGAACTAGGACAAGAGCTGGAAGCCCCAGGCCTAACAATTCTAAATGGAAAGATAAAAGGAGATAGACTGCCAGCCATTACATTTATTAGCAGCAAAAGGCAATTGACCATAGACTACACTTTTGTCTGCAAGGAACCTCTCCAGACAGTCTATGCATTTCATATCAGCCCCCGCCCGTAAAGTGACCACCATCCACAAGATTTAGTAATAGACATCAATTTGCTTCAGTAAAGAAATGCAATGGCCCAACTGAAATGCCAGTAATATACAATCTAAGAAAACTAAAGTGGCGTGAAACTAACACAAAACAAATCATGGAAGCCATTTATGAATAACCAAAAAACACAGGGTCGCGGAGCGAGCAACAACTTGAACAAAACTGGGAGAACTTAGGAAAAATCCTACAAAAAAAATTCCCAGCAAATCTAGCACGCCAGAGAGACCCAGGAACAAGAAATGAACCATTGTTTAACATTCTGCTGCGTGACCAGAAAAGAAAACTTGCAAGAGAGGTGAGAATCCAGGCTGTGGCAGCAAGGAAAGGAATAACCGCTGACAAAAGAAAAATCTTAGAAATGAGGAAGAAATACAAGGACAAATGCAGGGAGGCAAAAAATGAGCATAAAGAAAACCTCTGGGGGAAATTACTCTGGGCAAGCAACCTGCCAAATAGCAGTGATTATTGGGAAATAATAAACAATCTAACAAAGGGACAGAGACAGCATCAAATCGCAGGTATCAGTGAAGAAACAACGCATTCGCAAATTGAATATTAACACCCAAAACAACAATAACATGAAGGAGATCATGGAATTGGAAGTTCCTCAAGAGGAAAGGACCAGCGTAATAACCTCTAGCCCCAATTTGCAAGAAAGTACGCAATCGAAAGGAGACTCACAATTCTTAGCACCTATAGATGTAACACACTAACTAACACAAAACAACTAAAAGTAGAAATACAACATCTAAAAACAGAAGGGGCAGCAGAGCCAAATGGCCTTCCAAACGCCCTATTTAAGCAAGGACCAGATATCTAGGCCAAATACTTCACGCCTTTTTTAACCACTTATACAGTTAAAACAAGGTACCAAATTCCTGGAAAAGGTCTACATTTCAACCAATTTACAAAAACGGACGCCACACCCAGCCACAAACCTACAGGCTCATCGCCCTGATCAATGTAGAAGAAAAGCTTTTTTGCATCCTGCATCTTATTACACCTCTAAGCATGGATGGAGAAAAATTGTGTAATCCCGAAATTTCAAACAGGATTTAGCCCCAGCATTGGCACAACTACTAACCTGGCGCCCTTGGCAATTTTGACAGAAAATCCCATAAGCAGGAAATCTTGATGATCTGCATGCTTCATAGACTTAAAATCGGCATTTGACAGAGTTCCAAGAGATGGACTCTGGGAAAACCTCAAAGCATGGGGGTTACCACAACATCTAATCAACGCTATTGTAGCCTTACATAGCGAGACATGGGCCAGGGTGAAGCTTGGAGATGGCAGCAGAGTGTCAGCCAAGATAAACACTAAACACGGCCTGAAACAGGGCTGCGTCTTGGCACCAAGTTTATTTAATTTGTACCTTACAGACCTAAACAGTTACCTGTCAACAGCCAACAGCCATTCACCTATTTTGGCAAATCAGCCAATACCATACCTTCAATATGCAGACAACATAGTGGTTCTGAGCCAAACTCTAATCGGTCTGCCAAGAATCATCAACAATCTGACAAAATACCTTGACCAGCAAGGGTTGGAGCTAAACAAGAAAAAAACAAAGGAGGTGCATTTAGTGTACACCCTGTCAAGCACATTTAAATGGTATGCATATGGTGAACCAGTAGAAAAGATTGGCTCATACAAATACCTGGGAAACAGGCTGGCCCAGCGCATGTCTTTCAGTGATCCAAAAAGGAAAATGAGAGCAAAAGCCCAAACATTAATCTTTGCATATAAACAGCTTGAAAAGAAACTGAGCTGCCCCACCTATAGCCACTTGTTGAAAGTGATGGCAGCACAAATATTATCCACCTTGACATATGGTTTGGAAACTGAAATACTAAATGAGCTCCAAACCAAGGTGTACAAAGCGGTTTTCGGTCTGCGTCCCCTGCACAGGCCCAGAGATCCGGAACCAGAAATATCAGAGAAAGGACATCTTTGTGAAATTATGTTGGAAATTCCGAACCTCAGAAACTGGATCGTTGAACAGCTTATGCTGGGCCGAAATCAGGGCCCAGCTCGACCAGAAATTATCAAATACATGGGGTGAGTACCTGAGTACAGCTTTGGCAGAACTAGGTATCCAAGAGTTTTGGAACAGCAAGTTAGACAAGGCAGCATTTATTGGGTTTGCAATGATACTGTAAAGAAATTGTCTTTTCAAGAAGACAAAACAACATTGGTCAAACAAAGTCACACCTGGACAGTAATAAACTCCTACTCACATCTCAAGCCAAAAGCGTATTTATCAGCACATTTTTGCATAAAGTTAAAAAAGAGGTGTATCCAGTGTCAACTAGGAGCACTTGACTCGACGGACTTGCTACCAACTTAGAAAGGCAAAAATCAAACTGCTGCTTAGGCAGACACCACATTGAATCCATATGCCACTTAATGTGTGTATGCCCCAAAGTTAAGGACTCAAGAAAGATACTCCTAAACCAATTTTTATTGAATTCAATATTCGCACCTGTAGGCAAGCCGTCATCCGCTGGATGGAGGGCACATCAAACATCTTAACCTGCCGACGGGTAAAAAATTTCATATAAATTAGTGACCTCCTCCAAAAAGCGAGTCATCACAGCCAAAAGGGGCATATTAAGGGGCAATTCTTAACATTTCAAATTTTGTAAATATAGCATGAACTATTTTATGTGAATGATACTACTTTTAAACTTTGTACTTTGAATGATTTTAATATGGCAAAAGTACATTTTACTTATTGATCTTTATGGTTATGTAAAAACCAAATAAAGGACTTTTTGATTGACAATATACTGATACTACCTCTTCTGTATAGTTAACTAGCAGCCCGTCCCGACGTTGTCCGGGAGCAATTAGGCTTCAGGGCCCCCGCCCGCCCTGACGTTGTCCGTGGGTCCCCCGGAGCCTTCCTCCATATATTGCAGTATTATACCTCTATGTTTACTTTGTACGCTTTTGTAACCTGCACACATAACTTTTTCCTCCTGTAATGCACCGTTTGGCTCACTTTTTTAATGCTCCGTTTGCTTCCTCTTGCTAACTGCACACGTCACTTTTTCCTCCTATACCTCTATGTTTACTTTCTACGCTTTTGCAACCTGCACACGTAACTTTTTCCTCCTGTAATGCACCGTTTGGCTCACTTTTGTAATGCTACGTTTGCTTCCTCTTGCTCATGATGTACGCTTTTGTAACCTGCACACGTAACCTTTTCCTCCTGTAATGCACCGTTTGGCTCACTTTTGTAATACTCCGTTTGGTTCCTCTTGCTCACGATGTACGCTTTTGTAACCTGCACACATAACTTTTTCCTCCTGTAATGCACCGTTTGGCGCACTTTTGTAATGCTCCGTTTGCTTCCTCTTGCTCACGATTTTCATTTTTGCTTCATTTTTCCGCCGCTCACCGCTCCTAAATAAATAAATAAATAACCTACCTCACCCACCACTCACCGCTCCTCCCCGCCTGTCCGCCGCTCCTCACCGCCTGTCCGCCACTCCTCACCGCCTGTCTGCCACTCCTCACCGCCTGTCCGCTGCTCCTCCCCGCGCCATATCCGCCGGTCCTCCTCGCACTCCTGGATGCCGCTCCTCCCCGCGCTCCTCACGTCGGGCACACACGTCGCTGCCGGCGCTTCTTCCAAGGGACCACTTTTTTTTTTGGTAACATTTTTAAATAACGTATATTTATTAAGTTTATATAGCCTATGTCCATCTGCACACTCTGACGATTACAACGATGTATCGGGTGTGTGGATTGGCGCTGTGGTTCCAGAGTTTACCCGCCTCAAATGTTCAAAGTTCTTCCTTTATAATAGTAGTATAGATGAGGGGTATACCTACAATGATTCATTTTACTACCAAAAGGGGCAACGTAGGAATGTTCCATTGCATCAGCATTTATCTTGTCATAAACGACTGATTTTCCTATTGGGAACTTACATTGACAAAATATATCCTCAATTTAAGTAACTCAAGATGTGATTCCCGTCTCTGTTCTGACAAACTATCAAAGTTCCAAACATTAGAGAACCTCAACAGTTATCAAAGGAGCAACAAAACTTTTAGATAAAAAGTGAAATGAAATATAGTAAAAACTGAAATGTATTAAAGGGAGATACAGGTGCTAAAGAATGCTAAATAATCAAACAATTAGGATTGTAAACAAATATTTCTACTTTGTGGTAACCTTTCAATGAACGGAAGAATCAGGTAATGTCACAGGGTAATGCTATGGTGTAGAAATCTCATCAAATGCCGTGATACGTATGGAGGTTCGAAACTGAATAAGGAGCTACACAGAGGGGTACATCTATCATAAGACTTGCTGTTACCCCACACCATGTGAAGTGGGGGAATTAAAATTACCCTGGGAGTGGGCCAGGGCCCTGGGCTCAAAATGTATATAATTATTTGGGGAGGGGGATTGCATGTGGGTCCCCTCCCTGAGCCGATTTCACCCACAGAGAATCCATGCTCTGGGGCCTGCCGGGTTAATCAAAGGGGAGAAAGGGTGCATAGCCCCCTCCCAAAGCCTCATAAGGCCCTGGGGACCCCATTCCCCCAGGGGTGAATTTTTAAAAAGGTTCATACTGGTGACTCTTTGGGTTCCCTTAGACCCCATTCCCAGGAGGCACTAATTCAGACTAATTTGTCAGGGGTGTTTTAACTCTCTGAGAAAGTCAGTAGCTCTGCATTACTTAAAAGAAAACCCCTTATATTCAGCTATGTGTGTCACTGGGAGCTTGGGTGCCAGCCCCTGCATCCAGTCCTAGCTATGCTTGACCTGTGCACAGTGAGTGGGTTTGGGAACAGGCATTGTGTGGGACTGGCTGCCCATGAAGGGTTGGCCAAAGGTCATGTACGGCGTGGGGTAAGCATTATGTATGGTAATATAATATATGGTAATGATATCTTAAGTGATGTCATCTATGAGGTATTTAGATGTGCATGAGGTCCCCGTGACATTGCTCACATCGGATTGCAAGACCCTCCTCACCAAAATGTAACATTTGGCCCTGGGGGATCAGGTCCCTGGGGCCTAGAAGATAGGGAGGGCAGGCACCACCTCCCTATAATTTTTAAAGAGGTCCTGAAGGCTGGGCTTCCTGGACCTGCATAAGGCTTGGGGATGGGGGGGGCGCATGCCACCTCCCCATAGAAAAAATAAACGGCAACCCCCCCACCACCCTGGTGGGGTCACTTTTAAAACAGGTGGGAGCCTACATTCTTTTATTTTAATATCGGAGCTGTGACTCCTCTGTGGATTTACACTCAGATTTTGTGAATAGCCAAAAGGAGCAAATGTACTCAAATGTGTAAGAGTAAATTGCACATGTAAATTTGCTCACAAGTCTAAGTTACCTTTGTGAATAGCCCCAAATGTGTTAAAATCAAAACATGTTAAATATAAGAAGGGAAAATAGTAGTTGACAGCATTTTCATCTGTAATTTTTTGCTCTGATGAGCAATTTACAAAAGTAATAGACTGCTGCATCCATCAGACCCTTTTAAGTCAAGTAATATGATGTGATTGGTTGTTGTTGATAGAAATTGGTTACAAGTTTACTGAGGTGTGAGTCGTAGTCAAGCAGCAACCACAATCTTAGTTAGGCTATGGCACAAGCAAACCCCAAATTAACTTGTGCTCAACCCTCTAGTAACGTGGCACAGAGCTGTCAGGATTAACTTAGAAATGATGTGTAAAGTATTTGTGCAACACTTCAAACAGTAAAACAGTGCAGACACCACACAAAAAATTACCTCACACCAGGTTAGAAAAGCAGCGCAGACTTTAATAAAGATAAGACCAGAATTACAAAAATCCATTCAGTAGATCAGGAGTTGTGAAATTTTACAAATTAAACTGAAATATAATGCCTTAAAACATAAATCACCACACACAGCTATCTGGTTGCGCTGGACCGGGTAAAAGTCAAAAGTTCAGCCTGACTGCATTGGAGCGTGGGTTGGATCCTGTCCCAGATTAGTCTTGCTAAAGGTTTACCTTCTTAAGTTTTGTATCAAGAGTCCCGTTCGCATTGGAGAGGGTTGTGAGGAGCAAGGAGAGTGTTGTGGGCAGTGATTGGCATGGAGGGAGGGGCAGGCCAGGTGTTGTAGATGGGGCTGGTGTTTTGCTCTTGTCGTCCCCTCTTGCAGTCGAGGTTGCTGCGGGTAGAGATGGTCTGGTGGTGGCTTGCGCTTAGTTGATGTGCTACCAGTGCGGTTGAGGTGAAAACAGGCCCATTCGTGGTTGCAAAGACTTCTAAAGCTTGATTTAAGAGCACGCTGAGCCACACCAAAGGTACAGCACCTAAGGGTCACCACTTGTGGGCAGGAACTCGCTGAACTGTTGGGAAGCCTTTTATGTCCCTAAGGCACAGAGCAGGAGGCCAGCAGACAAGCCCTTTGAGTCACTCTGGGATCCTGGGTTTGAGGTGGGTTTCAGGTTCAGTTCTTCTTCCCCAAGGGGGCAGCTGGTTAGAAAAGGAATGTAGCAGGTCCTTTAGAGTAGCAGTCTAGCAGAATGACAGTCCTTTCAGCAGCAGAGCAGTCCTTCTTTCTGGCGGAATATACACAGGTCCAGAAACATAATGATGCGGTGGTGTCTGAGCTCCTTCTATTACACCCTGGGGCCCTGGTTCTGGCAGTTAGGAGAAGTTTCGAGACAGTTTCTTTGAATTAATTGCGAGCACAGCACTTTAGCACTGGTTAGCGGTGGTAAAGTTCACAGAGTCTTAAGGCAAACAAACATGAGTTCAGCAAAAATAGGAGTGAAGGCAAAAAGTTAGGAGATGATCCTTTAGAGAGGGCCATTTCTAGCAAACACATGTGATAGATCACAAAAGCTTACAACTGAATTGTACCCTGATATTTCATTGTGCCTTGATCATGCAGCAATTCGCACTGTAAAGTCTAATGAATGAAAATGGGTTTGATGGAACTGAGCCATTTTTAAATTGGCCCTATGTACTGACTTCGTTCATAGTGGTTATTTGTATAGCTCTAATTTTGGGAGTAACCTTACTATTTTGATTCAGATGGTAATGTTCCAAATGGATTACATCTGAGAAAAATGAGAGAAATGATATTGATAATAGCAAATGTTCTACTATTCTGTGTTTACAAACTTCTACTGGTGACAAAACTGTCCCAAACCATAACATGGCAACATCTGGTAGTGATATGAAAACTGACCTATTTCAGCAAGAAGGTTAGCTGCAGTAATTGGGTCAGTACTCAGCCACCACACTTGGAAAATTACTAAACCCAGACATTTCTGTATGCTGGACACCGAAGGGATTCCAGGGTGATGTGACTTGTAAGGATTCCACTATGTTTTCTTATCCAAAATAATCCATACCACAAGCAAGCCCCTGGCACCGGTCACACAAACCCACACAAGACACTTCCCTCAAGCCAACATCCCATCATGTTTCACCAAAAAAATCTCAGAGTCAGACTATATGTCACAGTTTAAGTCTTTTCAGGAATTGTGATAGGGGCCTTCATTTAAAATGTCACACATTTTTGATTTTTTTTAAACATTTTTGGAATCCATTCCTGGAAAGAATCACACTGTGACACATGGTCTGACAGAGTTTTTGCTATAGCATGACCAAGCCCTCTATATGATGTTGGCTTGAAGGCAGAGTCGTGTGTGGGTTGGTGTGAGCAGAACTAAGGGTTTGTTTGTGGTATTGGTTTTTTGAGTTCCCTGTGCCTTTGGTACTTTATAGTCTCTCTGCAGCTCCTGTTGTGTATGAATTCTTAGAATACCTTGCAAAACTTAAGATTTGACTACAATCGTGCATAATCCTCAAATTTGTGTGAGGGGAAAGTTACAGAATCTGCTGGGATATGCAACATTCTTAAAACTCAGCATCCCCACACTTCTCTTAAATAAAATGGTACTCCATCTGTGTGGCTGGGACTATTGTATGTGACACAATGTGCCCCAAGGTGCGACATGGAGATATTTTGTTTTGTAAATGTAACTGACCCATTTTGGTGCTATGGGTAGCTGTGATCATTCTAATTTACCATCCAGGGAAACCTATTAATGGCAAAAAGATATTTATGACAACTAAAACCCTACAGGAGATCTGAGTGATGTGACTTGCATGGATCCGACTATGTTGTATTAATTAAAATGTCTTGCAAACTTCAATCTTCAATGTTCACATTTATGTGAGGGATAGTGATGTAATCTGCAAGGATCACCAAGATTCCTACCACCCAGGATTCACACACTAATAAAAACGGCATCCCAATTGTCTCACTGGGCCTATTGCCCACAATATAATTGCCTCAAAAACACAACATGGGGGCATCAAGTTTATGACATAGAAAAGCATCCATATGAACAGCTGCAGTATTTGGGCCCAGGCTCAGCTGCCATTTAGGGAAACTTAATATTCTTAGACAAATATGAAAATTAGCTACCTAGAGGATTCATGGGTGGTGTGACTTGTGTGGATCCCACTGCAATTTCCTATCCAGAATGCTCTTGTCTAAAACCATGCATTTCGAACACATTTTCTGGAGGGAAAATTCCAGATTCTGTGGGGATCAACATAATTCCTATCCCTCAGTATTGTAAAAATGTAAATTGATACTTGTATAGCGCACTACTCACCCGCAAGGGTCTCAAGGCGCTTGTACCAATACCGCTGTGGAACCGGTCTTGCCTTTCCCTGTGAGGCATCCCCTCCTGGGCACCCCCAAGGGGAGGCCAGGCATCCATAGCGTTGTGGGGCTGTTGTGGAGAATAAGCAAGCTATTGCCCAGAGTTGCAGAGTGGGACTCCATAATTGGAATAGGCACAGAGGCGAGAATTATCAGGTCCGTGGAATTTTTGAGCCCAAGACCCGCCGAGGCGGTGAATTGAACCCTGGTCCCAGACTAGACCTCTGCATCAGGGTCTGCCACTCTAACCATTGAGCCACACTTCTCCACAGTATTCTCACACTCCTGATGATAAAAAAAATTGCACAACACATGTGTGTCTGACCCTATCACCTCAAACAAGAATGGACAAAGCCAGGTACCATGTGAATACCATAATAACTTCTTATGGTCACAATTTCATCCATTTTGTACGCAGACGCTAGCTACAGACACACGAGTGGGGAACCATTTTTATTGGGTGAAGTGTAGAAATGCTGAATGGTAGCAATTTTGTGGATCCCTGCAGGTGCCTGAACTTGCCATGGGTGGCGGCTGAACATTGGCCAAGCACTCCCATCACAATCATAAACAACATTAGATAATCAGAGAGGACTTTTGGACAAAAAAGGAAGAAGGTTCCTTATCCATCTATGTGTCATGCGTCATCATGAGATCCTCCCACAAAGACTGGGGATATTCTTTTTGTGTTGTCTGGCATTTGTATAAATGCACAAGTGCCACAAGCATGCAGAGTTTAATGGCGGCCTGTATACATGATTAAACAATCAATGTGCCTAGGTCGTTTCCACCATAGTGCACAATCATGAGGTCAGGGTGTTGGAGATGCAAACAGTTTTTAACCAAAGGCAACAATTGGTACCACTTCAATCCTCTCTGTCCGAACCATTTAATGCCCACATTTTGTAAACCTAGATCTAAGTCAATACGTCTCTGTTCTGCATACCTCTTGCACCAGAAAACATAGCTATCTCCTACGATCCACACTAGCATTTTGAAGGTATGGCTGGAAGGTATGGAAAGATGTCTGTAACTCATGCAGTTGCTTCGTAGAATAAGAGATATGTTTAAAGATGGGGAACTAGTTTCTTTTCACATACAAAACGGTACCTGATTGGGAGATGAAAAGCATTGTTTTTTAAAAGTAGGGTGCACATACTTTTTTTTGGAAAAGCATCTTTGTGATTGGTTAAGAAAAAGCAGTTTGAACGTGGAGTACATATTATAGGATAAAATGTGATCAACTCAACTACACCTGCTACTTGCATTTGGAGTGCAATGTGCAAACTTAAAACAATTGTGAAGTTTTAACCTGCACGTGCCATTAAATGTTTGAGAAAATGTTGCAAAGAAATATCGTTAGGTTTAAAAAAACTGATGAACTTTTAACCTCCACATGTTGTAGAATGTTCTAGAAAGTGTGTTGATAGAATACGGTGCATTTCTGACTTGTATGTGTACTCGAATATTAATAAAATTGTTTATTTGGAAAATTAGAAAGACAGTAATAGAGAGAAGTTTTGAAAGCTAAAAGAATACCGGAACTATTCTAATGTGTTCTTTATTACCTACTGGCGGTTGCCAGTAGGAAGGTTTAGAGTTAGGACCGAGTTTCCATAGGAAGAGCATTATTCGTTTGCTCATAACTTTGGCGTCATTTGATGAATCTTCTTGAAATTTTGAAAACTAATTCTTTATTTATCAGCTCCTATGTTGAAAGTTTGGGGGTGATTTGTCAAGGGGGGCTGAGGTAAAAGGGGGTCCCGAAAAGTGTTTTCTCTATGTTAATTTCCATAGCAAAGTTTTCGAGGCTACCGGTCGAACGGGTGAACAGAATTATCCCAAAATTTGGCAGGGAGAAGGGTCTTGATGTAGAAAGTATGAATTTTGTTTATTGTAAATCCGTTCAGTAGATTTTGAGAAATATCAAAATTTACAGATATCGATATTTGGGAATTCTGCCATCTGATTGGCTGAGGCGTTACGAGCAGAAGCTTGCTGCCTATTGGCTGTGATGGTGTTGCATTTAGGAAGTGTTGGCCGCTATTTTGTGATTCCGTTGAAGTGAGTAAGGGGAAAAAAGGGTGAAAAAAGTAGGAAAGGAGGATAGGAGCACTGTAAGCTTTGTGGGGGAGTGCGAAGCAAAGTAGTCACTATTACCGGCCTGAAATGCGGTGTTGCTCAGAGTGACATGGTGCTGATATGATATGGTGCTACACTCGGGTAGGAAACCAAGAGCCTAATCAGGGAGGTCATTGCTGTAAAGTAATGTGGTCTGGTGTTTGTAGCATACGTGTGCAAGTAGTGTTAGTAGGTGTTTATACCATACAGGGAGTGGGAAGCGAACTACTTTTCACTACTGTGTGTTGATAGTATACGGGAAGCGAAATAGTTACGCCTACCATTGTGAAGACTTGTGGATGAAACCAAGGTGATTGCTGTAAAAGGATGGACTCTGGGCGCTGTAGTATACGTGTGCAAGCAGTGTTAGTAGGCGTTTATACCATACAGGGAGTGGGAAGCGAACTACTGACCAGTACAGTGCGTTTATACTATAACGGAAGGGAAGCAAAGTACTCACGCCTACCGGTGTGAAGACTCAGGGACCAAATCAAGCTGATTGCTGTAAAGTGATGGGCTCTAGGCGCTGTAGGATACTAGCCGCTGTAGTATAAGTGTGTAAGTTGTGTTAGTATGTGTTTATAGTATATAGGGAGAGGGAAGCAAATTACTCACCCCTATTGGTGTGAAGACTCGGGGATTAAACCTTGAACCTAAATTTCGAGCTCATTGCTGTAGAGTGATGTGCTCTGGGCACTGTGGCATACCTGTCGAAGTAATGTTAGTTTGGTTTTATACAATATCGGGAGTGGGAAGCGAAATGCTTACCCCTACCAGTCTCAAGACTTGTGGATGAAACCATGAGCTCATTGCTGTAAAGTCATGTGCGCTGTGTAGTATTCCAATGTAAGTCATAGTAGAATGTTAGTATGTAATTCTACTAGAGTCTAAGTATATAATGTTAGAATGTAGGGCGGTCATGAGGGGAACCTTGCAGAGTTTGTACATGGTGCTGGAGAAGACGGTTGCCTTGCTGTCTGCTCCTGTTGTGGCTGTTTCAGGTGTCTTGTTTTCCTCTAATAAATCTACTTATTGGATCCACTGCTGTCTGCCTCTTCACTACATACATTTGGCGACGAGCGGGAGAAGGTAAAAAGAAGGCACCACTCACCAATATTTAAAAATTGCTTGTGCTGTCCTGAAGAGCCGTTTTCTTCGTGTAGATGTTTCTACTCATGCCAGTGTCGTCGGCTCATTGAAGTAAGTCATCCGACTTCTGGTGGGATTTTTATTTTTGGATTTTGCGCTTTCTCTGCTTCCTCACTACATTCTGGTCTCTGTACTACACGTGTGTAAATAGTGTTAGTATGCGTTTATACTAACAGATGCATCATGGTCCTAACGAGGGCGACCTGTCAGGCACACCTCATACAATGTCCTGGGGTGTGCATTCACAGGACATTTATGTTTGCTATTAGAGGGCTGGTGCATGGCTTCCACCCTGTGATAGCAAATCCTTGTCTGACTACTTGAAGCGAGAGGAGGAAAACCTTGTATTGCTTTAATAGAGGGGTTGCGGATGGTAAAAATGGAGAGAAAAAAAGAAACAAAAAAAAAAAGCGGGGTCTCACCCGTTCATTTAAATGAGGCCCCTTGTGGGTAATGTTCCAGGGCCAATTCAATTATTATATTGCAGGGTCTCTATAGGACTGGGGATCTTAATGTCACATGTATTTAGGCGCGGAAGGGCATAGAGACGTTTTGCAGCCTAGGGGAATGCCACCTTCCCGGCTATTATTTACTAATTGTTCAGGGGGTTCGAGGCCAACTGAAGTCCGGGGATCGCCACACTCTGGGGCTTGATTTAAATATGCAGGGTGAGCCTCGGCAGTCCCTGAAGCCTCGGTGGTCCTAGGCAGTGCCTTATTTGTTCTGTAATCACACGGGCAGTATTTATGGTATTATAAAGTGATACACTCATAGAACTCTTGCAGTTGTAGAAATACCCAGGCTTCATTTGTCTAACAGTCAGTTAGATTATGTTTGGTAGGTGCACTGTAATATTAGAAAGGTTTGCCTTTAAAATCTCCTATAAACAGATGATTTTCACAATAAATAATAGACAAGTGTTGTCAGAAAAAGAAGACCAATACACTCAAATATTTATTTTAAAAAAGTAACCTTTATTAAAACACAAATAAATAGAAACGTAAGTTTAATAGAACAAACAGTGTAATATAAAAAAATGTGGGTTGGACTCCAGTGGAAGCAGCGCAGGAAACCTGCAAGACAAAAATGAAATACAAGTATGTGTGCTATGTGGAAGAGGTAAAGAAAGATAGTCCGAATGAAGGGACGATAGTGATAATGGGAGGGAGGGGGAGTGGGTGGAAGGGAGAAGGGGAGGGGGAGTCACCCATTTGTCTAGGACGCTGGGGTCTGCGATAAATAGTGTGGTTCAGCAAATCCTTAAAATGAAACACGTGAGGCCAGAGATTAGGGGCCATATTATCAAGGAACGGCGATAACATTATCACCGCTTTAGCGGCAGGAAACTGCCGCTAAAGCTGCGATAAGGGGTTAATAATATGCCCTTGTGAATTCCTATAGAAGCCAAGGTTCTGGTGTGAACCTGGGCTTCTAAGGGAATTCACAAGGGCATATTATCAAGCTCATTATCGCCGCTTTAACGGCAGTTTCCTGCAGCTAAAGCGGCGATAATGATATTGCCGTTCTTTGATAACATAGTCCTATACTATTAGCTACGGGAAAATAGCTTGCATGCACCTGTGCACCCAGAGTGCTGCACCCAGCCCCTTCCCCTGCACTGTGCTCAATTGTAGGTCTTGCACACCGAGGCTTCACCACTCACCTGCCACCACCGGTGTGTCCTACAACGTGTTGGTGCAAGCTCCGAGTCCGGGGTACGTTTGTACGGTAGGAGACCAGGTCTCCGATCGGGGACGGTGTCTTGATACCACGATGGAAGGTGTCAGAATGCCCAGGGCATCATTGCGGGGTCAGCTCCTGCTCTGGCCTTCTTGAACCAGTCAATTGAATGTCTGAAAAGGGAGCAATAAGTTGAGTGCATCCTTCGTTTTTGAAGTACGATCTACCAACTGTTAGTGGTAATCGTGGTTCAAAGTGGAGTTGGAGTGCTCGAGAATTCACAAGGTTAAATAATAATACGTTATACGAAGGTTCATATAGAAAAGAACATAGCACATGCTAGAAGCAAAATGTGCGCGTGTAATGCAGTGGCGGAAGGCTGTGTGCATGTACACTTAGTAAGGAACTCATTAAAGTGCCCTAAAAGCCAACGCCATGTGTCTGTTGGGAAACGCTGCCCGCTGCCTCAGGCCTACAGTATGGTACAGCAGGTCCTCAAAATGAGACAGATGTGACTGAATGAAGTCAGAGATCACATCATTACGAACAGCAACATCGCTTATTCGCACGTGCGCACTCAGGGTGATGCACCCCACCCCTCCCGCAGCATCGTGCTCAACAGGTGTCTGTAGGGCAGCGCTGCCACTTGCTCAGGCCTACAGGATGGTACAGCAGGTCCTTAAAATGAGACAGAGATGTGACTGAATGAGGTCAGAGGTCACATCATTAGGCATGGCAACATTGCTTATTTGCACGTAGGCACTCAGGCTGATGCACCACACCACTCCTGCAGCTCCGCTGTCAACACGTGTCTGTAGGGCAGTGCTGCCCGCTGGCTCAGGCCTACAGTATGGTCCAGCAGGTCTTTAAAGTGAGACAGAGATGAGACTGAATGAGGTCAGAGATCACATCATTACGCATGGCAACATCATTTGATACACCCCACCCGTCCCGCCGCACCACGCTCAATTGGAGGCCCTGTGCACCCAGGCTGCTCTGCTTACCTGCTGTCATTGTTGTGTGAGCAAACACTACGGGCAGCAGTGCTCACAATTCAGCTGTAGTGATGATTGCAGGATGGGGTACACCTCATGGATCCCTTTCGTAGACGACGGGCAGTTGGGCTCACAATTTAGAGCCTGTGTTGATTGCCAGGATGGTGTACACCTCATGGATCCCTTTTTTTAAATTGCTCATTGTGATATGCGAGGTGGATGCGGCCATATCACCTTAGGCAGTGTGGAAGAACTGGGACATGTGGTGTCGTTGTTATCCTATTTATACGTATGGAAAGTGGGCTGGGCTTGCGTACACCAGGCCAGCGTAGGGGTGTGAATAATTATACCGGGGACCTGGGCGTTGTTCAGTTCCTGTCTGGGCAGGAAGTGTACTTATGTGTGTTTCTTTTGTAGTTTTGACCTCGCAGAGTGTGCAATTTAGATTACTACTACTCCTGAGGCGGAAGCTGTGAGCTGTGTTTGTTTGTTGCTGTGTCGCAGAGTCTGGAGTTGAGATTTTTTCTTGGAAAGTGAGAGGTAGATTTACAAGCTCCTTGCGCCACTTTACCCATTTTAAAAGTGACTCAAAAGAGGTGTAATAAGCTTGTAGATCTGTTTGTCAGACTGTTGTAACCTATCTGTTGTCACTGCTTGGAGGTAATTATAGGTTTTACAGAGAGAAGCTGCTGCACACTACGCCTTCTCTCCTTTCACAAATAAAGGTAACACTACGGTTTTACGAGTGCAATGTGCCTGGGACATTTCAGTTGTTATAGTGCCGCGTTCAAATGGTGTCTATATGGAAGTGCTTACTGCATTACTGACGCAAAAGTGTCACAACGAGATTGTAAATATTGCAACTTATTTCTAATGCATTGCTATGAAGGCATTGTATATGTAGGCTGCTGTGCTTACCTTGTATAAACAGTGCGGCCATCGGACTTCACAACTTGACTAGTACTCTTCTTCTATACGTAAAAGTATATTTAATACGTGGCAGACAATTCCATTGCTGCTGCTCGATAGGCCGTTAATGCTTTTGAAGGATGTTGGTGAAGGAAATAAAAAGAACATTTTGATTAATCATCGTAAACTGAGTTGCGAAACTACTGTCAAGAGTGAATTTTAATGTGGATTCTAAATATTCCGTACTTAGACTGTTGCAGCCCATTGAGTCGCAGAGTTTGGAGTTGAGAGTTTTTCTTGAAAAGTCAGACGCAGATTTACAAGCTCCTTGCGTCACTTTCCCCATGTTAAAAGTGACAGAAAAGTGTCGTAATAAGCTTGTAGATCTGTTTGTCAGACTGTTGTAACCTATCTGTTGTCACTTGTCGGAGGTAATTATACATTTCTACACTGCGAAGCTGCTGCAGACCACCTAGTCTTTCCTTTCACAAATAATTTGTTGTTGTTTCGGAAAGAAAGGGCCATATTATCAAGCAAGGGCGATACATTATCGCCTCTTTTATCGGGAGGAAACTATCGATAAAGCGGCGATAATGGGCTTGGTGATATGCCCTTGTGAATTTAGTGAGCTAAAAAACGGTGATGGATCAAGCCCTGATCTTTGGAGTGGGTAAGAGTGGTCTGCTTAATTCAGACACTCTGTTCATCACCACCCCCTTTTCTGAATCATTTTAGGCCACTATAGGTGTGGCAGGGTATACTCAGACATGAGTCCCTTGCTCACTGCACCATCAGGATTCAAGCAAGCCGGGCCGACGACGGCTGAAATGCCAGAAACCGGTCCCCAGAAGCTTGTCTCCTTTCCGGTGAAGAATTGGCTTGGTAGTTTGGTCTGCACTGTTCCCATGATGCACTGGGCCAGGGACAGATTAATTTGCATGTGGCCAGGTTCTGAGCTGGGATGGTGCAGTGAGCTAAAAAGCGGTGATGGATCAAGCCCTGATCTTTGGACTGGGTAAGAGTGGTCTGCTTAATTCAGACACTCTGTTCATCACCATCCCCTTTTCTGAATCATTTTGGGCCACTTTAGGTGTGGCAGGGTATACTCAGACATGAGTCCCTTGCTCACTGCACCATCAGGATTCAAGCAAGCCGGGCCGACGACGGCTGAAATGCCGGAAACCGGTCCCCGGAAGCTTGTCTCCTTTCCGGTGAAGAATTGGCTTGGTAGTTTGGTCTGCCCTGTTCCCATGATGCACTGGGCCAGGGACAGACTAATTTGCATGTGGCCTGGTTCTGAGCTGGGATGGTGCAGTGAGCTAAAAAACGGTGATGGATCAAGCCCTGATCTTTGGACTGGGTAAGAGTGGTCTGCTTAATTCAGACACTCTGTTCATCACCACCCCCTTTTCTGAATCATTTTTGGCCACTATAGGTGTGGCAGGGTATACTCAGACATGAGTCCCTTCCTCACTGCACCATCAGGATTCAAGCAAGCCGGGCCGACGACGGCTGAAATGCCAGAAACCGGTCCCCAGAAGCTTGTCTCCTTTCCGGTGAAGAATTGGCTTGGTAGTTTGGTCTGCCCTGTTCCCATGATGCACTGGGCCAGGGAC
Source organism: Lissotriton vulgaris (assembly GCF_964263255.1). NCBI lineage: Eukaryota > Metazoa > Chordata > Amphibia > Caudata > Salamandridae > Lissotriton > Lissotriton vulgaris. Next base: position 1,951,820,491 of record NC_141685.1, on the reverse strand, counting down.
AGACTAATTTGCATGTGGCCAGGTTCTTAGCTGGGATGGTGCAGTGAGCTAAAAAACACGGTGATGGATCAAGCCCTGATCTTTGGACTGGGTAAGAGTGGTCTGCTTAATTCAGACACTCTGTTCATCACCACCCCCTTTTCTGAATCCTTTTTGGCCACTATAGGCGTGGCAGGGTATACTCAGACATGAGTCCCTTGCTCACTGCACCATCAGGATTCAAGCAAGCCGGGCCGACGATGGCTGAAATGCCAGAAATCGGTCCCCGGAAGCTTGTCTCCTTTCCGGTGAAGAATTGGCTTGGTAGTTTGGTCTGCCCTGTTCCCATGATGCACTGGGCCAGGGACAGACTAATTTGCATGTGGCCAGGTTCTGAGCTGGGATGGTGCAGTGAGCTAAAAAACAGTGATGGATCAAGCCCTGATCTTTGGACTGGGTAAGAGTGGTGTGCTTAATTCAGACACTCTGTTCATCACCACCCCCTTTTCTGAATCATTTTTGGCCACTATAGGTGTGGCAGGGTATACTCAGACATGAGTCCCTTGCTCACTGCACCATCAGGATTCAAGCAAGCCGGGCCGACGACGGCTGAAATGCCAGAAACCGGTCCCCGGAAGCTTGTCTCCTTTCCGGTGAAGAATTGGCTTGGTAGTTTGGTCTGCCCTGTTCCCATGATGCACTAGCCAGGGTCAGACTAATTTGCATGTGGCCAGGTTCTGAGCTGGGATGGTGCAGTGAGCTAAAAAACTCTGATGGATCAAGCACTGATCTTTGGACTGGGTAAGAGTGGTCTGCTTAATTTAGACACTCTGTTCATCACCACCCCCTTTTCTGAATCATTTTTGGCCACTATAGGTGTGGCAGGGTATACTCAGACATGAGTCCCTTGCTCACTGCACCATCAGGATTCAAGCAAGCCGGGCCGACTACGGCTGAAATGCCAGAAACCGGTCCCCGGAAGCTTGTCTCCTTTCCGGTGAAGAATTGGCTTGGTAGTTTGGTCTGCCCTGTTCCCATGATGCACTGGGCCAGGGACAGACTAATTTGCATGTGGCCTGGTTCTGAGCTGGGATGGTGCAGTGAGCTAAAAAACGGTATTGGATCAAGCCCTGATCTTTGGACTGGGAAAGAGTGGTCTGCTTAATTCAGACACTCTGTTCATCACCACCCCCTTTTCTGAATCATTTTTGGCCACTATAGGTGTGGCAGGGCATACTCAGACATGAGTCCCTTGCTCACTGCACCATCAGGATTCAAGCAAGCCGGGCAGACGATGGCTGAAATGCCAGAAACCAGTCCCCGGAAGCTTGTCTCCTTTCCGGTGAAGAATTGGCTTGGTAGTTTGGTCTGCCCTGTTCCCATGATGCACTGGGCCAGGGACAGACTCATTTGCATGTGGCCAGGTTCTGAGCTGGGATGGCGCAGTGAGCTAAAAAACGGTGATGGATCAAGCCCTGATCTTTGGACTGGGTAAGAGTGGTCTGCTTAATTCAGACACTCTGTTCATCACCACCCCCTTTTCTGAATCATTTTTGGCCACTATAGGTGTGGCAGGGTATACTCAGACATGAGTCCCTTGCTCACTGCACCATCAGGATTCAAGCAAGCCGGGCCGACGATGGCTGAAATGCCAGAAATCGGTCCCCGGAAGCTTGTCTCCTTTCCGGTGAAGAATTGGCTTGGTAGTTTGGTCTGCCCTGTTTCCATGATGCACTGGGCCAGGGACAGACTAATTTGCATGTGGCCAGGTTCTGAGCTGGGATGGTGCAGTGAGCTAAAAAACAGTGATGGATCAAGCCCTGATCTTTGGACTGGGTAAGAGTGGCGTGCTTAATTCAGACACTCTGTTCATCACCACCCCCTTTTCTGAATCATTTTTGGCCACTATAGGTGTGGCAGGGTATACTCAGACATGAGTCCCTTGCTCACTGCACCATCAGGATTCAAGCAAGCCGGGCCGACGACGGCTGAAATGCCAGAAACCGGTCCCCGGAAGCTTGTCTCCTTTCCGGTGAAGAATTGGCTTGGTAGTTTGGTCTGCCCTGTTCCCATGATGCACTAGCCAGGGTCAGACTAATTTGCATGTGGCCAGGTTCTGAGCTGGGATGGTGCAGTGAGCTAAAAAACGGTGATGGATCAAGCACTGATCTTTGGACTGGGTAAGAGTGGTCTGCTTAATTCAGACACTCTGTTCATCACCACCCCCTTTTCTGAATCATTTTTGGCCACTATAGGTGTGGCAGGGTATACTCAGACATGAGTGCCTTGCTCACTGCACCATCAGGATTCAAGCAAGCCGGGCCGACTACGGCTGAAATGCCAGAAACCGGTCCCCGGAAGCTTGTCTCCTTTCCGGTGAAGAATTGGCTTGGTAGTTTGGTCTGCCCTGTTCCCATGATGCACTGGGCCAGGGACAGACTAATTTGCATGTGGCCTGGTTCTGAGCTGGGATGGTGCAGTGAGCTAAAAAACGGTGATGGATCAAGCCCTGATCTTTGGACTGGGAAAGAGTGGTCTGCTTAATTCAGACACTCTGTTCATCACCACCCCCTTTTCTGAATCATTTTTGGCCACTATAGGTGTGGCAGGGCATACTCAGACATGAGTCCCTTGCTCACTGCACCATCAGGATTCAAGCAAGCCGGGCCGACGATGGCTGAAATGCCAGAAACCGGTCCCCGGAAGCTTGTCTCCTTTCCGGTGAAGAATTGGCTTGGTAGTTTGGTCTGCCCTGTTCCCATGATGCACTGGGCCAGGGACATACTAATTTGCATGTGGCCAGGTTCTGAGCTGGGATGGCGCAGTGAGCTAAAAAACGGTGATGGATCAAGCCCTGATCTTTGGACTGGGTAAGAGTGGTCTGCTTAATTCAGACACTCTGTTCATCACCACCCCCTTTTCTGAATCATTTTTGGCCACTATAGGTGTGGCAGGGTATACTCAGACATGAGTCCCTTGCTCACTGCACCATCAGGATTCAAGCAAGCCGGGCCGACGACGGCTGAAATGCCAGAAACCGGTCCCCGGAAGCTTGTCTCCTTTCCGGTGAAGAATTGGCTTGGTAGTTTGGTCTGCCCGGTTCCCATGATGCACTGGGCCAGGGACAGACTAATTTGCATGTGGCCAGGTTCTGAGCTGGGATGGTACAGTGAGCTAAAAAACAGTGATGGATCAAGCCCTGATCTTTGGACTGGGTAAGAGTGGTGTGCCTAATTCAGACACTCTGTTCATCACCACCCCCTTTTCTGAATCATTTTTGGCCACTATAGGTGTGGCAGGGCATACTCAGACATGAGTCCCTTGCTCACTGCACCATCAGGATTCAAGCAAGCCGGGCCGACGATGGCTGAAATGCCAGAAATCGGTCCCCGGAAGCTTGTCTCCTTTCCGGTGAAGAATTGGCTTGGTAGTTTGGTCTGCCCTGTTCCCATGATGCACTGGGCCAGGGACAGACTAATTTGCATGTGGACAGGTTCTGAGCTGGGATGGTGCAGTGAGCTAAAAAACAGTGATGGATCAAGCCCTGATCTTTGGACTGGGTAAGAGTGGTGTGCTTAATTCAGACACTCTGTTCATCACCACCCCCTTTTCTGAATCATTTTTGGCCACTATAGGTGTGGCAGGGTATACTCAGACATGAGTCCCTTGCTCACTGCACCATCAGGATTCAAGCAAGCCTGGCCGACGACGGTTGAAATGCCAGAAACCAGTCCCCGGAAGCTTGTCTCCTTTCCGGTGAAGAATTGGCTTGGTAGTTTGGTCTGCCCTGTTCCCATGATGCACTGGGCCAGGGACAGACTAATTTGCATGTGGCCAGGTTCTGAGCTGGGATGGTGCAGTGAGCTAAAAAACGGTGATGGATCAAGCCCTGATCTTTGGACTGGGTAAGAGTGGTCTGCTTAATTCAGACACTCTGTTCATCACCACCCCCTTTTCTGAATCATTTTTGGCCACTATAGGTGTGGCAGGGCATACTCAGACATGAGTCCCTTGCTCACTGCACCATCAGGATTCAAGCAAGCCGGGCCGACGACGGCTGAAATGCCACAAACCGGTCCCCGGAAGCTTGTCTCCTTTCCGGTGAAGAATTGGCTTGGTAGTTTGGTCTGCCCTGTTCCCATGATGCACTGGGCCAGGGACAGACTAATTTGCATGTGGCCAGGTTCTGAGCTGGGATGGTGCAGTGAGCTAAAAAACGGTGATGGATCAAGCCCTGATCTTTGGACTGGGTAAGAGTGGTCTGCTTAATTCAGACACTCTGTTCATCACCACCCCCTTTTCTGAATCAATCTTGTGAATTCCCATAGCAGCCCAGGTTAACACAAGAACCTGGGCTGCTATGGGAATTCACAAGGGCATAATATCAAGCCCATTATCACTGCTTTATCGGCAGTTTCATGATGATAAAAGCGGCGATAATGTATCGCCATTGCTTGATAATATGGCTCTCAATTCTTTGTCACCTAGTGGCATCGGAGTGATTGAAACATGGTGCAGTACGTGTGGAAGAAGTATTCACTGTAATCAAGATAGCTAACTACTTGAATTTAGATAAGGCTGTATACAGCAGAGTGGAGATAGTATAATCGAAAATTTAAAAAAAGGAAGAGAAACAATGTGAGAGAGTAAGAAAGAGAAAGAGAAAAAAGGACTTTAAAAACGTGGGAGACACACACACACGACAGGGGGGGTGTACGTGAAGCCAGAGGCGCAACCACTGTCAACATTTTCGGGGGGGGGGGTTTAAGGTCAAACAAAAAGCAGAGTGGAGCTGCAGGGGCAGTAAGTGGGGGGATCATCAAAGCCTCATTAACAAGCAACATACTCGGGTGCGACTGTGTGTGGGCGCAGGAAGGTATGTCATCATCCTAGCTGAAGCCTCGTTAGCCCAATGTGTGTTTTGCACGCCTGCTGCATACTATAGATTGCCTCCTTTTACAGATAAGTTGTTGTTTCAGAAACAAGCTTCTTTGCTCACCTTATGCTATTGCCATCATCATTGTTACATGATCCATCGTGAAGTTGTACATCTAAAAGGAATTAAAAGAAAGATGTTATGATTGATAATGGTTGCTATATTGATTTGTAGTTAGATAATATTGCGGTTTTATAGACGTTCATTGTCATATTTGTACGTACCAGGGGGCATATTATCAAGGACCCGTGATAAAATTATCGCTGTTTTATCGGCAGGAAACTGCTGATAAAACGGCGATAATCGGCTTGATAATTCACAATTGTTAATTCCCATAGAAGCCCATGTTCTGGTGTTAACATGGGCTTCTATGGGAATTAACAAGGGCGAATTATCAAGCCGATTATCGCTGTTTATCGGCAGTCTCCTGCTGATAAAACGGTGATAATTTTAACACCGGTTCTCAATAATATGTCCCTGTTTGTATTGCGAATATATTCCAGACATTTCAGCGATCATAAAAACGTTAGTGCTATTGCGAGAAAAAAATTATACATGTAAAAGAATATATTATATAGGAGTGCGTTCGTCTAAAATATTAAGTCGCATTTTTATATGTAGTCAGCTTCAACCCTTTGACTCCTTCTGATGCTTACTCAAGTGTCACTGCTCACCTTTTGGGGAAATTACAGTTTCTTCATGATGTAGTCACGATCTCCAACAAAGAAGTCTCATATATGGTGCAGAGTCTTGATATCTCTATGGCTAACGATATGCTCGTGCTCTCATCATCTTCATCATCGCAGGTTCTTGACCCGCTCAGTGCTTCGTGCACTACTAACTCAGTGACCAAAGAGGCCACACATGTAGTAGTGGGCCCCTTGTTCGGTGCTTTGGAAACAACTCTAAAATGGCGTACAACACATGCGCTCCATCTTTTTTATAGATAGGGTCACGTGTGTAGTGACAAATGCGCTGGATGGGTGTGGTGTGGGTGTATACCAGCCATGAGAGAGTGTGTGTGTCGATCTGACAACTAGACCTGCAACTAAGAAATCACTACAATGGAAGTTTGGGACTTGTACTTTTGTTGTGTTTTCCTAGTAGCGTAAGAGTGGCCTTCTTTTTTCTATGTGACGTTATAGAGTCAGCATGTATGTAGCCTATTTTGTGACGCATGTTATTGTACAATGCGTTTCAAAAACTAGCTGTGGTAGGGTGCTTTTAAAGTAAACTGTGTACTCTACTTATGAGTTTGTTGAGTGTAGAAGTATATATATTTTTTTCTATTTTGTATTCTATCATAATTGTTCTGACTTTTCTGCTTTAGCGTGCAGTACTATATTATTTTATAAATAAGAAACTGTTGAAATCATGTTTGAAATTAGAATGGAAGCATGTAAGCTGCTCTCTGTGAGGAATAGCAATGCCGGCCTTGTGTTTATTGGGAGATTTTAGTACCTACAAGTAAGTACCGATGCAGAGTCTTAAGAAAGACTCTGTTCCCCTCATCTGTAAAATGTACACCATCTCTCCTATAGATGTCATGCATATTGAAACGCAGATTGCTGTGGTAGATGGACCCCATTCGATAGTCTCGGAGAAAGGCAGAAACAGATTTATTCACATGTTTCCTAGCTTGTTCAATCTGTGGACAATAGTGGTTGGACCAGTTCCATTTCTGCCTTTGGCATATATTTGAATAGACAAAGGCAGTTTGGGGGAAAAGTGCCATCAATTCTCTAAAGGTGTCCTTCATAAGCATTTCCAGACCTACCCCAGTCAAAGTGCCTAGGTCGTTGCCCTCACAGTGCACAATTATGAGGTCAGGGTGTTGGAGATGTAAAAAAGATTTCACCAATGGCATCAATTGTCCAATCCATTTAATGTCTACATTTGGTAAACGTAGGTCTTTGAGAATTCGTTTCTGTTGTGCATACCTTTTACTCCAGAAAATATAGATGTGTCTCACAATCCACACTGTAAGCGTTTTGAAGAGAGGTCTGGATGCACTCTGATGGTCTCTGTAAATGAAATGGCAGTTTGAAAAGTAAAATTTTTCTAAAATGGTGGACAACATGCAGTTTTGAAAAAAGAAAAGAAATGATTGGTTGTTTGACAACATTTTACAGAAAACTAGGGTGCATGTTTCTGTTTTTTAAAAGCGTTATTTTAATTGGTTAAGAAAAACTGATAGAACAGAACGTTACATAAGATAAGCTGGTATATTCTCAAGTCAAGCATACTTGCTGTTTTAATTTGCAACAATGTATGATGAACTTTTAACCTGTGTGCTGAGTTAGGTGTTCCCTGAAGTGTTTCTATGGTAACTGGCAGACTGTGGAATGGGGGAAGGGTTGAAAGTTTTGTCAGTTGGAAAGGGTGCAAAAGTTAAAGCAATATAAAAGTGTGTTTCTTTTTTAATTTAAAGTGGGAATAAATGTGATTTTTTATTTATTTGTATATGTGTGTAGATTGATCGGAAAGGTTTGCTATTTGCTATAGGACTTCCTGATCCCATAGGACTGCTTAGGGGGATTTACAATGATCCCCAAGGTCAAAATCTTTGATGGCCTTTGTTGAGCCTTTAATGCAGGGCACGGAACAAAATTTGTTTTATTAATTTATTTGTTTTCTTACCTGATATCATCCAGATTCGGTTGTTTATCACCCCCACCCTGCCCCTCCCCCGCCCCACCTGCCTGCCCCACCGCAACTCCCTCCATGGGCCACGGCTGAAAGACGCAATAGAGATCTAGTCATTTACCACAGACTTGTGGGGAATCCTTGGTGAGGTGCATGCTCACTAATGAGTGCGCACTTCACCAAAGACGTTCCGGAGTTCAGACTCATTTTCAATTGCTCCTTAGACATTCCTGTAGAGAAAGTGCAAATATTTCTGAGAGAGTTAAAGAACGTTGTATGACAAGTTAGTGAGTAAGTAAACTTACCTGACATTATAGACAATACTGAATGTATTCAGTCGATGTATTTTCTATAACTAAAAACAAGAAACGATAACATTTGTGTTAAGCAAGGTCTTAAGGGAAAAGAACACATTGAGTAAGGAATACTAGACAGACTTTTGAATTAAGAAGGAACATTACTGAAAATGCGTCAAGCTGGCCACCTTCTTTGACGACAAAATTAAAAAAATTCTCATCTCCCTCCCACCTCCTAACTCTGACTCCTTGGTGAGAGCCAAGGAGCAGATACCCCCGCCGACAAACCCTCCCTGGAGTCACTTGGCCCAGTCTCAGAAGAAGAAGTAAGAGTCATACTTACCTCAACCAAGAGCGGAGCCCCTAGCGACCCAGTTCCCATACTTTTCGCTAAAAACATCCCACAGACTATAGTGCCCCAACTGACAGCCCTGATCAATATCTCACTGGAACAGGGAGAGGTTCCATCTAACTGGAAGGAAGCTGTCGTCAAAGCGCTGCTCAAAAAACCGTCGCTTGACCCCACAGACCTCTCCAACTATAGACCTATCTCACTTCTACCTTGGACAGGTAAAGTTGCCGAAAAACTGGTAAACAAAAAGCTGTCACACTACCTCGAGTCAAACCATCTTCTCAACGACTCACAGACAGGCTTTAGACCAGGTCAGGGCACGGACACTGCCCTCCTCGTGGCAGTAGAAAGAACCAGGGAAATCATTGATACAGGAGGATCAGTGGCAGTGGTCCTCCTAGACCTTAGTGCGGCCTTTGACACGGTCAGTCACCAGGTCCTAATCCACCGTCTCGGGACTGTTGGGGTTAAAGGCAGAGCTCTGAAGTGGCTTGCGTCCTTTCTCTCCCGACGCTCCTACCAAGTATGGGAAGGCGAAAGCCGCTCCCCCTCCATCCCCCTCCAGTGCGGCGTGCCTCAGGGCTCCTCCCTGAGCCCTACGTTGTTTAACGTTTACATGGCCCCACTGGAGGAACTCGTTTCACCCTTTGGAGTCACTATCGTCAGCTATGCTGACGATACACAACTGGTGGTGACACTCTCCCACCCCAAGCTTGAGCCCTCCAATCTCCACGACTGCCTTACCAACGTATATCAGTGGATGAGTGACTCTGCTTTGAAGCTAAATGGCTCCAAAACAGAGATCCTGCTCCTTGGACAAAAAACCACGAACCTCCCCTCTAACATCTGGCCCGCCTGCATGGGCGAACCCCCCACTCCCAAGAAGGAGGTCAAAAGTCTCGGAGTGTGGCTGGAGACCGACCTTACCTTCAGGACCCAGGCTAGAAAGACGGCCGGCACCTGCTACGGTTTATTTAAATCTTGCAGGAAGGTAATTCCACTTCTACCTTTTCAGTCGCGTCTCATGCTGATCCAGGGCTTAATTCTATCTAGGCTGGACTACAGCAATGCCATCTACCTGGGCGCCCCAGAATCCACTCTTCAAACTCTGCAGAAGGCTCAAAATGCCGCCGCCCGACTCCTTACAAACACCCCGGCCAGATCATCTGCCAAGCCCGCTCTCAGGAAGCTGCACTGGCTCCTGATTAGGGAAAGGGTCATTTTTAAGGCCCTCTGCTTGCCCACAAGACTCTTCATAACACCGGCCCCCCTATACTAAACAACTGGATCACCCCCTATAGACCCACTAGAGCGCTTCGCTCGGAGCACGGAAACCTTATTACGATCCCTAAGGTGAAAAAGGCCCGCATAGGTGGCCGCCGCTTCTCTGTAAACACTGGAAACAAGTGGAATGCACTCCCTCTGAGCCTCAGAACAGAACCTAACCTCCTCCGGTTCAGAAAAGCCCTCAAAACTCTTCTCTTCCCCTAAAACTGTCACTTTTCCGGACTACACTCCCTCGTGAGTAAAATGGTTTTAGCGCTGGGATACCCACTGGGTGACTACGCGCTCTACAAAACTTTAAATAAATAAATAAATAAATAAAAACAGAAGATATTCAAGGATTGATAGAATAGATAACAAGCAACTGCATAAAGAAAGGTTAGTAGAAGAACACAAGGAAATTAATAGTATAGAAATTAGACAATAAACTGAGAGGGCTAGGTTAATGACTGTTAGGTAATTATAGGTTATAAGCAGTGAGAAAAATAAAGAACCGCAAGCTACAAGGTTGCAGATAAATACTAGAGGGGAGGCTAGTTCGAAAGTCGAAGGGTAGGTAATTAGTAGGGTTAGACTAAGTTATAGATGAGGAATAGACATAGAGTATTCACAAAGTAGTGTGATAATGATGTCTAAATATACACAGATACACAGTGTTATTCTGGACAATGAATAGTATCTTTTGCATTTTAGTAAAACATATTTAGTTTTTTGGAATGGGTAAGGTGAATAGACGTATTCTAAATTTTTTAGTCGTGTATTTTACTATAACAGCCTGACTCTTTTCCTATAGTCATAAGGAGTGACTTGTTTCAAAATTTAAGAAAAACTAAGAACAGGATATCCTCATAATTAATTATATTTATATAACTTTGCAAAGGACTAAAACTCTACTAATGGAATGTTATTAGATAATAGTATTTATATAGTATTTTTGGAAGCCAAAATAGGTGAAAATGGTAGTTTTGTATTATATATTTCGAAAAGTGATAACATTAACTGTTTATATTTTTATACAAGGAGCAAGAATATGAAGGAAAAATTATGTAAAGAGAACTGCCTCATACGCAGGAGATTTTGGATATTATCTTGAGTATAATTGAAGAAGTAATCATATCTGTCACAGGCAATGACAGTGAAAAAGGGGAAATTAGTGCGGCAGACGTGAGGTGTGATTTTGAAGATGAAAGCATTGATGGAGATTTTCTGGAAGTATTAAATTATGTTAAAAGTTTAGAACAAATTAATTCAGAAACTGCTAACGAGGGAATTGATCTGAAAGACATATCTGATGAACTTCTATTGGAATGTGTATTAAATTATGAGATTTTAATAGAATAAATGTATTGTTTAAAAATAATAAAAGTTTGAGCATTATCTACTAATGTATTTATTGTACTAAAAGTGAAGCACTTATAGATATAGATTCAGTTATATATTCTTTAAATGTTTGTATTGTTTTAAAATATGCAAAGTGGGTCTGAGGAAATGGATTGCTTAAAATCCGTATGGAGTATACATGCAGTCTTGTATGCACCCGCAAACTTGTTTTTTATGCCTTCAATTCCCCAGTCTGTATCCTTAGACTTCCTCCCAACACTCTGACACTGCTTTTTTTTAGTATTGTAGTGAGCCAGTCAGCAGTATGTTCTTTTCCATTGTACCATAGTAAAACTGAAGCTGTAATAAATTTAGTGAGGAACTTTCTTTGCAGAAGTGTAATGATCCAGTTAGTATCTAGATACTCATGGATTAAAAGAGGCTTTAGTCAATATGTTGTTTCAAACCTCTATAGACTGTGCATGCACTGTTCTATGCACCAGGAAACTTATGTTTCATATGTTCAATTCCTCAATGTGTATCCTTATACTTGGAGCAAACATTCTCACACTACTGTTTGAATATTGTAGTGAGCCATTCAGCAGTATGTGTTTATCTGCATACTGTGGTAAAACTGAGGCTGTGAGGAATTCAATCAGGTTCTTTCCTTGCAGAACTGTAATTATCCACTCACTACCTAAGTACTCATGCATTAAAATAGGCCTTAGGGCATAGACTGCTTCAAACCCTTACAGACAATGTATGCAGTCTTCTATGTACTTGCAAATTTGTCTTTTATACGTTCAATTTACCAGTTTGTATCCTTACACTTCCACCAAACACTCTGTCACTGTTGTGTTAGTTTTGTAGAGACTCATTCATTGGTATGTAGTAATCTATTCACTATATTAAAACACTAATGGGCACATATACAATAACTGGCATATATCCAGGAATATGTCAGTTATTGTGCTCTGTGACACCACCAGCATGGATGTGCCGTATTTACAATGCGGTGTACCATGGGACAAAAATGGCACATATATGTGATGTATCTGTGCTGTAAAGGTGGTGCATTGTTTGAGTTATGTTGCAAGTGCAACGCATCTGCAGCAATGCTCTGGGGCCCTATGCTCAGACTGTTGTGTCAATCCTTACAGCTGCTTCAATTTAGTGCAGGGTTTTGACATAGCATGAGCCCAAAAGTGACAAAGTAAAATCTTGTAGATTTCAGTCAGCCACTTTTAGGAGGTGTACCTGTGCTGGAACGCCCCCCCCCCACCCTCCCTGTAGGAATGTCTTCTTCTGGTACAGGGATTTACAATGTGACGCACCTCCCAGATACATTACATTCTAAATACCACATACCATGGGGCATCTTTTGCATCACCGCTTCATCAGAAAGTGATGCAACGGCGGTGTAAAAGAGGCACAAGGGTGTTGTAAATCTGCCTCTAACAAACACTTAGAAATTCACCCAGGCAGTTTCACTAGCAGTGCATTCTTTTTGAATTTACGTTTGTTATTATTTTACAATAAAAATATGAAATGTAACTTTAATAATAAAATAAATATAAGTATTTATAATAAAAATTTAGGAAATTACTATAAAAAGAAAGAAATATATTAATTAGTAAATTTTAAAATTAATATTTACGAAACCTTAGAAATTCACTGAAAAAACCTTAGGTTTCACACACGTTATAGTTAGGAATTAGCATTTAAAAAACCTTAGAAATTCACAAAAAAAACATAAGTTTAACACATGTTATAGTTAGCTGGACATTTCACTCATACAAAACCATTGAAATTCTCCCATCATAGTTAGTTCAGCTAACTATAACTCGTGCACCCGCAATGCACTGCTGATGACATACTTTTAGGACACCCCCGCGCCGCACGGCCACCAGCTGCTGCGTGTGCCCCCTTGCCCCGACTGCCTCGCTGCCTGCCTCGCTGCCGCTGACCACGCCCCCTCCTTCGAGCGGCGTGGTCCGCGAGCGCCTGCCGGTTTCTCTTGCCTGTTTTTTGCATTGTTTTGTATTTTCCTTCCTTTGTGCCTGTTTCTTTTTAATTCTGTGCCCGTAACTGTGGTTTTCCTTCCTGTTTGCCTGCTGCCTCGCCGCCCTCTGCTCTCCCTCCCCGCTTCCCGCCACCACCGATAACCCCGCCCCTTTTTTCCCTTCTGTACCCTCCCCGCTCCCGCCCCCCAGCTGCTCCGCCCACCCGCGCACTTGGCCTTATATGGCGACCGTGCGACGCAGGTGAGTGTGACCTACTTGTAGGACACCCCCGCGCCGCACGGCCACCAGCTGCTGCGTGTGCCCCCTTGCCCCGACTGCCTCGCTGCCGCTGACCACGCCCCCTCCTTCGAGCGGCGTGGTCCGCGAGCGCCTGCCGGTTTCTCTTGCCTGTTTTTTGCATTGTTTTGTATTTTCCTTCCTTTGTGCCTGTTTCTTTTTAATTCTGTGCCCGTAATTGTGGTTTTCCTTCCTGTTTGCCCGCTGCCTCGCCGCCCTCCGCTCTCCCTCCCCGCTTCCCGCCACCGCCGATAACCCCGCCCCTTTTTTCCCTTCTGTACCCTCCCCGCTCCCGCCCCCCAGCTGCTCCGCCCACCCGCGCACTTGGCCTTATATGGCGACCATGCGACGCAGGTGAGTGTGACCTACTTGTAGGACACCCCCGCGCCGCACGGCCACCAGCTGCTGCGTGTGCCCCCTTGTCCCGACTGCCTCGCTGCCTGCCTCGCTGCTGCTGACCACGCCCCCTCCTTCGAGCGGCGTGGTCCGCGAGCGCCTGCCGGTTTCTCTTGCCTGTTTTTTGCATTGTTTTGTATTTTCCTTCCTTTGTGCCTGTTTCTTTTTAATTCTGTGCCCGTAATTGTGGTTTTCCTTCCTGTTTGCCCGCTGCCCTCCGCTCTCCCTCCCCGCTTCCCGCCACCGCCGATAACCCCGCCCCTTTTTTCCCTTCTGTACCCTCCCCGCTCCCGCCCCCCAGCTGCTCCGCCCACCCGCGCACTTCGCCTTATATGGCGACCGTGCGAACGCGCAGCGGTAACGCGCAGCGGGCGCGCCGATTGTGCGCCGAAGGCGTGCCAAAGGTAAGCCCGTCTACGCCCGTCCGCGCCTGGACCGCGCCCAGTGCCAGGACCCCTGGCCCGCGAGGACCCCGAGCGACCCGCCTGACGTACACAGCCGCCACCCTCACCGCACTCAACACCGGACGATTCCCGGGATGCTACAGAGCCACTAAGCATGGGCGAATTTTGCGGATCTCGCGTTCGCGAATTTGCGGATTTGCGAACTCGCAATCCGCAAAATCCGCGAATTCTTGCGAATTTGCGGATTTTTTTTTTTGTGTGTTCGCAAGGATGTCTGCCAGTTCGCGAGGGTTTCGTACCAGTTCGCAATTGCGAACTTACATTTCGTCGCGCAACGGTCGCGAATTATGTTGTTTCTACGTCTGGTTCATCATCACAGGTTCCCAGCACCCTCTGTTTCACCACTGCAACCCTCTGTTACATCAATGCCACCCTCTGGTTCATCATTACTGTAGATTATGGGGGGGAAAAGCAAGCACACCATCCCTGCTTCAACTCAGATGAATTAATTTGGGGTTAGTTTATTAATGTGTCACTGTTTTAAAATTCCAGTCTGGCACCTGCTTCCTTATCTGTAATTTTGCTTTCTGTTGCAGTGCATTTTTTTTCCCCAGGACCTTCTTTGTGGCCTACTTGTAGCTATTGTATGAGCCTGCTGTGAGGGTCAGAGCAGGGTCATACAATTGTTGCAACTAGCAACTGAATTCTGGAGGGGCCCCAGTCAGGAAGCACTACCGGGAATTGTTACTAATGATGAGTTTGAACTCTTGCCCCTGCCGAGTGCTTTCACTTTTGAAAAACTCGTTTTTCTGCAATTTCGCGGGGTTCGCGGGGTGCGAACACGCGCAAGATCAGATTCGGAAGCCGCAAATTCGTGCGAATATGCAATTTGTTTTTTTTGCGGCGTGTTAGTTGGCAAGGTTTTGTGCGTTTTTGCGAGCCGCTCGTAGCGCAAGACGCGAAGTTACCCTCGCGGTCGTTCAAGGGCGCAGCCATCTTGTTTGCCTGACGTATTTCCGTTTCCGGGCGCGAAGTGTAATCTCGCAAAGTCCGCGGTTTGCCAGTACAGTCTCGCGCGTGTTCGCAAGGAAAATCTCGCGCGAACTTACCCGCGCGGTCGTGAACGGGCGCGGCCATCTTGTTTCTCATTCATTGCTATGGTTCTGGGCATGGTCTTTGTATCCTCTGTCAATCTCTGCCATCCTTTGCTTGTTTGAAGTTTTTTTTTATCTATTTTACTTATTATCTATCCCTCTATTTTTCTAGCCCTATATTTTTGTGTTTACTGCTACTTTTGGTTAATTTTAAACTACTTTTGTAAACTCTTTTCTTTTCTTCTCTTCCCTATTCTATTTTCTTTATTCCTTTCCGCCCAGACCATGGTGAAGGGAGCCGGGAAGCATCCCGAGAAGGGGAAGGGTCCCGCACCCCGTGTCCGGCTCCCGTGCGGGCGTTTGAGGGGGGAGCTAGTGATGCCACGGGAGATCTTTACCCCGGAGGAGGTGGCCCAACTCATTTTTTATGTTCAGCGCCGCCTCCCCAGGACCATCATGGGAGGCGGCAAGATCAGTGCCGGGTACGGGGCCCGGGAGCGCCGGAAGCGGTGGGAGAAGGTGTGCCAGGCCATTTACCACCACTCTCGGGTCTGGCGCACCTACAACCAGGCCACCCACCGCTGGACGGATGTCCTGACCCGTGAGCGAGATCTGCTCGACCTCCTTGGCCTTGAGATCCCCGGGCTTGGTGAGTAGTAGTAGCTATGTCTTTACTACTATGTTTTCTCCTGCTGTGTTATTATATTGCAAATTTTTGTTTTTTACCAAGAGCAATAATGCTGCTCATTACATTGTAGGTACATTTTATTTCAAAATCTTCTGTGCATTTCAGGTACACTGCTCTCCTTCTCAGTAGTGTTGCTACTATGCTTATTTGTTTTAGATTTTGTGTTCATTTCATTGGCCTGTGAAATTATGTATGAGTGTAGTTGAAAGAACTGCGCAATGCTACACACTAAGGTTCAGATTTTTAATTACCGGCGCATCCCTGCAAAGTTGCAGGGATGCGCCAGTAATTGTGCGTCACGCCACCATCACCCATGGTGCGCCGTATTACAATGCGGCGCGCCATGGGCCCAAAACGTCACCAAAGCGTTACGCATCTGTGCCGTAAAGGTGGCGCATTGCTGGAGTTGCGTCGCAACGATGGTGCAGCTCCATCAATTCTCTGGGGTGCCCTATCTCCCCAATGCTGCGTCAAGCCGTACGTCTGCTTCAAGCAGGCGCAGGGTTTGAGTCACGCATCATTGTCCTCAAAGTGACTGATTGAAATCTTGTAGATTTCCCTCAGCCACTTTTAGGATGCGTTCCTGCGCAGGAACGCCCTCCCTTGCGCCGGAACACCCCTATTGGCGCAGGGCTTTACAACGTGATGCATCTCCCAGATGCGTCACGTTGTTAATATACGCCGCACCATTGCGCCTCTTTTGTGCTGTCGCTGCGTCACAAAAGTCACGCAACAATGGAGCAAAAGAGCCGCAAGGGCCTTATAAATCAGCCCCTACAGACTCAAGTCCAGTCCTTCCTTTGTACACATGGCGATAAGAAGAAATAGTGGTGGTGGATTAATAGTTTGAGTATTTTAATGACTGGTGAATGTAGTAGGAAACTTTAGTGTTGTCGCTGATCTTCAATCACGATGGACTTTGGCTGTCACTTTGCGTGCTGCGGACTGCTGCCTGCCAATCCTAGGCAAACCTTTTTAGTACTTTGTTTAGTGAGTTACATAGGGTAGTTTCCAATTCGACGGTCCGCAAATCAAGCAATACTAAAGTAATGACGTAGTCGACCACATGAGATTGGTCAATAATATATCCCGTGGAGTCGTTCCCTATTTGCTATTTCGCAAAAATATTTTGTTACTTTGTTAGTTCTTTTTTAAATGTTTGATTTGGTTGAGAAATAAATATCATCCATGTTTTCTGTTTTTCTTTCTTTCATGTTGTACATCAGCTTCCCCCAGGGGCAAGAGGAGGACACAGGAGGAGGAGGAGGAGGGTGCTGTTGTCGATGCAGGCCAGGACCGGGCAGTCGAGGGCTCCTTTGCTGGCCCCAGTAAGTTTTAATTTTAATATAGAGTACTTATTTTTTCCTAGCGTTCCTCATTCGATTTTTTCTAAATCGTCTTTGATCTTCTTGTAGACAGGATCTAAATTCTTATCCCTATGACTCCGTGTGGTATTACTAGATTATTCTTATTAGTCTGTCTGTGTAGCTAACTAAGATTGCACATTTGGCATTTCCATTGGACTCCCATTCTAGTCAGCAATAGCTCTATGCACTGAGTGTAGTCCTCTGGGATTGTCCATAATGTCTTTTCAAGTATTCTAAATGTTTATGCTTTGACCATTGCCAACAATAAAAAGGTGAATGACCACCACCAAGAAATAATAAGATACTACTTTACTTTTGGTTTGGATAGGACAATCCATTCTACTACTGTTGCAGGGACAAATCTGCACAAACAGAACTATGGACACTAAATAATGCATCGCTTAGCTTATCAATTATAATAGGTGCTGTAACTGTTAGACTTTCCACATACCTCAGTGATAACAGACTTTGTAGTTGAACCCCCAATCTCCTTACTGACTAGATAGTGTGGCAGAGTCATTTAGCTCCCAAAGTCACCGATGGCAGAGGCACGGACTCATGCTTGCAAAAATTCGAAAACCTTTAGCTCATCCACTCTAGTCTGGAGGACCAAAAACCACAGAGTCTATTTAAGTTTAAAAGCTTTATTAAAAGTAAACACATTTATTAAATTCAAGTTTGTCATAAAAGTGAACGTGTAACTGAAAATGGAAAAGTGCTTAGTGCTGACGATTAATTGGACACATTTCTTGTGGTCGAGCCAAGCTCTCACCTGGTTTGAACTTGATCCTGCTCGTGTTCTTAGAAGTCAAGGTTCTGTCTGTTAGGAGAAAAAGTGGTGCGTGTTAAAAAGTAAAAAGCAAACATTCATCAGTTGTGCCAAAAAGTGCAGCAAGACAACAGCCTTCCCTGGAAAAAGGGACATTTTTACTCTAGAGTACACAGTCAAAAATTATTAAATTGTACACTTTTTTTCACATTTCTTTCTTCCTCCTAGACCAAATATTATATAGTAGTGAGTGGTGTATTCTAACATTATTAAATGTACTTTGTAGGTGGAACATCTGGAGACGGGGCCAGCGCGGAGGTGGTGGCATTGGACGAGGAGGACAACTCTGGGGAGGAGGCGGTGCAAGTGCCGGAAAAGGACATGCCTGTGAGGGTTCACACGGTGGTGGCGGGCAGAGGTAAGCTATACATTCCTTAGTCATTGAGATTGAAGACTGCAGAGTGTGCTTTCTGCACGGGTGTATTATAAAAAAAGCAGGTAGTAGCCTCCTCTAAATGTACTTCGACTTAGCTGTGAAGTTTTTGGCGAGAAGAATCCCAATCAGATCTGAGGTGAACTTGATGGATGGGATGAACGAAAAGCGAAAGAAGGGTGTAAGTAAGTGTGGAAGCACGAGAAATGTAATGATGACTGGCAAAGAAGAATGATATGTGTTTGCTTGGTCCCCGAGGTGGCTGGGAAGGTAAGAAAATGGTATGGTGCATGGCTGGGTGAATGATGAAGCAAGGATGGGTGGAAGGAGAACAGCCTGGGTGGGTGAGACAGAAACTGTATGTGTGCAATATACTTTGAATGGATGGATGCCTGGATCATTCATGGTACTATCTGACTCTTAGATAGCATATGTGAATCTAGAGAGAGTAGACGGTCACTGGATGAACTAAGTGTTACTTTGAAGAGCATGTAACACCGCACCCGCACGTCCGTTCCAGTGTAGGAAAGGCAAGGAAAAGAAGTTGTAACGTTGTCCAAAGACTACCATGAATAGTAGCAGTAGTTTGTATTGCAACTGCAAGCACAGCATATATCCAGTTATTACGGTGGGCACTCCCTACCTCCCTTAATAACTTTAGTTTAGTAGTAGTACGTCATTCATGTGTGGGGGTATCTCTGTTCACTCAATAATAAGCAAAGCACCTAAAGTCATCCCATATGTCATCAAATACATCCCATGTGAAGTGATAGATAATCAGATAATTTAGCTTCTTCATTTTCCTTTTCTAATACTCATTTGCACTGTAGGGTGAAAGCTAAATTAATTAAGCAGTAGCCCTTTTAACAGAGTATTCTCAGTGCCACCCGTAATAAAAAAGTAAGAGCTTCACCACCTGCATGTACTGGACCGGTACAGTAACGCAAGTCTGTCTCACTCACCATGGTGTGCGTCTGTTTTTCTCGGGTGCAAGTTCACTGCGCTGGCATTATGCCGGCTTGCATAAGATAACGTACCAATTTTCCTAAACAAGAGAGAAGAAGAAGAATAAGAGTGGTGTACTGTCATAGTCGACTGTAATAGAAGTCCATAGTGCTCGTAGAATTTGTTCCTTAAACTCCCACTAATGTTAGAGCAAGGATGAAGAAGTCGGAGGTTACATAGATACTGTCCTCAATAGTTATGCACTGTGCTTTCAATTTGCTACTTGTACTGTGACAACTTTCTGCTCAATCATTTTGTGTTAATCTTAAGGAGCATTGGTTACAGACTATGTCTTTCTTTTTTCATGTAGTTGCTCCTTCCAAATCCAAGACACCATCAAGGAGGAAGGAGCTGGCTCGAATGGCCCGGCAACGGAGGCTGGATGCCACTGTTGCTGAAAATCGGCGGCTGGTGGCCCTGGAGGAGGAGGAGACGCAGTCTGGAACAACAACAACGTCCACTGGGACAGCTGCCTCCTCCTCCGTGCGGGCTGCCAGCCAGCGCAGTGCTCCAGCGGTACGGAGCCGGGCTACCAAAGCCAAACGCCACCGCCCAGCAGCAAAGAAAGCAGCTGCCCCTCACAGGATTTGCAAGGCACACCGGCGCCGCTTATCCCTCAGACTGTCCTACCTGGAGCAGGAGGTCCATAATTATAAGAACGTGGTGGAGGGCCTCCGCTTCGAACTTGCCACCCTCCGCAAGGAGCATGATGCCCTGGCTGCTAATTCCAACAGCACCCTGCCATAGTGTCCCTTGCCCCTTTTTTAGAGACTTTTGGGGGGTGGGAATTGGGAGTTGTGATTTTTGGGGACTTTTGAAGGACAATCGTTGGGGTTAGGGAGGGTCTTGCGGGAGATTCTTTTGTTAGGGCTATAAAAATATACTTTTTGAAACTTTATCTGACCATACCTGTTTTTTACTGCTTTTGAGTCTGGTGGGTGGGGGTTTAACATAACAGTAAGTTTGTTTTCCTGAATAGTCCTAGGACTTTAGTAGTACTACCGTCAATCAAATCTCTTGTCTCTCCTAATACTCCATTATACTACCTCCAACCAAACGCCTATCTTACCTGTAATTTCTGTTTGCAAGTAGGGCTAGGCCCAGGGCTGGCTCCACGGGAAACAGCAAATAAGGTTGGCAATCCTGGGCGGATAAAATTTCCTCATAGCGGTGGTACTAGTGGTGTGACACAGTGGCAGTTGCTTGCCTATGAAAAAAAGAAAATGAAATCTGGTTTGTCCTCCTGAGCAATACAAAGGTACAATACAGAATATAGCAGGTGACAGAAGTACACTAGAACAGTGCCACGTTGTAGCCTAACAAATGTTAAAGTATAACTAATTCGGTTGAAGTTCTTTGACATTAGCCATGGGTCTTTGTCAAGCAGAGTAAGAATATATCCTCGGATTTCTTCACCAGCCTGTTGCTATCACCTTATCCTCCCCAGCAAGTGTGTGGATTTATTGCTGTAATTTAGTCACACATCAATCAAAACCACACAGCCCGGGGGAAGAGGGTTAGGGTTTGAAAAATGGATGGGTACGGGGGTTTTTGGGAAAGGTTTTGGGAGACAAGAAAAAGTAGCACAGCATGGACGAACAATTGTGAACATAAACAAATCTTTGGGTACAAACCTATCCATTAATCTTTGAAAGTGCATACACTACTGTAACTGCATGCATGTCAGTTAAAAGTAATTAGTACTTTCGACAACTGTGGAAGAAAGAATGCGACAGTACAGGGCGTGGGTGGAAATATTGATAACTATATTCAACATAAGGTCTCTGTAGCCAGATACCTGAGAGCCTTGCTGGTCACTATAAATCCATTCACAACAACACTCAATGGGGTTGGTCTGGAAGGTGTCAGGTTTACTCCCCGTGATCCAGTCGATGCAAATATGGTTCCACCTCCAAATGTCACCAACACCCAGAAGTGTAAACACAGGGTGTTCGAGGCATTAGGCGGGGGAGAAAAATAACAAACTAAAATAAAAAATGTGGGATGGGTAAAGGTAGGGTCAGCAGGGAAAGGATACCTGTAACAGAAGACAAGACAGGCATCAGTGAAGTGCTGTCCTAACATACAAGGGTACTCTCATATAGTCTCACTAAATAGTCTGCAAGTCTCCCGCCTACTCATGGGAAATGTAGTTTCATAGTACGGTAGGCGCTTAGGGGCTGCGTAACCTGACAGAAGGTATAGTAGATAGAAAAGGAGAAATTGCTTTTTTTCTAGGTGTCCCCTCACTCACCAGGGTTGCCCCTTGGTGACATGCTTCATCATTGGGGCCATCCCAGTCCTCTACGGCCTGGGGCGTGCTGCGACTTGCGAATTACGTAGGAGCACTTACAAATGACTATGTGTGGTGCAGATGTGATAGTGGAGTGGACTAAGTGATGTGTTAAGGGATCAATGTAGAAGCAGAGAGAGAGCCAAGAAATGCAGTCACAGTCAGAGAAAAAGGCAAGGGATACTGTATCTATGTGGTTGTAGTGGTCCTGTTGGAAGTGGTAAGTAAGTTGCCCGCAGAAAAAAAATCCTCCTATTAGCGGCACTCCTCCATTGCAGCCGACGCTTCGTCCATCGATGTTGGTCACCAGAAGACACCCTGTCCACTGCCTGCCTGATGCTGAATTGTGGCTCGCTACTGTGAAGCCTGACTCCATCCTTTTTTCCCCATTGCAGAGACTGAAACCCGGCCTGTAATTATTCAACGAAAAACAGGAAGTGATATAATATTACAACACCACTGATAAATAAATATAAGGTATGTAGGCTGTGGAGTGCAAAAAGTCACAATTTGTTTTTCCTAGTAGACAGTACAATGTTTTTGAAAGTGCGTACTCTGAGTCACCTTTTGAAGGATAAATAAGTATGGGCAAATTAATGTATCGGATCTTGCCCCTCAAGCTAGGTGTACTGTAAACTGTGTTTTAGAACAAAATTAGATCTTCCTAGCAGTGCTCCCACCCAGACCCTTACTAAAGCCAGTCGCAAAAATGTAGAAGACCCCCAATCAAATCTCAAAAAACGAGGCCTAGCAGAAAACTGGTGACAAAACTTACTTTGAAAGTAAAAGTAGGCCGAAGTACCCTAATTACCCATTACCCACCGTGGATTGCATTCAAACCACTTGCAAGCAACCAAGCAAAAGTAGCCATAGCCAGCATCGCTCCAAGACTCGAAATCCCCCCCACTCAAACACATGCAATAGAAATACTGCTAACCCTAACGAACCCTAAGTTAAGAATAGTGGCAAAGGCTTTCTTTAACTATGCCAAATCCCCCCTTTCCCACCATGGATTTTCTTCAAATGACTTGCAACCAAAATTACACATTCTCACGAGTGCTCTAAGACCCCAGAACTCAGTTTGAAAAATCTAGAACACCCCGAAACACATGCAATCCTGCTGCTAGGGCTAACCCTAACGAACCCTAAGTTACAAAAAGTGCCAAAACTAAAGGCTTTTCCGCGCGGATTTTGTCCCAACCACTTCTACCCGGTATTAGACCTTCCCAGGAATGCCCCAAGACCCGGCAACCCACCCGCCAAGAAGCGTAACACCCCCAAACAGGCCAAAAGCAAAATCTCATACTTGCAATATTTCTGGGCCTTCGGTCCAAACGCGCTGCGTAGCTAGGCCATAAGTCGGGGTTGGCACGACGGATTTCCTGAAAAGCAAATGCAATCAAGATTAGAGTGTCCCAGCAGTGCTCCCAGACCACGAAACTCACCCGCAAACAGACGGAACCCCCCCTAAGAGCACCTCAAAGGCAAGCAAGTCATCAAAAACACACAAAAAATTCCGCCTGGGATTTGGTCCAAAACACTTTTATCCGGTATTAGAGCTTCCCAGCAATGGCCCCAGAGCCGTCAACCCAGGAGAAAACGAGTAGAAGACCCCCAAACAGCCAAAGAGCAAAAGTACAAAAATGGGGACTTAGTCACTTTTTCACAAATTTCCCAAATCACTCCGCGCGCGCTCTGCAGCTAGGCCCTAAGTCCCCTCAGCCACCATGGATTTGCTTCAAACCTCTTGCAAAGTAAAGTATATATAGCCAGCAGTGCTCCCACACCACGAAACTCACCCACAAACACCAGGAAGCCCCCCAAACAGGCCCCCGAAAACGCTACATAGAGCAAAATGTCAGAAATAGCCCAAAAAAAAATCGGCCTGGATTTTGTCCCAACCACTTCTACCCGGTATTAGACCTTCCCAGGAATGCCCCAAGACCCGGCAACCCACCCGCCAAGAAGCATAACACCCCCAAACAGGCCAAAAGCAAAATCTCATACTTGCAATATTTCTGGGCCTTCGGTCCAAACGCGCTGCGTAGCTAGGCCATAAGTCGGGGTTGGCACGACGGATTTCCTGAAAAGCAAATGCAATCAAGATTAGAGTGTCCCAGCAGTGCTCCCAGACCACGAAACTCACCCACAAACACCAGGAAGCCCCCCAAACAGGCCCCCGAAAACGCTACATAGAGCAAAATGTCAGAAATAGCCCAAAAAAAAATCGGCCTGGATTTTGTCCCAACCACTTCTACCCGGTATTAGACCTTCCCAGGAATGCCCCAAGACCCGGCAACCCACCCGCCAAGAAGCGTAACACCCCCAAACAGGCCAAAAGCAAAATCTCATACTTGCAATATTTCTGGGCCTTCGGTCCAAACGCGCTGCGTAGCTAGGCCATAAGTCGGGGTTGGCACGACGGATTTCCTGAAAAGCAAATGCAATCAAGATTAGAGTGTCCCAGCAGTGCTCCCAGACCACGAAACTCACCCGCAAACAGACGGAACCCCCCCTAAGAGCACCTCAAAGGCAAGCAAGTCATCAAAAACACAAAAAAAATTCCGCCTGGGATTTGGTCCAAAACACTTTTATCCGGTATTAGAGCTTCCCAGCAATGGCCCCAGAGCCGTCAACCCAGGAGAAAACGAGTAGAAGACCCCCAAACAGCCAAAGAGCAAAAGTACAAAAATGGGGACTTAGTCACTTTTTCACAAATTTCCCAAATCACTCCGCGCGCGCTCTGCAGCTAGGCCCTAAGTCCCCTCAGCCACCATGGATTTGCTTCAAACCTCTTGCAAAGTAAAGTATATATAGCCAGCAGTGCTCCCACACCACGAAACTCACCCACAAACACCAGGAAGCCCCCCAAACAGGCCCCCGAAAACGCTACATAGAGCAAAATGTCAGAAATAGCCCAAAAAAAAATCGGCCTGGATTTTGTCCCAACCACTTCTACCCGGTATTAGACCTTCCCAGGAATGCCCCAAGACCCGGCAACCCACCCGCCAAGAAGCATAACACCCCCAAACAGGCCAAAAGCAAAATCTCATACTTGCAATATTTCTGGGCCTTCGGTCCAAACGCGCTGCGTAGCTAGGCCATAAGTCGGGGTTGGCACGACGGATTTCCTGAAAAGCAAATGCAATCAAGAATAGAGTGTCCCAGCAGTGCTCCCAGACCACGAAACTCACCCACAAACACCAGGAAGCCCCCCAAACAGGCCCCCGAAAACGCTACATAGAGCAAAATGTCAGAAATAGCCCAAAAAAAAATCGGCCTGGATTTTGTCCCAACCACTTCTACCCGGTATTAGACCTTCCCAGGAATGCCCCAAGACCCGGCAACCCACCCGCCAAGAAGCATAACACCCCCAAACAGGCCAAAAGCAAAATCTCATACTTGCAATATTTCTGGGCCTTCGGTCCAAACGCGCTGCGTAGCTAGGCCATAAGTCGGGGTTGGCACGACGGATTTCCTGAAAAGCAAATGCAATCAAGATTAGAGTGTCCCAGCAGTGCTCCCAGACCACGAAACTCACCCGCAAACACCAGGAAGCCCCCCAAACAGGCCCCCGAAAACGCTACATAGAGCAAAATGTCAGAAATAGCCCAAAAAAAAATCGGCCTGGATTTTGTCCCAACCACTTCTACCCGGTATTAGACCTTCCCAGGAATGCCCCAAGACCCGGCAACCCACCCGCCAAGAAGCATAACACCCCCAAACAGGCCAAAAGCAAAATCTCATACTTGCAATATTTCTGGGCCTTCGGTCCAAACGCGCTGCGTAGCTAGGCCATAAGTCGGGGTTGGCACGACGGATTTCCTGACAAGCAAATGCAATCAAGATTAGAGTGTCCCAGCAGTGCTCCCAGACCACGAAACTCACCCACAAACACCAGGAAGCCCCCCAAACAGGCCCCCGAAAACGCTACATAGAGCAAAATGTCAGAAATAGCCCAAAAAAAAATCGGCCTGGATTTTGTCCCAACCACTTCTACCCGGTATTAGACCTTCCCAGGAATGCCCCAAGACCCGGCAACCCACCCACCAAGAAGCATAACACCCCCAAACAGGCCAAAAGCAAAATCTCATACTTGCAATATTTCTGGGCCTTCGGTCCAAACGCGCTGCGTAGCTAGGCCATAAGTCGGGGTTGGCACGACGGATTTCCTGAAAAGCAAATGCAATCAAGATTAGAGTGTCCCAGCAGTGCTCCCAGACCACGAAAGTCACCCGCAAACACCAGGAAGCCCCCCAAACAGGCCCCCGAAAACGCTACATAGAGCAAAATGTCAGAAATAGCCCAAAAAAAAATCGGCCTGGATTTTGTCCCAACCACTTCTACCCGGTATTAGACCTTCCCAGGAATGCCCCGAGACCCGGCAACCCACCCGCCAAGAAGCATAACACCCCCAAACAGGCCAAAAGCAAAATCTCATACTTGCAATATTTCTGGGCCTTCGGTCCAAACGCGCTGCGTAGCTAGGCCATAAGTCGGGGTTGGCACGACGGATTTCCTGACAAGCAAATGCAATCAAGATTAGAGTGTCCCAGCAGTGCTCCCAGACCACGAAACTCACCCACAAACACCAGGAAGCCCCCCAAACAGGCCCCCGAAAACGCTACATAGAGCAAAATGTCAGAAATAGCCCAAAAAAAAATCGGCCTGGATTTAGTCCCAACCACTTCTACCCGGTATTAGACCTTCCCAGGAATGCCCCAAGACCCGGCAACCCACCCGCCAAGAAGCATAACACCCCCAAACAGGCCAAAAGCAAAATCTCATACTTGCAATATTTCTGGGCCTTCGGTCCAAACGCGCTGCGTAGCTAGGCCATAAGTCGGGGTTGGCACGACGGATTTCCTGAAAAGCAAATGCAATCAAGATTAGAGTGTCCCAGCAATGCTCTCAGACCACGAAACTCACCCACAAACAGACGGAACCCCCCCTAAGAGCACCTCAAAGGCAAGCAAGTCATCAAAAACACAAAAAATTTTCCGCCTCGGATTTGGCACAAACCACTTTTAGTGCTTCCCAGCAATGGCCCCAGACCCGTCAACTCACCTGCAAAGAGGTAGAACAACACCCCCACAAGTGCTGAGTCTTTCTTCATTGGGCGTAAACCAGCCCTCTGCTTTGATGGAAATAGGAGTCTGGAGGAGGAGGATAGAGGAGCATGTTCTTCTGAACTTGTGAACCTGAGGAATGCAGACTGCGGCACCTTCAAATAAATTAGCAAACAAGTGAAGACAGTTCTGCTGATGGGCTTGTTTTTGTGATTATCTGATTAAAGTTTGAATTATATTAACTGTGCACAACAAAGAAAGACAGACACACAGGAATAAAAGTGAATAAGGATGAAAAAGAAAGTTATTGATTCGTTGTCTCATTTTCAGGGCTCGAAGTCGGTATCACGGTCCAGGAATAAGAATAAGGCTTCGTCATCATACTCTGCGAATTCAGCCAGGGTGAGGTCAGTGCCACCTGACAGAGTAGAAATTCCCTCATCTATGGTGCTGGCCACCTCCTCTTCATCCGGCACGCTCTCTCGTACTCTTATATCTGGTGGTATGAGGTGCTGATTCATCTTGATCATTGTTAACCTCTCCACATTTTTGGGCGAGAGGCGGCTCCGTTTGGGAGTTACAATCCCACCAGCCGCACTGAAAACCCGTTCAGAAGACACACTTGCGAGTGGGCAAGACAAGTAGTTTAAAGCCAGGTTGGTGAGCTGTGGCCACAATTCTTTTTTCCCATGCCAATACGCCAATGGGTCAGAATTAACATAGACCTCTGTGGAGTCATTCAGATAGTCCTTCACCATCGACTCAAGGTCCTCCTCCAAGGTTCCTCCACTTTGCGTAGCTCTTGCTGTGCCTCTGACCTTTTGAGAACCAAACCCACGCAGAGCTAGCCAATCCTCTTCAGCCTCCAATGTTTCTGTTGTCTTTCGTGCAGATGATCCGGTTGCCGGTGTCTTTAACGGCTGAGAGGTCACTTGTGCCACAGCCACAGGTGCAGAAGTGGATTGTTTTGACTGGGGATGGCCTGCTGATGTACTGCCATTTCCTTCAATTTCCAGCCGTTCTGTTTCAAACTTCTTGGCTGACAAGGCTAGCCAACGTTTGTACTTTGTAACATCTTCATCAGCAAAAGGAAAGAATGCTCTGCCTGCCAGCGCCTTTTTGTAGCGTGGATCCAGAATAGTAGCACAAATGTAATGCTGTTCTGAGTGGATCTTTTTAAGACGTTCATCACCTTGTAGGAGCTCTAATAATTGCTCAGCCAGAAGCAAAGAGTCTTTCTTTTTGTCATCTTTTCGAAACACAGAACACACCTCCTTCAGTTGGTCCTCCAGCATGTACAACAATGGGATAGCTTTTCCCAAATTAGAGTCCTCCTTGCTGACTGCACGTGTGAAGACCTCAAAAGGACGAAGCATGCGTGTTAGGCTTTCAACTATGTTCCATTGCGGCCCACCCATCCTCAGCTCCTCTATACCCTCTTTCAAGAAATATTGATCGAGTTGCGTATACTGCTCATACAGACGCTCAAGCATGTAGAAGGTTGAGTTCCAACGTGTTACCACCTCCTGGATGAGTGCTTTCACTGGCATTTGACATTGATATAGCATGCTCCTCAGCTGCTTGCGGGCCTTAAAAGAATGCCTGAAATGCTTGCAAAATTTTCGGCAGTTCTCCAATACACTGTACGCTGCACTGCGTTTATTACCCAAGAATTTTTGGACAACCAGGTTTATACAGTGCGCCAAACACGGCACTCTGAAATAGTAACCGTCCCTCATGGCCTTAACTATATTGGAGCCATTGTCCGTGGAAACATAACCAACCTTGCGTTTTAGTGGGGACAGACAGTTAAGGACCTTTGTGTTAAAGACATCCAAAATGTTTTCTGCTGTGTGACGTTTCTCCAAACCAAACATGGCTAGTGTTGCATGTTTCCGAGCACCTTTAAAAACAATGTTAGTGTCAACACCTGAGTTTAGCTTTGCTTTAGCCCCTGAAAAAGAGACCCAGTGTGCAGTGATGCACATGTAATCAGCGCCTGCGCCACTGGTCCACATGTCTGTTGTCAGATGTATAGTGTGAACAGCACTCTTCTGCAAAGCTGCCCCAATCACCTTCAGAACATCTTCATGTAGTGCTGGAACCGCAACTCGGGCAAAATAGAACCGGCTAGGAACCTTCCATTTAGGGCAGAGCGCTGTCACTAATTCTAGAAAACCAACCCCTTCTACAAAAGAAAAAGGGAGAAGGTCCAGAGCTAGCATTTTAGCCAGCTTAGTGTTATACAGACGGGTCATTGGGTGGTTGCGTTCATATTGCGCTTCTGTAAACAACATCTTTTTAATGTTGCCCTGGACCAATGATTTACGGGATGATGATGATCTCTTCGACCCAGTTACGCTCGCTGATGAACTTTTCCGCATTGATGTCTCACTCTCTCCCACACTCTTAGTGTGGCTCCCATGGGGTGTGCTGCTGACATGGGAACTGGGTGTAAGTGAAGTGTTTGAATCGTCTTCTTCTACCTCCTCGTCATCAGCAGATGACAAATCAACGTTTTCATTACGTGCAATTCCGGCTTTCTTGACCGCCTCTAGGTGCGGAAACCATTCGACAGCGTGCCTTCTCTCAAGATGACCTCTCTGGCCTCCGGTACCATAGTTAGAACCAAGCTTACCACGACTAAATCGAAGCTTACAAAGGCTACAAATGGCTACGTTTTCCTTTTTTGGGCAAACACTAAAGAAGTCCCAAACTGGAGACTTGAAATGTCTTCGGGGGCCGGAGGAGGCGGCGATACTGGTGGTGGTGGTCCTGCTGCTAATGACAGATGAAGTGGAGGATGTGGATTGCCGAACTTCAGTACGTTTTGCACTTTCACCACCACGAATTGAGGTCGAGGACGAGGTGGGTACCTTCTTGCGAAGAAATATGGAAGCGGTAGGTTTTGGTGTACTACTTAACTCCAAATCTAATGATTCCATTTCCATTGCCTCCTCGCCGACATCATCATCACGCTCAGCAGCTTCTCGGGATAGGGTCAAAATGTCTCTTTGCTGCATGCCCGGTGGGGCTGCAGTGACCTTTGTGATGACTGGCTCGTCGTCATCGTGAGAGGCTTCATCACCAGCAGTATCTGTCACTTCTTGTTGAGACTCATCACACTCCATAGGTTTGAGTTTTTGGACGACCTTCCTTTTACGCTTAGGAGGTACCGGTGTCAGATCATGGTGTGCCTCTGCCTCACTGTCAGACCGCAGTTGTGGTTCCCAAGACAGATCACTTGCACCAGAACGAGGTGGGCTTGAAGAAGATGTAGACACCCCCCTTGATCTTTTCCTTGCTAGGGATGTGGAAGACAATGAATGATCATCAGGAGGAGTGGCTTCCAATGATACCTCAGCTTCATTGTCGATTTCCAAATGTGCCCCTACTTCGGGAGGAACAACTATTGTGGGCACTTGTGAACGTCCATGCACCTTTGCTTGCGCATCTCCTTTTGCTGCCTCTCCTTCCACATGTACTTGGGCGTGTACTTGCACATGGTGTTGTTGTTGCGGCTGTGGTTGTTCAACACTTGTCAGATGAGTTACAACAACCTGTGTTGATTCAGGGACATTGCTGCTACTTTCTTGCGATGAGCCAACATCACTGGTCGATGGTGATTGGAGAAGTACACTGACTGCCTCTGAAGCACTCAAGGGCTTTGACTTAAGTTGGCGTGGTGGTGGAGGCACTGAACCCAATGGAGCAGGGGTGCTGCTCTCAGGTTGGTCCCCAGCAGATCCTGCTGCTGCAGGCGTACTTTTTTTTTTGCTCCCAAAAAAAGTGGCGGGTGGCACACCAGCCTCCTTGGTAACTTGCTTCTTCTGCTCCTTACTAGCAACTTTCTTGCTAGAGGAGCTACGGAGAACTTTCTTTGGGGGCGGGGCCATCTTCTTCAGAGCAGGTCAGACAGCAGGCCGCAGTTGCACGAATTGTAGAGTTGTCTGAGGCCAGACGTGACGTCGCGTGACGTTATGCTGCACACACACACCGCTGCAGGACTTCTTCCTGGCACTGGTGGTTCTCTTGAGTCTTGTGCACCTAAAAAAAATGGAAGACAGAGGAACATCAGTTCAGTTATAGAGCACAAAAAAATCGAAAAACACTGCAAAATCAGCACAATCCCAATCCATCCATGCCCTCCATAATGTTTAAATTCAAGACAACCCACAGAAAGACTAGGCCCATGCAAGACTCACTACCCCTGGGCATAAATAAAGGTTGAAAAGTAGGCAAAATGGTTGGAGGCCTAACAACAAAGCCTGCATTCAAAATGGCCACTTGCCTGCCAGCACATGGCCAGTGCCTGTAGCTGCACTCAAAATGGCCACCAGCCACATGGCATGTCCCTCCCCATGAACACCCCCAAAAATCGAAAAACACTGCAAAATCAGCACAATCCCATTCCATCCATGGCCTCCATGATGTTTAAATTCAAGACAGCCCACAGAAAGACTAGGCCCATGCTAGACTCAAATACCCCTGGTGAAAAGGCCACAAGTACAGGCCCAAAAATCGAAAAACACTGCAAAATCAGCACAATCCTATTCCATCCATGGCCTCCATGATGTTTAAATTCAAGACAGCCCACAGAAAGACTAGGCCCATGCTAGACTCAAATACCCCTGGTGAAAAGGCCACAAGTACAGGCCCAAAAATCGAAAAACACTGCAAAATCAGCACAATCCTATTCCATCCATGGCCTCCATGATGTTTAAATTCAAGACAGCCCACAGAAAGACTAGGCCCATGCTAGACTCAAATACCCCTGGTGAAAAGGCCACAAGTACAGGCCCAAAAATCGAAAAACACTGCAAAATCAGCACAATCCTATTCCATCCATGGCCTCCATGATGTTTAAATTCAAGACAGCCCACAGAAAGACTAGGCCCATGCTAGACTGAAATACCCCTGGTGAAAAGGCCACAAGTACAGGCCCAAAAATCGAAAAACACTGCAAAATCAGCACAATCCCATTCAATCCATGGCCTCCATGATGTTTAAATTCAAGACAACCCACAGAAATACTAGGCCCATGCAAGACTCACTACCCCTGGGCATAAATAAAGGTTGAAAAGTAGGCAAAATGGTTGGAGGCCTAACAACAAAGCCTGCATTCAAAATGGCCACTTGCCTGCCAGCACATGGCCAGTGCCTGTAGCTGCACTCAAAATGGCCACCAGCCACATGGCATGTCCCTCCCCATGAACACCCCCAAAAATCGAAAAACACTGCAAAATCAGCACAATCCCATTCCATCCATGGCCTCCATGATGTTTAAATTCAAGACAGCCCACAGAAAGACTAGGCCCATGCTAGACTCAAATACCCCTGGTGAAAAGGCCACAAGTACAGGCCCAAAAATCGAAAAACACTGCAAAATCAGCACAATCCTATTCCATCCATGGCCTCCATGATGTTTAAATTCAAGACAGCCCACAGAAAGACTAGGCCCATGCTAGACTCAAATACCCCTGGTGAAAAGGCCACAAGTACAGGCCCAAAAATCGAAAAACACTGCAAAATCAGCACAATCCTATTCCATCCATGGCCTCCATGATGTTTAAATTCAAGACAGCCCACAGAAAGACTAGGCCCATGCTAGACTGAAATACCCCTGGTGAAAAGGCCACAAGTACAGGCCCAAAAATCGAAAAACACTGCAAAATCAGCACAATCCCATTCAATCCATGGCCTCCATGATGTTTAAATTCAAGACAACCCACAGAAATACTAGGCCCATGCAAGACTCACTACCCCTGGGCATAAATAAAGGTTGAAAAGTAGGCAAAATGGTTGGAGGCCTAACAACAAAGCCTGCATTCAAAATGGCCACTTGCCTGCCAGCACATGGCCAGTGCCTGTAGCTGCACTCAAAATGGCCACCAGCCACATGGCATGTCCCTCCCCATGAACACCCCCAAAAATCGAAAAACACTGCAAAATCAGCACAATCCCATTCCATCCATGGCCTCCATGATGTTTAAATTCAAGACAGCCCACAGAAAGACTAGGCCCATGCTAGACTCAAATACCCCTGGTGAAAAGGCCACAGGTACAGGCCCAAAAATCGAAAAACACTGCAAAATCAGCACAATCCTATTCCTTTTATAGGATAGTTAAAGTTTATTTATTATGATACGGAACTCATTTTGAGGTCCACATAAAAACAACATATACATACAAAGCACAAATATTAAAATAGAAGGAAAGCAAAAAGATAATTTCATCATAATCACAAGAAATATCTTAATACAAGTCCAAAAAACATTTAAAAAAGTTGTACAGTCTAAAAACAAACATTTCATTAGGAGGTTTGATTAAGGCTGCCTTAAATGAAGACGCTGATAGTATATTAAGTTGTAAGCAGATTGATCTTAACCATCTACGCCTGCATGGCATCAGTATAGGGCAAACGAACATCACGTGATCTAAATCCTGATCGTGTAATTGGCAAAGATCACAGCGTGCCGAACAACCATACCAGCTGGCTTGTAAAACTTTTAGTGGAAGCAAATTATGTCTTAATAAGTACACCAGGCGTCTCACGCCATGGGGGATGTTCCAGTACATATATGGTTGAGCTTTCCGCAGGTTATAAGATTCAATAACAGGCGTACAACCTTTTTTCATTAAACAAAAGTCTCTATCAAGACAAAACCCCAATTCCCAAGAGGCTGACTTCAAAATTGTTTTTAATTGATGAGAGGAGAGTGAAAATAAAGTCTCCTCATCCAGCTTCAATTGTAACACAGCAAATCTGAAATTTTTTACAATTGAAGAGAAGCCATTAAAAGATCCTAGCAATTCCTTTTTTATCAGGTCTCTCAAGGTATTGGGTTCACCTTTAGATAATGCTACTACCCAACGTATGATACTAGCAAGACCTTGAACCCTACTGCTGCGTAAACCCAATTCCTGACGCAAGGAAGCAGTCGAATTTACAGTGCCAACAGACATTAAACTCCGAAGAATTTTTCCCTCTGCCGAGTTTAAAAAACTCCATTTTTTTGGATCAACTAATTCAATGCCATATAACAGGGAGGCTGGTACTTTCGCTCTAAAAACATCTAACAAAATAGAGAAATGCCTTCTACCTGTGGCTTTATATAGGGAGACTAGGCTCTTTCCCTGGGAGATCGCCTTCCGGGAATTATTGTCTATGTGTGATTTGTCACTTAGATTGTGAGTGACAATTTTACCTAAAAAGGTATAAGATTTCACACATTCTAGTTTTTCCCCCCCTACAACCCATGGAAAGGTAAAACATTTAGGCTTCTTTCTACCTGAAAAACAAATTATCTTGCTTTTTGCCGTATTTATTGATAGAAAATGACTTTCGGCGTATTTATGAAGTGCGTGCAATCGGTCATTTAGGCCCTTTGGGGTGAGGTCCAAAATTAAGATGTCATCTGCATACATCAAGCATGCAATTTGAACACCCCCCAAAGATGGGGCAATACCGGCACATGCAGAAAGAGCGATGGGTAAATCAGCAGTGTACAATGAGAATAGCAATGGAGCCAAAAGGCAACCTTGCTTCAACCCATTAGATGTTTGGATTAATTTGGAAGCGCCGCGATCACCTCCAAGTAAGACTCTGCACCAGGTGTCAGAATATAGGGCGCGGACCAAATTAATTAGGGAAGCAGGCATACCAAGATTAACTAACTTTCTCCACAGCAGATTTCTATCTACTTTATCAAACGCGGTGGTAAAGTCAATAAAGGCGCCATAAACCTGACCACCCCGCACTGTCACATATTTTTCATTGATAACTTGCAATGCGGTCAGGTTATCTAAGGTTCCATGATTTCGTCTGAAACCTGTTTGCTCCAGAGGCAGAATATTATGTTCAAATACCCAATCGTTAATTAAAGAAAGCACACACTTTGCAAACACCTTGCCGATGGCATCAAGCAGGGCAATTTGCCGATAATTTTGTGGGAGATCTCTTGCCCCTTTTTTATATAAAGGGACAATAATGCTTCCTTTCCAGGAGGGGGGGACTGTTCCGTTAGAAAAACAGAATTTAAACACGGGAAAGAGTATTTTACTCCAGAGTTCACTCTGCTTTTTTAATACTAGTATTGGGATTTTATCAGGCCCCATCGCCCCAGAGGAACGCATATTCTTAATGGCACATTCGATTTCTTTTTCTGTCGGACCGTCAAGTATAGCCGCAGCATCTTCAAATTCAACATTAATACCTTGAGACTTATTATTACTGTACAACTTTTCAATATAGTGAACCCATACCTGTTCCTCGATGGCAATGGGCGTAGAACTGGCTCTAGTACCGCATCCTTTGCCAATTAAGGACCAAAAGGTCTTACTTTGATGATTAAAAGAAGCTTCCCTCAATTGAATCCAGAGGTCATCTTCCTTAGAGCGTTTTAAGCGAGCCTTGAGTCTAACTCTCCTTCTTTTCAGGGTAGATAACCTAAACTTAGCTTCTCGAGTAAAACATAAAAATTGCCCCCTTGTAATTTTATTTATTTCTCTATTTATAGCCCGCAGAGGGTAAGGAGCTACAAGGGACTGTTTCCCACCTGATTTCTCTTTTGCACAAGCTGTTACAGAGTCTAAAAATTTTACAAAACAATACAACTCTTTCCCCTCCCAAAGAGGAAGATTCTCGACAGTATTACAGAAGAGAGGTGCCAGGTTTTCCACCGTACTGATGTTCCAAAAACATTTCCCTGTGCTGGAGTCAAAATTCACAGAATCTATATCCAGCCTCCATGGAACCACTTTCTGAAGACTAATAGAAACAGAAAGCATCAATACATTATGGTCACTAAGATTCGATTCAATGACCTTCATATCTTTTAATAGGTGAAAACCGGCATAATCTATCATGATAAAATCAATAATAGATTTTCCCTTATTAGATTTATGAGTAAAAGCTGCCGGAATATCAGACGGAAGCCTCCCATTTACAATTAAGCAGTCCGCATTATGTAAACCGTCTAAAATAAGTTTACCTCTTTTGTCAGTTTTAATATTTGGGGGAAATTGAGCTGAAGGTATATTCAGAGACTCTTCCAACGGAATATTTCTAAACAACTCCAACCCACTGTTAGATACCTTACAATTTAGATCCCCAAACATTAACACATGCGGAGTAGGTGAGGTCTCCAAAACTTTTGTTAAGAAAGTGAATAAAGTTTTTAAACCATTATTAAAACAACAATTGGGAGGAATATAAATATTTAGCACAATCAGCAATCTATTAGGACAATCTTCAAAAACATCTTTCAAAGTTATTGCTTGAAACATTTTTCCTGGATCCAAATAAT
Source organism: Lissotriton vulgaris (assembly GCF_964263255.1). Classification (NCBI taxonomy): domain Eukaryota; kingdom Metazoa; phylum Chordata; class Amphibia; order Caudata; family Salamandridae; genus Lissotriton; species Lissotriton vulgaris. Next base: position 1,951,784,552 of record NC_141685.1, on the reverse strand, counting down.
GAGTAAAGTTCCATTGCAATCTGTTAGATAATAAACATGCTAATCCTCCCTTAGCATGGCCTCTTCTAGTGCTGGTTGCGCTACAATCCAAAACAAAATAATCTTTATCCAAAATAACACTTCCATCAACCCAAGTTTCTTGCAAGCAGATTATATCTGCCTTTTGAGCATGAAGGAAACCCAATTTATCCTTATTATCTTTAAAACCGGCCGTGTTCCATGAGATAAATCTCAGCTCCCTGTTAAAAATTGGAATCCTGACTGGAGCGGGGAGCGGATTTACTCGCAAGAACTCCCGGGAGCCAACTCCATTTAAATTGATCATCCTTCACTGTTTGTTTGAGGGGAGGGTTTTTATAAGAAACCAGCCTTTCATTGCTAGCCACACAAACTTTTAGGTTCTCAGATCCGAGATTAGACCAATCTGACAATCGCGCATCAAAATTGGAGGAAAATGATAATGCGGGATTAGCCGCACTATTTACAATACGTTTTTCCCCAAAATGAGGCAACACATCTATCCCTCTAATTTGTAATTCCTCAGCCCATTGTAAAACAAGATTCAACACAACTTTTGAATAAAATTTCACCCTTGTTGATCTTAAAGGTTTCCCCGCATAAGATTTGAGGAGGAGTACAACATCTAGATCGGAGGTTTGAACTAATTTCAAACCCTCGATCTCTTTAAAACAGAGTAACAGGGCAGATCTATTCAAAATTAAATCTGGTTCAAAAAGGGGCGAGAAATCAAGGAATAATGTATCCACAATTGTTTTTTCCTTTGGAAGGACAACTGTCGTTAAGGATGGAGCCTGAAAGGGTACTGCTATAGGGTTTAAATTAGAAGGGGGTAGAATAACAAAAGGTGGGGTAATCTTGGATAAAACTTGGCAAGGATCTTGACTAACCTTACAATAGGAAAAGGGATTAGTAGATGGGAGAGGAACCTTCGGAAGAAAGGGATTAGTTAAGTTTACTGGACCTAACCCAGAGGAGGTGGCATCTTCTTTAGGCGATACCACCCTAATTTCAACCTTAGGGGTAAGACACTGCTCCGCCTGCGGGGGGTCATCTATATTTACCTCCACATTATTATCAAAAAGAAGTTTCCTCTGTCTTTTTTTAGCAAACCTACGAATAGGTTTCCTCTTCTTCATTCTAATCTTTTTATGTTTCTGAGAACTCGTATTTCCCATCAATCCCGTTTTTCCTTTAGGAATTTCCTCTTCCTTTTTTGATGGCAAAGAAAATATTGGAAAGAGGGAAGGCAAATCAGATTTGACATCAGGAGGGGGAGTTGTTATTACTTCTATCTCGTCTCTAAGCGGGGCTATACAATTAGCGCCAGCCGAAACCGCTTTAGAGGATTTAGAGATAGTTGAGAGTACTATGGGCTGCCTTTCCTTTTGACTTTCTAACAAAGGAGAAGAAAGCTCTACATCCAACTCTACTGAAGAACAAGGAGGACTTATTTTCTGTGGCATCAACCGTGGGGCCACTGGACTAGAAGGATCTGATACTAGTTCTTCTCTGTTTAATATCAGAACTTGCAGAATCTGTGTTACGGTATCGAAGATACATTCCGAGCCTCCCACAAATTTTTCCAGCAATCTTAAGATCGAAGACAAGACTGATTCCAGAGATGATAAGGAGTTAGAAATTAGTCTCCCGTTAATATTTGGAGAACCCTCCGCTAAATTGTTCAACACAGGGCCTGAACAGGTTGTAAGATTTAATTGTGGGAGGGAGAAATCCAATTTATTAGAGGGAGTACTACTTAGGGGACCAGTACTTGAAATCGTAATAACTTCCTCCACAGGAACACCTGTAGAGATCCCCTGAAACACTTCCACCCGCGCCCTATGAGCTGTTAAATCAATATCAGGCAGAGTGAATTCATTCCCTACTACAGGGGATATAACTTTAAGTGTTTCTCTTAATGTAACCGATGCTGGAGCAATATCTTCAGATTTTGTAGGCATGCTGCCCGTAGAATTCAGGTAATTATTCTGATTTGGCTGTACATTATTTAAGGACAAAGGTAAGCCCTTTAATTCTTCCGAACTGACTACAATTGGCAAAGATTGACTGGCCACCATACTTAGACTAGAGGAGACATTAATGACCTCATTAACTGACACCGCTACATTGCAACCTGGAATTTCGCTCGTGGACTGTGAATCTGTGGGTTTATCTTTCCCTTTGTCCCAAAGATTAAAGAGCTGACATTGGCCCTTCAACTGCATCGTAGACGCTATTTTGTTTCGTAGGGGATTAGATTTAGTTTTAGACCCAGATCTCCCCACAATCACTCGTCCAGAACGTAATTTTTTAGCCGTCATGAGACTATTTTAAAGGAAAGGGGGGAAAGATTAAGAAAATAGCAATTATATAGTATGATATCAAATTTAACAAAATCGTTAAAATACGAAATCAGCTTGTGAAAACAACAAAACAGGATATATAGCAACTATAAAACCAAGGGAGGGGGCCCAGCCCAGCCTCCTTCGGCCTCTGACGGCCTCAGACGGTCCCGCCCTTGTCCCGGGCTTCTCCCGGCGCGCTCCCGCGCGCTCCCGCGTTGCTGGATTAGGAAGGAGAATTATAGCCGCGCTGAGGCGGGGGAGGAGCCAGCAGGGAGAGCGGGTCAGCTGCTGGTAATGCCGAGTGTCAGGCGCTCCTGGGACTTGAAGTCCACGCCTGACCTCGCTCGCAGCCCTGCGCACCCCACACCACAGAGGCACAGTTGACAAAGATCTTAGAAGTCTTCAGCGCTATTCCAGCAGCGCTGACAAAGTACCCAAACGCGAAGCGGGACCCGCGGAGCGGGTACCGCGAGTTGCTGGCGAAGGAGAATTACAAGAGGAGCAGCTCCAGCGTGCTCACAGTTCGAGGCTCCAACTGCTAAACAAAACGAAGCACAGGTGAGGAAACAGTCAGGAAGGCAGCCGAGCTGGATTTAGCCGCGCTGAGGCGGGGGAGGAGCCAGCAGGGAGAGCGGGTCAGCTGCTGGTAATGCCGAGTGTCAGGCGCTCCTGGGACTTGAAGTCCACGCCTGACCTCGCTCGCAGCCCTGCGCACCCCACACCACAGAGGCACAGTTGACAAAGATCTTAGAAGTCTTCAGCGCTATTCCAGCAGCGCTGACAAAGTACCCAAACGCGAAGCGGGACCCGCGGAGCGGGTACCGCGAGTTGCTGGCGAAGGAGAATTACAAGAGGAGCAGCTCCAGCGTGCTCACAGTTCGAGGCTCCAACTGCTAAACAAAACGAAGCACAGGTGAGGAAACAGTCAGGAAGGCAGCCGAGCTGGATTTAGCCGCGCTGAGGCGGGGGAGGAGCCAGCAGGGAGAGCGGGTCAGCTGCTGGTAATGCCGAGTGTCAGGCGCTCCTGGGACTTGAAGTCCACGCCTGACCTCGCTCGCAGCCCTGCGCACCCCACACCACAGAGGCACAGTTGACAAAGATCTTAGAAGTCTTCAGCGCTATTCCAGCAGCGCTGACAAAGTACCCAAACGCGAAGCGGGACCCGCGGAGCGGGTACCGCGAGTTGCTGGCGAAGGAGAATTACAAGAGGAGCAGCTCCAGCGTGCTCACAGTTCGAGGCTCCAACTGCTAAACAAAACGAAGCACAGGTGAGGAAACAGTCAGGAAGGCAGCCGAGCTGGATTTAGCCGCGCTGAGGCGGGGGAGGAGCCAGCAGGGAGAGCGGGTCAGCTGCTGGTAATGCCGAGTGTCAGGCGCTCCTGGGACTTGAAGTCCACGCCTGACCTCGCTCGCAGCCCTGCGCACCCCACACCACAGAGGCACAGTTGACAAAGATCTTAGAAGTCTTCAGCGCTATTCCAGCAGCGCTGACAAAGTACCCAAACGCGAAGCGGGACCCGCGGAGCGGGTACCGCGAGTTGCTGGCGAAGGAGAATTACAAGAGGAGCAGCTCCAGCGTGCTCACAGTTCGAGGCTCCAACTGCTAAACAAAACGAAGCACAGGTGAGGAAACAGTCAGGAAGGCAGCCGAGCTGGATTTAGCCGCGCTGAGGCGGGGGAGGAGCCAGCAGGGAGAGCGGGTCAGCTGCTGGTAATGCCGAGTGTCAGGCGCTCCTGGGACTTGAAGTCCACGCCTGACCTCGCTCGCAGCCCTGCGCACCCCACACCACAGAGGCACAGTTGACAAAGATCTTAGAAGTCTTCAGCGCTATTCCAGCAGCGCTGACAAAGTACCCAAACGCGAAGCGGGACCCGCGGAGCGGGTACCGCGAGTTGCTGGCGAAGGAGAATTACAAGAGGAGCAGCTCCAGCGTGCTCACAGTTCGAGGCTCCAACTGCTAAACAAAACGAAGCACAGGTGAGGAAAATCCTATTCCATCCATGGCCTCCATGATGTTTAAATTCAAGACAGCCCACAGAAAGACTAGGCCCATGCTAGACTCAAATACCCCTGGTGAAAAGGCCACAAGTACAGGCCCAAAAATCGAAAAACACTGCAAAATCAGCACAATCCCATTCAATCCATGGCCTCCATGATGTTTAAATTCAAGACAACCCACAGAAATACTAGGCCCATGCAAGACTCACTACCCCTGGGCATAAATAAAGGTTGAAAAGTAGGCAAAATGGTTGGAGGCCTAACAACAAAGCCTGCATTCAAAATGGCCACTTGCCTGCCAGCACATGGCCAGTGCCTGTAGCTGCACTCAAAATGGCCACCAGCCACATGGCATGTCCCTCCCCATGAACACCCCCAAAAATCGAAAAACACTGCAAAATCAGCACAATCCCATTCAATCCATGGCCTCCATGATGTTTAAATTCAAGGCAACCCACAGAAAGACTAGGCCCATGCTAGACTCAAATACCCCTGGTGAAAAGGCCACAAGTACAGGCCCAAAAATCGAAAAACACTGCAAAATCAGCACAATCCTATTCCATCCATGGCCTCCATGATGTTTAAATTCAAGACAGCCCACAGAAAGACTAGGCCCATGCTAGACTCAAATACCCCTGGTGAAAAGGCCACAAGTACAGGCCCAAAAATCGAAAAACACTGCAAAATCAGCACAATCCCATTCCATCCATGGCCTCCATGATGTTTAAATTCAAGACAGCCCACAGAAAGACTAGGCCCATGCACCACTCACTACCCCTGGTCAAGGCCCCAACAACAGGTCAAAAATCGAAAAACACAAAATTTTACAAAAAAAAAAAATCGAAAAACACAGAAAAATCAGCACAATCCCAATTCATCTATGGCCTCCATGATGTTTAAGTTCAAGACAACCCACAGAAAGAATCAGTCCACCCACCACTGAGTACCCCTGGGGAAAAGGCCCCAAAACAGCCCAAAAATCGAAAATCCCAAAATTTTAGTTGCAGCAACTGTAATGCCCCAAACAAACTTACTTGTAAAATTTCTAATCCAACAGTGATCCAAAGAAAGTCAAAAAGGCCTCAAATCCAAAGATCCAGCAGCATCCACAAAAAGTAATCCTTCCAGGTCCACATCCGAATGAAAAGTGACCAGGAGATGGACAAAGCACTGGGAGGAGCCTGCTGAACAGGAACAGGAAGTTGAAGACTATGGGGCACTTCCTTCCTCCCACCCCCCTGCCCCCCTCCCCAAAATGGACTCCTCGCTAAAAAAGTGCAGGCAAATGTCAAACTAAGGAGTTATTCACATAAAAATCATCATTTCTAGAAGGTTTATGCTGCTTGCTGGTGGATTTCTTGTGCAGAATTGCAAATTTATATTTTCGCTCGCCGCATCTCAAATCTCGCAATTGCGAAGTACCGCGAGACGTGATCTCGCCGTACTCGCGTTGACAAACTATCGCTGGCAAGCCGCGATGACGTAATCGCGCTCGCCAATTCCCGCGGGATCACACAGCAAGATCCAAAATGGCGCAGCACTCGCAAACTATCGAAAAAAACAACTCGGCAAACGATGATAAACGCCGCGCGCCGCAAAAATTGTATCACCAACGCCGCGCGCCGCCAAAAAAATCCGCTGCGTGCGAATTTGCGGATTTTGCGGGAAATCCGCAAATCTCGCGGATTGCGGATTTCCCGAAAATCCGCAAAATCCGCGAGCGGAACGGATTTTCCGCCCACGCTTAAGAGCCACCCCACGACGCGTCCACGGACCCTTCAGCTGCAACAACTGCAAGTTCACCTGCATCCGGACCTGCCCGACACCAGCACCTGCCAAGCCGAACACCATCAGCAACCACCTCAAGTGCATCCTGCTCAACACCGCTCCGTCCACAGACACGCCATCGAACTCTGGAACCTCCTAGACGCCACAGCCCCTGATGTTGCCTTCATCATGGAGACCTGGATGAACGCCTCCTCAGCGCCCGACATCGCCATCGCCATCCCAGAAGGCTACAAGATCACCCGGAGGGACCGCAACGCCAACCAGGTGGGAGGAGGCATCGCCATCATCCACAAGAACACCATCCGCATCACGACCAGCACCGACAACACCCCACCCTCCGCCGAACACCTGCATTTCCAGATCCACACCGACCCGAAGACCACCCTCAGAGGCACCCTGATCTACCGACCTCCGGGACCACGCACTCAATTCAGCGAGGACATCGCCGACTTCGTCAGCCCGCAAGCCCTCCCCTCCGCGGACTACATCCTCCTGGGGGACTTCAACTTCCACCTGGAGAACAACAACGACTGCAACACCAGCACCCTGCTCGACAACCTCGCCAACCTTGGACTCAAGCAGCTGGTGTCCACCCCCACCCACCTCGCCGGACACACACTCGACGCCATCTTCTCATCCAGCAAAGACATCGCCTTCAGCCACGCCACAGAATTCCACTGGACGGACCACAGATGCATCCACTTCACCTTCAGAAGAACAACGATCCACCACCACCAGCAACAGGTTGCCCGAAGAAGCTGGAACAAGATCACAGCAGACCAGCTCGCCGCTTCCCTGAGCCAGCACCCTCCGGCCAGCTCAGCGAACCCCAGCCAGGCCGCCGACAACCTCTCGAAGTGGATCAGCAAATGCACAGACGAACTCGCCCCTCTGAGGGTCCCGCCCAGCAGACCCGGCAATAAGAGAGCCCCATGGTTCACCGACGAACTCAAAAGCTCCAAGAAGAACTGCAGAGCCCTCGAGAAAGCCTGGAGAAAGGAACCCACGCCGGACAACAGGACCACCCTCAAGCTCGCCACCCGGAAACACCACCAACTGATCCGCACCACCAAGAAAATGGCTTTCAAGAACTGACTGGACGACAACGCACACAACTGCAAGGAACTCTTCAACATCGTGAAAGAGCTCTCCAACCCCAACGCCGGAAACAACGACATCACCCCATTGCAAGACCTCTGCAACTCCCTCGCCACCTACTTCCACAACAAGATCGCGGACATACACAACAGCTTCAGCACCCAACCGACGCACGCCACGACCGCAGCAACGCCACCCACTACCACCCTCCGCGCCTGGACCCCGGTCAACACCGAAGACACCGTCCACATGATGAACTCCATCCACTCCGGATCTCCGACCGACCCCTGCCCTCACCACGTCTTCAACAAAGCCGACGCTGTCATCGCACCCCACTAGCGGGACATCATCAACACCTCATTCGACACCGCCACCTTCCCCGAGAGCTGGAAGCACGCCGAACTCAGCGCTCTACTCAAGAAACCTACAGCAGACCCCACCGAACTCAAGAATTACCGCCCCATCTCTCGTCTCCCGTTTCCAGCCAAAGTCATCGAAAAGACCTCAACAAACAGCTGGCCGCCTTCCTCGAGACGAATGGATCCCTCGACCCATCGCAGTCCGGATTCCGCGCCAACCACAGCACCGAGACCGCCCTCATCGCCGCCACTGACGACATCCGAGCCCTGATGGACAACGGAGAAACAGCGGCCCTCATCCTCCTAGACCTCTCCGCGGCTTTCGACACAGTCTGCCACCGCACCCTAGTGCAGCGCCTCAGCAACGTCGGAATCCAGGAGAAGGCACTGGAATGGATCGTCTCCTTCCTCGACGGAAGAACACAAAGAGTCCGCCTACCACCGTACAAGTCAGAGGCCACCGAAGTCATCTGCGGCGTCCCTCAAGGATCCTCGCTGAGCCCTACTCTGTTCAACGTCTTCATGAGCCCCCTCGCGGCCATCGCACGCCAACACAACCTCAACATAATCTCCTACGCCGACGACACCCAGCTGATCCTCTCCCTGACCAACGACCCCACCGCCGCCAGAGCCAACCTGCACGAAAGGATGAAATAGGTAGCCGAGTGGATGACGACGAGCCGCCTGAAACTGAACTCAGATAAGACGGAGGTCCTCATCCTGGGCTCCTCGCCCTCCGCCTGGGACGACTCCTGGTGGCCCCCCGCCCTGGGCACCGCACCCAAACCGACGGACCACGCATGCAACCTGGGTTTCATCCTGGACTCCTCCCTCTCCATGACCAGACAAGTCAACGCCGTCTCCTCGTCGTGCTTCAACATCCTGCGCATGCTGCGGAAGATCTTCTGGTGGATCCCCACAGAGACCAGGAAGACCGTCACCCAGGCCCTCGTCACCAGCCGACTGGACTACGGCAACGCACTCTACGCCGGAACCACCGCCAAGATCCAGAAGAGACTCCAGCGCATCCAGAACGCCTCAGCCAGACTCATCCTCGACATCCCATGACACAGCCACATCTCCGGACACCTAAGAGACCTACACTGGCTCCCGGTCAACAAGAGAATCACCTTCCGCCTCCTTACCCACACACACAAAGCTCTCCACGATCAAGGCCCGAGCTACCTCAACAACCGCATCAACTTCTACGCTCCCAAACGCCACCTCCGATCTGCCAGCCACGCCCTCGCCGCCGTCCCACGCATCCGCAGAGCCACCACAGGAGGAAGGTCCTTCTCCTACCTGGCCGCCAAGACCTGGAACTCCCTCCCGGCCGACCTGCGCCTGACCCAAGACCACCTCTCCTTCAGGAAGAAGCTCAAGACCTGGCTGTTCGAGCAGTAGCGGCACCCCCCCCCCCCCAAGCGCCTCGGGACCCTACGGGTAGGTAGTGCGCTCTAGAAATGTCTTTGATTGATTGATTGATTGATTGATTGATGACATCATATATTACATCACTCATGACATGGTCAGTGACATCTCTCATGACATCACTGATGACATCTCAAATGACATCACTGATGACCTCACTGATGACATCATCCAGTGAAAGAGTGGCAGACCTCCTCTCAGCGTAATATAACCCTTGATACACACATTCAAAAATAGAAACTATCGAGTGGCTTCAGGAAAAGCCGCCTGTTTATCAACAATGGCAAGCAAGAATGTATTATTTATATAAATTGGAGTAGGGGCTTTTCTCAATCAGTGGGTCAAGGAGAAAAAAGCAAATGGGAATGAAAATTTGGGGCTCCTTTTCAGATTATTATGAAGATTGAGAATGTATATAAAAAATGAATTGTATTTGTTAATAATGGATTTATACTGACCATTAACTTTGATTTTCTTCTTTTTTTTATATATGTACAGTAATGACTACCCGCCCATGACTAATTTATGCTTTATTGCATATACTGCTTATAAGAATATATATATATTTTTTTACTCTTATGCTGTATTAATGTATTGCTGTGAACATACAAAAAAATAAAAAATAAAAAAACTAAAAAAAAAAACTATTGGGGATACCAATACCAGTTAGAACAACCTATTCAGTAATTCCAAAATCTACATACACATCCAGTCATTCACTAACAGTTCTATATAGGCACTCATACATGTACTCACTCATCATATGTACTCATACACCTATAGATCTTATTACACACCGACAATCATCTATAGAGTTACTCACACACATACTCAAACATCCATTTACTTGCATATACAGCTATACACCCACTACTACACTTACTTCTACAGAATCGTACACATACTTACTCTCTCAAACAATCACTTATAGAAACACATACTTATTTATACAGGAACTCTTACAATCTCTCGCTCTCACATATACTCACTTATATACATCAATACTCACATATACTAGTTTAAAACATATGTAGTTACTCATAAAGATACTATTGAGACAGTGATTCACTCACAAACACACCCATACCCACACTCATCCACCCATACAATCCTGCACACATGCTGTCTTCAAAACCGATACAAACAGTGAGTCACCCATTTATGCATCTATGCGGTAAGTAATACCCCCCACCAAACCATATAGACACTCATACTGATACTCTAAAAACCAACTAATAACCCATATCAGCACTCATGTAGCTAGTCACCAACCCATGCAGCCACTTGTACACAAAGTGAGACACTGATATAGATATTTACATATTTAAACATTACTCGCTAATACATGTATTCACTAAGATACACTTAATAAGTCAGTTATACAATATTTTTTTTTTAAAACCCATCAATTTAGACACTTATTTACACATTTATTCTTCCATTGACCTTTAGATATACATATATAAAACATATTTATTTTTCAGAAAGACACACATTCACTGGATGATGTCATCAGTGAGGTCATCAGTGATGTCATTTGAGATATCATCAGTGATGTCATGAGTGAAGTCACTGACCATGTCATGAGTGATGTAATATATGACATCATCAGCAGTGCATTGCGGGCGCGCAAGTTATAGTTACCTTAACTAACTATAATGGGGGAATTTCAATGGTTTTGTATGAGTGAAATGTCCAGCTAACTATAAAATGTGTGAAACCTATGTTATATATATATATATATATATATATTTCCTCTCAACTGTTTCCGTTGAAGAGGGAACTCAGTCTGTTGGTGCCCGCGTTTGAGACCGGGAGCGTGTCTCCGTTTGATGCGGAAACAAGAAATCACGCGGCACACTTCTTGGCAGCAGATATTTTGTTTATTTTCACAGGTCTAGCGCAAAACTCCTACACATTTCAAACAAACGTTCTTGATCACCGCAGTGTTCTACATTCGTCCTTTTTTAATTTCCACAATGTACACTCTCACCCTTTAGCTTTCAGGGTGATGCATTATGGGCCATGAAGTTTTGTCAACATAACTTTGTTTGTTATTGTTCATTTTCAGTATGTTTTAGCTGGGATTATTGTGGGGATGCTTCTCTAAAGTGATACTCTTTCACACGTATGATCCTTTAGCAGGAGATTTATTACGTGGTTGATCATGTGGTTGATTTCGCTTTATAAAGTTTCATCATGGCACTGGTAGGTTTTTTCCCCAATTTTGCCGCAAAGTTAAAAATGGAGGCATTCACCCTGGCCAATTCACCTTTCTTCTTGACAAGATGTGGACCCCAACAAAGTTTATTATCGAAAATGACCCCAAGATACGAGAATGATTTCGACACAGGGATCACTACATCATCTAGTTTAAACAAGAAGTTTCTACTTGGCTGTTGGCCAACTTGCATTATGAATGATTTGGAGTTGTTGACAAGTAAGTCTCTGTCTGACATAAACAATTTAAAAGCGTTAAGTAGAGCTTGGAGTCCCCTCTCAGTTCTAGAGATTAAAACCGCATCATCTGCATATAAAAGAACAGGAATACCCCGCCTACCGACTCTAGGACAGTCGGCGTGAATATTCTGCGGGTCACTATCTAGGTCATTAATATAAAAGTTAAAAAGAAAAGGGGCTAGAATACAGCCTTGGCGCACACCCTTTCTGATGTCAAAATTACTAGTTACGCCCAGATCCTGAGAATACCTTACATTGGCACTAGTATTACTGTGGAGGTCAGCTAGGAAATTAACAATCCCATTATCAACACCCTTTGCCCTCATGGACTGCCAGAGCTTTCCCCTGTTAACACAGTCGAAAGCAGATGACAGGTCCATGAAGGCAAGGTGGACATACCCCTCATCGCTACAGTGTACTTGCTCAGGATAAGAAGAGATTAAGGCACTGTGTTATAGTCGATCTTCCAACGCAGAAGCCATACTGAGCGATGGACATGATGCTATTTGCCAACGCCCAGTCTGACAATCTCTGCAGTAGCATTCTGCCTACTATTTTGACCATAGAATCTATTAATGAAATTGGCCTATAACAGAGTGGGCTACCCCTGTCCCCCTTCTTAAAGACAGGAACAATTGTGGAGACCCCCCATGATTGTGGACAACCAACTGTTGCAGCCGCATTGAAGACCGCCTCTAGTATGGGATCCCAAAAGCTAGGATCAGACCGATACAAGTCTGGGGGGATCCCATCAGTGCCCGGAGCTTTCCCAGCTGTCAGTCCCACTATGCCCTCCATAATCTCGCCTCTTTCAAACCTAATAATGCTATCACTATCGCAAGGGGGAAAATTAGGGGTTTCCATCGACGAGCAACGGTATAATTTTTTTTAATGATTTACTTACTCATCCTTAGTTATGCAACATTCCAGACCATCACCCGAATCCTGCACCAGGAAAGGTTTCTTTACCAATGCCCAGAATCTAGAGCTACACTTCAAGGTATCTGGATCAAGAATCTCATTCCATGCCTCCTCTCATAAAAAGTCCTTGCGTTTGGCAATAACTGATTTATATTCTTTCCTACATGCTTGAACAGTCAATTTTACTCTGGGGTTGGCTGCCAGAGCCAACCTTAAATTGCGTGCTGCTTTAGAGCAGTCCTGGTTAAACCATCTTGGTCCCCTGACTTCTATGTTTTTTGCAGGGGCCAACATCAGCTGAGACACTGTATCCGACAAATTTTGAAAAGCACCCAGGACCCTAAATCGTTCAGTCCCAACTGTGGTACAACTCAAGATTTCATCTGTACAAGTGTCTGTTATTTTTTTGTACAGCAGATCAGCAGCAATCATAGACCATCTAAGGCAGCGTCTTCCATCGGTTGTGCAAAGATTACCAGAAACACAATTCCGGGTTTCCTTAACTACCCAGGGACCCTTCAACTGAACGGTGAGTGGGTTATGATCACTAAATTCACTATTATCAATTGAGAAGGAGTCCACAAAGGAATGCATTGGCAATGTGAGTAACACATAGTCAATGAAGGTTCCCCGTCCATGCCCTCTAAATGTAAGGGTATAAAAACACTTAGTAGGGTCCCTCAATTCCATAGCTATTATTAAGTCTAGATCATTTAATAAATCATTGAGTAATTCCCCTTCAACTGTGTGCTCCATGTGCAGGCCCTGGGATCGTACACAATGCATATCCGAAATGCATTTCAGCAAGAGATCGCCACATGGATGGACATTAAAATCACCCATAATCAAGAGGTTATGGAGACATTCTTTCATAGAGAAGCGAATAAAATCATTTAGTGCCAATACTTGGCTCAGAGCTGAGCATGAATTTACACCATTATAAAAATTAACCAGGCCAGCCAAACAGTTATCTCCAGTTAATATCAACCCAACAATACCTGGGTTGTCCGTTAAAGCTCTTCGTATATTACAAGGTAAAGCAACAGAAATGAATGTAACTAATCCCCCCTTTGGCCTACCCCTGCTAGATGCAGACGCGGGAACATAGAATGATTTGTAACCTTCCAGGAAAAAATCACATTCAACTGACCAGGTCTCCTGAAGACAGATAATCTGATATTGCTTAATGAACCTGATCCAGTTACAATCTCCCATCTTTGAGCCCAATCCCGCAATGTTCCAACAGATTACATTGCTACCATTCGTTATCACCTCAGGAGTCCCATCGGTACCTTCTTCTACAACATAATCCTTTCCTTGCTCCACACACTCCTTGCGTCAATCACACGCCTCCAGGCCAGAGAGCAAGTCATATCTGTTCTGAAAGTCCACATTAAAACCATTCCCACATTGGATAGCAGCATTATATCTATTATGTGTTTCCACATTGGGGCCATTCCAACGGTGGCCATTAACATTATACAGATATGGTGTCTTCAGTGCTGGTGTCAAGGACTGAGTCAGTGGTCTGAATTTCCTGGGGTCAGGGGGGGCTACAATCAGATGGGCATAAAAATAGCCAAGTGGGTGAACACATAGACTGTTCACGTTATATACTAGAGAGGCCGATATTAGTAATACTGTTGCCACATGTTACAGGTGCTTAAAATTTACGACAATACAATCTCCACTGGTGGTCTTACTAGATGGACCAATCCAATTCACCCTTCGCGTTGATAGTATTTGATCAGAGTATTTGGTCGGAAACCCACAGTTTTTACTTAGCCACGCAACTGTTTTGTTTTTTAAGGAATTGTGAGATTCCCCATGAGACTGGGCAGAAAAGTCATCAATAGGCGGAACATTTGTTAAAACCACCACATAAGGAGCACAATCAGGGGGCAAATTGATATAGCGACTTTTCCTTATATGTTTGAAGTCAGGTCTGCCATCAGACTCTACTATGGGTTGTCTATTCTGATCAGTTGCTAGTGGTTGGGCAGGGGGAGCAGATTCAGTGGCAGGTACTTGCTGACAGATCTGCTGCACATTCTCTCTCCTGGTACTCTGACCCTTATCTACTACCTTGGGTGGAGCAACTGGGGCTGTGGTCAGATATGCTGACACTAGACCACCCAGTCTATCCACTTCTAGCGACACAGCATCCAGCTTAGTGGTCAGGGGTCTCAACAGATCTGCCATTTTAGCCTCTATTTTTGCTACTTTTTGCTCAGAATGTATGAGCGTACCCCCCTCTTTATTTCCGTCCACTGGACAAGGTTCAGGGATAGGGCCATTGCAAAGTACTCGTGGAGGATCTATTCTTTTTTTGCTGTGCTTCCTCCCACGTTTAGATTGCAATTTTCTGCAGGATCTCACAGGTCTGCTAACTGGTGGGGCCTGCTCTGATTCCTCCGTAGAAGTATCAGACAGGACATCAAGTGTCTCCCTATGTACCTGTACTACTGTGGTTATAATAGCCCGGTCACTTGTAACATCACTATTTTCCAATGCAATGCCCCCCAGTGGAGGCGAGGCCTCATCATGTAACAAAGGGAGACTCACTCGACCCAGAGAAGCCCTTCTCTCATTGTTGATTTGGTTCACCCTTTTAACCAGATAGGTATCCATGGTGCCCAAAAAGGTAGCAGACTTATCTTTTTTAGAATTGGACATTACACAGTCTTATCCTTACACAGTGGGAGATGTGTGCAATGAGAAAACAATTGAAATATACCTAAAGCACTTTACACAATTAGAAATCATAAACAAAACACCAAAGTCTCACGTGAATCAAGCAGTTATTAATCAGTTCGGAACGAAATCAGGGTCTGTGGCCCAGCCCAGTCTCTTCTGGCCTCTGAGGGCCACAGAGGGCCCACCCTTTGCCCGAGCTTGACCCGGCGTCCCGCGAGGCGGGTCAGAGCGCAGTTTAAAGGCGCCTCCTGGCACTTACGTTGCGTGTTAATGCAGCGCCGCCGCTGAGGCAGCCGGTTGTTGTAGTCCCGGGGCAGCGGCGCTATCCCCAGCAAGTTGTGACTCCTGGCGGTGGCGGCAACACTGAAGGGCTTCCTCGCTTCGCCCCAGCTCCAGTAAGTGTCAATCTTTAAATAGGAAACAGTGGTCCTTAGCATTTAAATTATCATGCAAAGAATATAATATAGGCCATAATAGGAAACTATATTTTCTCCTGTATCCAGCCGGACACAGGTGTTTATTTTGTAGTAATTCACAAAATTGAAAAACAATAACAGTAGGGCACAATCCTGTGACACAATTTACTTCTGGCAGCAGATTGCAGACAATAGCCAAAGTATTTCAAACAATGATAATCTGGTTCAAATGAGTTTACATGTATATAAGGACTGGCAGCTTCCATTTTAGATAATTGGGTGTGGCATACCATGAGAGTAGTTGATATCTATTTCTATGGAATAAATTCACCTATCATTTTGATTTGTTATTATTCAATACTGTACCCACACAACTGATCGCTTCAACACATGCAAACAACCTGCGGAAATGTAGAGGTTTAAATTGGAATGACGGCAAATTATGAAAACATTTATAATGTTTACTTACAAGTATTTTATTATAAAACTGTATTTAATTGAAAGTAATAGGATGAAGATGATTCTATTATGTGTTTGCAAGGTCAAGATAAAAATACTAAATATGGGAAAGAAAAAGGGATTGAATGTTCTTTTCAAATCCCGGTGTCTGATGACACCTGTTCTATTTATAACAGATAACCCAGCCAAATTTTGAGGCGATAACAATAAAACAAGTCTATTCATAATTGTTAGGTTTGCAAAAAATCAAGGACACGATGCCTGCAACTCAGACAAAAGTGAATGTTTAGTTTAATTCACAAAGCCTTTTACAACTCTAAACTTTAGTTCATGGCCAAAAATGGATCCATGAATGCCTGGCAGGAGTCTAGAAAAGCATACCTCAATGTTGTATATACATTTACAGCTGCATATTTATGAACCATGATTATGTACAATTATGTTGTACTAAACCCGCACAACTGGCAGGGAGTGGGAAGTTGAAGGAGAGGTTAGCCTGGAGAGCTTGTGAACGTGTGAATGCCTACATTCTTGTGAGTCTGTAGACATTTACAAACCCTTACTCAACTCTTTCCTTCCTTGTAAATGGCTGAAGATTTATTTTTATTTTTATTTATTTATTTAATTTGTATAGCGCGTTATAACCACCGGGGTCTCTAAGCGCTGATTGTCCAGGTTACATAGTGGGGCTTGGCATTTTACTTGATCTTAACAGTGCACCTAGTGGCTGCTCCATGCTTGCTTAAACAAAACAGTTTTTAACTTTTTTCTGAAGGCTAACAGATTGCATTCCTTCCTTAGTTCTGGGGCCAGTTTGTTCCACAGGGCTGGGAGTGTTTTGGAGAAAGCACGTCCTCCCACCGTGGCCAATTTAAACCGGGATTGGGATAGGAGAGTAGCATCTGATGAACGCAAAGTCCTGCTCGGCGTATATAGAGATAGTCGGGACTTCAGATATTTTGGTGCATTCCCGTACAGCGCCTTGTGTACTATACACAGTCCTTTGAATACTACTCTCTGCCGAATTGGGAGCCAATGAAGCTCCTGCATCAGCGGGGACGAGTGGGTCATCCTGGGTTTCTTGTAAATCAGCCTGGCTGCGTCGTTCATAACCCCCTGTAGCTTATCCAGCAGCCGCTGGGGTAGCCCTATATACAGAGAGTTTCCATAATCCAGCCTGGCCAGGATTATAGCTGAAACCACATGTTTCAAGGTGGAGAAAGAAAGTAGTGCCGATATTTTTCTCAGTTGCCGCATCAAGCCAATACAGGTACCCACTACCGTTGTGACTTGTTTTTCCATGGAGAGTTTTCCATCCACGTACAGACCCAGACTTTTAACTGCGGTCGCTGGTTTCGGTGGTACACCCAGCTCTACAGGCCAGAATTTCTCATTCCAGGGGTTTATAATAGAAAACAGCTAGAGTAACTGATGTTGCTGGGTGTGAAGAGGATTTGACTTTCTAACGGTGTATGGGTAGGTGATTCTTCATAGCATAAAATATTTGGCAATAGAGAGAAAAAAGAAAAACGCATTATCCCAATGAGGAGTTATACTCTTCATATAACTCCAAATTAGGGACATAGCAGATGTCATATGGCATTCCTCGTTGTGCATCTGTGGGGGCAAATGCATGGTTTTACTTTTTCAAAAAGACCAGAAAAGCTTTATGGGAAAGAAGGGTGGAGGGTTCTGAAAATAATTGAAATTTGGAGGCAAGATTCCACTCTACTGGCTAAATAAGTGGTTGCTCAAGAGTTTTGAGAAGGTGCCAGTAGATATTATTTCTGCCTACACCCTATGATTGACATGAACCTACTGTATAGCTGGGACCCAGAGAGGGCACTTTCTCTGTCGTTTTCTTGTTCCTGGGTTCCTGATTGGGCTGGCATTTTCAACCTAATTTAAACTTCAAATTTGGCCAACCAAAAAGGATTACATATGCTCTTTTAGGCCTAACGGTCCTGACGAAGATAGCTGAGGAAAATCTACAAAGAATTCCACACTTAAGGAAAAGAAATATTTCACAACTGTTCCTTAGGCTGAGAACAGCGAGAATTCACATCGTCAATGGGAACCTACAGCCATATATAAACAATAACTTTGGTTGTGGGTACATTAAAGAGATATTGAATGGAAAGCTATTGAGTAAAGCAATGTTCCCAGTTCAAAATAGTGGTGGGCCATAAAATTGGAAGAGTTTAAGACCTTTGGAATTTTAAGTAAAATAATCCTGCCAACTTGGAGGTGGGTTTGCTAATAGTCTATCAGTTAAACATTCAGTGAAGCATGCATCATGAAAACACCTGTAGACACTGCTCTTCCCATTATTGATGGGTAGCAATAAATAAAGAGGTTGTTTTTCACCTAGGGGATTCGAGTGACATCCAATACACGAGTACAATATCTATGATGCCACTCAGAATCTCTAGGTGAAAACAAAAACATTCCTTTTATTTATTTTAATCCAGTTACAGTTATGTTTTGTATTACTCTGACAATGTACGCACAGGTCTCTTTACAAAAAAGTCCACCTTCTTCACTGCTCACAATGTTTTATCAAACTTCAGTGTTGCCCTCTGACCAGCTACACCAATGGAATAGCATTAAACACACTTTCTTCCAAGCTGATACAAGTCTTCGAGTGATAGTAGCGAATAGCTCATCCTAAGAGAGAGAGGGGCCTATTCTCAAGGAACTATCGCCGCATTATTTGCACTTTATAGCAGCCAAAGTTGTCATAAAACTAACGGCCTATGCACAAGCAGGTGATAACAGCCCATATCACCAGTTTACCCGTGACCCCAGCAACTATTGCTAATGAGATGCAGAGTAGGTGTTCCCGTGCCAAAAGCCGCAACAACGCCACTCCGCAACATTCTCAACGACCAGCCAGATCGGGCAAAAGACCACAAAATATGCAATAAGGCGCATTAGCAGCAGGAAACTAACACCTGCTCTGACCTCGTGCAAAATCCGATGACAGCCTGCACCAAAAAAGGGAGGCCAGACCAGAGCCACACCTGAAGAACAACAGATGCCATGGAGCCACTGAACATGCGGGCCGGACACCCAAGAGGGCCACAACACCCATCGCCACCACCCCCAGGACCCACTCTCCCCGCCTCCCCGGTCAAAGACATGGCTTATCAACCTCACAGAATCATGTACCAAATAATCTGCCTGATGTCACACAATCACATTTGGTGACCTGCATGTGTCGTCACAAAAATTAGCATCACACATTCACCTTTGAATTAACAAATGAAAATGTATTCAAATAAATACAGGACAGAAATTAAGACACATGGCGGCTCCCCACGGGACAATCTGTAGGTCACAGCATTCCAGACAAAAATCATGATGAGAAGGTGTGTCTTGCACCCAAAAAAGGACAGAGAGAGAGAGCGAAGGAGAGAGAGAGATACAGATAGAGAAAGAGAGGGAGAGAGAGATAGATGTCCAGAGAGGGAGAGAGAGAGAAAAATGGACAGAGAGGGAGAGAGAGAGATAGACGTACAAAGAGGGGGAGAGAGAGAAAGACAAACAGAGAAATAGAGATAGACGTACAGAGAGGGAGAGAGAGAGAAAGATGGACTGAGAGGGAGAGAGAGATAGACGTACAGAGAGGGGGAGAGAGATAGATGTACAGAGAGGGGGAGAGAGAAAGATTGACAGAGAGGGAGAGAGAGAGATAGACGTACAGAGAGGGGAAGAGAGACACAGGGAAAGAAGAGAGGGACAGGGCGAGAGAGTGCTGACACTGCACACCCACGCCTCACTGCTCACCTGCTGACACCGGTGTGTCTCCAACCACTTACCGGTATGTAGTGCAGTTCACCAGGTCCAACATCTGAAACAGATCCGTCATCTGAAACAGAGTCCAAATACATAAATGGCTGAGTACATACAAATGCACACAACATCATCGTCTTCCCGACCCTGCACACCCAGGCAGCTGCACCCTTGCCCCTCTCGCCGCCCAGTGGTGCATGCCCTCCCCTGCGTACCCAGGCCTCACTGCTCACCTAGCGCCACCGGCGTGTCGCAATGAGGGCCCACCACGTGCCTGTGCCAGCCCCAAGCCCGGGGCCCTCAAACATGACACCTTCCACATCATGCAGCCCCCCTCCGCAGGCCAACAGGTCTCACATTTAATTCTGGGTCTTGATTTTGCCATGGCAAAGGACATACCAGTGCACCCGGCATCATTGCAGGCTGCACACCCGCTCAGCACTTAGGGTGCCACTACCTCAGTGCACCCAAAGTCACCGTCCCTTGGCAGTGTACCTGTGCCAGCCACAATGTATCCGGTGCCACCATGTCTGTTCCCCCAAAGTCATGGACCCTCCATGATTGGGAATTGTGTGGCGGACCCCATCATGTTACCTCCGGCACTGGGGAATGTGATTTGGTAGGGCCCTAGGCCCTCATGCATAAATAATACCCACACGGATACACCCAAATAGAGAGTGGAAATGGCGTCGAGCACGTGCGCCCTGCCCTTTTTATTGGCAGGGTCACATGTCCTGTGACGCGTGTGCTGGATTGGTGTGGGTGTAAACCAGCTGTGAGGGAGTGGCTGTGGCATGCTGACAACTAGACCTGTGATCAGCTAGTCCTGGGACATGTTGCCGTCCCCCCTGTGAGCGTAACCGGAGTGGGCTGGCCTTGCGTATGCCAATCCAGGGTAAGGGTTTGTAAAAGACCCCGGGGCCCTGGGCGTGGTTCCGTACTGGGCTGGACAAGGAAGTAGCTCATACGTGTGTCCCTGTTGTTGTATCAGCGCCACCGGGACAACATTCTGCAATATGTCAACCTGTGACCCCTGTACTACGACATGAGCCACATGGACGTAAGAGGAGTCCAGTGAGCCTACATTCATCCCTCCTTCCACACTTGAAAGACCATAGACATGACACATCTGTGTGATTAAGAATGTTTAATGCACATTCAGTGGAGTGTTGCATCTGGAGCAGTACAGGGCCATGCAAACCCCACATGACGATGTTGGCCAATGGAGGGCCAGCCAGAGTCCTTCAGGGAATGACAAGTCCAAAAGAGGTGGAAAAGTTCAGTCCGCAGTCAGATTGCTTTGTCATTGGCGATCAAGCAGCATATGGCAGCCAATGTTGAGGTTCAAGGTGAGTGTTGCAGAGATTATCAGGGGACAGTGGAAGGTGGCAGATTCATCCGCATCTTCGTCCCCTGATGTTCCATGTGCCTCACATGTGGGTGTTGGTGTTCTGTCTCCACCACTGTGTGGCAGTGACACATCAGTGGCCGGAGGTGGAAGGTCTTCCGCACTGTGAGGCACTGACACTTCAGGGGTGGAGATGTGGATGTAGTGATAGCAGCAGCATACATCAGCGCTAGGCCTTGTGGCAGCAATGCCATGAGGATTTTCTTGAGGTCATTGAGGACCCAGCTCCACTTGCTGGTGTGCAGCTGTGGCAGCCGCTCGTTCCGCATTCGCCCGCTCCACGGTCTCTATTAACCTCTGCATGTTTCTCAACTCCCGTGTGACATCGCTAGAGCCACTCTGACTGGACAGTTGTTCTATTCTCTGAGTCAGGGCTCCAGCAATGTCAGCCATGGTCCATTGGAGAGCATGGAGTGGACTGTGGGTGTCCGTTAGGGACCCTGAGTGGTCCCTGATGGGACTAAGACACCCACGTATGGCATCTAGTTTGTCTGCCATATGGTCAAAGCCCACCACACCTGTTCAGCCACATTGTCCTGGCATCCCAACACACAGAGTTGGAAGGCTATGTGTTCTTCGTGGGGGTCCTGGGATGCAGCCGTGGTGGTTGGTTCTGCCTGCTTTGTGGTCTGTGCAGGGGGTGGGGTCTCCTCGTACTATTGCTGGGCTGCCCAGCTCCTGGAAGTGGGCTGCGTAGGCTGTCCAAGAGCTGTTAGAGTGGGTCAGAGTCAAAGCTGTGGTGGTCCTCTTTGTCATCAGAGACGAGAGACTTGGGCTGCTCTGCAGAAGGTGCTGATTCTCCCTCTGCAATATGAAGGAGCGATGCAGTTTAACAATGTGTCCACATGTATGTTGTCGCATTGTACATGTTTTCATACAGACAGCATGACTGAGTACATTGTGTGGCTGTTTGGGAGGAGCTCAATATTTGATGGGGGACAGTGGACATTTCGACAACAGACGTGTGTGTGATTGTACTTGTACATTATCAACTCACATTTCCCCGCAATGCCAAACGTGATTGGCCAGTGTCTGCACCCAAGTGGCACTTTTAGTGTCCTGTGTTTTGTTGTAGGTGTTTTGTGGTTTGTACAACATTGTTGTCAGTGTGGGTGTGCTCTGCATGTTATGTGCGTGTGCTGCATTTTGGGGGAGTCGCCCCAGCTGCTCTGATTTTGCTGCCCCTTATCACTTTCATGTGGTGTGCCTTTGACTTCTGTGCTTGTACAGTGCTGACATGTAGCATACTTGGGTACAATGGTCTCTTGGTGAGAGTTGATGGTCTGGGGCATGGTTTGTCCACAGATGTGCTCTAATTCATTGTGCATGTGTGCCATTGTGCCCATCTCCCCCCACCCCCAGTCCCTGGTCGTTACTCCCCCTGTTGCTGTTGTGTCCTTTCATGTTGAACAGTGTCCGGTCCCTGACTCCTGCCAGCTTCTCTCCACTGATGACTGTGGACCCCATTTCCTCCATCTCGTCCAGCTCCTCCTGTGGCACAAGCCTCCCACCTCTAGTCTGTATTGCTGCCTTCCGGTTGTTTGTGAGTTTCAGCTTGGTTTTGCGCTTGACATCATTCCAGCGCCTCTTGACCTCTTCCATTGTCCTCTTCAGCACTCCGACTGCATTCACCTTGTCCACGATGGACTGCCATAGTCCATTTTTTGTTGCCAATGATACAGTAGAGGTGACGATCAGTTGTTGATGGTGTTATACCACCTCCATTTTCAGGATCCTGTTTTCTTGCTGACTGAACCGCTTCTTCCTAAAATCATCACCTTGTCCTTCCCTGACCCCGAGGTCCCAGGCTGGTCCTTCGGGGGGCTTGTGGGGTTCTGGTTCTCCCCTGTACTTGCTTCGACAACGTCATTGTGCTTCGCTGTTGTTTGGCATTTGTTTGTCTGTTTTTTTTCTACTTTATTGATGCTCGTTCCCGCCTGACGCATGTGAATTGCAGGCCTGTCTCTGGTTTTGATGATTTTTGTATCCCGATTGGCCTTATCGCAGCTTTTTTTGCATTCGTATTTCGTATTTTTGAGGTGTGGAGTTGATTTTAAAGTGGTCATTTGATGTGTTATCTGGAGACTATTGCATGGTACCGCCGTGTTGTGAATGCTTGGTTAACAGGTCACATTTTTCCCGCAATAGACTGCAATGTTGTGTGTTGCTTTAAGTTACTTTTGTGATGATTATCACACGTTCTTGAGAATATCCCTTAGAGATTTCTAACATGAAAAAGTAAAATCAGACAACCAATACATCCAGGTCAGTAAAAAATGTTCGGTTACAACCCAGTTTGTTGGACCAGAGCAGGAACATTCATAAGTTCTGCATTTTGATAAGTGCAGGGAAGACGGAAAATAATCTCGCCTCCTTCCGTATTCTTGAAGGTACTTTACTACCTCATTTGAGATGTAGGTAAAATATTACTGTTTTGTGACTGGAATTTGGTCTGAAAGCATTGATACACTGGACACCGTCCGTACTCCGAATAGACACATGCAACATGCCCCTTCCAGATTAATTAGAATCTATTCGGAATCCCATTTTAGGAGTCTAAGAAGTTTTTAACAATTAAAATGCTTTCTACAGGATGTCACGCTGCGCTCCGAATGACTATCTGTTATCTTGAATCTACAAATCACCGGGCCACAAAAGAAGTGCATTGCCAACCAGTGAAAAGGGTCAAGCACCACCGTGCAACCCTTCGAACTCGACGAGTCTCACTAGCCCCTGTGTTATTCTTCTGTGTTTGCTTGTCTGGATTTTCCTGCCTTGCAGTGTAACTCTTCCACACAGATTCACTGCTTCACGTATGGCTCACTCCCCATCACACAAGCGACTGTAATTTGAGCTGAGTGAGCAGGACGGACAATATGAAAGTTGATACAAAGAGGTATAGATGTACATTCCTTTAATAAATGCTTTCTGAGAAAATTGTATCATATAATTTGGCACAGATTCATTCAAGTGCAAGAATTCTATATTTTCATTTTAACAGAGTTCTAAATTAAAAATATTATGTAGATATACATACATAAGTGATATTTCCTAATGCTTACTGTTTTGAAAGATTTACAAGATAATTATTTTTCCTATGCTATTGTCTCTACATTTTCCTATGTCATTAGTTCTGCATAATGAATCATCTTTAGGTGTTTGATAGCAATGCAGTATTTGCCTTTATAATGTTTTTGTTATCGTTGAATCTCTGTACAAATTGAAATAAAAGTCTTATCAGCAGTGTCTATTGTGACTGCAATTTTATTGGGAAATAGTGCAATAGCAAAAATGAACAGGTAGACTATCTGAAGTCTGTAATTGTGGCCAATATTGCTGAATACATTGATTGTTGCTAATATTTAAGTATGGGTGGAAAATCCGTTCCGCTCGCGGATTTTGCGGATTTTCGGCAAATTCGCAATCCGCGAGATTCACGAATTTCCCACAAAATCCGCGAGCGGAACGGATTGGGTCAAAAGTTGAAGCTGACTTTTGTAACTATTTTAGAATGGCACCGGCAAGCTGCCAGCAAGCTGCCAGAGCCATTCTAAAATAGTTACAAAAGTCAGCTTCAACAGGAAGCACTAATAGATAAAGTAAAGCAGGTGCTCGAGTTGAAGCTCAACTTCAGTTACACAATCATTAATCACCCCAAACTTGGGGTGATTAATGATTGTGTAACTTAATTTGACCTTCAACTCGAGCACCTGCTTTACTTTATCTATTAGTGCTTCCTGTTGAAGCTGACTTTGTAGCTATTTTAGAATGGCGCTGACAGCTTGCCGGCGCCATTCTAAGTGGGGATGAGGGCAGAAGGGCACAAAGTGGGACAGAGGGCAGAAGGGGACAAAAAACGAGTGGGGCAGAGGGCAGAAGGGCACAGAAACGAGTGGGGCAGAGGGCAGAAGGGGACAAAAACGAGTGGGGCAGAGGGCAGAAGAGCACAAAAACGAGTGGGACAGAGGGCAGAAACGAGTGGGGCAGAGGGCAGAAGACCACAAAAACGAGTTGGGCAGAGGGCAGAAGAGCACAAAAACGAGTGGGGCAGAGGGCAAAAGGGCACAAACACGAGTGGGGCAGAGAGCAGAAAGGGACAAAAACGAGTGGTACAGAGGGCAGAAGGGCATAAAAAACGAGAGGGGGCCATTGATGAACCAGAGGGCTCATCACGGTCTCGGCCAAAAAAAAACCCGCGAACACACAAAGTGCCCCGCGAACATGCCAAAACGCCCCGCGAACACGCAAAGCACCTCGCGAACACGCAAAAACAAAAAAATCCACAAATTCGTGAATTTTGCGGATCATGAATCCGCAAATCCACAAATTCGCAAATCGCAAATTCGCAAAATTCGCCCATGCTTACTAATATTTTAAATCATGGATCACATTCCAAAGCATGCAGCATTTAGCTTTGGGATTTAGCTTTTTTAGAAGACTCTGTCCTCAATCTGCAAAATAATTAAAAGCTTTCTTGAACCACAACTTTCTAAATTGCAAGACAGGTGAGACCTACCACGCCCATGGAGCCATGCCATCATAACTAGCCCCCTGTCCTGGGCACATTCTTGTCATCCCACTTTACTCTCTGGTCATCTTGTCCTGAGGCACAGACCAATGATAACAAGACAAAAAAAAACAACACAGCCCAGAATGAGAAAGCATTGTTTGTAGTCACAGCTTTATGGTGAGGCATGACTCCGCCATAAGGGGGACCGTGGGTTTGTCAGTGGGTACTAGCATATGGCCATGACTCACACAAGAGCCTCCAGTCTCAGGGGAATACTTGGTAACTCTGAGTCTTGTATGAGTGGCGGTCATCTTGGGCATGGCATAGTATTTAAGCCATGCCCATTATCTTTATTTGTTATTGTTGGGGAGGTTCTCAAGGAAGACAGCTAGTCACTGTTGAGCTTCGGAACCACTTACATATTGATGCTGATTTCTTGCTCAAGGGCATTCCCACTGGCAATCTTAGACTTCGGAGACATCTTGAATGGGAAAGCACTCACTGAACCTGCAAGAGAATACAAGAAAGTAAAGAACCATCAGTGTAAGATATGGAACAGGAACCTAGATGACGGAAAATATAGGAATTCTTTGACTCCTTTCTTTGGACAGTGTTATCACAATCATCCAAGCGATTTGTAAAAAAATATGAAGTCATTGTTACACTATATTGACATATTATCTTGCACAAGGGAGACGATCACATGATGTGTATGCTGATCACTGATCTATTCATAATTTTAAGACTTTTAATTTACCCTGTGAAGGAGCAGGTAGTTAATGGGAATATCATTAACTAAGGGACATAATATGATATAATGATATCTGTTATAAGTCTATGTCTTTTCTCATTCAGAGTATTAAGAAGCAACCATAACCAATACATTTTTCCCAAAGAAAGAGAGAGAATACACAGGATCATCAAACTGTCACAAATGGTTACAGCTAAGGCCCCGATGCCGATCCAGTTAGGAAAGCTCTCCTAACGACTCGGTTCTGGAGAGCTTGCAAGAGAATCACGCTCCGGGAGTCCGTGCGACCGATTCTGATGCATCCGTACAGTGACTGACTTGGTTCGGTCAGACTCCCGTTGAACTCTAGGGAGCCTGTGTACTGAACACGTACACAGCCTCCCATTGCAAAAAGAGGGGTTGGTGGGTAAAAGCGTGCACGCTGTGGCGGGCACCCCATGGTTCCCGACACACTGTGCATGGTTGGGTAAAGGGGACCCATGGGTACCCCCACAGGCCAGATTCGGAGGGCCCCGGGTAAAGGGGGGGAGCTACGGCCCCCAAAGACCGATTCTGGAAGCCTTTTTGATCCAGGCAAACTGAATCGGAAAGGATGTCCGAATCATTCATCGTACTTGCTTGCTTGGAAAACGTAGTCCATGGAGCTGCACAGATCGCTCCAGAGGGCTCTATCACTCCAAATGCATTCCGGAACCGATTCGGTCAGCGCTAAGGCTTTCCAGGCATCATACTTGGGCGTTTGGAACTGTGAATGAATCAGTCGGAAACAAGGTCTCCGGATCAATTTAGGCAATTTCAAATCCGATTCAAATCCGATTCAGGGCCCTTCTGACCAAGATCGAATTGACCCCTAAGTGTTGTAACTACTCTAGTACTAAAAATGCTGTTGACATTAAAGTGTTTTTAAGCAATTTAGTGCTAAAGTATAGAAGAATGCAATCACAATCAGAGGTGACTAGGGAAGATCGAGTGACTGGAGGACGGTAAGATCACTACAGAGGAAATGTGACAGCAGCCACCTCTTAATTCAATGTCTCTCTCTCTCTCTCGCGCTCATTACAATATTCCTTTCCCCTTCCGCCATTTGTTCAGTCATGACTTTCATGCTCCTGATACAGGGTCAAGAACAAACAGGAGTGAGATTTGGGATTCACTTCACTCCTTCAGGAACAAGTACTTAATAAAGTGAGTGCTCACTGGTTTCACAGATCCGTATTCTGATTTGAAGAGATGAAAAATGGTATGGGACTTCACTTTTTGTTTTTCAATACTGTAATTGGTTTTAAGAAGTCTGCTGGAAGTGGTATTCCTTTTGAGAAGTGGTTGTCTGAAAATAATACAAATATAAACTTTTTAATTTGAAGCATATTTATTTAGTGCACATTTATTTCTTCTGACAGAAAATATTACGGCAATCGAAAAGATAGAAAGATAAATTCCCGGGTTTGAGGGAAATTTCCTAACCTCAGGGGATGAGCGATCAGATGTCCAAAGGAATGCTGTTCCAAATGCAGCAATCCAGAGTCCAAAAAGCTCTTCATTCCCACATCTTGGAATTATACTTTGGGACAACAAATAACAGAATGGTAATGAATCTGGATATACATGATGGACATCATTTGGGGGTCGCAGCTGCAACCTCTAGATTGATCCTGCAACCATAGGCCTCAGAGCAAGCAGGGGCACCACACTATACACAGTAGGAAAACACATTTTGTGTGCCAGAATAGAAGGGACTGGCCTCTTTTACTGAAAGTCTGATGGTGCAAATGCCTTCACCCGTCTTTGATACTGAAGATCTTCACAGTGTACAAATTGTCTCCTTTTGCTCAGAAGATTTAGTTAAGCAACTGGATCAAGGGGTTGTGGGAGTTTGCTCTGAAAAGTGTTTTATGTAAACCCCCTATTGTCTTAATGTTCTGCGTTCGGGCCCATTAGAGAATAAGTAAAGGAGCAGTGAAGTGAAGAAGGGAAATACCCTTTCAATGCATTCAATTAGGTCCATTGCTGAAACTGAAATAGGAAGCAAGCAATTCTGGGTGGGTTACATATTTAAATATTTTACTTGTAAAGTCAGGAACACACTAAGATGACCCATGAAGATATTTTGCTTCCAGGCCTCTTACCATCTGTGTTGCTACGGTTCAATCACTTGTGCAGGCGCCTTTGTTACATATTTGTTGATAGTGAGGGTGTGGTGCTGCTGGCTGCAAGGGCCACATCACCCGGCTCACCCAAACTAAGGACTTCAGAGTGCCTCTATACAGCTTAGTCATAAACGGTCACCCAAGGAAGTCACTGATAATGTGAAAGCAGTCATCTTCCAGCCAGTAGCGGCTGGTGGTGGGAGTCTTGCGGGGCGGTGAGGCGGGTGGGGGTGGAGTAAACTATGGAATACGGCCTAACGGCAGAAAGTAATTAAATAAATAAATAAAACACATCTTGTTGTGCGTGCTGCATCGCATTTGGCAATGCAGCAAGAGCAATGAAATTTGTTTTATTTATTTATTTGTTTACTTACCTCTGTTCGGCCATTTGCCGTATATTTATTGCGCTGAGCGGTCGACGACGTTTCGATCCTCTTATTTGGGATCATCTTCAGGACTGGGTTGTAAAAGGCAACAGTGCTGTTGAATTCAGGACGGGGTCCGTGATATATGAAGGGGCGGAGAACACCGTAAGAGCGATAAGTGCTGGCCTGTCCAGGATACGGAGTCGTCAGGGCAGCGGCCGGAGATCTGAAGGCAACGGCGGGAGACCCGATCTGGTGAATGATCGATGTCGAGAAAGTGAATCTTACGCTGAATGAACTCATTCAGCGTAAGATTCACTCTCTCGACACCGATCAATCATTGTTGATCCAAGACTGCTTCCAGGTGGGGACCAAGTCCTTTGATGGAAAATCACCAAGATGAATGCTCAGTAGGGCATGTTTCACGGCTGCTGAAAAATGAGCAGTCAGGTATCGCTGTGGGACCCAGGTGGCGTAAGATGGTTAAACTGCCCACACATGATGTTTGTGTGGAAATTCTGTTTCATATATAATTTGTGATAAGAGCTTGGCAGCTCTGCTAAGCACCCACTTAAGGCAGCATATTCCATGGGTATGTGGTAGGCATCCTCCACTTTTAAAGTTGTAATCGATTGTTGTACAACAGAGAGCCATGAGACCTCACTATTGGGCTGTTCTTCAATTTCCAGCCATCACAGGTGGGCAACTGTGTCGGACTGAGTGGATTTCACCCTCCAACATAATTTTACTTGGGGCCCGGTGGAAGAGTCCAAGTTTCAGCCTTACTTGGGCTTCCGAGACATGCCGTGGTAATCCGAACAACTTTTTGAAGAGGTTGGACTGAAGTGTATTTAACCCGTTGAGTGCTCATGATGAGCTCAGCTCGTCATGAGGCACAGTTGAGCTGCACTCATGACGAGCTGAGCACGTCACAGCCGTTGGAATGTTCGCACGTGGGGATAATTTCCCCGCTGTGCTGAACGTTCCAAAACGGGTGTGGTCATGACAAGCTCAGCTCGTCATGAGTGCAGCTCCACTGTACCTCATGACGAGCTGAGCTCGTCATAAGCACAGCCGCACCGCGCGCGGCTCCCCTTCCCTCACACAGCGGGGGGGAAACACCCGCAGTGAAGGGGTTAAAGTGTCCGCGTCTTTCTCTTTCGACAGGGTCCCCGTAAGGAGAACGTGTTAAAACACAGTAACACAATTAAACAAAACAAATTCAAATAAAGGTCAAAATAATTCTTGTATGAATGTTGTCATTTATTTAACAACATTACGTTTTGACTTAGTGAAGCATTTTACAATCACTTTAGAAAGATTGAAAATTTGAAAAAGCCCCAAGTAGGGAGAGGAAGGGGAAGGAAGGAGTGGTGCTCAAAGGCTGTGAAAAAGTTAGGGAAAGTACACAGACTTAAACAGGAGGTAAGTATTTACAAACTTCAAAACAGGAATTGGAGTTATTCCAAAAACCAACAGCCTATATAAATTATGGCAAATGTTGAAAAACCAATTCAACTAAGGACATTCTACGGTCACGTATATAGTTAAGTGTAATCCAAGGGATGTGCCGGACGTCCAAAATGGAGAATCGTCGACGTTTCGACCCCTATATGTAGGCTAAATTAAGTCCTTTTCCGGGGTCTTCATCAGGACAATAACAGTGGGGGAAGGGACAAAATGGGGCCGTCCTGTCTGTAAAATTAAAAAACTAGTATCAAAAAGTTTGAATTAGCTGGACATAACAGTCAATGTCCTGTAAACCATAATGGTAGGTTAATCAAAGCAAAATACACCATGGAGTCCGGGTCAATATGGCCTCAGGACAAAAGGAACTAGGAGCGGAGTACGCAATAAATCATGCTCAGGCTCAATAGTATGGATCTCAATTGCAGAAGGAAACAGTAACCAACAGGAAATTTAAAAAGACATATACAGTAAATTACATACTCTAAGGTGGAAGCTCACTTAGAGGTAGAGGAGAATCAGAAAAATCCAATTGATATTCATTGGTAAGGGTGTGTAGTGGTAAAATACCGTTACACGGACTAGGATCTCAAAATTAAATTGACTACAGGGCCAAATTTTGATTAGCAAGGGCAAATATGGTCAACTAGAAAGAGATAGCCTTATACCTTTAGTTTTGTAGACCTGACACCATAAACATATATCAGCGAAGTCAAGCGCTGCCACGACTTGTGGGCGGCGTGCTAATCTGCTTCAGATCTGTCTGGCGTCCGCCAAATCTAGATGAAACCAATACATTAACGTGTATACAATTCTCTAGGTAGACCAAAAAGACATCAGAAATTAAGGCACTCTTGGTGTAAAAAAGTCGAATATCGTGATGGCACAAGATGGAGAACATTATTAGGTTAAGGGACACATGCGGTCAAACTTAATTTGATTAGCAAGGGCAAATATGGTCAACTAGAAAGAGATAGCCTTATACCTTTAGTTTTGTAGATCTGACACCATAAACATATATCAGCGAAGTCAAGCGCTGCCACGACTTGTGGGCGGCGTGCTAGTCTGCTTCAGATCTGTCTGGCGTCCGCCAAATCTAGATGAAACCAATACATTAACGTGTATACAATTCTCTAGGTAGACTAAAAGACATCACAAATTAAGGCACCCTTGGTGCAAAAAACTCGAATATCGTGATGGCACATGATGGAGAACATTATTAGGTTAAGGGACACAAGCGGTCAAACTTATTTATATAGCTTAACCCAAAAGTCATACCTTTAATTGGCGACTTGATGCACAATGGGTATATCCACAAAGAAGGTTGCAGTTAATTATGGTCACGTGTGAGCGCTGCAACGCAATAAGGGCAATTATTGTGGGTGACAGATCCAGAAGGAAAAACACTTTAAGTCAAAAAAGGTGGCGGGTTACTGACTTATGTAGGTCCACACAGCTCTTAGGTGGAAAGAAAACGGCAGGTCCCGGCGGCAAACGCCATGTTTAAAGTTGCCGACTTAGTGCTGTCACGAACAAATCCTAAAGGTGAGAAAGGATCATGATAAGGGAAACGTATTCCCATTTCTGCAGAAGCTACTTAGGTGGGAGCGCGATGTACTGACACTTACTTGCAGCATGTTTTATTCATTTTTTAGAACAGGGCCGGGGACAATGGCGGCCCCCACGTGGACATGGTACCAATTGGAACAGAGGACAGAGGAGAGGGCAGCAGCAACAAAATTCCGGACGGGATGGCAACAGGGGCAAACAACAAAAACAGGTGACATTCCGCCCCGACCCACATGGCGAAATCTCGACTCGGAGAAACACTTACCGGTGGTGATGGAAATAGCCACCACTGAACCTGATGTATCATCCACCACTATTGCCACTGCCAACCCTGTGATCAATATCTCTACTCACCAACTACAGGATGATGAAATTAAGGTTTTAAGTAAAGGCCTCTCCTATGTGCCCACTGCTGCTGCTAATAAATTTCAGCTGAAGACCGAACTATACAGATTCTTCAGAAAGATTCGACTGAGGTATTTGTTTCGGAATCAAACCACCAGGCAACAAGGATCCATCACAGATTTGAGGGAACCATCTACCTTCTTTCCACCCACTTATGCTATGAGCCCCAGGATCCTAGCTTTTGAAGACATCGTCACTAAAGCAGTTGATTAGACTCTGAACAAAAGAAAGTTTGTTAGATTTAATCTCAGTAAGAAAGAAAAACAAGCACTGACGGATCTGTGCACCAATAAACGAGTTGTCATCAAGCCCGCCGATAAGGGCGGGGCAATCGTTGTCCAAGACCTGTCCAAGTATAAAGAGGAAATCAACAGACAACTGTCAGACGGTGTCAGTTACAAAGAACTATCCAGTGATCCTTCCAGAGAGTTAGCTTTCACGATTCTATCTACCGCACAGAAGGGTCTGGAAGCTGGCTTCCTAAGTGATCAAGAGTTCAAATTTTTAAATCAAAAATTCCCGAGGTTGGCAACTATTTATACCTTACCCAAGGGTCATAAAAATCTTGATACCCCCCCAGGACGTCCTATAGTGTCCGGATGCGGATCCATGTTAGAGCCGCTATGTAAATACATTGATTTCTTCCTGAAGCCCATTGCCCTCACCACAAGAGCCTATCTCCGCGACACCACTCAAGTGATCCAACTGATCGACGAAAGACCATTCGATCCGAAGACTACACTTCTGGTAACTTGTGATATCATCTCACTCTATACTAGCATCCCACAACAGGAAGCTCTGGATGTGATGGAAGCGGTATTGAACAAAAGACCGGCGCCTGTTCAAGTTCCAACTGACTTTATAATTGATCTACTGTGCATTGCAATGAAGAAAAATTTCTTCATCTTCCAAGAAAAATTCTATGTACAGACCAAGGGCGTGGCTATGGGCGCAACCTTCGCTCCCAATTTGGCCATCATCTATATGGACCATTTCGAACAGGAACATGTTTTTTCACCAAACAATCCTTTTTCATCAATGCTGACCCTTTGGGTCAGATACATCGATGATGTTCTATGCATTTGGCAAGGTAACAGCGACCAACTTAAGGAGTACCATGTTTGGCTGAACCAGCGTAACTCTAACATGCAATTCACCTTGGAATCAAGTAACAAATCCATACCCTTTTTGGATATCTCCATTTATGTGGAGAACGATCACCTGCTGACCACACTTTTCAGAAAGCCAACGGAGCGGAACTCTCTGTTACAGTATGGAAGCCACCATCCGAGAGGCCTCAGAGACAACCTACCTGTGGGCCAGTTTCTTAGAATTAGGAGAAACTGTTCTACATGCACCAACTATATCAAGGAGTCTGAGATCCTTAAAGAGCGCCTCATATCACGTGGCTACCCTGCTCGTATGGTTAGACGTGCTAGAAAACGAGCTTGGTACAACCCGCGAGCGAACCTGCTGAACCCTGAATCCCGTGATGTCACTGAGTTGAATCGGATGATTTGTGTCACCACGTTCACCACAAGAAGCAACGAAGTGAAACAAATCATTAACAAGAATTGGCCTCTTGTAGCTGGTGAGATTGATCAACCACAGCTCCCCCTTCATTCCTTCAAAAGGTCAAAAAATATTCGAGACATGGTGGTGCATTCATATTTGGAACCTGAAAACCCCCCCCACACTTACAAGCCTATGGAACTTACCACCAGTGATTGGTCACTTTAGATGTGGCACCTGTACAGCTTGCGAGGCCACCATCCAGACTAAAACCTTCACGCATGGCGACAAGGTCTTCACATTAAAACACCATACCAACTGCAATACAAGCAGTGTGATCTACATTATAACATGTCCGTGCAACCAAGTTTATGTTGGACAAACCCAGCAAAAAATCAAGTCTCGGATTTTTTCACACTGTAGCAGGCTAAGATGTAAGGTCCTAGGTGCCCCTTTGGTGGATCATTGGCAGAGCACAGGACACACAGTGTCAGATTTAAAATGGTTGGTAATTGAGAAGGTATCCCTGGGTAGGAGAGGTGGCAATCTCGCATCTGTCCTGAATCTACGAGAATGCAAATGGATGTCCCTCCTGGACTCAATTAAAAATGGGCTGAACGAGCAGGACAGTAGTCTTGCGCAATTGGCAGCATTGAGATGATACAATTTTGTACCCAAGGTTGAAATGTCGACACCGCCATGCTTGAGAGGTGTATGAGTTATTCAATGCTCTTTCATCTAGTATGACCCCTGTTCAGTAAGGTGTTCGCTCGCCTACACTCCCATGTTTGGAAAGTGCGTGAGCGCTATGTACTATGACATTTCGATCTGTTGCACCTATGGCTCATTCATCTACACCATCATGTGGGAGAGGTGCATGAGTTTAAACATCTTTTGCTTTGTCAAATGAAACGCTTCCTCTCTATAATGTGCTTGCTCGCCTACACTCCCATGTTGGGGAAGTGCGTGAGCATTATGTACTATGACTTTTGATTGTGTAACCTAGTCATACATTTTAATATATGCATGAGATGCTTCAATTTAACATTATATTCACATGCCATGTGGTTGTTTAGCCATACATTCTAAAAGATGCGTGAGATGCCTTAATTGAATATTTTACTTACACAGACTATATTGTGCCTGCACACACACGTAATTTTTAAACATATAAGTATCTTATGACAACTTCTGCCATTTATTCCTGGTCCAAATATCCAGTATTTACGGAGAAGTAATGCGAGTTTGACACAATCATAGCTTGCAACATCTGACATTTAATTTGGGTCCAAACAATCATAGCGACCAATTTACTTAGTATTGTTGTATACAGGAGACGATGTTACTGAATAACGTTGTATTCAATTTCTCCAGCCACACGTTGTAGTATTTTCTCTATATCCATTATCCCGGTCACTTAGAGGCCCCGCCCCAAACTCCGCGTAGTGTCTGACGGAGTTCTGTGACACGAGTCGTACTGAAGGGATCGCGCCTCGGTTTACATGCTGCAAGTAAGTGTCAGTCCATCGCGCTCCCACCTAAGTAGCTTCTGCAGAAACGGGAATACGTTTCCCTTATCATGATCCTTTCTCACCTTTAGGATTTTTTCGTGACAGCACTAAGTCGGCAACTTTAAACATGGCGTTTGCCGCCGGGACCTGCCGTTTTCTTTCCACCTAAGAGCTGCGTGGACCTACATAAGTCAGTAACCCGCCACCTTTTTTGACTTAAAGTGTTTTTCCTTCTGGATCTGTCACCCACAATAATTGCCCTTATTGTGTTGCAGCGCTCACACGTGACCATAATTAACTGCAACCTTCTTTGTGGATATACCCATTGTGCATCAAGTCGCCAATTAAAGGTATGACTTTTGGGTTAAGCTATATAAATAAGTTTGACCGCATGTGTCACTTAACCTAATAATGTTCTCCATCATGTGCCATCACGATATTCGAGTTTTTTGCACCAAGGGTGCCTTAATTTGTGATGTCTTTTAGTCTACCTAGAGAATTGTATACACGTTAATGTATTGGTTTCATCTAGATTTGGCGGACGCCAGACAGATCTGAAGCAGACTAGCACACCGCCCACAAGTCGTGGCAGCGCTTGACTTCGCTGATATATGTTTATGGTGTCAGATCTACAAAACTAAAGGTATAAGGCTATCTCTTTCTAGTTGACCATATTTGCCCTTGCTAATCAAATTAAGTTTGACCGCATGTGTCCCTTAACCTAATAATGTTCTCACTCTTGTGCCATCACGATATTCAACTTTTTTGCACCAAGGGTGCCTTAATTTCTGATGTCTTTTTGGTCTACCTAGAGAATTGTATACACGTTAATGTATTGGTTTCATCTAGATTTGGCGGACGCCAGACAGATCTGAAGCAGATTAGCACGCCGCCCACAAGTCGTGGCAGCGCTTGACTTCGCTGATATATGTTTATGGTGTCAGGTCTACAAAACTAAAGGTATAAGGCTATCTCTTTCTAGTTGACCATATTTGCCCTTGCTAATCAAAATTTGGCCCTGTAGTCAATTTAATTTTGAGATCCTAGTCCGTGTAACGGTATTTTACCACTACACACCCTTACCAATGAATATCAATTTGATTGTTCTGATTCTCCTCTACCTCTAAGTGAGCTTCCACCTTAGAGTATGTAATTTACGGTATATGTCTTTTTAAATTTCCTGTTGGTTACTGTTTCCTTCTGCAATTGAGATCCATACTATTGAGCCTGAGCATGATTTATTGCGTACTCCGCTCCTAGTTCCTTTTGTCCTGAGGCCATATTGACCCGGACTCCATGGTGTATTTTGCTTTGATTAACCTACCATTATGGTTTACAGGACATTGACTGTTATGTCCAGCTAATTCAAACTTTTTGATACTGGTTTTTTAATTTTACAGACAGGACGGCCCCATTTCGTCCCTTCCCCCACTGTTATTGTCCTGATGAAGACCCCGGAAAAGGACTTAATTTAGCCTACATATAGGGGTCGAAACGTCGACGACTCTCCATTTTGGACGTCCGGCACATCCCTTGGATTACACTTAACTATATACGTGACCGTAGAATGTCCTTAGTTGAATTGGTTTTTCAACATTTGCCATAATTTATATAGGCTGTTGGTTTTTGGAATAACTCCAATTCCTGTTTTGAAGTTTGTAAATACTTACCTCCTGTTTAAGTCTGTGTACTTTCCCTAACTTTTTCACAGCCTTTGAGCACCACTCCTTCCTTCCCCTTCCTCTCCCTACTTGGGGCTTTTTCAAATTTTCAATCTTTCTAAAGTGATTGTAAAATGCTTCACTAAGTCAAAACGTAATGTTGTTAAATAAATGACAACATTCATACAAGAATTATTTTGACCTTCATTTGAATTTGTTTTGTTTAATTGTGTTACTGTGTTTTAACACGTTCTCCTTACGGGGACCCTCTCTTTACATTTACCACACGACGCCCAGGTCCCCGTGACTGCATGGGTTCAACCCCCCTCCTTTGTAATTTCTCTTTCGACAGTTCTGAGCCATAGATGATGGATGGCTAAACTTTGCACTGAGGGGCATGCATAGCCTGGTGGCGAATGGAGTAGGGCACAGCCTGTCCTTGCTCCAAGCTACACCGGGCCTTTAAGCATTCATCTGTTTCCATCACAACTCCAGCTTCACCATGACCTGCCTGAGTTGACCCCACTGACAATGCCGGATCCAACACTCGCTACAATTCCCTCCTGGCCCCGGCTTTCACCATAATGTGGTGACGATCAGCCTCTCTCCTGGGAAGTGCCTGCTTGCTATCTTGAGTAAGGAGTTGCACTGACACAGGGCCCTACACTACGGCACGCTTTGCGTGCGGAGCCTGATCCTCGGCGAGAGTTGGTGCCTCCGACTTCTCACCTCTGGGGGGAGTGGAAGGGTGTGCGAGAGTCCCTTTTTCCATGTCGAACTGCGGCCTCTGACGTCGCCATTTTGACTGTTGATCGTGACCACTCCAGCGATTTACAAAGCAACGCATCTTGGGATGTGGCCTGATAGGGCTGCTTGGATGCAACTGCCTCCTCTCCTGAGCCCGTCACTGCCTGCATCGGCCTGACATCTGAGATTGTGGGACACGAGGCATCGGGTCGTAGCTACCTGCAGTCCTGCATCTCTTGGATTCCTACTGGTCATCTCCCAAGTGCAATCTACCTACCTGGGATAAGGAGGGCCCCTGCCTCAGCCCCATTGGAATGACTTTGCACTCCTCTGCCGCTCCTGAGGCCCTTTAGATGAGTGCTTATCTCCCCCATTGTAAGTGAGCCCTGCATGATCTGGGAACAAACTGCTGTACTTTTGAGGCCTAGCGGAGTACCTCAGAGAGGGCTGACTCTGTGAGGGCTGACTCTATGAGGAGGGGACTCCCTCGATCAACAGTGGACCTTCATGCTGGGGTGTGAAGGGTGAACTCTGTTTAGACTTACCTGCAACCTCAGGGGGCTCTCCCTCAAATGCATGTCACTGCCGCTGTGGCTTGAAAGTGCATCTTACGTCGGCCCCTATACCTAGCATCCCCCTTGAGCTACACTGAGATGGCGTGCCCCCTGCTCGCTGTGTCTCGTCTTGCTGCAAGGATCGTCTTCACACCTGTGGCCTGACTCTCTAGGACTCTCCTGAAAGCACAGCAGCATTTCTATCTGACCCAACTTTGCCCTGCCAGACTTTGTGGGTCTCATTGACCATATACAAACCCTCCCCATGCAGCACCCTCTGTATTTGCCTTAGCTGTGGAGACTTGCCCGGCTGGGGAATCTTCAGTCACCCATTGGCATTCTACTGCTATCTGACCACACAATATTATGCCAAGGGGTAAAAATACTAGAGACGGTTCTGTGTTCTCCTTGTGGTCCAAGTCTTTCTCAATGAGCATGGCCAACAAAGAGGATCCTTCGACGAAAATCTCCAAAACTTCTGCGTCGCCACTACTCATTCAAGATTACTGGCCCAATTCCTCAAATATATTAAACAAGAAATTAGCTCCTTAAAGGCGGATTTCAATAGCTTTCTACATGACCTGTGCAGGGATGTGGGTACACATGTTCATGATCTAGAATGCATGATGGACTCTCACACGGAAGACAAAAAAAATTCTAATTCATCATGGTCTTGGAAGATCAACAGATTGAGCTCTAAGTTAAACAAGTAGGCTTAGAAAATTGCAGCTGCAGAAATAATATTTGCATCCTGTGTGTCCCCGAGGGTGAAGAAGGAGAAGGTATCATGACCTTCACAAGATATTTGCTACATACAATCTGAGGGGGTGGAGGGGACAACTAACTGCTTCTAGACTGTGCCCATCGTGTCTCTGCCATGGTAGGCAGACCTGATGCCACTCCTGACATTGTAACATGAGTGCACTTCTTCCAGGAGAAAGAGGCAATCTTGAGGGCAGGTCGGAGCAAGGCTGACCTGGTTTTCCGTGGTCATTTTTCAAGACCACTCGCCAGTAACGCTTAAAAAGTGAAGGGACTACAGGGCAGCAACAGACAAACCCTGGAAGATGAACGTCAAATAAAAGTGGACTCACCCTTTCGGATCTGCTCTTCCAGCTGAATAGCGCACAAAGCCATGTTCGCTCACTGTCTGAAGTCATACCATAGGAATCCCCAGATTGGGGATCCCAACCTGCACCCTTGGAAGTTGGAGTTCGATGGCACTTAACTTGGAGCACAGTGGGAAAAAGAGGTAGAGATCGAATGGGTAAGGTGAGGGCCCTACGGGAGGCAAAGGATGACATGATCTCCCGCCTCCAGAATATGAAGCAGGAGTCTTCTCAGCAAACTGCCCCAGACACGTGAATCCTGCCCACATGGGATGTAGCAGACTTGCATTTACTCATTGGAGCAATATAAAATGTGTTTCCTTATATTCTTTTACCACTTTCCTTAGCAGGGCTCGCTGCCTTGGAGCCGGACTTTCCTGTACTGCTTGTTGTGGTATTCTAGAATGCAAAGTTGAAACATTTTGATGGAATTTCACTGTGATTACATTTGAGCTTGGTTTCCTGCCTGGTCTCCCCCCCTTACTGGGGGCATTTCTCCTCCCAAGGTGCCACCTTTAGGGATCTCGAGGATACCTTCCTCTATCCGAGGATGGAGAGACTAGCCACACTGGTCCCTGTTGGCCCATTTGTTTTCCCAATCTACTTTTTTTCTGTGACCCTGGCATTCCTAGAGGATGGACTCCTTCTTGG
Source organism: Lissotriton vulgaris (assembly GCF_964263255.1). Lineage (NCBI taxonomy): Eukaryota > Metazoa > Chordata > Amphibia > Caudata > Salamandridae > Lissotriton > Lissotriton vulgaris. The sequence goes on along the minus strand of NC_141685.1, from coordinate 1,951,744,396 downwards.
GAGGTGCTACTTCAATGAACTCGACCTGTTAACTGCTGTAAGACAACTGTTGCCCTAATGCTAATGTATTAGCCCCATCTCCTTCCGTACTGACAATCTCATGGGGACCTTGACTAGAATGAAGCTCCTTTCCCTAAATGAGAAGGCAATTAATTTCCCAATAAGCGAAAACAGATATGGCACTACCTTCTCCAGCAAGACCCAGACATATCTTTTTACAGGAGACCCATTTACTCAGAGAGAACTTCCGTCACATGACCCACCCCAGATACCCATCCCAATACTGGGGGCAAGCTGAGACTAAACCACTGGAGGTGGGCACATTGTTTAGGAGGGGTTTTATAACTGCATTGAAACGAGTGGCCAGAGACCCAGGGGGTGCTTCCTGCCATTGAAGATAGAAAGAGGATTGTCGACCCTATCTTTCCAAACAAAACCCCAAGACTGCCTTCCTCATAAGCTTCTTAAGGACCACCTTAGCCAGGTCAAGGGAGAGGTAATACTGGGAGGTGATTTTAATTTGGTGTGGGACCCGTTGCTAGATAGGAGCTTTGCCAATTTTCAGGGAATGGGGGCCATGTCAGCTCAACTTAAGAGGGAACTCACAGACACAGGCTTAGTGGATTCCTGGAACTACTTACACCTTGATGCACAGGACTACTCCTCTTATTCACATGTACATGTTATGTAATGTTCTATTAGGGTTTTGCAACGTGCATGGCTGTCCCAGCAAAGGGATGTCCCAGCGCTAAAGATCAGGGAGAGAGGAGAATGAGATGTATATAGCTACAAGTCTTTACTGCCTTTCTGAATGCCAGAAGATTGGGAATACTCCTGATAGCGAGAGGCAATGAGCTCCATAAAGTAGGGGCTAACACTTTGAATGACCGGCCTCTGACTCTGGTTCTACGAAAACGTGGCACTCACATCAGGAATAGATCCACAGAGCAAAGACCACAGGAGGGGATATAGTGGTGGCCAATCTCTCTAGGAATCGCCGGGCCGGCGCCTGCCAGAACTTTATGAGTAGTACAAAGTGCTTTAAACCTAATTCTTAGCTCCACAGGGAGCCAGTAGAGTCGACGCTGCACCCCTGAGACAGAGCTATACTTAGGTAGTGCAAGTAAGATGGCAGCTGCCGAATTCATGGTGCGTTGGAGCCTATTGGTCACTAACTTTTTAGCACTGAGCAACAGGCTATTACTGTAATCTAACTTCGCTCAGGATCGTGGCTTGCACAACCTTTTGTACCGCTTTTGGCCGCCATAAGTGTGGCAGGGTATGCTCAGACGTGAGTCCCTTGCTCACTTTGCCACTGGATTCAAGCAAGCCGGGCTGAAGTCGGCTGGAATGCCAGAAACAGGTCCTCGGAAGCTTGTTTCCGGTCCAGGGAAGGCATGGCTTGGCAGTTCGGGCTGGACTGTTCACATGAGGCACAGGGTCAGACTGATTTGCATATAGCCATGTCTGAACTGGGGTGGCAGAGAGGGCTAAAGAACGGTGATGGATCAAACCCAGATCTTTTGACTGGGTGTGAGTGTTTGATTGGTTCAGATGCTCCGTCCATCACCACCCCCTTTTGTATCGCTTTTGGCCGCCATAAGTGTGGCAGGGTATGCTCAGACGTGAGTCCCTTGCTCACTTTGCCACTGGATTCAAGCAAGCTGGGCTGAAAATGGCTGGAATGCCAGAAACCGGTCCTCGGAAGCTTGTTTCCGGTCCAGGGAAGGCATGGCTTGGCAGTTCGGGCTGGACTGTTCCCATGAGGCACAGGGTCAGACTGATTTGCATATAGCCATGTCTGAACTGGGGTGGCAGAGTGGGCTAAAGAACGGTGATGGATCAAACCCAGATCTTTTGACTGGGTGTGAGTGTTTGGTTGGTTCAGATGCTCCGTCCATCACCACCCCCTTTTGTACCGCTTTTGCACAACCTGCTGGCACGTGTGAGGGACAAACAGACCCAAAATGGGTTTAAGTCCACGCAAAATACCAAAGCAGATCCCTGCCACCGACTTGGCATGCTGCTCAAATGAGAGTGCAGTATCCAACCGAATGCAGAGATTTTTTACCGTGGCCTTGGGCATAGGAGGACTACCTAACACCGACGGCCACCAGTTGTTGCCCTAGAAGTGTGAATCTCTACTAAACAGAAGGATCTCAGTTTTGGATGAGCTTAACCACAGACGCTTCACCTCCATCCAGCCCTCTATGGCTGCCAGATCCTCCTGAAATGTAATCATGTTCTGGCTGGAGTCCTTAGAACAGGAAAAGCTCAGTTGCGTGTCATCCGCATAAGGTACCAACTGTATGTTGCGAGTTTTGGCCAACAAGGCCAGCAGACAAATGTAAATATTGAACAGGGTCGGGCTCGGAGACGACCCTTGTGGGACTCCACAGCACAAAGGATGTATCTGTGAGTGGAATGGAGGAGCGATGACCTGGAAGGACCTGTCCCGCAGAAAGGAGGAGAACGAATCAAGGGCGCTACTTGTGACACTGATCTCACGCAGCTGATGGATCAGGATGCTGTGTGAGACAGTGTCGAAGGCCGCGCTGAGTACAAGACGGATGAGCGCAGTCATGTTGCCCTCATCCACGGAGGCTCTTAGTTGTTCTGGTACAGCTAATAGAGCTGATTCCCTGCTGTGCTTAGGAAGGAAACCATTCTGGGATGGGTCCATGATGGAGTGAGCCTCCAAATATTGCATCAGAATGCCGCTCACATAGGATTCTGTAATTTTAGCTAGGAAAGGTAGGATCGAAATCGGGCTATAGCTCTCCGACCTAGAAGCATCAGCCACCACTGAGACCCTGTTTAACGTCCGGCTTTGGCCTCCCCCCTGACAACCTGGTTTTACCCCCAAGATACTTGGGGCCCTGTTTTTGTGTAATTGTAAATATAATCTGTACATACTTGTCCTTTACCCATCATATTTCCAGCATTGTGTGAATATTATGTGATGCTTAACCTTTGTATAACTTTATGACCCTTGTAAAGTGCTCTGGTACCCTAACGGGTCATGTTCGTGCTCTATAAAACACAAAATAAATAAATAAGAGAGGATTTCTTCAGGAGAGGGATAACTTTGGCATGTTTCCAGGTTTGAGGAACCTCTGAGTTGGAAAGGCAAAGATTAATAAGATCCAGGCAGCTAGGCAGAAGGCAGACTTGATGCTGAAAAAAACTATCAGGCCTGAGGGGGTCATCGGGGACCCTGATTTGATCTTCATAACCAAAGCCTTGAGGTCGTCCAGAGTAATAGAAGGGAGGATGTGCAGAGAGTTAGCCCCATTTCCTGCAGACTCATCCAACAGCATCACAGAGGCTTCACACTTCCCATGGAAGCTATCGTAAATGGCCACTACTTTCTTGATAAAGTAGCAGGCCAACACCTCACACTAGCCGTTAGAGATGATGGAGCAGTCACTAGTCACTGGAGATTTCACCATATCCTTTAGGGATAAAATAGTTTTGGAGGGGTTCTTGATCGTAATAATTTTGTCCGCAAAAATTGTGGCACGGGTTTTCCGAATCAATTTGTGGTAGGTTTTCCTAGAGGTTATGTACTCAGATTTAGCCAAATAACAGTAGGACTGTCTCCAATGACGCTCAACAATTTTACAATTTTTCCTGGCCTTAACAAGAGACTCATCAAACCACTCCTGGGGAATAACCTTTCTTAGGATGGATCTAATTTAACCCTGGGCAAAGCACTACGCTACGCTTGCGTAGTTTGCGCAGTTTCTGCTACTTCGCACTACGTGAAGTGCACGTAGCACAGTGAAAACACGTGTAGCATAGCGTCGTGCAGCGGTCGTTTTTTGCTTGCTCGCGGTCCTCAACCTAAAGTTGGCGACCGCGAGCAAGCAAAATGACATCCCGGCGAGACTTTTTCCTCGTTCGCGATCAGCATAATCAAGTTGCTGATCGTGAGCGTGGAAAATAAACCTCAAGGCGAGATTCTCAACGCAGGGAGGTCTGGTTTCTCATTGCGCGTGTTCGCATATGCTCGCGACTGCTCGTGATGAGAAACTACCAGTCCGCGTAGAGAAAGCTACTGCTCGAATAAAAATCTACTCAAGCGGCAGAAAACTACAGGTCGCACTGTGCAAGATGCCGGTTCAATGATTGCACAGTGCCGGATGCTTCTCCGCACTGTGCAATCATTGAACACAGCATCTTGCAGAGTTCAAACAGGGTACTACGCAGTTTGCGTAGTGCTACGCATAGCTTGTGTAGTCCGAAGTGCACTTTGCGTAGTTTCTCGTAGCGCTACTTCGCAAACTACGCCCAGCCCTAGTCTATTTGGCTGGAATACACCTATCTAGTGCCTGATTAATCCAGTTCCCAAAGCCAACACTAGCCATCTGGACATCCAAGTAGAGGGTGGGCTGAGAACTGGCAAGAATATAATGGAAAGTAGGATGGTCCAATTTCTGCCAGGGACATTTGTATATGGCATTAAGTCGACTCAGAATTTTAGAGCCGGTATGATGCAGTGAGAAACCTATTAGGTGATGGTCGGTCCAGACCATCATAAGCACTATTGGGGCATCCGTGAGTGGAATGTTAGTTATCACAGGGTCGAGCAGATGTCCTGCCTTATGTATAGGTCCGGAGACCGGTCGATATAGTTGGTAGGCAGCCAAATCCTTCAAAAATGTGGTATGTCTGGTTCCGTATTGGACTCCAGATGTAAATTCAGATCACCAATAATAGTAAAGTTGGCAGATTGTAATGCAAGGCTACTAACTGCGTTCATGAGCTCTTCTCTAATTTTTTCGAGGGCCCAGGTGGGCGATAGATCAACAGTCCAGTGAACGTAAAGTTACTTGATAAAGCTTTTTTCAAGATGGCGCTCTTATTCACGCGGTACAAAAGGGGGTGGTGGTGGACGGAGCATCTGAATCAATACAACACTCACACCCAGTCAAAAGATCTGGGTTTAATCCATCACCGTTCTTTAGCCCACTCTGCCACCCCAGTTAAGACATGGCTATATGCAAATCAGTCCGACCCTGTGCCTCATGGGAACAGTCCAGCCCGAACTGCCAAGCTTGAGTGGGCTAAAGAACGGTGATGGATTAAACCCAGATCTTTTGACTGGGTGTGAGTGTTTGATTGATTCAGATGCTCCGTCAATCACCACTCCCTTTTGTACCGCTTTTGGCCGCCATAAGTGTGGCAGGGTATGCTCAGACGTGAGTCCCTTGCTCACTTTGCCACTGGATTCAAGCAAGCCGGGCTGAAGACAGCTGGAATGCCAGAAACCGGTCCTCGGAAGCTTGTTTCCGGTCCAGGGAAGACATGGCTTGGCAGTTCGGGCTGGACTGTTCCCATGAGGCACAGGGTCAGACTGATTTGCATATAGCCATGTCTGAACTGGGGTGGCAGACTGGGCTAAAGAACGGTGGTGGATTAAACCCAGATCTTTTGACTGGGTGTGAGTGTTTGATTGATTCAGATGCTATGTCCATCACCACCCCCTTTTGTACCGCTTTTGGCCGCCATAAGTGTGGCAGGGTATGCTCAGACGTGAGTCCCTTCCTCACTTTGCGACTGGATTCAAGCAAGCCGGGCTGAAGACGGCTGGAATGCCCGAAACCGGTCCTCGGAAGCTTGTTTCCGGTCCAGGGAAGACATGGCTTGGCAGTTCGGGCTGGACTGTTCCCATGAGGCACAGGGTCAGACTGATTTGCATATAGCCATGTCTGAACTGAGGTGGCAGAGTGGGCTAAAGAACGGTGATGGATTAAACCCAGATCTTTTGACTGGGTGTGAGTGTTTGATAGATTCAGATGCTCCGTCCATCACCACCCCCTTTTGTACCGCTTTTGGCCGCCATAAGTGTGGCAGGGTATGCTCAGACGTGAGTCCCTTGCTCAATTTGCCACTGGATTCAAGCAAGCCGGGCTGAAGACGGCTGGAATGCCAGAAACCGGTCCTCGGAAGCTTGATTCCGGTCCAGGGAAGACATGGCTTGGCAGTTCGGGCTGGACTGTTCCCATGAGGCACAGGGTCAGACTGATTTGCATATAGCCATGTCTGAACTGGGGTGGCAGAGTGGGCTAAAGAACGGTGATGGATCAAACCCAGATCTTTTGACTGGGTGTGAGTGTTTGATTGGTTCAGATGCTCCGTCCATCACCACCCCCTTTTGTACCGCTTTTGCACAACCTGCTGGCACGTGTGAGGGACAAACAGACCCAAAATGGGTTTAAGTCCACGCAAAATACCAAAGCAGATCCCTGCCACCGACTTGGAATGCTGCTCAAATGAGAGTGCAGTATGCAACCGAATGCAGAGATTTTTTACCGTGGCCTTGGGCATGGGAGGACTACCTAACACCGACGGCCACCAGTTGTTGCCCTAGAATGTGAATCTCTACTAAACAGAAGGATCTCAGTTTTGGACGAGCTTAACCACAGACACTTCACCTCCATCCAGCCCTCTATGGCTGCCAGATCCTCCTGAAATGTAATCATGTTCTTGCTGGAGTCCTTAGAACAGGAAAAGATCAGTTGCGTGTCATCCGCATAAGGTACCAACTGTATGTTGCGAGTTTTGGCCAACAAGGCCAGCAGACAAATGTAAATATTGAACAGGGTCGGGCTTGGAGAAGACCCCTGTGGGACTCCACAGCACAAAGGATGTATCTGTGAGTGGAATGGAGGAGCGATGACCTGGAAGGACCTGTCCCGCAGAAAGGAGGAGAACCAATCAAGGGCGCTACTTGTGACATTGATCTCACACAGCCGATGGATCAGGATGCTGTGTGAGACAGTGTCGAAGGCCGCGCTGAGTCCAAGAAGGATGAGCGCAGTCATGTTGCCCTCATCCATGGAGGCTCTTAGATGTTTTGGTACAGCTAATAGAGCTGATTCCCTGCTGTGCTTAGGACGGAAACCATTCTGGGACGGGTCCATGATGGAGTGAACCTCCAAATATTGCATCAGAATGCCGCTCACATAGGATTCTGTAATTTTAGCTAGGAAAGGTTGGATCGAAATCGGGCTATAGCTCTCCGGCCTAGAAGCATCAGCCACCACTGAGACCCTGTTTAAAGTCCGGCTTTGGCCTCTCCCCTGACAACCTGGTTTACCCCTAAGATACTTGGGGCCCTCTTTTTGTGTAATTGTAAATATAATCTGTACATACTTGTCCTCTATCCATCATATTTCCAGCACTGTGTGAATATTATGTGATGCTTAACCTTTGTATACTCTATGACCCTTGTAAAGTGCTCTGGTACCCTAACGGGTCATGTTCGTGCTCTATAAAACACAAAATAAATAAATAAGAGAGGATTTCTTCAGGAGAGGGATAACTTTGGCATGTTTCCAGGTTTGAGGAACCTCTGAGTTGGAAAGACAAAGATTAATAAGATCCAGGCAGCTAGACAGAAGGCTGTCTTGATGCTGAACAAAACTATCAGGCCTGAAGGGGTCATCGGGGACCCTGATTTGATCTTCATAACCAAAGCCTTGAGGTCGTCCAGAGTAATAGAAGGGAGGATGTGCTGCGAGTTAGCCCCATTTCCTGCAGACTCATCCAACAGCATTACAGAGGCTTCACACTTCCCATGGAAGCTATCGTAAATGGCCACTACTTTCTTGATGAAGTAGCAGGCCAACACCTCACACTAGCCGTTAGAGATGATGGAGCAGTCACTAGTCACTGGAGATTTCACCATATCCTTTAGGGATAAAATAGTTTGGAGGGGTTCTTGATCGTAATAATTTTGTCCGCAAAAATTGTGGCACGGGTTTTCCGAATCAATTTGTGGTAGGTTTTCCTAGAGGTTATGTACTCAGATTTAGCCAAATAACAGTAGGACTGTCTCCAATGACGCTCAACAATTTTACAATTTTTCCTGGCCTTAACAAGAGACTCATCAAACCACTCCTGGGAATAACCTTTCTTAGGATGGATCTAATTTAACCCTGGGCAAAGCACTACGCTACGCTTGCGTAGTTTGCGCAGTTTCTGCTACTTCGCACTACGTGAAGTGCACGTAGCACAGTGAAAACACGTGTAGCATAGCGTCATGCAGCAGTTATTTTTTGCTTGCTCGCGGTCCTCAACCTAAAGTTGGCGACCGCGAGCAAGCAAAATGACATCCCGGCGAGACTTTTTCCTCGTTCGCGATCAGCATAATCAAGTTGCTGATCGTGAGCGTGGAAAATAAACCTCAAGGCGAGATTCTCAACGCAGGGAGGTCTGGTTTCTCATTGCGCGTGTTCGCATATGCTCGCGACTGCTCGTGATGAGAAACTACCAGTCCGCGTAGAGAAAGCTACTGCTCGAATAAAAATCTACTCAAGCGGCAGAAAACTACAGGTCGCACTGTGCAAGATGCCGGTTCAATGATTGCACAGTGCCGGATGCTTGTCCGCACTGTGCAATCATTGAACACAGCATCTTGCAGAGTGCAAACAGGGTACTACGCAGTTTGCGTAGTGCTACGCATAGCTTGTGTAGTGCGAAGTGCACTTTGCGTAGCTTCGCGTAGCGCTACTTCGCAAACTACGCCCAGCCCTAGTCTATTTGGCTGGAATATACCTATCTAGTGCCTGATTATTCCAGTTCCCAAAGCCAACACTAGCCATCTGGACATCCAAGTAGAGGGTGGGCTGAGAACTGGCAAGAATATTAAGGAAAGTAGGATGGTCCAATTTCTGCCAGGGACATTTGTATATGGCATTAAGTCGACTCAGAATTTTAGAGCCGGTATGATGCAGTGAGAAACCTATTAGGTGATGGTCGGTCCAGACCATCATAAGCACTATTGGGGCATCCGTGAGTGGAATGTTAGTTATCACAGGGTCGAGCAGATGTCCTGCCTTATGTATAGGTCCGGAGACCGGTTGATATAGTTGGCAGGCAGCCAAATCCTTCAAAAATGTGGTATGTCTGGTTCCGTATTGGACTCCAGATGTAAATTCAGATCGCCAATAATAGTAAAGTTGGCAGATTGTAATGCAAGGCTACTAACTGTGTTCATGAGCTCTTCTCTAATTTTTTCGAGGGCCCAGGTGGGCGATAGATCAACAGTCCAGTGCAGGGCCGTTCGGGCTGGACTGTTCCCATGAGGCACAGGGTCAGACTGATTTGCATATAGCCATGTCTGAACTGGGGTGGCAGAGTGAGCTAAAGAACGGTGATGGATTAAACCCAGATCTTTTGACTGGGTGTGAGTGTTTGATTGATTCAGATGCTCCGTCCATCACCACCCCCTTTTGTACCGCTCTTATTCATGTATCAACTATGTATTTATCACACATTCCCTCCTACACCATTTGGAAAAGGCTCAGCTATCCGATATTCCTATCTACGATCATGCTCATATTGAGACCTCTCACACTGGCGCTGCGGATGCTCCCCATAGGTGGAGAATCCCTCCTCATGTACTGGGCGATCTAGTAGATAGAACCTCCATCACTGAGGTCATCACAGAATATTTTGAACTCAATGCCTTATCTGGCACATCTTCTCACATGCAGTGGGATGGCTTCAAAGAAATAATTTGAGGAGTCATTATTTCAATAGCAATAACCCGCACCTGTGAGGTGCACCTCGTTGAGACTAAGCTATTCGATGACATCAAAACCCTGGAGGGTATGGATATGCAGACACGCTAGCCCCGCTACACCGACAGCTTTAGACACATAGAGCCAATAGGATGGAAAATTCTCTATTAGCTCTCAAACAACGAATTATGATGGGGATAAAGTGGGTACCCTGCTAGCTCAATGTCTCATACACCAATATGCTCATTCGCACATTGCTAACTGTCACACCGCGTGCTGAGGTTATGTAGTTAGAAAACCTAATATGCAGTAGGCCATATGTGACTAAAATCGTTCCCTTTATGCTGGTAGGGGGGAAGATCCGGTGGCTATCCAGGATTATCTCAGTGAGTGGCCATGGATGCCCTTGAACCCCCAGCTCCCTCAAGACTTGGAAGCACCTTTCATAATGCTTGAACTTAAAAAGGCTCTGGGGGAGCACTCAGTGGGAAAGGCTTGCCTGTTTCTTTACTTATGAGCTTTGTTAGAAATGGGGGTCTCCAGTTGCAATGGTTCTTGCACATTTGTCCAAGTAGGGACCCTGCTTCCAGTCAGGGTAAGGGAATTACGCCCTCAGACCACCCCTGCTCACCCCCTTGGTAGCTTGGCACGAGCAAGCAGGCTTATCTCAGAGGCAATGTGTAAAGCATTTGTGCACACATACAGTAACACAGTGATTGTAGCAATTTTTGTTTTCAACGACACAACATTCCAGTAACCTTTGCTTGCATGCCTTTTGTCTTTCTATACACATGTGAAATTGCCATTAGTGGTTTACTCTGGGAAATCATACACGTTCATGTCTATTTTAGGCAATGCGTAAAATGCACACGTTTCAGGCAGGCATGGCGCACTACTTTTGTAAAAAATGGTCCTTAATTATGTGATTGCCATTCAATATTTACTACATTTCCATATTACTTTCAAATTATAATAAGATGCTTACCTTTAAATATCTGTTTTCATTTCAATTTAGAAAAAATGTAGCGTGTGAACTGGACTTGTTTCGTTTCATTGTAGGTATTCTGCGAAAGACGGAGTTTTCCAATTTTCACAAAGTAATTTATTATTAAGACAGGCCGCATATGTTAATCGTATTATTGAATTAAGAATTTGGTACTCTTTGGCTGCTACTTCGTACCCATTACATTTTTTGCACCTTTATGTGCAGGGGGAAAACGATTTTTTCATAGTGATTTTTCTATCGAGAGGGCTTCATTTATTTCGTGCCAGCTCTTTACACAATATGATACCAGTAGGTGGCGGTAAAGAAACATTAGAATATCCCTCGAGCTAGAGTGAAGAACTGCGGAAATTCTAAATATTACACTCGATAATGTGGAGAAACACCCACTGAGCGGTGTTTGAGGGAGAAATGTATCATGTTTCCCGAAACGAAGATAACCACAACCTAATAGACATATATTCAGAAAAAATATCTGTCAAAGGAGACATCTGTATTGTCCAAAAGCTTTTGCTTTTTTTTAATTACATTTTTGAACAATCAGTGGAATCGCATTGCGCATGTCAGGCACAATTCACAAAGATTTTCCAGGCTTAAATATGATTTAGGCCAAAATAACTTATAGGGGTCAAGTAACAAAATCATTTGTAAGCATATATTTTACTTTTTACGAGCTAACCTTTTGCAAAACTGCTTTTGAATTTTTTTTTTAAATGGCCCCTGCGAAATGATTTAGTCACACGCAAATGTATAATAAAAATAATTTCCTGTGAGAGACAAAGCAAAATCAAGTATGTAACTATATTTCCTATTGCATTTTCTCACAATAGAAAAAAATGTATACCGGATTTTGTGAAATTGGAACTCATTCAAGTTTTCCAGGTGTATGCCAGGAAAACAATGAGTGTTGTATGTTTCTGAGACCAAAGGCCAGATGTACTTAGAATGCATTTGGTAAAGTGACCGCAATTTGTGTGCCGACTTTTACCTTGTTTATTTTGAAAACCAACCTATGCACCAATAGATCGGTTTATCACGTAGTCGGTCGCAACTCATGACGTAGGTCGCAAATTGGAACCCACTATAATGTGTTGCCTATCACAGTGATGGTTGCCAAAGGGGTCAGCAGAACACCATGGAACCTATGTATGAAAGCATTTTGCATTTCTTCATGGTATGAATCACTATTTCGCCGTTTGGAAATGGAAAATGCTGTTTCGGTATGTACAAAAGACATTTGCAGTGGTGAAAAATGCAATTTCTACCTAGTAGAAATCGCATTTTGGAAATGGATTCCCAAATAGTGAAACGCTAACCGCATGCACAAAGGATTTCCTAATTGCGACAAGTCGCAAAATGACCATTTAGGAAATGTATTTACCATTGATCCGCATCAGGTGGTAACAGGTGCAAACTATAAAACGGCATCCACAATCCATCAGGCTCTTTCACAATGGCATCTTTGTACATTCTGGCAAGGAGGATGAGGATTTTGGCTGTGAGGCAGAGAAGGAGGAGGAGATGGGGAGGATATTTAGCGTGAGGGTCAACTAACTTGAACAGACAGAGGAGGAGATTATTGAGAGTACACAACTGAGTAGTCAGGTAGTACTTGATTTACTTGCTAAGTTACAACCTCAGCTACATGCCCCAACACTGAGAAGAAACGAAATCCCACCACATCTGCTGGTATTGTGTTGCCTACATCTCCTAACTTCTGGCAGTTGCCAGGAGGTCATAGCAATGGAAGGTATGGTGTCACAAAGTGCCTTTTCCAAGTACTTTCACAGGTTCCTGGACATCATAGTGAGCAAAGGCAACCAATATAGATCATTCCCCAATACCCCGCAATTATTGGAACAAACCAAATTGATGTTCTACAGGGTAGCACAGTTCCACAATGCCATTAGCTGTGTTGATGGCACACATATTTCCACATGCCCCCCATCAGAGACTGAACACATATACAGGAACAGGAAAAGCTCACATTCACTCAATGTGCAGGTAGTGTGTGATGCTTCCTGTATCATAACAGACCTTGTGCCTTGTGGCCAGATTCCCAGGCAGCACTCACGCCTCATCCATGTTTTGCCACAGGGAAATTAAAAAACTGACTGTCACAATGTGAATGGTTTCCTTCTTGGTAAAAGAATCACAGACTCAATGAATGTTTTCCTTTTCATGCACATAAGGTGACACTGCATATGCGTAATGTGACACTACATATGCCTTATGTCTCTGGCTCCTCACACCATACCTGATTTAGGGGACAAGAAGTGAAATCCAGTACAGGGCACACAGGACAATGCATTCAATTATAGAAAGGACCTTTGGGATCCTGAAGTCCCGCTTTCGCTGCCTCCATAATACTGGTGGGGCAATGTGGAGAAGTGTGGCTCAATGCTTAGAGCGGCAGACCTTGATGCAGAACGCTGGCCAGGGACCAGGGTTCGATTCCCGCCTCGGCGGGTTTTGGGCTTAAATTCCTCTGACCGGATATTCTCGCCTCAGTGCAGATTCTAAGCATGGGTCCCACGCTGCAACTCTGGGCAATAGCTTGCTTAGTCTCCACAAAGGCCCCCGATGCACAAGGGATGCCTGGTTTCACCATGGGATGCCCAGGATTGGACACCCCACAAGGAAAAGCCAGGAGGGGTTCCCTTGGGGTAGGAGTACAAGCGCCGGGATGCCTCCGGGTCACTGTTCGGCTATACAAATACGCCACATTTACATTTACACATTACTGTATTGATGGGAAACATGCTGTAACATAATCTCCACATGTGCCATACTGCACAATATTGCAGTGAAGAACGATCTGCATGACATCCTGATAGAGCCTGATTCTGACTAATGATTAGTTACCACCTCTAGAGTTGCAGCAGGAGAGCAAACATGCAACAGAGGGACATGCATGAAGCACAGAGATCACCAACAACTATTTCTAAGGTAAGAGAATGTAAAAAATCCAATAATGAAGCATCACAAATGGTGGCAATGCTTGGTGCATAACTGAGAGACCACCTTTTATTCAGGTAGCAACAGCATTGTTTCACTCAAGGATCAGCTATATCCTTGTGGATGTAACAATGTTACATAAACTACAGAGTAAGTAATGCCAAAAATAACAAAGGTGACTCATTCCTCTGAGTGTACAGTTTCACTTCTTTTGGCCTATGGGGTTAGGTGCTTTGTCAACAACACTGGGCTGTGGGACTGGTGACACATCAGTCTCGGAAGTGTGTCTGCGTGAATGACTAGTACTACGTGCCTCTTGAACGGATGTGCCACTGAGGCCAGAGCCCTGTTCACTCTAAGGTGGGGGCAGGATGTTGGGAACACAGAGGTTGTGGGTCTGCATATTCTTAAGGGCTATGGTCACTTGCACTAGCCCACATGCAAACATCTTGACAGCAGAGCCCCATGTCAGTCTGAATGTTCATAGTCCACTTTGCTAGGGTTGTTGTGGCTACTATTAGGCGGTTGATGGACTGGGTGAACGAATCAGACCTTGCCAGGTACTGCCTGGACCTCTGTCCCTACACATGATGCTACCTCTCCATTTCCACCAGCCCTGCCCTTTCTACAAATTCTGCAGCAACTTAGAGATTTTGTTGTAGCTGCTTACTGACAGGGCATTTATATTTTGTTTGAAGGCGCTGTACGGAGATGATCAACCTCTGTAACCCACCATAGATAGGAGGAATCCCCAAATTTGGTCTGACATATTCGTGACTGCTTATCTTTGCCCTTTTTCTGTGTGTTGTAGTGTCTGATATTGTGTGGTTCCCTGCTCCGTGATTGACACTCATCACTGTCTACAAACTCTGGCAGTGGTGAGATGGTTGCTTTCTTGCTAGTTGGAGTTGGGGTGATGGGCTGAAGGTGTCAGTAGGCCCTTTGACTGCAGTGGTTCCTGACAAGTCTGGGCTGTGATCTGTGTACATACATGTAAATAGTTAGTGTAAATACATTGTTAAAGTTTGCCCACATTATTGTTGTGACTTGGTTAAAGTTTGCCCACATTATTGTTGTAACTCAGCTTCATGTGTTTGTGACATGTTTATGTTGTACAGTTATGATTGGTGCAGTCAGCAACACCCAGTTCAGCAAGCAAATGATGTGTACTACAACTCCCATGATGCATTGCCAGGGTGCGCCAAGCATCTCAATGGAGTTATTCATGCTGTGATGTATGATATATGGTTTTCTAATATTATGTTTGTTAGGTAAGTAAAGGGAAGATGACTTCAAACACCATGGACCCCTCCCAATCTGGCTTCAGGAGCCACCTCAGAACCAAGACTACGCTCCTCGCCGCACTGACATCCTTACTCTCCTCGACCAAAGCAAAACCGCAGCCCTCATCCTCCTGACCCTCTCTGCCGTCTTTCACACCGTATCCCGCCACATCGTCTACACAAGGCTCCAAAATGCCGGCATCTGTGGCAAAGCGCTGGAGAGGATCCAATTCTTTCTCACCAGCCGAACCCAGAGTCAGGCTCCCACTGTTCTCCTCAAACCCTACAGAGATAACTGAGGAGTCCCCAATTGCTTCTCCATGAGGTCCACCATCTTCAACATCTACATGGCACTACTCGCACACATCATCAGAAACCCCGGACTCTGCATTGTTCCCTACGCTAATGGCACACAGCTCATCCTATCCCTCACTGACAACCGTACAGCCGCTAAGAGCAACTTCAATGATGGGATGAAGGTAGTAACCACCTGGATTAAGGAGAGCAGCCTCAAACTCAACTCCAAAAAATTGAAATCCTCATCCTGGGCTCCACTCCATCCACTTGGGACAACTTCTGGTACCCAGCAATACTCTGAGCCCCACCACACTCACCGACCACACATGCAACCTCAGCCTCATCCTCAACTCCTCACGCTCTATGAACCGCCAAATCAACACCGAGTTCAGGAGAACAGTCAGCCAAGAGCTCGTCAGCAGCAAGCTTGACTACGGCAATATACTCTACACCGGCATGTCCCAAAAACTCCAAAAGAAATTGCAGCATATCCGGAACGCATCTGCTAGACTTATCCTGGATATCCCTTGCTGAAACCACATCTCCGGTCACCTGAGAGACCTCCACTCGTTTCCGATCAACATAATAATCACCTTCGAGCTCCTCACACATGCCTACAAAGCCCTAAACCACTCCGGGCCCAAATACCTCACCCACAGCTTCATCTTCTACATACCGACCAGACTGGAAACAGCCATTACAACGCGGCTGTATCCCTGCATACAATTACAACACAAGTGTGACCAAGCACACCTTGTAACAACATGTAGTCTTTACTATGCATTTTTTACAATGCATGTGCTTTTACCACGCATGCCCTTCCAATGAATTTCGTTATAAAGGTATGTTTGGTAAAAGTACATACTTTGTAAAAAAATATAGGCGATCCTCGTCGTTGTGATGAAACAGAGGCTCTTTTGTTTCTTCACAATGAAGTGCACCGGCCTTCAGACGACCGCAGGAACCACGAGGAGAAAGAGGTGCCACTAGGAGAGAGAGGAATGGGGGATGGGCCTGGAGTGGGGGCTACTTTTTTAGGGTAAAAGGGGGGTCGGTGGAGGGTGTGTGTCATGCAGGATACTGTTTTAGGGTTTAGGGTTGGGTCGGTGGTCATGCAGGATAGTGTTTTAGGGTAGGGAGAGAAATGGAGCCAGGGGGTGTCGTGCTGGGTAGTGTTTTTAGGTTTTTCAGTGGGGTTGGGGGGATCGTGCAGGGTAATGTTTTAGGGTAAGGAGAGGACTGGGGTCGAGAGGTGTCATTCAGGGTAGTGTTGTATGGTTTAGGGTAGGGTCAGGGGGTAGTGCAGGGTTGTGTTTTAGGGTAGAGATGTAGGAAGCTGGCTCAGTATATACTATACCAAAATGATGTATAGTGTGCATAGAGTCCAGTGGAATTCCAAAGGTAGGCAGAGGTAAAAGTAGATAGCACCTTACTCTCTATTTGTGGTGGTGTGGGGGAGCAGTAAGGCTTTATCATAGGGTTGTGTTAAGCATTTGTTGTACACACTCAATCAGCAAATGATGTCACACACTCAAAGACTGAACTCAGACCAATTTTGTTTGTATAAAAATATTGTAAAGGTATTTTATTTCTAGAACCAAGCCAAGCCTGGAACAGGTAAGTGAAATAAATGCTTTGCAAAATATTATGCAGTGTTTACAAGGAAATGAAAGTTCAAATGTAGTTGTTTGAAATACAGGTAAGTTAAGGTATTGAAATTACTGTACAGATTACTTTTTGGTGACTTTCTAGATTACCTTTTAAGTTACTCATTGTGATATGCCTAAACATCAACTGGAACATTTCCTAGAGAAAAGGTAAGTCAAATCAGTTTTGCACAATTGTAACCTTTCAGGTTTCCATACAAATAAACTCCACAATTAGAACATTTTTCAGAGAAAAACAGTCAATAGGTTCCTATAGAGAGAATGAAATTAACGGTTACCAGGTAAGTACTTAGTCTTTGGGGTTGAGAGTCTGGGGTTAGAACAAGAATGGATTCTTGTTACACCCTCAGCTGCACTAGGGCGGCAGGGTGCAGAGTGCTGAGGCCCAGTGTTATCCAATGGGGGATAGGAGGCCTCTAGTTGGTGGCTGCTCATGAGCAGGCCACAGAGTTGTGGGAGCAAAGCACCTGGTGTTAGGCTCAGGACAAAGGGGGATCCTGTTTAGCACAAAAAGTGCAACTGCAGTAGCGCAGTGTGCTGGTTTGGTGTCAGGTGCCCTGGATTTCAATGGGGATTCTCCAGTTGCAACAAAGACTGCAGACTCGCGAACAAAGATCTTCTGGAGGTGACCACCTGTTGGAGAGATAAGTTAGGGTGCTTTGGGATGCTGGGACACTGCCAGTTGAGCTACCGAAGGCCACAGGGATTCGGGTGCAAGGGTTTTTTTAGGTGTCAGGTTTCTCTTACCAGCTATGGTCACGGTCGGGGGATCCTCCAGAAAGAGGTTGCAGGCTCCGCAGGGAGATTTGAGGCAGGTCAGAGCTCACCAGATCTCAGGTCAGAATGCCGGGGAGACCTTCTTGTTGTGTTGGACCATTCAAACTGGGGCGCGGGAGTTATGGGAACAGAGTGGTGCTGACTCGCAAATTTTTCCAGAGCCAGTTGGTGAACAAATCCGGTGTTCACGGGAGGCAAAGCCTTTTCTCTGGAAGACAAGGCAGGTCCTTGGGGTTCTTCAGGTTGCTGGCTGCAGGACACACTTGAGTTTCGCTTCTGCAGGTTCTAGGTGGGGACAGGCCGGTAGACTGGGCCCAAGTCAGTGGGCATCCTCCTCTTCTTAGCTTCAGCACGGCTGGCCAGACCTTCTTCTTTTCTTCTTGGTCATTTCTTGTCTGAGGAAGCAAGGCTTGGGGGTGCCCCTAAATTCTAGATTTAGAGGTGTTACAGGTCAGTAAAGGTTGGGACCTTTGGGTCCATTCCTTGGGGTGGCTACTGTCAGGACTTACTGTAGGTTTCCTCCCACGAATGCAACAGTGGCTACTATCCTCCCTACAAAATTATTCAAGGTCAGCTAATCCCTCCAGTTGGAGTGCTAGTTGGCACAGATGGATTCCCAAGATGGCCACCAACATTCTGATACTACAACAGCACACAGCTGTTAGCAGTCTAGCCTTTTAGGATTCTTGACACCTGGTGAAGTGCGCTTCAACATTCTACTGCACACTTCACTGAAGAGATTAGGAGAAGAGCATCTGTTTTCCCACCATCGTGTCAATTAGTAAGGGTAGTTTGCGAAATACTCGGGGTTAGCTTTGCCGGTACTCAGAATTCCCCTTCAGATTCAGGTTAGTGCAAATGCCATGTTAAAAGACTAAAAATAATACTGAAGAAACTTGTATGTTTATTTAAAGGTTCTTAGGGTAAACAAGACTGTTGTGAACACATTATTTGAGGAATTACAGAAGACAGTTGCTTTTCCATAATACTTCTTCCTCACAGGAAACGTTAATTCAAGAGCCTTTGGTTCAGCTGATTTATCTGTCTCTCTCCCTCTGTCTGCCTCCCTCTGTCTGTCACCATCTGTCTCCCTCGGTCTCCATCCCTCTGTCCAGAAGTGATCTGCTTCTCTGGGCTTTAAGATCCAATACTTATACCCCATTTTCTCTTTGTTCTTGTTTGTGGCGGGGTCTCTGAGCCCAGTCCAAACCAATTCTGTCCCCTCTGGTGCATCATGACCACAGGAGGTGGAGACAGCATTGTGCAAAGAAGACCTTGCCTATTCAGGTGCAAGTGAAACTCCTCCCACCACTCCAAATGCAGCCAAGGTCTATTCAGCTCAGCTATGAATAACTCCCTTGTGGATGTCTACAGGGAATACACATCCATAGCCCCTGTCACTCCAAAACCAGACAGTCAAGATATAAAACAGCAGAGGCACACAGATTGGTTAAACAAGAAAATGTCTACTTTGTTTTCAAACACACAATTTTAAAAGCATCTCCACAATAGGCGTGTTATTAAATTCTGAGTCCAGAGAGCCTAAACTATATTTCTCTATTTGGTTCAAATGGAAAGTTATACTTGTAAGATGTTACAAAGGAACTCCCATGTTAGCTTCTTGGACAGATAGCCTTTCAATAGTGAAAAACTAAATTGGCAATATTTTCCTATCAGGACATGCACAAAACACAACAGCACACATCCTACCTCTTACTTACACTGCACCTTGCCCACAGGGGTATCAGTCCTGCAGGCCCACCAGTGGCATTTGACTTACCGGCCTCGGCACACTCAATGCATTTTATTAGGGACTTACCAGTAAATCAAATATGTCAAATCATGGATAACCAATTACAAAAACAGTTTATACAGGGAGCACATGCACTTTGACACTGATCAGCAGTGGCAAAGGGTCCACAGCATCTAAACTAGCAAAACAAGATCCAGCATGCCATATAAATACAGGGGGTAGAGACAAAAAGTCAAGGGAAACCACGCCAAGGATGCCAAGTCAAACAGTGTGCTAAATGCTTGTGCTCTCTCCCTAAAACATGATAAAATTGGCTTATACCTGATTGGAATGTTTAATGTTCTTATAAGTTGCTAGTAAAGTGGCATACCATATACCTAGGGCTGAAAAATAAATTCTACAGGTGGGACCCCAGCACTTATTGTGCCACCCGCTTAGGTAACCCAGTAAACCATATCCCAGACTATCATTGCAGCCTGCCAGCAGTTTTAAGCTGCCAATTCGACTTTAACCTTTTGCCAAGCTTAAAACTACTTTTGTATTATACATAAGCCACCCCCAGGTAGACCTTACATAGCCCAAAGGGCACCCTGTCCCAAAAAGGGTAGACCCTACACAGCCCAAAGGGCAAGGTGCATTGAAATTAAAAAAGTTGAAAATGTACTTTTAAAGATTTACATTTCCTGGTAGTGAGGAACTCCCAAATTTATTTTTCACTGCTGTGAGGCTTACCTCTCCCATATGATAACATTGGATTGCCTTATTACATTTAATAAGAGCTAACATTTGATTGGGTGGAGGTAATGAAGTCATGTTTGGTATCTGAGGAATTGTATCTTTAAACCTCTTTAATCGTAAATTGAATTTTAAGTCAGTATTCTGACAATTCCACTTTTTGAAAGTTGCCATTTTCTTGTCTGAACCATTTGGTGCCTGCAGCTTGTTCCTGGGTCACATGAATAGGTGTGAGTGGCAGTTGGCCTTCATATATTCCTCCCACACAGACACACAATAGAGGGACTAGGTATGCCTGATTGAACGTTCACTGAACAAAAGGGGGTGGGGGGGTGCACAGCCCAAATTACACATCACGAGGTTGGGCCCTGCTCACATACAAAGAACTTCACACTAGCCTTTAGGCAGGAAATTCTAGACACTTCAGTGAAGAGGAGCCTCCAGAGGTTTCTTTCACTTCAAAGAAGCTACCAGGGATAACAAGCATTGCAATGCAACACTCTTGCCTTTAGGATCTTAAAAGTATTTAGCCATGCAGCACATTATCCTGAGTGTTATAATAACTCTACTCACTTAGCCTTACACAACTGCTATACCCGGATAAAAAGAGCATTTGTTCTCAGTGGGGCGCCATGGAAAGGGGTTAAGGTAACTGTTAGTCCTAAACTATAAAGTTTCACAAAAAGCAACATGCATTGACAAAGCTAATGCAATGAAAAAGACAAAAGGCTGGCAGCATAAGTCGGACCAATTCTACTTCGGCAGTGGGTTTAGGAGGGAGCAGGACAATGGTGCTTAGGCAGTAATGAGTTATTGGAGGAAGGTATAGGTATGGACAAGTTAAATTAACGGTGCAGCCAGTGTAGAGGAAGACCCAAAACCTCTAAATGAGTTAGGGGCGGAAAGCCTGTACCACAAAACAATTGTACAACAAATACTGGGCACACGTTTTTTCATAAACAGTATAGATACTCTTGGGTATTTAAAAGTAAGGTGACACCGGTGATTCAAAAATCGGTTGTTTATATGGATGGAATTCTTCATATATGTAAAAACAACAACAGCCGACACGTGTTTCGTCTACAGGACCAAGCCTGTGACTCTTAAGGGCTGTAAATAACATAATCAAAGGAACAAGGAATGTATACATGTATGAAATATTGAAAACATATCATGAGTGAATAATGGAGCAAAGAGGTGAGTGAAAAGGTGGGTGATTTGACATAGCACCGCAACATTTTTTTGTTCGCTACAAAGTGTAAACCCTACTGGTACAAGTGGTAATAAAGAAATGTTTAAAAATTGTGGTGGAGCACGATCTAACCATAGATCTGTCTCATGTGAAGGATGATAAAAGGAGAAGAAATGAGCAATGGAAGGAGTTGAAATGTTTGAACAAAATGCTATCATAACATAGTCATGCACGAAAAGTACGAGCGGAAATATATTAAAACGGTGTGGTTTCGGAACATTGTTACAGTCAGCCTTGTTAATGGCCTAGGGTAGGTGAGCTCTGACAACTTGATTTAAAGTGAAGAGGGAAGAAATTTCAAACAGCAACACTGATAATGCGCGAAAGGTTGGATGTATAGATAATGTCCGTTGCAATACATTGGATATGAGAGCAAGATGTGCTCTGCTGACTAAAACATGATCCTGAGTGAAGAAAATAGGGGAGAAGACATTCGATACTAGAGCAGCGATGTGATATAAGTGATCGAGACATGCACTGTAACGTGGTGCATGTGCGGAAAAGAGCGGATTTTACAAAGAAATACCTGCAGTGGCACGGTGACAGTGCGATTCTGTAAAAAATACAAGGATGGCTGGAATGAGTACATGGAAAATTGGAGATCTGTAAACAGAAACGGGCCTTGTAATGATAGGGGTAGGTCCACTCACCAGAGTACCGGTGATAATTCCGACCTGGTAGCGGGGTCACAGGGGCCACAGGTGTGGGTGGTTGAGGTGTGCATATAATAGCCGAACGAGTAAGTCCGTGCTGGGTAAAAGTGGGTTGAAAGTTGGTACACGTGTGGGTATGCTTGTGTACGTTCGAACCTGCGGAGAAAGGTATAAAATCGGTAAGCAGACGGAAGGTCCGTGAACCGAGTGCAGATTAGGATGGCCATCGTAGTAAGAACATACCTCTGGGATTCAGAGTTGGGCTGTGCTCCTCTCGCCTCAAAGTAAGTGAGGCTGAAAAGGAGGCCGGAGTTGGGTTTATTAAGGAAGTTGGCCCGCGGGAGGTGGGGGGGCGTGGCCGAACAACTAGAGCGGTGAGTGTTGGTGAAATATACCAGAAGTGGGTATAATCTCAGAGACGGTCTAGTGAAGGGGAATGTCAAAAGGAAGGGAGAGTGTCTGTGATCGAAGCACTCCCAACATTTACCGACCAGTGATAGGTATAAAGATACAGGATCATATTTGCACAAAAGGTTAAAACTCTTAAAGTGTCAAAGTATGACACTGACTCGTCATCTTGATTAGTGCATACACAAAGTGATCGCTAAAAAAGGGTTTGGCGATAGAAATAAGTAAGTTACATTTGTATACAGAACAACATATTCGAAAAACATTGCATGAAGAATGGGCTAAATTATACATTTAAGGTTCAGTGGCAAAACATAAAGTGTCAGACGAATGTTATTGGAAATCCATCTGATGGGGGAAAAAAGGCAGACGCTGCAGGGCATGTGGTGAACTTTTCCACAGTATGGAGGGGTTTGACTACACAGAGACCACAACCTGTGGGATTCACCGGGCGTGGTAGTGTCTCAAGTCTCCCCTATTTTCTTCACAGAGGATCATGTTTTAGTCAGCAGAGCACATCTTGCTCTCATATCCAATGTATTGCAACAGACATTAACTATACATCCAACCTTTTGCGCATTATCAGTGTTTGCTGTTTGAAATTTCTTCCCTCTTTGCTTTAAATCAAGTTGTCAGAGCTCACCTACCCTAGGCCATTAACAAGGCTGACTGTAACAATGTTCCAGAAACCACACCTTTTTAATATATTTCCGCTCGTACTTTTCAGTGCATGACTATGTTATGATAGCATTTTGTTCAACCATTTCAACCACTTCCATTGCTCATTTCTTCTCCTTGTATCATCCTTCACATGAGACAGATCTATGGTTAGATCGTGCTCCGCCACAATTTTTAAACATTTCTTTATTACCACTTGTACCAGTAGGGTTTACACTTTGTAGCGAACAAAAAAATGCTGCGGTGCTATGTCAAATCACCCACCTTTTCACTCACCTCTTTGCTCCATTATTCACTCATGATATGTTTTCAATATTTCATACATGTATACATTCCTTGTTCCTTTGATTATGTTATATACAGCCCTGAAGAGTCACAGGCTTGGTCCTGTAGACGAAACACGTGTCGGCTGGTGTTGTTTTTACGTATATGAAGAATTCCATCCATATAAACAACTGATTTTTGAATCACCAGTGTCACCTTACTTTTAAATACCCAAGACTATCTATACTGTTTATGATGTTGAGCCAACGCCAAGACTCGAACCTGGATCCCCAGGTCCAAAGCCGGCTGCTCTGGCCATTAAGTGACACCCTCTCCTCATTTTGTACCGAATACCATGGTCCGTGCACCAATCCCATAAAAACGGAGGCATTTTTCCTTCGAAAGTGAACTAAGACAAAGAACTTTTCATTTAAAAAGTCACACTTCCGTGGACACAGGATGCACCTTCAGTCATCAGGACCCACCGGGCTCATGTACTTAGGAATTGAAGGTCAGACATCAGCCAGGATGAATAAGACATTGGCCATCGTTTTCTTCCATTCCACTATGGCTACTGAAAACATACATGGCCACGAAAAGCGAGGCTGGGAAGTGAGGGGCCAAAACAGCACAGACACCGTTGAGCAACACTGCGGTTAATAAATGCAAATTAATGGCACGGCATGAAAGAGGCTACAGCAACACTAACAAAGATACCATTGAGCCTTACATAATTGCAGCACTGTTAATAAATAAATAAAAGCACCTGGAAGTATGCACCAAAACTGTGATGCCCGAAATTAACCCTGGGCGAAGAACTACGCTCCGTTTGCGGAGTTTGCGGAGTTTTGGCAACTCCGCGTTCCGCGGAGTTCGCGTAGCTGTCGATTACTCCGCTATCCGGTGCGGAGCGTAGTTGTCGCGCGCTAAATAACATTATCGGGTGCGCGGCAATGGCTTACCTTGGTTCTGCGTTCGCTTTTTCCCGGTCGCGTCTGCCACCATGTTTGTAAACCCTCCCGTGCGACTGTGCGAACGCGATAACATCATTGGAATCGCGATAAAGCCATAAGGACGCGCGAGTATGTTTGTTGGTAAGATCGAGTTGCCGAACACGCAGAACCTGCAATCTTGCACAGAATAACTCGCGAGCATGTTAAAAGTGAAACCATAATAATAAATTACCATTTTGGTTAGCAAACAAGTGAAAAACCCCTCAAAGTTGTACCTTTGGATGTATTTTTTGGGGGGAAGGAGTCCTCTTTCTGTTTCTACTCTATTTTTGAATATTAAGGAGGAAGGGCTCTGGAGTTTACAACTTCCTGTTCCTGTCCACCAGGCTCCTCCCAGTGCTTTGTCCATGAGGTGGTCACTTTCATTTGGATTTTGAGCTGGCAGGATCACTTTCTGTGTGTGTTGGCTGCATTACTGCTTTTTTTGGATTTTACTGAGGACTTTTGGATTTTGAATTCTCTTTTTCAAGTAAGTTCAGTAATGTATGAGTGAGTATGATGTTGTAGACTTGTGTTTGTTTGATTTTAAATTTTTTAACTACAGTATTCATTCCTTGATTTAAATTATTGATGGGTGGCCCTATACTTTTAGGAGGTCCCAACTTGTATTTCTTTTTAAATTTCATCCAGGCTACATAGAGAGGTACCCATGGGTAAAATCATAATTCTGTGTTTAAATTTTTATTCAAGTTTGTAAACAAACATCATGGCTGGCATTGGATTATGGTCATCATTATGCAATAGCAATGTCTGCTGTGGAATTTCTGTTTGTGTAATTTAAAAGTTTTTTTATTTTTTTAAGCCAATAGCTGACCCTAGTACTCCATGTAGTTAGTGTGTAGGCATGTTTGAGTTCATTGTAATAACTTTCTGTGGTTAGCCTGGCCATGTGTTGTTGGCGGCCATTTTATGTTTCCCAGCCACTTTGCTCTTGCCATAGGCCTCCAAACTTGTGGCCTACTCTGCCAGTAGGCCAGAGGTACTAGTCATAGGGTCATGAAAGGTAATCAACTGTTTTTCTGGTGTACCTCTAATTAGAAAATCATGGATGGACTGGTTTGATTTAGAAAATCTTATGTTTATGTGTGGGGTATGTCAGGTTTTGGGTGTCTGTCAATTTCTGCCATTAGGTAACCCTAGGAATACAGCTCGGGTAGTTTTGGTAACGTCGCACCGTGTGAGAACGCGACCTTACCTTTTTTGTCTTGTTCGCGCGCTCAATGTACTGGCTCGGGAACGCGATAACGACTTTTCACTTGATTTGCGTTGCCGAACACGCCGATTTTGCATTCTCGCGAACAATATGTCCCGAGTTGCATAAAAGTTCCTCGAAAATGTTTAATGTGTCCCCTGTGCGACAAAAAGTCCTCATTTATGTGTTATTTTGGTTGTAGTTTTGTCTTCCTGGAGCATGGGCCACTCCCAGTTCCTTTCTGTCCTCTATGTAATGATTTCTTGTTTATGGTTGGGGTGACCAATTTGGGCGGTGGTGTGTCCATTTTGTGAAGCTAAGCATTGTCCCTTTGGCATAGGCATTTATTGTCTGTCTTCTCTTTCTTTTCATGTAGTGGTGAGGGCCATTTTGTGTGTACTTACTTCCTTTGTGATGATTCTGCTATGTTGTTGTTGGTGGGCAGGCCATGTGGTGGCGGCCATTTTGTGTATGCTTCCTTTGTGACTGATGTTGCCATGTTGTTGGTGGCCATGCCATGTGGTGGAGGCCATTTTGGGTGCATCCTTTTTCCATGTTGTTTTTGGGTGTCCCTGTCCTCCTGGCCCTATGGAGGCGGCCATTTTCTGTGTCCTTCCCTGGTTCTCTTCTTTTGCCATAGCCATCCAAGGCTTTTGTAGGTACTACTACTCACAGCCATAGGTGCATTCAAGTTAATCAACTATTTTTGTGGTGTAACTTTAATTACACCGTGTATGGCTTTGGATTGCTTCACATTTTTTGTAATGGTGGTACTTTCAGCTTTTGGTTGCTTGTGTGTAACTAATATGGCACTCCCTGCCAGTAGGTAACCCTAGGAATACAGCTCGGGTAGTTTTGGTAACGTCGCACCGTGTGAGAACGCGACCTTACCTTTTTTGTCTTGTTCGCGCGCTCAATGTACTGGCTCGGGAACGCGATAACAACTTTTCACTCGATTCGCGTTGCCGAACACGCCGATTTTGCATTCTCGCGAACAATATGTCCCGAGTTGCATAAAAGTTCCTCGAAAATGTTTAATGTGTCCCCTGTGCTACAAAAAGTCCTCATTTATGTGTTATTTGGTTGTAGTTTTGTCTTCCTGGAGCATGGGCCACTCCCAGTTCCTTTCTGTCCTCTATGTAATGATTTCTTGTTTATGGTTGGGGTGACCAATTTGGGCGGTGGTGTGTCCATTTTGTGAAGCTAAGCATTGTCCCTTTGGCATAGGCATTTATTGTCTGTCATCTCTTTCTTTTCATGTGTTGGTGAGGGCCATTTTGTGTGTACTTACTTCCTTTGTGATGATTCTGCTATGTTGTTGTTGGTGGGCAGGCCATGTGGTGGCGGCAATTTTGTGTATGCTTCTTTTGTGACTGATGTTGCCATGTTCTTGGTGGCCATGCCATGTGGTGGAGGCCATTTTGGGTGCATCCTTTTTCCATGTTGTTTATGGGTGTCCCTGTCCTCCTGGCCCTATGGAGGCGGCCATTTTCTGTGTCCTTCCCTGGTTCTCTTCTTTTGCCATAGCCATCCAAGGCTTTTGTAGGTACTACTACTCACAGCCATAGGTGCATTCAAGTTAATCAACTATTTTTGTGGTGTAACTTTAATTACACCGTGTATGGCTTTGGATTGCTTCACATTTTTTGTAATGGTGGTACTTTCAGCTTTTGGTTGCTTGTGTGTAACTAATATGGCACTCCCTGCCAGTAGGTAACCCTAGGAATACAGCTCGGGTAGTTTTGGTAACGTCGCACCGTGTGAGAACGCGACCTTACCTTTTTTGTCTTGTTCGCGCGCTCAATGTACTGGCTCGGGAACGCGATAACGACTTTTCACTCGATTCGCGTTGCCGAACATGCCGATTTTGCATTCTCGCGAACAATATGTCCCGAGTTGCATAAAAGTTCCTCGAAAATGTTTAATGTGTCCCCTGTGCGACAAAAAGTCCTCATTTATGTGTTATTTGGTTGTAGTTTTGTCTTCCTGGAGCATGGGCCACTCCCAGCTCCTTTCTGTCCTCTATGTAATGATTTCTTGTTTATGGTTGGGGTGACCAATTTGGGCGGTGGTGTGTCCATTTTGTGAAGCTAAGCATTGTCCCTTTGGCATAGGCATTTATTGTCTGTCTTCTCTTTCTTTTCATGTAGTGGTGAGGGCCATTTTGTGTGTACTTACTTCCTTTGTGATGATTCTGCTATGTTGTTGTTGGTGGGCAGGCCATGTGGTGGCGGCCATTTTGTGTATGCTTCCTTTGTGACTGATGTTGCCATGTTGTTGGTGGCCATGCCATGTGGTGGAGGCCATTTTGGGTGCATCCTTTTTCCATGTTGTTTTTGGGTGTCCCTGTCCTCCTGGCCCTATGGAGGCGGCCATTTTCTGTGTCCTTCCCTGGTTCTCTTCTTTTGCCATAGCCATCCAAGGCTTTTGTAGGTACTACTACTCACAGCCATAGGTGCATTCAAGTTAATCAACTATTTTTGTGGTGTAACTTTAATTACACCGTGTATGGCTTTGGATTGCTTCACATTTTTTGTAATGGTGGTACTTTCAGCTTTTGGTTGCTTGTGTGTAACTAATATGGCACTCCCTGCCAGTAGGTAACCCTAGGAATACAGCTCGGGTAGTTTTGGTAACGTCGCACCGTGTGAGAACGCGACCTTACCTTTTTTGTCTTGTTCGCGCGCTCAATGTACTGGCTCGGGAACGCGATAACGACTTTTCACTCGATTCGCGTTGCCGAACACGCCGATTTTGCATTCTCGCGAACAATATGTCCAGAGTTGCATAAAAGTTCCTCGAAAATGTTTAATGTGTCCCCTGTGCGACAAAAAGTCCTCATTTATGTGTTATTTGGTTGTAGTTTTGTCTTCCTGGCGCATGGGCCACTCCCAGTTCCTTTCTGTCCTCTATGTAATGATTTCTTGTTTAAGGTTGGGGTGACCAATTTGGGCGGTGGTGTGTCCATTTTGTGAAGCTAAGCATTGTCCCTTTGGCATAGGCATTTATTGTCTGTCTTCTCTTTCTTTTCATGTAGTGGTGAGGGCCATTTTGTGTGTACTTACTTCCTTTGTGATGATTCTGCTATGTTGTTGTTGGTGGGCAGGCCATGTGGTGGCGGCCATTTTGTGTATGCTTCCTTTGTGACTGATGTTGCCATGTTGTTGGTGGCCATGCCATGTGGTGGAGGCCATTTTGGGTGCATCCTTTTTCCATGTTGTTTTTGGGTGTCCCTGTCCTCCTGGCCCTATGGAGGCGGCCATTTTCTGTGTCCTTCCCTGGTTCTCTTCTTTTGCCATAGCCATCCAAGGCTTTTGTAGGTACTACTACTCACAGCCATAGGTGCATTCAAGTTAATCAACTATTTTTGTGGTGTAACTTTAATTACACCGTGTATGGCTTTGGATTGCTTCACATTTTTTGTAATGGTGGTACTTTCAGCTTTTGGTTGCTTGTGTGTAACTAATATGGCACTCCCTGCCAGTAGGTAACCCTAGGAATACAGCTCGGGTAGTTTTGGTAACGTCGCACCGTGTGAGAACGCGACCTTACCTTTTTTGTCTTGTTCGCGCGCTCAATGTACTGGCTCGGGAACGCGATAACGACTTTTCACTCGATTCGCGTTGCCGAACACGCCGATTTTGCATTCTCGCGAACAATATGTCCCGAGTTGCATAAAAGTTCCTCGAAAATGTTTAATGTGTCCCCTGTGCGAAAAAAAGTCCTCATTTATGTGTTATTTGGTTGTAGTTTTGTCTTCCTGGACAGGCCATGTGGTGGCGGCCATTTTGTAGGTACTTCCTTTGTGCATTTATCATTGGCCTCCCTGCTTTTGGTCTGATCTGATAGTAGGCCAGAGTCCCAGAGGTGGTAGTTACTAGTTAGCGGGGCTGCTTTATGTAGCTGTTTCTATTTGGTCTATTTAATTACCATCATTACGGCATGCGTGTATGCCATTGCATTTCCAAGTTTGTTGTCTGGGCAGGGGAGTAGGTAACTTTTTTGTGTGTGTAATAATTTTATGGCTTGTATGTGTTTTTGCAGTGAAGTTTTACAAACTCTTAGCCATGGGGTATTTTGATTTTCCTTGCATTAACCTGTCATGACTCATGTGTAGCAGGCATCCTCCTTTTTCTGTCCATATTGGTATATGATAGGCCTGCTTGACTTTATTATTGGTTCTTTCTGGACTTCATGTGGCTGGGAGCTGTGGTGCTGGTAGTATTAGTCTTCTTTTTTGTGTTTTATACATTGGCCTGTGTGTCTTTCAATTGTTCATGTGTTGGCTTACTGCTTGTTTGACTGACGTGTTCTGTCTTCTTTGCTTGTAGGTGCACAGAAAAAGACTGAGGAGGTGCTGGCTGTTTTCATCCATCGCCCGTTCAACTGCCAGACGGACGTCCTTCAATTGTACGCCACGTGTGGTGTGTGACTCATCTGACCACACATCTCTGCAATTTGTGCTACTGAGTGCTGCTGTGTGCTGACATCAGAAGAAGATGGGCCCTAAGAGAGCAGGTACCAGGTCCTCCACCACCAAGAAAGTTGCTGAGAAGAAGGTACAGAAGAAGGAAGTGTCACTTAAGGCTGGTATGGACCCCCAAACCTTTTTTGGGCCCCCAAAACGTACGCCTGCAGCAGCGGTGTCCGTGGTGCAAGCTGGAGCCAGCACATCCGCATTAGCGGGGGCAAGCCACCAACCCAGGGCCAAGCACATGAGGGTCGAAGAGGTAGCCGGCCTAGTGTTACAAAGCAGTGATACTGAGCCTGAACTTAACTTATCGCTGTCTCAAAGTAGCACACAATCCACGCAAGATGAAAGTGCTCAACAACCGCCGCCAGCAGTAGATGTTCAACAACCACAACCACTTCCCGCAATAGTTGTTGAAAAACCACAACCACCGCCCGCAATAGTTGTTCAACAACAACAACCAAATCCCACAATAGTAGTTGTTGAAGAACCACAGCACGCTATAGTACTTCCTCAAGAACAACAACCACCGTCTCCGCACGCAACAGTGGAAGTTGTTCCTCCCGATGTCGGGGCAGTTCAGGAAGTAGAGCCTCATTCCGAGCAAGAAGAAGAGGAAGCCACTTCTGGAGGTGATCTACTGTCTTTAAATTTACGAAAGGAAAGGAGGGTTAGTGGCAGTGCATCGAGTTCTTCGCATAGCATCCCTTCAGATGACCTTGATAAGGAATGGCATCCACGACGAAGAACTGAGCATTCAAAGGAGAGACATCCTAAGACCAGGCTGGGAAAAAGGAAGGATCCGTCAAGGCTTGAACTTCCGGAGTTCGATGTAGGTGAGCAGGATACTGATGGTGATAAAGACGGGTCTGACACTGACAATGTCATCATCACAAGCGTTATTCCTGGTGCAGAGGATGTAGAGACCAGCATTTTCACCCTATCCAGAAGGGCTGCGATTAGTGATGAGCAGGTAGCACGTGTAACTCCTACACACTCAGCGCCCAAAGTAACACCAGCTCCCATTTTTGCACCAGCGAAGGCCCGGCAGCGTGCGACATCCAGCGCAAGCGCCACCTCAACAGAAGGAGGTAGTGGCAGTACTAGTACTGAACTGTCACATAGGGAAATTCAACAAAAAGGCTCCAGTTCATCCGGCATTGGAAGTGGGTCCTCCTCTTCCTATGGCAGGAGACAAAAGTTTAGCTCCCCAGTCTGGGATTTTTTTACGGTTCACCCACATCAGGAGAACATTGCTATATGCACCATTTGTCACACCAATGTTAGTCGTGGTAAGATTGGTACAAACTATGGTACTGGAGGCCCAACGACCCATATGAAAAAAATACACACAATTCAATGGGAGAACCACCTTGCAAGCTTAAAAGATGTAAGCACTGGTGTTGGTGGGGAGGATACAGTACTACAAGGTCCACTCATGGAAGAAGAGGGAGACGATGACCTTCTATCTGGGAGTGGTACACAAATGAGCCCTGTCGCCAGCACTGGAGTGGTGCAGTCCAAATCCTCAGCATCAGCAACTTCTCAGTGGCACCAGAGTCAGCCGGAGACACCAAGGACAAGGAGTGAAAAGTCTGCGTTGAAAGGTGGTCCGTCTAGCAGAACAGAAAGAATTACCAAGCAGCTTACCATTACTGGCATGTTTAGGCAGGAGGGAAAGTACGAGCGGAACCACCCAACAGCACGTTTGTACAATGCGAAACTTGCAAAAATGTTGGCACTCGACCTTCTCCCATTTTCATTTGTTGAGGCAGTGGGATTTCGGCAATTAGTGGCAACACTCGCCCCAAAATGGGACGTTCCCAGTCGCTACTATTTTGCAAGAGTTGCTATTCCAGCACTACACCACGACGTGCTGGGATTGATTGGGAAAGCCTTACAACAGAGTGTTGTCCATTGTATCCACCTGACAACCGACATGTGGAGCAGTCGCGAAGCCACAGCAGATTACATGTGCATCACCGCACACTGGATCTCTTTTGCAGGTGTGAAAGACAAGTTAACTTCAGGCCTTCTTGACGTTGCTGGGATTTTCAATGACACTCGCAAACATGCAACTGTAGCCATGTTTGGTATGGAGAAAAATCATACTGCTGACAACATTTTGTCTGACTTTAACAGCAAGGTCTTTGAATGGCTGAAACCAAGAGGCCTTAAGATTGGTTTTGTTGCCACCGACAATGGCAGTAATGTAGTGAGGGCAATGAAAGATGGACAGTATTTCAGGGTACCCTGTTTGGCACACTGCATTAACTTAGTCGTGCAAGACTTTCTGAAAAATGAACTCCAAGTCAGCACCATACTGACCATCTGCAGAAGAATATGCACGCATTTTAACCATTCTTTCAAAGCGCGGAAGCTGCTACGCGTCATTCAGCGGGAACATAATTTGCCAGTCAAAGCACTGATCCAGGAGGTCCCAACACGTTGGAACTCTACTTATTTCATGCTTGAGCGTCTCTTTGAGCAGTACATACCACTGAATGCTTATGTAATGTCAAGAAGATTAGTGGATCCTACTGTTAATCTTAAAACCCTGACCGTTGAGATGTGGCAGTGGGACATCATTAAATGCTTGACAGAGATGCTACAACCTTTTGAGGTGTTCACACGTGCAGTTAGCAGGGAGGACTGTACTATGGGCCAAGCCATCCCGTTGTTGTACATGCTCGAGCAACAGCTGAAGGAGGTCTGTGAAACATACGAAGGTGACGAAGAAAAAGTTGATGCATGTACCTTGGCCAAGGCCTTACGCAACTGCTCGTCTGTAAATGCAAGGCTTAAAATGATTGTGTCAGATCCAAATTACATAACTGCAACAATCTTGGATCCACGGTACAAATTGTTTGTCAGCAGTAGCGCAGTCATTCCTTTTTCAGATGGGGATGTTGCCAATTACAAAAGTTCCATAGCTGTGGAAGCTAATGATTTCGAAACTGAACGGCTGTTACTTAAAGGCCTGCCAGTGCCAGCCCAGGACAGTCAAAGTACTCCAGGCCATCCTCCTGAGGCAAGTTCATCAGAGCATGAGAGCGGTGCGTCCGCTTCCCAGCAGGCACCAACAGTACCAAAAGCAGCACCTACACGATCTGATTCAGCAGACACAACCAAAAGCATAACTGCTTTTTTTCTACAGAAGGGGATGGGAAGTCCATTGCTGTTGCAAAGGGGAAAGAGGAGCAGCAAAGCCGAGCACCAATGAACACTGAGCGGATGGTTCAGGCCTATCTGGATGACACAACAGAGGTGTTCATGGAGCAAAGCCCATTGGTCTATTGGTATGAAAGAAGGAGACAGTGGCCAGTGCTGAGCAGGCTGGCGATAAAGTATTTGGCTTGTCCTGTAGCCAGTGTCGCCTCTGAGCGGGTTTTCAGTGCTGCTGGTGCCATTGTGACATCGAAAAGGACCAGTCTCTCCCCCAAAAGCGTCGAGAGGCTGACAATGATAAAAATGAATCAACACTTCATACCACCAGACTATACTGTACGTGAATCAGAGCAGGATGAAGAAAGCGAGCCCGAAGAATTCATCACTGCTGGGTTACATGACCTACTGCTGTCCGGACCCACAGAGTTTGAGGACGAGCACCTCTTCCCTGACCAATAGGCTTTTAAATTGTTACTTTTTCCCTTCTTTTATTTGTGTTATTTATTTTCTTATTAAAAATGACTTTCGGGTGCAAAACTGCTAATCTTAAAATAAAAAGCTCAACCAAATCCATCCCCACCACTCAATCTTTTAATGTACCTACTGGAGTTGCACACCTGTGCATTTATTTTCGCTGTATCTTTTTTAATTACCTCCTGGAGTTGCACGCCTGTGCATTTATGTTCCATGTTGACTGCACTCCTCAGAGTCTTGCTCCATCTTCTTGACTCCCACTCAAGTCAATACAATTCCATCTTGGCAGCCATACATTTGATGTTGTAGATGGAGTATAGTACAATAACAATAATGTAGCCTCTAACAGTCCCTCCATAACAAGTGAACCGTACATGACTACAGCCATCCTCTATTTCATTTGAAATCTGCAACTCATAATAACTGCCTTGCTGAGTCTTAGTCTTAAGGCTACCACCTCTGTCTGCAGGCATTCAGAGACGACTCTTCTGTGTCAAAAGAAACTTGAGCAGGCATCCACAACTGAAGTCAACTTGTTGTGACTCGCATTACAAAGGCTCGGCAGCATCTGTGATCAATCTTCTGACAGTGAAAGAGAAGAGCAAAACAGGTATAAAAATGAATGATGCCATGCATTGCATTGGATGTATTTTTTTGCTGACTCTGAGCAAATGTGCATGGAGTTGAAGTATACTAGTAACTTCAGTTCAGACTCACGTGATAGCCAATTTTTCCATGTTATTTACTAATAATAGAAATTATTTACGCACTTGTGTTCCTACTACTACAGATGCAGTCAGGACTTAATTTATCGTAGTCACTCACTACAGACTGAGTTGCTGATGATAATGATGGTGACCACCATATCTTTGCTGTCAGGCAGTTGGATCTGAGCTGATTGATGCACGATGTTTCTTGGAGTGGAATACAAGGTAATAAATAAATACAAATAAGAGGCACAGCACAGTAGACCCAGGCTACTACATGTTTGTGCACTGTGCTGTGGTAGAGTACAATAGTGGTATGATTGATGACTGAGAATGACGCATTGATTTTGTTGATTAATTTTGTAAATGCTAGGTTGCTTTTTCAATTTCATTCACCTTTCTGTGGCTCGGTGAAATTTTTAGGGAAATGCAGTTTGTATAACGGGCAAACCTGTGTCGTCGTGGGCCTGTTGTTGTGTGCTGGCTCCTGTCTTTTTTTGTACTTCTAGATTAAAAATGATATGCAACTAGTAGACTTATACAAATTGTATCCAAGCCGCCTCAGTCTGAAAGTCCTCTCATACGACTACTCCTCTTGTATTATTTTTTTTATCTTCACTGTATTACAATTTGTTTAGGTCATTCACATTCTTTTGTATTTGCCTTTTCTTTTTCAGGCTGGACGTCTTTCACCCACTGCTTTATAGTATGAGCATCAACTCTCACCCTTACCACAAATCCTCATCATCAAGCAATTGGATTGCGGGAAACCAAGAATGATATTCAGCGTGTCCTTTTCTTACGTTCATTGCTTACAATCATTGGCTAGCGGATCAACATCATAAATCATCGTCTTCATTGTTTTGCTTTTGTTGTCTCCAATCTCCATGCGTACTGTTTTTCTTTCTCAAACCTTTCCCAAAACCCCCGTACCCATCCATTAAACAACCCCTAACCCTCTTCCCCCGGGCTGCGTGGTTACATTGAGGTGTGATGTTTCTTACATTAAATATACACCAACAATTTGATCACGCGCTTGCTGGGGCAGATGTGGTGAAAGCAACAATAGTGAAATGTCAACAAGGCATGGCCAGGATCTTCTGCGGCTTCCCAACTCAAGCTCTGTGTATAACGCCAAATAATTTACCATTAACATCAAACAACGAATGCATCTAATGAATTGGCGTAATTTTTTGGGTTTAAAGTTTAAAGCATTATGATTTAGAAAAGTTTGACGTTGCCGTGAGTGCTACAAGTAAAGTTGAACTTCTTCTTATCTTCTCTTGCACTTAGTTTCCAGTCCCCAAAACCATTGTTTTGTTTCAGTTTAGCAGTTGCAATATTGGGTCACCCATGCAATGTACTGTACTTACTTATACTACCCCCACATTGTCTGTCACGCAAATGACTGCCTCTTTCTTTTTGTCTCTAAATGCTACTGGCAGGGTCTGTCTACTACTATCACAGAAGTTCTGATTCTGAACCACAGATTCTTCGCCATTGTCTTGGAAATCAACTGCAGCCCTTGCAGTGCCACACTTCATGATAAATCATCATCATCTCATCAGCAATCACAGGTAAGATAAGTTTGCAGTGAGGTATAACGCAAGACAGACTGGTCGTTCTTCTAATACTACAAATATAACTCGGTGAGGGTTTACCGCATCTATCTGTTTGCATGTTAAAGATGTGGGCAATATATTTTATTATTAAAAAGCACTGTCCGCCGACCTGCATGGCCAAATTAAACCTTGCGAGGTTGCACAACGTACATTATTTGGTGAAACACTCCCCCCTCCAACCCCCCAAGAAACGCAAATGAACTTCAAATGTTTTCTTTTGAACATAACTTTGTTTCTCGTTTATTTTTAACATAATGTAATATATAACTAAAGATGATACAAAAATAAAATATATATAAATCGTACACCACAGCTGTCCCTATCCGCCTCCCCTAACCCCAACCAAATTCCCACGCTCAATGTAATGTAAAAAAAAAGTAAAAACCCAACACCCAATTCCCACCCACCAACAAAAGGATTGAAAAAGGGGCAAACAGGGTCCATCTCATAGCCGGCGGGCTTTTAAGTGTTGATCCACCAGGATCTTTACACGCTCCTCTATTTGTCTTTTTGTCTGACTACTTTGAGCCTCCAGCCTGGCTACCCGGAGGAGAATTTTTCTCTGGAACTGGCGGCACCTACATTGGCAGCCATGTTGTTGTGGGGGGGTGGACGATGCGGGGAAAATCTGGCGGCGGGCGGCTGCCTGACCACGCCGACGTACTCCTGCAGGCTTGGGGGCCGGGGCATTGGAAGAGGCAGCAGCTGCTGCCGCCGCCTCCTCCTCCTCCTCCTCGGCCTGAGCCACCAGCCGGCGGTAGGCCTCAACGATGGCCTGCAGTTTCCGCTGACGGGCCCGGACTGCCAGCTCCTTCCTCGTTGGTTTAGAAGGAGTAACTATAAAGAAAGAGACAGAATTGTTGTAATCAAAAATCCCAGCAAATCAAGAACACAAAATGTATCCAACACATAGTGGGCGGCACAGTACAGTAGCAATAGCAAGCAAGTTGAGTACCTAAAATGTTGTTTTATCTATCTTGAACATTCTACGTCTTATATACTTCATTTGTCTGACTTTTTGGCACGGCATTATGCCTGCCCTAGTAACATAGCATGGGTGTACTTCAACGGTCACATACGAACACCTGTCTTTTTCATATCTCGTTTTTTTATATCATATACTCTGTGCTTCCGGGAAAAGTGACAGTCTCAAACTAACATTAATTAACAGTGGCCAGCTAGTACTAGTAAATGTCTACTCTAGAGACTATCATTCTTTATATCGCCAACAAACGTTAGGTGGTTTGTGTTTCGCCAGCAACGACCCGGAATGCATCCAGTCGTCCCCTCCTTCCCTTGCCTTTGGGTTTAACCAAAACACCGCTGCCAACACTAGTATCCACTATCCACTAACCACCGATATTGGATGTGTCTCCCACCCACGCAGGCAGCTGTGTTTTCCCCCTTTCTATGCTTCCACAACAACCCACGCATCCAACTGCTCTCAAACACCTGCATTGCTGATTCCAAAGTATCCTTCTATATTATATGATTGGTGCTTTTTCCTTGCTCCTTTCATCATACTTAAAATCAATCTCCTGTTAATCCGTCGCGGTCATGTAATGTTGTGGATAAGACTTTTTTAGTCTGCCACCAACCTTTCACAGCTGAGTTGTAGTCACATAGAAGAGGCCTGTATAACTTATTTTATCAATTCTCGCCGGTGGTAATGCTTTTGTTAAGCTTGGTAATGACAAAGGTGGCGTCATATATTGTCAAGTTGAACTTCAAGTTCATTATAAATATCAGACTACAGTGAGGAAGTTTTCCCCACCCACCAAGTAATGCGGATCACTATTGAATGTAACTTACCATCGCCCACCGTTGTTGCCTCCTCCCCCGGTGCTGCCGGTGCTGCTGTAGGTGCCTCTGGTCCTCCATTCCCCTCCGGGATCGCCTCTGCTGACGCCGTCACGGCGCCGCTGCCCCCGTCGGCACTGGTGGATGGTACCGGTTCTGCACAAATAAAAATAAGTAATTTAGTACACCTTTTTAGATGGATGCACAGCACCCATTGTACTTGTTCACCAAGAATGGAGTTCTGCAAAACAGTTAAGTACAACGTACGTAATCAGTAGTAGTACACATTGCCTAGTACAGCAGAGTAAGTAACACACTACACATATTAGCATTTATTTGGTATGGTATGGTACCCAAGCTCATCTCATCTACACTGCTACTCTAGTCCTTGGAAAGTTAGACTGAACCATGTAACCTAACCAGTTTGTACATCAATGACATGTCTACAGTTTTGTGCATGCTACCTCACAGCTTGTTGCGCAGTACGAGAAGACGCCTTTGAAGACACATGATAGTTCAAAGCATACACCTGAAGAGTTTGGAAAATAGAAAGGCCCGTATTTACTTTTTGAATGTGGATTGTGGAATCGAGTTTGCTTTCAGCCTCAGGTTACACCTTTTTTTTAGCATGACAGCTAAAAACGTTGAATAAATGTATGTAATGTTTTCATACTGTCTAACGTGCACCACTTTTGTCATTATCTTTCGACAGATGAGAAGATTTCCTTCTACGAAGCAAAGATTTCCAGAGCTTACCAAAAAGAGGCATATGCAACCAGTATACGTTCAATGGTGAGGGGTCTCCGACATTTCCCACATTTCCCTATCGTGCACTGGTAGCTGTACAAATGTAGATTACTTTTTATTCAGCCTTTTTTAACTCTGGATTTTTTCTGGTGGCCCTGGCCTTGCGTATTTCACGGAACAACTTAAAAACATTGATGTTACTTACATAGTTACTTCTAACAAAATAAAGGTTTTCAAGTACCACATTGACTCGGAAGTATATTTTCAGTGTCTGTTGTCTTGTAGACTTACACGAGAGAGTGAGCAAAAGGGGGTTACTTAGGTTATGGATTGTGTAATAAAAGCATTTGGCATCTTCATATTGGGGTTCTGGAAAGGGGTAATTGAATAATTGACCAATGACTGAGCCCATATAGGTTGTCGTTCATTGAATTGTGGGTTCCTCTGAGTTCTGTGACTGAGGTGTAAGACTGTAAGTAAGTAAGGTCCAACCTGCCTATCACCAACAACATCCAATTTTGTGGTGCATACATAGTTATGTATGTGACTGCATAGAAGAATACCCGCAAGAGTAGTAGTGGTATTCATTACTAACGCTTACAAAATAGTAGACCAACATCTGGATGCATACTTGGTTGGTGTCAATTGGCAAAGAAGAGACATTACAGAGGAAAAAGCATAAGACAGGAGTGGACCCTGTGCCTTCCGCTCTTCTATCACAGATTTTTTGGAAAGATTCATACCTTAACTAAAGAGTGGGCAACAGGGCAAGCTTACCTACAGACAGTCTAGTAGTAGCACAGAGAGTCATAGGAGAGGCTCTTTCAAGGAACAGAAAGGCAGGGACAGATAGTAACACCCAAAATTTTGAAAACATAAAACCAAACAAGCATTTGTCAAAATTTAGTTAGGTGAAATGTCATTAATCGGTTGGAAAAAAAGCTCCGTTAGAAAGTGAGGGAAATATCATTGTTCCAAAAGAAAACACTGTTGGACTTACTGGGGACAGCAGCAGGATCCTCAGTAGAGGAGCTCTGTGCCTGTGGCTCTTCGCGTTCACCCGCCAACTCGGTCCCAGTCTTCTGCTTGCCCCTGGGTTCTGTGGTTCATGCAAGAAATAATAATAAAGAAAGAGGAAAACATTGAGTGCTGTGAAACATAGACAGCATTTCAAAAACCACTGCTATAACATTAAAAGAAACAAACATTGGTCTACCAAATGACTACTGCCTTGCATGATTCACTGACTAGTGTATATACTTGGAGAAAACAAATCAAATGTTCCATAAACATTCTGATTGCAGATTACTAAGTAACACAGAGGCAGTAACACCTGAACAACACCACCGATTCAAGAATGGGGTAATCAATCAATTATCTGTAAGTAGCCATTTCTTTTTCATTTTTTGCCAGCAAAACGCATAGATCACAAGGAGGAGACATACTTACTAACACAAAATTGTACGTTCATGGCATCATATTTTGTTTTGCTACTGACTGAATGCTACTGCTGCCCTACCCACTCAATAAACAAACTACATCAGTTCTATGGAGGGCTGAGGCAGGGGCGGCTCTAGGCTCATGGTGGTCCTGGACTCCTGGCCAGGGAGCGTAGGTGGGGGGCCCGGAAGAGGAGGTCGGGGCGGAGCACGGAGGCCAGTGAAGAGGGGGGAGTCAGGGTGTTTGGAAGTGGAACAGAGCCGGAGGCACCAAATCCCTGCCAGGGGCCGCCACGCAAATATGTATCCATCCTCTGAGGATTATTACATTAAGGATATATATTGGTGGGGTGGCCCCTGGCGTTTGGTGGCCCTGTGCAGTTGCACAGCTTGAACATGCCTAAATCCGGCCCTGGCTGAGGTAAGAAGAACAAAGTAACTTTTGCATTCATTGCCAGAGGAGGATTCATGCAGAAGAGAAGGCCGTGAAAAAAAAATGATACAATATGCATTGCAAACACGTACAATTATCCATCAACGGCTATTTCACTGACGGACAAAGGAAGGGGACAAGACTATATAATAGCATTAACTAACTTCAGTTCTCTACAATAAAGAAAATCTCACACCAATAAACAGCAAAAGCTAGCGCCAAATTGAACACGCAAGAGTCAGTGAAGATGAAAAAGCGCAGCACAGACCAGTGTCATACAATTACAGTAGATATAATAACGGAATACATCGGAAATGTAACTAGGAGCAACAGTCATCGCGTTATTTATTCAGCCAAGATTTACAAAGATACAATAACAATACTTATACTACTATAGAGATATATATTATAAACAAACTTTTTTTTTGGGTAGCCACTCACCAAGACCCACGACCTCGACGCCAAGCAGGTCCAACAGGTCCTGCTCCTGGTCCAAAATGTCTGCCCAACGGTGGGTCAGCTGATGGTGGGTACGCCGGATACCGGAGCAGCGGAAGACTGCCCGGCGCACCTTCACCCACCGCCGGAGACGCTCCTCAATATGGTGGTAGCCGGAGCCGGGCCTGCCACCTGCTGCCAACATCAAGGGGAGGTAGCGCTGGATAAAAAACACCAGGGCAGCCACCTCCTCCTCCCCAAAAAGTTGGCGGGGCCTCACCCCTAGGGGGCGCATTCTGCCGCAAGGCAGCCGGGTTTTTTGGGGCACTGGCGCCTTGCCCTTTGAGCCGCCGCTGCTGCTGGCGCCC
Source organism: Lissotriton vulgaris (assembly GCF_964263255.1). NCBI lineage: Eukaryota > Metazoa > Chordata > Amphibia > Caudata > Salamandridae > Lissotriton > Lissotriton vulgaris. Next base: position 1,951,703,263 of record NC_141685.1, on the reverse strand, counting down.
TTGACCATGGTTCTGGGTGGAGGGGAGAAGAAAAGTTGAAGACAAAAAGGTAGGGGAAAGAAGAAGCAAGGTAAAAGAAGGAAGTAAAATAAAGCAATAGAAAAGTTGTAAAAGTAGAAATAAAAAGAAAAATATAAACCTAGGCACAGAGAGAAATAGGTAATAACTAAAGAAAGTTGGAAAAAGTGGGTAAAAAGACAAGGATTAAAGAGATTTCAACAAGATGCAAAAGTAGGCCCAAAACCATAGCCAGAGTGTGTGATCCAAGATGGCTGCGCCCATCGCGACCGCATGGGTATTTAGCGCGATCACGCACTTTTGTAGTGCGAACGAGAATATGAGTTCCCGAACATGTCTTGCACAACGCGACCACGTTAATTGTGACCCGGAACAGGAAATAAGGGAACGCAAGCAGGCGGGACAAACTTCTGGGGTAACTTAGCGCGCTAGCCATCCCAAGCATGCAGGCAACGCCCCGAACACGCGCACCGCGCTCCCGAAGACGAAAAACGGCACGCGAACGGGCCCAGCAAGCAACTCCGCATGGCTGCGGAGCTACGCGTAGTTCACGGAGTGCAACTACGTCTTTGCGGAGCTCCGCGGAGTCCGACTCCGCGAACTACGCCCAGGGTTACCCGAAATAACATAATGCTAACGGGATGAGGGAGGAAGGGAGCGGCTAAAAGCAACTCAGACAGCGGCGAGCCCCAAATGACTGCTGCACACTTAATAAATAAAACAAGGAAATGAGTTTGCATGTATTCACAGTACTGCAAGTGAATCATTTGCGTCCTGGTTTTTATTATTGTGAAATGAAGCCCCATTACTGTAGATAGTTTATCAGCATCAGCTTGAGGCAAGAGAGCCCGTGATTTGTGTCTCAAGAAGCTCCAGGTGTTAACCTGCAGCAGAGTTTAGGGTGTCAGGGCAGGATGAGCTGCTTTGATTTGCCTCTTTCTGGGTGTGCTCAGGGAACAGCCGTTAACTTTGCTTTTTGGCGAACAGATAAGAGGGATGCGGTGAACACACCCCAGACAAAGCGTGTCTTGTTATCACTACTGCCTGTAATACCTTTTCTAATCTAAGCGCTCTCTGCTCAGGGGCCTCTTGTTTCGCTGGGATGGGAGGCTGCAGCAGTCCTGAGGGTGGAGAGTGCGCCCAGTCAATTAAGCGCAGCTTGTCCCTGGAAGGCTAATTCAATGACAAATGTGCATGCACGCAATGATTGCATGCGCACTAAAACTGCAGCTGAAAAAGACCTGTATTCAAGACAAAGTGCAGAATGCAGTTGCGTAGCATGCTGGGCATGCACATACACGCAGGGGGAGCGCTTACAAACTGGGAGCTCGAAACGACAGACACCGGCAAGGAAGAAGTGCGGTGAGTAAAGGGTCCAGTAGCCTTGGAAGTATACAAATGACGACGTAATCGTCATGAGGAGGGACTAACAATCCTTTAACAAATCGAAAGCCACCGTTTACTGACCTAAGCCAATTACAAAGATGGGCGGATAGTGGGCGGAGCTTCCACGAAGCTTCCACACTAAAGTGTATACTGCGTGTCTCGGAGAGACAGTGCAAGCACTGTCTAGGCGAGACCTAAAAAGGAGACCTCAGACCCACTCTTCAGTTTACTCCTAGACCTGCGGAATGACTAGCTGCTGCTGTGGCCTGCTGCGTACTTGAAAAGGACTGCTCTACTGCACCAAGAAGGACTGCTTTCCTGTCTGAAACCCGCTCTGAGCCTGAACCTTGCTCTTCTCTTTGGGATCTACCTGCTCATTGTTCTGCCCAAGGTGCATTGCTGGCTCTCTTGATTTTGTGGCACCTCCCACTATGTTTTTCTCCGCAGTAGCAAATCCTTTCAGAGGCTCCACCCAGAAGGGGTATCTAACCTTGTGAACCCTTCATGGACTATAGGCTGCAGCTTCATCTCTTTGGAGATTTTTTCCTTCTAAAAAAGCGACTAAGCCTGAACAAAGGAATTTTCATCACAACATTGTCCAGTGACTACTCAACTGTGATGTCTCCTACTCAGACACCGCCAGCTGTCTCGCTCAGCTGACCTTTAGCATCTCAGACATTTTCTCTCTTTGGGGCAGATGTATCAAGAAACCATTTTGCACTTCTCTAATAGCGATTGTTAAGGAATCGCTATTTGAGAAGTGCAAAATGGTATGTATGTAGAATTTTGCTATTTTTTAGCGATTCCTTAAAATTCCTTAATTGCGATTAGCAAATTGCTAATCGCAATTAAGGAATAATTTTCCCATTCATTTCTATGGGCCAGGAGGCCCATAGGAATGATTGTGCAGTAATTCTCAAATTGCGAATTCGCAATTTGCTAATCGCAATTTGAGAATTATTTCAAGGGTGCAGGGGTGTCTCAAAGACACCCTGCTGCACCCCTCAAATCTACATGTGTGTGCATGTGGCACACATACATGCCCAATGGGCATGTATGAGTGTCACATGCCACCCTTACAAATGCCAATTAGGGCTTTTTTGTAAAAAATCGCAATTTACCACCAACTACAAGTTGATGGTAAAATGCGATTTTTTTACACAAATTCGCACACCAAAAATGTGTCATACATATCATTTAAGGAATCGCAAAATTTGCGATTCCTTAAATGCTATGCAAAAGAAGGAATCGCAAATAATTGCGATTAAATAAATTGCGATTATTTCATACATGTGAAATATCGCAAAACGGCCGTTTGCGAGTCGCAAAGGCCGAAAATCTGCGATTTTCAGCCTTTGCGAGTCGCAAAAGCCTTGATACATCTGGCCCTAAGTTTCTTCTTAGTCTGAGGGTAAGCAGAGACTGGGCACAAGCCACTTTGTGTATCCGAACCATCGGCCATAACTTTCGACTTAGTCTCAGTCTTGCAGAACTAGAAGTCCGTCATTGATATTTTAGGCGCTAGCTTTCACTTTAAACTTTATAAATTCACCACTCTCGGTCTATGTTTGTCATTTTGAGGTCAAATCATTTATCAAAATGTACTCTATTTTTCTAAATTGGCTTGGGATTTTTCTTGTGTGGTGTTCTCACTTTATCACTATTTATGTACTGCCAAGCTACCAGAGGGTTAAACTCCGGTTAATTTAGTGACTTTAGTGGTTCACCCTGACAGGGATTGTGGCTGTTGCTTGAGAAGGGCTCCCACCCTCCTCAACCATCACCCCTAATTCTCACACCATTGCATTGTCACTACCGTGGCTATTGCATTAGACAAGGACAGTAACACCCTCAACAATTTGAGTGATCTTGCTTGACCTCTCTGTCACTTCCATGACAATGGACCCCAAGAGACAGATTCAGTGCCTTGTCAAGATAGATATTGGAGAAGTGGGGTTGAGGCCAGTTGCAGACTTTGTCACTCTCCGCTTTCAGATCAGCAAAGGCATAAGTAGTGTACACGTTGCTGCATATAAGTGCCCTTTATGTGACTTGGAAAGATCATCCAGTTGGAGAACATTATCCCAGCTGGATCCCACCTCCCCTTCTTATGGCAGACTCTGCACGGCCTAAGGTGCGCCTAATCCAAGCCCGTCTGCGCCCGTCTGCGCCTGGACCGCTCCCAGCTCCAGAACCCCTGACCCCCGGGAACACCATGACACCCAACCCCGGTATGATGCCAGCACCCTCAACCCACTCATTTCCGGACGAGAACACACCTGCTACCGGGCCACCCCAAAGCGCACCCAGGGACCCTTCCCCTGTCGGAACTGCAGCTTCACCAGCATCTGCCTGCCAAACCTCCGTCCAGGAAAGAACCGAACTACCTTATATGCATCCTCCTCAACACCCGCTCAGCGGGCAAACACGCCGTTGAACTCTGGGACCTTCTCGACTCAACCTCTCTATACGTCGCCTTCCTGACAGAGACCTGGCTGAACTCTGCCTCATCACCCGACATCGTCATAGCAATCCTGGACGGCTACAAGATCACCCGCAGGGATCACACCAACGGAGTAGGAGGAGGAATCGCCATCGTCCACAAGAACACCCTCAGAGTCTTGACCAACACCGATGACACCCTCAGCACCGCCGAAAACCTGCACTTCTAGATCCACACCGAACTCAACACCAGCTTCAGAGGAACCCTCCTCTACAGAACTCCCGGACCTCCACCACAGTTCAGCAACTCTATTGCCGACTTCATCAGCACACAAGTCATCCTCTCCACGGACTACATCCTAATCGGGGACTTGAACTTCCACCTCGAGAACAACAACAACACCAACTCCACCACCCTGATCGACAACCTCACCAACTTTGGACTCAGATAGCTCGTGTCAACACCGTCTCCGCCTCCTGCTTCAACATCCTCTGCATGCTCTGCAGGATCTACAAATGGATCCCCACCGGAACAAGAAGAGCGGTCACCCAGGCCCTCGTCAGCATCAGATTGGACTACGGAAAAGCCTCTACGCAGGAACCTCAGCCAAACTCCTGAGACAGCTGCAACGCATCTAGAACGCCTCTGCAAGCCTGATCCTTGACACCCCCGACGCAGCCACATCAAACCCCACCTGAGAGACCTGCACTGGCTCCACATCAATAAAAGGATAACCTTCAAGCTCCTCACCCACGCACACAAGGCACTCCACAACACCGGACCAGCATACCTCAAACGACGACTCAGCTTCTACACCCCCACCCACAAGCTCTGCTCCACCGGCCTCGCCCTCGCTACTGTACCCCACATCCAAAGAAAGAGGGCCAGTGGCAGATCTTTCTCCCACCTTGCCGCCAAGACCTGGAACACCCTCTCCACCCACCTACGGCAGACCCAAGACCTACTGACCTTCAGAAGACTCCTCAAAACCTGGCTCTTTGAACAGTAGCAGCACTCCCCTACCCCCAGCGCTTTTAGACCCTCACAGGTAAGTAATGCGCTTTACAAGTGAGAGGATTGATTGATTGATTGATATGCAATGTTCAGCTTTCACATTCAGAATGAAGGGCTGTCTGTGGCCAGCCAACAGAAGGAGACAACTTGCTAAAAGTCAATACAAAAAAACATGTTTTTTTTGTAGGTAGAAATGGTGGACACCTGTATGTAAGACTATGGCCAGACTGCATGGAGATAGTGTCTACACCTGTCACCAATATTAAAAAGATTGTATGTTGATCAGGAGTTCTCACTTAAAAAATTTGTTGGTTGGTCGGCTCGTAGAGTCGTAACGTAAGTCTCTCATCTGCGCTTAATATCAAAAATGTTGCAATTCCTTTCTAAAAAACCTCATGCTTTTGTTGCTTCTTTCACACTCTCCAGGCTGACCTCCTGTAGCAGTTTTTATTTAAGCCTGTCTGATAATATTTTAGCAGCTTCCCAGTGTATGTAGATTTTTGGGGGCAGTGTTGTCAGACATCTTCACGGATTTGATCATGTCTCTCCTGTATGCCAGGAACTGAACTGGTTAGCTGCTGAACAAAGAATTCATCTCTCTAGTAAACCAAATAATTTATAGGCAGAAGTCAGATCACTATGTACCTTGTTACGCTCTGTGCTCTATCCTCTTGCTACACTTTTATTGCACCAAGATCAAATGTGAATATGCTGGGGACTATCCTCCTGTTATAATGTCCCCAGACAATGAAATATCATGCAGATTGCTGAGGCAATTCAGAATGATCTGGACTTCAGTTATCTGTTTATACTTCCCTTTTCTGTTGATATATTGTGGTGTTTTCTTTAACCATTTGATTTTTGTGTTGTTGTATCGCCTGTGCAGGGCTTCTAAATTTGTACTTTGTCTCGGTGCCATGACTCATTTCACTGTCCAAGAACTATCAGATATAAATATCATAAAAATAAATAAATGCATATAAATTCAAATACTGAATTTTACACCTTTTGTAAAGTAAATGTTTCTTCTGACCAAAGTGTAAATGTGCAGTCAGTGGTCAAAGATCCACTATGTGTTCCATTATAAAAAATATTGTCTATTTAGAAATTCTGTTCATTTATTTAATATTCGTTCCTAATATTGCAGAAGAGTGGCCTTAGGGTGTACTGTATTATTTTTAAACATACTTCATTGTAATTTAGGTATCAGCATTACACACACAGTTCTCTTCTCTTTCATTTATACTCTCAGTGAACATTTCCAACCGCTATTTTTATCTGTTCAATTGGTCTTTTGTCCATATCTCCTCTTGCAATTCGCCTTTCTGCCGTGCTATGCAGTTCTAACTGTAACGAATCGCCATTTAGTATAACAGGTTAACAGTTCCCCCTCAACTATCCCCCGGCCGCCCCCTCCCTCGCTGCTGCCGACTAACCCGCCATGATGCCTCTCGCTGTATGTGTGGTCTTGGCCTCGCTCTTTATAGTCCAAGCCGTGGGCCAGACTCATATAAGTCTCCATGTCCGTGAAAGCTAGGGTGCTATGGTCTGCTCATGCTGCCCCTTCACTACCTTCTTGGCCTTGGCTATCTGGGCTGGCCAGTCGAGCCTGGGCCTGCGGCGTGCTGGGGGCAGATTCTTGGTCTATGTTCTTCAGGTCGTCTACCAATACTCCCTAAGCTTGTGCCCTCTCCAGGCGTCCTATGCCTCGTTTTGCATTCCGAAGCAGTATTCTATGTTCGCAGCCTGCCCACTTCTCTAGTTCCCGTTTCCAATTGACCACTCCTGGGCCCGCCAGTGCCTTCCACTTTCTTGTTAGTTTGCGTTTTGCTAGTATATATGCCAGGTCTTGGAACTGGCCATGACCTTGGTCTTAGCAGAGTGGGGATATAAGTTAAGTAGCACATGACCAGGGGTGCATGGGATCTCCTTCTCTGTGACGCGCGCTGTCTCCCTAACGTCGGCCTCCCATTTGTCCTTCAGTCCCTCCAGCGGCTCCGTGGATTCTCGCCGAATGGCTCGATAGAGGCAAGTTACCACCTTGATTACACCTCCTGCTAGACTTATGTATTCGTAAGTAGAATGCGTGGGTGGTTCAGTTGTCCCCTGACCCCAGTGTCTTCACATCGCCCCAGTAACCGCCCCATATAGTAAAACGTGTCCCTGCGGAATGTTCCCCATCTCTGTACAAGTCCCCTATCTTAGTGACTCCCGCTTGCACCCATTCCTCTCATCCCACCAGTGACCCCTATGTGGGAGCGCCTCCAGGTACGTCACGGACATCTCCGATGAGTAAGGACGTTTGGTTTTGGTCTTTTGAAGACACCTGACCCAGCAATTCCTTATTACTCTGTGCTCCGGAGAGCTTATTGTTTGCTGGTTAATGGTGCCCATGAACGTGCTCAGGACATCCGCCCTATCCGGGCTAAATGGAGGCTTCCTCCTTTCCGGGTCTAGACTACCTGCCACCCATTGCGTGAGGCGTTGGAGCTGCCCTGCCAAGTAATAATTCTCCATATCCGGCACTGCTAGCCCTCCCTCTGCTTGTGCCCTTCTCAACGTTGCCAAGGCCACTCTGTTCCTGCTGGGCCCCCAGATAAAAGTAGTTATAAGACAGTCTAGGGAGCGAAACGACGCCCAGGGGATCAACACCGGTAGTGTAGTGAAAAAATATAGCAATCAGGGCAATGCTATCATTCTCATGAAGGAGATTCGCCCTGCCACCGACAGGGGCAGCGTTCCCCAGATCGCCATACAACCTTTCAGTGATCGCAGAGTCCCCCACCCCACATTTCCCTCCTGAACATCAGAGAGGTCATGATACACTTTAACCCCTAGGTACCTTAAACAACGCAGTTCCCACTGCAGGTCTCCCAGGCCCTCGGGAGGCAGAGCACCTCTTGTCATCGGAAAGAGTCGTGACTTCTGCCAGTTAACGCATAGCCCAGAGAGTGTGCCGAACTCGTCCATCATGTGCCACCCCCCCTAACACTGCAACAGAGTCCTTCAGGAATAGCAGATCATCTGCATATAAAGTGATGATAATCCGATGTGTCTGCTCTACTAGCCTAATACCCTCATACGGCGTCCCCGAGCGTACCAGGCAGTTAGGGTGTACTGTAGACCAAGAATACATGAGAGCACCTCGTGTACCAGCAATAGCACAAGCAGCCCACTAAAGTAAAAGTATCATAAACATTCAAAACACTTTGCTCTATTTAAAGAAGCCTTGCTGGGGGTACGAAAAATATTAGCTGAAATACTGCATTCTTTAACATCATTACAAATTTTGAAAGTCAGTTGATACTATTACGATAAGAACACTAATGGTGACCTTGCAAGGAAAATGAAGTGCAAATCCAGCAATACAAATTTGTGCCACAAAAACACAAAGCAAAATAACAAAATTGTCGCGAATTTGCTTGCACTATAGAAAGAGCTAAACAACATATATTTAGCACTGACGGTGTCATGTAAACCTAGCATCTCCTGAATGCGGGTGGAAATTTGTCAAACACACTTTGGAGGCTGATGGTTGCCTCTCAGCACATAACTCATCTCACCACAAATGCTGTAGGACAGGCCCAGGACCTGCAGCACATACTCCTAATACTGGCACAAATAAGGCAACATAAGTTAGCGGAACAGCAGCCACGTGAAAAAGATAACAGGGGTAGGAGTAGGAGATGGAGTCGGAGGAAGAGTATGGAAAAGGTTGTGGGCCATATTATCAAGAACGGCGATAAAGCCGCTTTAGCGGCAGGAAATTGCTGCTAAAGCGGCAACTTGATAATATGCCCGGGAGAATTCCAATAGAAGCCCAGGTTCTGGTGTGCAGGACATCAAACCTGTGCTTCTATGGGAATTCACAAGGGCATATTATCAATCCCCTTATCACTGCTTTAGCTGCAGTTTCCTGCCACTACAGCGGCGATAATGTTATCGCCGTTCTTCCTAATATGGCCCTGTGAGTTCACGCTGTGCACGAAGAAACTCCCTCAATAAAAGCATAGTGGAGGTATAGATCCTAAAAGTATTTGGCATGAACATCATCATGTCCATATGACTCATCAGAAAGGAGTATCTATATCCTCCTATAAGCGGAAAGACAGCCATGCCAGCGCTCCTGAAGCTCTTAGATGTTTTATGTTATTTCACTTCTGAATTTCAGCATTCGATTGCCTTAGAACATTGCATTTGCAGACATCATTTTTCCATGTAATGAAGTACATCATGGATGCTTTATTGGGGTACCTGGGCGTCACATCAAAATTATGGGAGACTATGAATGCTATGAGAGCCCAATCTATTGCCGGGTCTGGTGGCTTAGTGGACTAATGCGGTCACTGTAGGGACCTGTGTTGGACCTCATGGTCACAGATTTATTTTCCAGGGGTCAACTCAGCCTTTCATCCTTCTGGGTCCACTCAGCCTTTTATCCTTCTGAGGTCGATAAAATGAGTGCTATTGAGTTGGGTAACAATAAATAACTGTGATTCAGAGCCAAGATATCTGTTTTGGTGAACGTGCGATTTATATATACACATGTTATTTTATGTTATGTTTTCTGCATGAATTCCTGATTTAATTGTTCTGACTGATTTTACCCTTATCCAGGCGTTACAAAAACAAGAGAGAGGAGGAGAACTGTAATAGGAGAATGGCCTCATCAATCAGTGTCCAGATGATTTGCAATGCTGGTCTAAATTGTATCTATTTGTGTGACATATTTCTTGGTTCAAAGGCCCACTGTAACTGCATCATACCGTACATCTTGTTATTATCTTGTTATTTTTATTGAATTTACATGATGAGATCACATCTTGGTCTAAAACTTGTCCCCAAGGGGGGCTTGGGGGAGGGAGCCGACCGAAGGGAGGTCTCCTCCCCCGGGCGGTTTGGGAGGGCTGCGAGGGGTTATTTCCAGAAGTTGCCAGAATGTTCTAGTTTTTGGGCTGGTCTAGTAGGACCAGCCAGCCCAAGTATAAATTCCACCTTTCCCGCTATCCGCCACCATTTTAGGTTTGGTGACCTGGTGGCTAGGTGCTTTAGCTTTTTTGTGAGAGTATCTTGTGTGTGTGCGTTTCTTTTTCATTCTTTGCCTGTAGCTATATTACTTCGAGCTTAGTAATGGAAGACGCACGAGTTCTGGAGGCGATGCGCTTATTGGCTGATGCCGGTCGTTTGGATTTGCTCGCGGGCGGTGGACAGGCTAGGCCCCAACGCCAGGCCTCCGCCGGTGTAGTGGCCGCAGTAATGGCATGTTCGTCGCCGAAGAGGAGACGGCCGAGTCAGGTAAGCGAGAGGGGCCGCTCCCGGTCTAGGAAGCCGGCCCCGCAACGGTCGACTCGGGGGGAGCCCGGTGCTTCGGAGGCTCCGGAGGCCCCGGGTATGTTGACTGGGGGGAAGGGTGTGCCTTCACAAGCCCCACCGCTTCAACTGCAGGTTGCTTCTGGAACAGGGGATTTTCCGTTAATGGAGGGACGGGGGCAGGGGTCGAAAAAAGGGGGCAGGAGTGGACGGGGAGGAAGCAAGAAACGCTCCGCCTCGGATCCGCTGTTTGAGCGACAGGGACAGTCTTCGGAAGGTGCCCCTGTGCGCGGAGGTCGTAGGAGTTCGGTGCAATTTGTGTTACAGGACTCCGACCTGGACCAGGTTGCCCTTGGGGCCCAGGAGGACATTTTGGTTGTTAGTGAAACTCAGTTCGCCCCTGAGGATGGTCAACGGTTGTTAACTCCTTTAGGTCGTGTTCCGCACAATGTTCGGGTTGGGGAGGGCCAGGAGGGGGGATTGGTGGGGCCTAGGACTGTTTTATCATCTGGTGTACAGGTTGTGGCTCAGGAGGCTGAAGCGGGGGCGGGTGAGTTTGGAGGTAATGTGGGGAGTCCTTTATTGTTTTCGACTCCGGGCTCGTCGACTGGCGAAGTGGTTTCTGGGGGCGGTGGCTCTCGAGGTGAGGGAGAATGGGCCCAAATGGGCGTCAATGTTTCGTTTGGTGGTGCGATTACTGGTTTGGAGCAGGGTGAAGGTTTTCGATCTGAAGGTGGGGGTGTTCCATTTCTGAGTGGTGGGCCTTTTCAATCGGGATTACAGACTCGCCAGACTGCTTTTGGTGTAGGTTCTGCGGTTTTTGGCACGGCTGGCATGGGTATGGGTGGTTTTCCGGCTCCTGGGGCATTGAATGCGGCGGGGGTTAGCTTCCAGGGCACTTTGTTAGGCCCGGATAGAGGTTTTGGTCAGGTGAGTGGCGGGCCTATGCAAGGACCCAGGAGTACAGCTCCGCACTTATCTGGGGCCTCTGGGGGTCCGTATTTCATGTGTGGTTCTCCAGGCTGGGAACATTTTGGCGCGGCGGGCCTGGCACAGCGTACTTTTCAGAGGGATTCAGCAGGCCAGGACTCAGTCCCTAGAGCTGTTAGTCGCGTTTCCTTTTCGGTAACTGATAATTTGGATCATAGTGACGACGAGGAGGTGGTAGGTGGTTCTCCGATTCAGGTGGTTCCTTTGAGGCATGACGCGCGGGGCCGTTCTTTGGAGAGAGGTCAGAGGAGGGCTGTTGATTCTACTCGGAGGGAGAATGTGTATGGTTGGTCTGTGGATAGGAACCCTAGCACACCAGTCCAAACTTTTTCTTTGCAGGACGAGGTTAGGCGCGGTGTTCCAGACTTGGCAGGGCGCAGTCCAGTCCATTTTCGCCAAGGGGAAGTGAGGAGAGTGCCTAGCGCGGCCCTCTCTGTTCCACCGAGGGAGCCCGACGCGGCCAGCACACGAGGGTCTGGCGTGATCCCGCTGGCCCCAACGAGTAGCAGGTATAGGTGGCAGGCCTTGCCGGCGGCTATGGAGCAACAGAGTCAGCGCTCAGGGAGGTACAGGCGTGTACAGTCTGCTCCCCCACCTGGAGTTTCAAAATCTTTTAAATGTACAGTGGTTGATACCGGGTTAGGTAAGACCCGGGGTGATGTGATGTTATGTTATGGGTTTTATAGAGCGCGCAGCTGCTCCAGCAAAGGGGCGTCCCGGCGCTGATCCTAAACAAAACACAACAGACACAGAAAATCGGAATTTTTAAGGAAACAGAAAAGTTTTGATGGCCTTCCTAAATTGGTACAGATCATTAATTTCTCGCAAGTTGGAAGGGAGGGCATTCCAAAGCTTGGCTGCCAGATAACGGAAAGAGCGTCCCCCAGCTCTAGCACGATTGAAACGGGGGATTTCAACCAGATTCTGGTTGGCTGAGCGAAGGGCTCGCGTAGGCACATACATCCTTAGGAGGGGTTTTAACATTCTAGGATTAGGATGTTTTAAGATTTTAAAGGAGATGCATAGCGCTTTAAATTGTATTCGTTGGGCTACTGGGAGCCAGTGTAGCTTACGAATAGTGTTGGAGGTAGAACTAAAGCGGGCAGGCCGACTACAGCTCTTGCAGCTGCGTTCTGGACGCGTTGGAGGCGAGCCGTTTCTGCTTTATTAGTCCCAAGGAGCAAAGAGGACGCATAGTCCAATCTAGACAATATCATTGACTGAACGATAAGTTGTCTGGTATCAGAGTCAAAAAATTTCAGAATGGTTCTTAAGCTCCGTAGAATACCGAAACATACGGCGGCCACCTTTTTAGTTTGGGTAATAAAACTAAGGGAAGGGTCTATCCAGACTCCCAGGTTTTTAACTTCAAGTTTCGGTTTAGGAGTCACTCCCAAGTTGGAGGGCCACCAATGATCTCCTCATCGTTCTGGATTTTTTCCCACCAGTAGTACCTCCGTCTTAGAGGCATTGAGCTGTAGACAGTTGGCCGTGAGCCATTCTGCTACAGCCGCCAGGCCTGAGCTGAATTTGAGAGGGTCCCTTTCGTTTCCATCCGATAAGGCAACGGCTAGCTGCGTATCGTCAGCGTAGGACACGATGTTAAGGTCCCACGCTCTGGCGACAGCGGCCAGCGGCTGAACATAAAGATTGAACAGCGTGGGGCTCAGGGCAGAGCCCTGTGGAACCCCCTGTCCAATAGAGTGCGCCTTTGAAAGGAAAGGTGGAGTTGACACTCGAAAAGACCTGCCGGTTAAAAAGGAACGAAACCAGGCAAGGGCCATATCAGTAACCCCAGCTTCTTCAAGCCGGTGAAGCAGGATCTGATGGGACACAGTGTCAAACGCGGCACTCAGGTCTAATAGGATGAGTGCCGCTGTTTGACCACGGTCAAGGGAGTCCCGAAGGTGCTCTATCATAGCCAGGAGCGCGGTCTCTGTGCTATGGCCAGCACGGAAGCCATGCTGAGTGTCATTCAGAGTGTTGTTGATGTTAAGGACACTGGTAAGAGTGGTGTTAACATGGGCCTCCGCGATCTTCGTGGCCCAGGGGAGCAATGATATGGGCCTATAGTTTTCGGGCTTCTGGGGATCTAAGGTGGGCTTTTTTAGTACAGGGGAAACCCATGCCTGTTTCCATTTGTCAGGCACAATTCCGGTGGAAAAGGAGGCGTTAATGATATCACGTAAAGGGTCAAAACAATGCAAAGAAGAGTCGCGAAATTGAGCTGGCTTCAGAGGGTCCATCGGGGAGCCTGATTTAATAAGTTTAGTAAGTTGGTCAAATCTTTCAGTGGATATTTCAGGAATAATAGATAGACTTGACACAGAGCAGGGAGTAACCTCTACTCCATTGCTGGGCTGGATTTCAGCATTAAAGGCTGAATAAATGGTCTGGATTTTTTCCACAAAGAAGGAGGCAATTTTCTCACATTGGACTGCTGAGGTAATTGAGTTGCCAGAGGATTTCTTTATACTAAGTTCTTTTAAAATTCTAAAAATCACTTTAGCAGGATTGGGGTTAGTTTTTATCTCAGTGGCATAATATGCTGCTCGAGTTCTACAGATAGCTTTGTGATAGATTTTAAGCTGTATGAGATATTCAGCTTTTTTTCCAGGGCAGTATGCTTTCCTCCAATTACGTTCATGACGTTTACAGGTCTTTTTAAGGCCTGCCAAATTAGCGTCATACCAGGGATTGGCGTCCTGAGTTCGTTTTGTACACAAAGTTTCGGGAATGAGCTTGTCAAGGGCCTGGGTAAGCCAGGAACAAAACGAGTCATATCCCGAATTAGCATCAGAAAAGGCGTTAAAAGAATCACTTTCTAGAAGGGAGTGAAATTCTGAGAGGCGAAGTTTGCGCCATGGTCTCTTGCGTATGACTGTCTGGGGTTTATGGTTATTGGAGGTAGATATGGAGAGAGATAGTGTAACCATTAGGTGGTCCGACCAGGCAATAGGCATTGGAGCAGGGCAGTGGGGCGAGTCAATATTAGTAAATACTAGTGCATACTAGTGTGGACTCGGTGGTATTGGACTATGATGAGGAGAGTCCCGAGGAAGGTGAACTGCGGGATCTTGAGGGGGGGGTGCCCTCTCATTCTTCTCATAGTGTTTTACAGGCTCCAGTGGTCCAGAGGCAACTGCAGGGGAGAAGAGAGCGCGGCCCATCGGGTAGGGCACCTCGGAGACCGGATGCATTGTCCTCGGCGCCACGGGCGGAGCCATCGAGAGCTGTTTCTCTGTTACAAGGTGAGCAAACGGCCCCACAGGCCAAACCTGTTATGGTGTCTGTGGGTACCGGTGGTGAACTTGATGTGGTCATTACGGATGGCCGTTTAGTTAAAGGTCGTTATGTCAAAGACACTGCAGTGGGTACTGACGAACTGTTTATACCAAATAAAGGGGACAGTGGTATGGCTGGTGCTTCCAGCAAAGTTACACAACAAGGGGACAGTGGTGTTATAGCTGGTGCTTCCAGCAACGTTACACAACAAGGGGACAGTGGTGTTATAGCTGGTGCTTCCAGCAAAGTTACAGACAAAGTAGACAGTGGTGTTATGGCTGGTGCTTCCAGCAACGTTACAGAGACAGTGGACAGTGGTGTTATGGCTGGTGCTTCCAGCAAAGTTACAGACAAAATGGACAGTGGTGTTATAGCTGGTGCTTCCAGCACAGTTAAAGAGCCAGTGGCTAGCAAAGAGTTGAAAATCAAAAAACTGCCATACATGGGGGTGACGAAGCCTCTGGGTGCTCATTTGATGCTTAGTACTAAGGAAAGAATTTGGAACGGTGAGTATGTGGAGCTCCTTAAGCTTCTCCATCGAGAAGTCCGGTCTAAGGAGGGCTCTAAAGAGGAAGAATTCGAGTTGGCTAAACGCCCTAAAGTACCTTTAAATATTGAAAATTGGACTGCTGCGTTTTTGATTTATGCCAGTGTGTATTGTGAAAAGTTCCCTGAGCGCAGCGTTTCCCTGTTTAAGTACATGGATGTGATTCGTAAAGCTCAGATCACCGGGGGGTGGTTTTGCCTGGTCTCAATACGACGAGGAATTTAGGGCCAGGATGGCGTGGGACCCTGAGGCGAAGTGGGGTGAGCTCGATAACGATTTATGGCAACACACAATGGGGTCATCAGCTGGGGGGAAGACTGTGTTTACGGCCAGTGGTTTACCACTAGTGTATCGGCCCTTTCAGGGGAAGCCCACCCGGGGAGGGGTGGGGTCCAACACTAACACTCAATCAGGATCGGGTTTCTGTTGGGAATTCAATAGGGGTTCCTGTATTAGAGAGTACTGTAAATTCAGGCATGAGTGTTCAGGTTGCGGGAGGAAACACCCGTTATCCAAATGTTGGGACAACGAGCCTTCGGGCAGCCAACAGGGGAAGCAGTCAGGATCAGGTAATTCCAACTCAAGGGGTCGGGGATCCAGAGGTGCTAAGGGTTCTGGGGCCAAAGGCTCGTACACCGGTTAAATTGGACAGGTTACGGATTGCCTTGCAAGGTTATGACGATGAGTCTGCAAAAATAAAGTTATTAGACGGTTTTCAGTTTGGTTTCCGACTGGGTTACCTAGGATCCCGGGAACGGAGATGGGCTGCCAATTTGAAATCGGCGTCGGAACACGCCGCAATTGTCCAAGACAAACTTACTAAGGAGGTTCAGGAGGGTAGGATGGCCGGCCCGTTCCCAGATTGGCCGTTACTCAATTTGATTGTTTCTCCAGTCGGTGTCGTTCCTAAGAAAGAGGCAGGTCAGTTCAGGCTCATTCAACATTTATCATGGCCGGAAGGATCCTCAGTTAACGATTTTATTGACCAGGAGGTTGTGTCGGTCTCCTACTCTTCGGTTGACGTAGCCATGTCACTAGTTGTGACCGCGGGTACAGCCGCTGAAATGGCCAAGTGTGACATCAAATCTGCCTTCCGCCTGTTGCCTGTCCACCCTGAGGATTGGTGCCTTCTTGGTATACAATTCGGAGGTAACTGGTATGTGGACAAAGCTCTTCCTATGGGCTGCTCAATATCATGTGCGCTGTTTGAATGTTTTAGCACTTTCTTACAGTGGTATTTTTCGAATCGGACTGGTCATTCCCTGGTGACACATTACCTTGACGACTTTTTCTTTGTTGGATCCCCGGGCTCCGCGGAGTGCCAGACAGCTCTGGACACATTCCATGGGCTCATAGAGGATCTCGGAGTTCCTTTAGCTCCGGAAAAGACAGTGGGCCCCAGTACGGTCCTTTCCTTCTTGGGTATCGAAATTGATTCTGTACTTATGTCTGCTCGCTTGCCTGAGGATAAAAGGAGCAACATGGTGCAACTGCTAGAGACAATGTTGGCCAAAAAGAAAGTGTTGGTGAAGGAGATTCAAGTGCTTTTGGGTCATTTGAATTTTGCTTGTAGGGTGGTGAGAGCGGGTAGGACTTTTTGTAGGAGACTGGGTAGGGCCTTAGCAGGACATCACTTGCCTCATCATCGTGTGCGCTTGTCTGCTGGTGTAAAGGAGGATTTGAGAATGTGGAAGTTCTTTTTGACCTCTTTCAATGGTGTTCCCTTGGTCAGAGACGTTGATTTCCAGTGGGACGTACAGATGTTTTCTGACACGGCTGGCAGTGATGGTTTTGGCCTTTTCTGGAATGGCAGATGGTGTGCGGAATGTTGGCCGGATGAATGGTTGAATGGTGGTCGCAGCATCACTTTCTTGGAATTGTTCCCTCTTTTGGTGGCCTTGACACTGTGGGGGGAGGAATTGGCCCACAAGAAGGTTTTGTTCCGTGTGGATAACATGGCTGTTGTGGAGATAGTGAACCGACAGTCTGCCAGAGACGAACAGGTGTTGAAACTGATGAGAGTTTTCGTTCTGGGTTGTTTGAAACACGACATTCATTTTCGTGCTTTACACATTCCTGGCGTGGACAATGACATTGCGGATGCTCTGTCTCGTTCACAGTGGGGGAGATTCCGTGGACTGGCAAGGGATGCAGACAGATCCCCGACTCCGATGCCGACTCATCTGTGGCGTGTAGGCGAGGTAGGGTCGTACAATTGGTGGTAGGTTCTTTATCTGTGTCCACACGTACTGCTTATTCCTTGGCCTGGAGGGAATTCTTGGACTCTGGAGCTGTCAGACGGGATGATCTGTCGCAGCGGTCGGAGGATGTCGTTAATTTTATACTGGACCTCATGGATAAGGGCCTCACTAAAGTGACTATAGCGGGGAAACTAGCGGGTATTGCTTTTATGGGACAGTTGTTATGGGGTTACACCCCGTCAGCAGGAGAAATAGGCAGGAGGATGCTTGAGGGATGGGCCAGGGAACAGGGGCATGTTGTTCGATCCAGGGCTCCATTATCCTGGCAAATACTGGCTAGATTAATCACAGTCTTACCTTTGGTATGTTCAGATGATTTTGAGGCATGTGTCTTTTCCATGCTCATGGCGTTTATGTTTTTTGAAGCTTTTAGGGTCTCGGAGTTGTTGGGGACCAAACATAAGGGTGGTTTACATTGGAGGGACGTTTTTTGTTATGATGAAGGTGTTCATGTCTGGTTATCCAGCTCCAAAACTGATCAAACGGGTAAAGGGAAAGGGGTTTGGTTACAAGCGCGCGACCCGAAGCTCACTTGCCCTTTATTGCTGGCGCGGCGCTGGCGTTCATTGTGTGGGGGCGGGGATGAAGCCCTCGTATTCCAACATATAAATGGTTCACCTGTCACCTCTTACCAGTTACGGATAGTTTTACGTAAAGCCCTGCAACACATTGGGCTTGATAGTAATTTATATGGTACTCATTCTTTTCGCATAGGTGCAGCCACGGAGGCCTTTCACAGAGGTTGGACGGAGAGGGATATTATGAGGTTGGGGCGCTGGTCTTCTAATTGTTTCCGGCGTTATGTGCGGAGCCCGGCAGAAGAAGCGCAGGCGTTCTCAGCCTAGTCATGTGTTCTAATTGTGTTTTCTCTTTCAGGATCCGTTGCTGGACCTCGATCGCCAGTGGTAACGGTCTGGATAGTGGGGCATTCATTTGTTAAATGGGCCAGAGTCCAGGCGGCACGGAGCTACTTTGGAGAACAACTTGGCTTTAATGATCGAATGTTTAATATTGTATGGAAGGGTAAAGGTGGGATGCTCTGGAGAGAGTTAATCCCTTGCTTAAACAGTAACATGGTGGGCGGTTTATGCCCGGATATTTTGGTAATTCATTTGGGTGAAAATGATCTTTGTGCCACGAAAGGGGTTGTCTTACTGCGTGCTATGAAACGGGATTTAGGCCTTATTAAGGAACTCTGGTCTGGGTGCCATGTGTTTTGGACAGAGTTGATACCGCATAGGACATGGAGAGGGGCTGTGAACCCCAGGGCTGTGGATCGGGCGAGGAAGAAGGTGAATTCGGAG
Organism: Lissotriton vulgaris; assembly: GCF_964263255.1. Classification (NCBI taxonomy): domain Eukaryota; kingdom Metazoa; phylum Chordata; class Amphibia; order Caudata; family Salamandridae; genus Lissotriton; species Lissotriton vulgaris. The sequence continues at coordinate 1,951,684,705 of NC_141685.1, read as the reverse complement.
GTGTCTCGTTGCTGCAGGGGCCACGGTTTCAGCAGGATATCGCACAGGGACATTAAATTTGAGTCAGTTGAGTTTTTCCGGGATGACGGAGTACATTTGTCACGGGTGGGTATGGACCTTTATCTTTTAGAGCTTCGTGAGGTGTTAGCACGAGCTTTGGCCATGCAGCGTTGATTCCACTTATCTTTCCGTTCGCTACGCGGTTGGGGGGCAGAAAGGAAGGCGCCGTGTGTTCACCCCCCCCCCCACTTGCCTACCTTTCTGGGTGGCGGGGTCTTGGTGTATCAGTTCGGTTTCAGGTAGATTGTTGGTTGTATTTTCGTTAGAATTTTCTTGGACTGGGGCCGGGGCAGGTTGGTCATGGTTTGACCGTTCAGTTTGGAAAAGGGGTATTCTGCAGGAGTGCAGGGTCAGGCAGGATCGATGATTACGGAGGACATGACAAATGTTAATTCAGTTGTGGTTTGATGAATAAAGTTTATTGGTGACGTATGTTTTATAATATATGACGTAATGTTGATTGATGATGTAATGTTTTATTATGACGTAATGTATAATGATGTTATAATGTGTATTGATGTATTGTGGGGAGGGCCCAAATATGTTAGGGGTGGGGGTTGGGGGCCCGTTTGGTTAGTTATTTATTTATTTAGCGAGGTTTAGTTTTGTAAGGCGTTTGCCAAGGTTTGTATTTTGTAATGTGCACCTGTTTCCTAATAAAGCGGCCTTTTACACACACACAAACAATTTTTGGTCTACTTTTCTCTCACCCCTCGCCCTCCCTCCCAAGGGGGGCTTGGGGGAGGGAGCCGACCGAAGGGAGGTCTCCTCCCTCGGGCGGTTTGGGAGGGCTGCGAGGGGTTATTTCCAGAAGTTGCCAGAATGTTCTAGTTTTTGGGCTGGTCTAGTAGGACCAGCCAGCCCAAGTATAAATTCCACCTTTCCCGCTATCCGCCACCATTTTAGGTTTGGTGACCTGGTGGCTAGGTGCTTTAGCTTTTTTGTCCCACCCTCCCTCCCTGTTTTTCTGTAAGTTTTTCTCCCTCTTCGCTCCCTCGTTTTTGCCCCCTTTTTGGGGTTTTTCTCCCCTTTTTAATTTTTCTTTTTCAAAAGGCTGTTTTTATGGGTTACCGGTGTGCAGGGGTTGTTTCTTGTACTTGTATTTGTCGCTAGGAGCAGGTGCAGTGCGGGGTCTTGGTGTATCAGTTCGGTTTCAGGTAGATTGTTGGTTGTATTTTCGTTAGAATTTTCTTGGACTGGGGCCGGGGCAGGTTGGTCATGGTTTGACCGTTCAGTTTGGAAAAGGGGTATTCTGAAAGAGTGCAGGGTCAGGCAGGATCGATGATTACGGAGGACATGACAAATGTTAATTCAGTTGTGGTTTGATGAATAAAGTTTATTGGTGACGTATGTTTTATAATATATGACGTAATGTTGATTGATGATGTAATGTTTTATTATGACGTAATGTATAATGATGTTATAATGTGTATTGATGTATTGTGGGGAGGGCCCAAATATGTTAGGGGTGGGGGTTGGGGGCCCGTTTGGTTAGTTATTTATTTATTTAGAGAGGTTTAGTTTTGTAAGGCGTTTGCCAAGGTTTGCATTTTGTAATGTGCACCTGTTTCCTAATAAAGCGGCCTTTTACACACACACAAACAATTTTTGGTCTACTTTTCTCTCACCCCTCGCCCTCCCTCCCAAGGCGCGCAGTTCAGAAGTTCCAGATAATCACACCCGTTACTGTGAGGATAACTATTTATAGCAACCATGGAACAAAGGTTCATGGGAACACATACAGTAATAATGACACAAAACAAGCAAACAGGTACATCACAATGTACCTCTACTAGTGCAGTTGTCAACTAGGGCTGGCAAATGTGTGGACCCACAACTCCGTGATTTCATTCACTTAAATCTGCTAACGTTTATAAAACTGGGTCACAAAAGAGGCCTGGTACTGCAGGAGGAACACTGCAGCTGCTGTGCAGGCCATAAGCGCCCCACTGAGCGGCTGTTTGTCATTGTTGCTTTTCAACGGTACCAGGAGGAGGCATCCGGCAGCGAGGAAGGGAGATGTCGCGTCGTAGTGGCAATAACGACCAAAAATTCTTTATGTTTAAGAGAGCTTTATTTTCTACATCCTCTCCTGACCCTGTCCCTATTCTAACTGCCCGGTTCCTGTCCCCTGGCTCCTCCCGTTCCTGCTCCTCCCTCCTAGCTCCACCCCAACCACTAGACTACCCCATACAATCCTACATCTCCCCCCTTCTTAACAAAATGAACTTAGTTTCCACATTATTTGTAAGTCTTCAATCCACCACACGGGTTGACGAACAGCTTGTTCTTCAAGCATCAGTAGAGTCGAATCCTTGGTCGTCCTGACTTTGATCAGCCTTTCCGGTGTCTTGGCCACGATGTCCTTAACCGCGGGAATGCACTTTTGAGAATGCAACCCATTGCATGTGGGCTGCTTATTATTCGGTTCCGCAGTTATCGTGGTTCTTTCTTGTTGTGTGACTGCTGCTGGTTCAGCTCGGCAGTGACCGTCTGCCTTCCTTGGTGACTCTTGGTCTATTGCCGATTGATCTCCTTCGAGAGCGGACGATGGGCTGATCTTCTTCTGAGCTCCCACCTGTGGAGTTGTTTCTCTTTGTCTTGTCAGGTTGGGAACCGCACTGTTCTTCTGTTCACCATCGGTCAGGTTGGGAACAGCACTGTTCTTCTGTTCACCGTCAGGCATGCCAGACATTAGCGTATTATCTGACATGGGTGTCCTGTCTTGATTCTTGGACTCATGTGCTGCCTCTGTTTGTTTCTTCCCTTCCCACTCGTGTTTGAGGCTGGCGAAACCCTTGACCACCAGGTCATGTGTCTGTTTGTCTCTCATTCGGTGGCAGTTCATCTCTGTCACCACGTTCGGTCCTCCCCGCGGGGTGACGGGGTAATCCTTTACCACTTGATAGATATTGTCCCATTTCTTTGTTCTTCTTCCGTCAGTTCTTTGAGTCAACCTCTCTGACCCCATCAGGGGTGACGGTATATTATTCATGTCTTGAGGTGGCGATGGCTGACGTGACGTGTTGTCCTTTGGTTCTGTTGTGCGTCCGGGTGATTGATGCCATGGCTGTGGTCGGGACCATGATTTTGTTGACCCAAGTGATCGGACAGACATGTCTTCCGACTCGGAGGAGTCGGTTGCCGATTTCCTCTGAGGACGTTCTTTTGAGGGTGTCGTGACTGATATGTTTATTGAGTTGGCATTCTGGGATGACATGCTCCTGGAGTCGGAGTTGTTTACGGAGCATTTCCGTGGGTATGTTTCCTTTTGTGTCCTCTGTGTTGTTGCTGTGGGGGGATCGTTTACGTCATTAGTTTGGTCTCGGAGCATTTGGTCTTCACCCTTCCCACGGGACATCAATTGTCTCTTCTCCGCTTTCTCGCTGACACGGGACATCAATTGTCTCTTCTCCGCTTTCTCGTTGACACAACTGTCTGTAGTGCACATGCCTCTCCCTTTCCGGTGTCTGAGTGACTTGCTACTCCTCATGTGGTTGGTTTCTTTTTCTCGCTTGTTGTTTGTGTTAACGTCCGTGCCATTGGGGTGATCTGTCTCACTGCTTGATGCTTCCTCGGACTCATCTGTAGACTTTAGTGCATGGCGGGAGGATGGCCGGGGTTGTCCGCGTGCTGGTTCCCGGCATTGACGGGATAGGTCCCTTCTTCCGTAGGTCATCTTTCTAACCTTCTTGTTGAGCAATCTGCCATCTTGTCCATGGGTGTGATTTGTCCTGCTTGACACTTCATCCGTTTCATAATCGTTCTCGTCATCAGTTGACGGACTCCTTGAGGTTGAATAACTTTGTGAGGTTGTATCGGTGTCCTCATCTGTTGACTGACTCCTTGAGGTTGAATAGCTCCATGAGGTTGCATCCGTACCGCTTTCGCGATCCTGATTCATCCTGGTCTTTTGTGATGGTGACTTGGAGTGTTCCATGACGATCTGTCTCTGGATTCTTGACTCTGATTCGCCCCCGCGATCCTGATTCATCCTGGTCTTTTGTGATGGTGACTTGGAGTGTTCCATGACGCTCTGTCTCTGGATTCTTGACTCTGATTCGCCCTCCCTCTTTTCAGCTTTGTTTGTTTCTTGGGCCTCTCCCTTAGGCATGAGGGGTGCCTCTTTCCACATCTGCTTGTGCTTGTCTACAAATTGCACTTTTTGCATGTGCTCGTGGTTGTTTACTTGTTTAGTCTCGGGCGTCGACTCGTGCTTGTTTTCTCTTAGCCTTCGTTCATGATTATTTATTTTGAACCCTTGCACTTGCTTCTGCTTGTTGTGCTGTTGCGGTTTTACTATTGCCTTTATCTGTCTCTTGCAATTACCAATGCTTGTTGGATTGCTGCCACTTTGAATTTATCAACGTTTGTTCGTTTCGATCCACCAGTGCTTGTTTCCTTCAAGACTTGCGGTTGCTCGTGTTTGTTTGCACGTGAAATTTGCATTTATTTGTGTTTGTTTCTTACTGCACCTCTTGCATGTGCTCGTGCTTGTTTGATGACTTTCTCTTGCGTTCACTCGTGCTTGTTTTCTTGGTGCACCTCTTGCACTTATCTGTGCTTGTTTTCTTTTATCCTTCCTGCATTTGCCAATGCATGATACAACATAGGTGCCAATGCTTGTTTTCATCGAACTGGAGATTGCCTGACTCCAAAATGGCCGCTTCTAGGCCTCGAAAGGGGATTGGTGGGGACAGCCTGACTCCAAGATGGCCGCCGCGCTTGAAATCTCGTTTCCCACGAGATTTGGCTCCTGCACCGGGCATTCAACCACCGGTAACTTCAGACACTCACCGGTCGGGCAAGGTCCATGCAGGAGGTCGGGCCCTCGTTTCCAGGATCAGGATGTCTTCTCAGCAGGTAGGACCGGGGTGAGCTCCCGACGTCGCTACCACATCTCCGCTTCCTCACGCATTCGGCGTGATCACCGCCAGCGCGCGAACACCGGCAGCACTGTGTTTGACACGGCCTCCAGGCACGGAGCTTCACGCTAGCTCAGCGCTCCATACAGCTTTCCCAGCCGCGGAGTCTCAGGTAAGGTGGGGATGGGCTCCCACTTTGTCTCTCTGGGTCCCGCACTCAATTGGCGACAACTTGCTGAATCCCACGCATCGGGGGTGAGGTCCCGATGTCGTGTATCGCTCCAACTCTGTCTTTCTGGCGCTCGGTAGCGCTGATCAGCAGGGCTTTCCCGAGGGCACCAGGCAGCATCAGGGGGCACTCCTTCGTGGATTATGGCGGTAGGCAGAGTCGGGGTGAGCTCCCGACCTCTGCTCGTTCAGCGCGTGCCAACTTGCACGCATTGGGGTGAGTCGCGTTTTTGGCGCGATCGGACGCACCTCTTCTCAGTGCTCCAGCGCTTCTTGTTTTCCGCTCCTTCTGCGCTCTACACAGTGGCCTAACTGTGGAGCAGGGCATGTGCTGCTGGCCTCTCAATCTAGGCGGCAGCCTCGCTTCCCACGGCAGCGTTTCTTCCTTTTCTCACGCTGCTCGGGACAGGGCACTCCTTCAGGGTTCTGTGGGTGGCAGATGCGCCAGATCCCACCCTCGTCGCCAGCTGTCGCGTCGTAGTGGCAATAACGACCGACAATTCTTTATGTTTAAGAGAGCTTTATTTTCTACATCCTCTCCTGACCCTGTCCCTATTCTAACTGCCCGGTTCCTGTCCCCTGGCTCCTCCCGTTCCTGCTCCTCCCTCCTAGCTCCACCCCAACCACTAGACTACCCCATACAATCCTACAGGAGATAAAATGGCTGCTGGCCCTCCAAGCTATGGCAGGTCTGAGACACAGCGGGGAAGCACAATTTCCTGCAGTCTCATGTTCCCTCCCTGTTAAGAGGGCGCAAGGAGATACAGAGAATTTAGTTGCAAAGTAAAACTGCACCTCAGTGCTAACGTCCCCGACTGCACCTGAATTTGCGGGCGAAGAGATTCGCTTCACTCACTCATTCGTTCAGCATAATTTGGTGTCTCTATACATCTGTAGTGAAGGCTCTTAATTGGGACAATAACTAACTGCTGACTCTGTGTACTCTGTTTCGAAAGTGTTTTATCCAACCCAATGACTGAAGCTTTCCGTTAAATATGTTTAGAGAGTATGTGAGAGCTCACTGTCAAAAAAGTGAGAAATTCTTCCAAAGTTTAACCTCAAGTGTTTGACCCAAGTAGAACTTGATACAATCCAGAAGTACGTCCACTTATACTGTGTTTTCTTACATAAAGGTTCTACTTTTTACCTCGCCTTCATAAAATCTCCATCTGTTAATATTAGGAAACATAAATAGACATATTTGATAGGCAGTTGCCATGTGCAATTTTTCAGAACACCTATATTGAGTGTCTATCACAGAGCAACAGCTGAAATGTGTTGTTTTCATGAATTCACATGGGTTTTAAACATCAGCGAAAATGTAAAGAATAGATGCAAAGTGAATTATTCGAAAGCAGGGGAAAATATATGTGTACTGCCAGCTAATAAGCATTTGACCTTCGTATAGTTGCAAAATCCAGCCATGCAGTGAGAAGGAAAATGTGCAAGTGCAGGTTTGAAAAGTTGAGAGAGAACTTTCAAATATATCTGCAGATTTTTTCCTCACAGATTCGGAGGCAGCTATCGAGAATGGAAGGATCCAGTGCGAGAACGAAACATCAATTATTCTGAGGTTTAAATTGCATCAGGGAATGATGCCTCATACATTTTCATGTGGTTGTGAGTGTTTTTATTAGACTCATTCTTATGAGGAACTGTGAAAAGACTGCCTATCCTTCTGTCTGCAGCATATGTCAATCTACAGTCCTCATTCATTATTTAAAAAAATCCACGTTTATTTGTTTTGCGGCCGTGCAAATAAACATCAGTTAATCAGAGGCATTAAAATAATTTGTAGTCTGAGATAGTCTTAGAAAAAATATGAAGTCTGAGCATCGACTTTGCTGCAGATAGTGCCGTAAACAAAAATCAATCTAGGTAAACCAGAGTAATGTAGTTGAGAAAGCTGAAACAAAGTTTATTCTCACAAAATCGACGTTCGACCAAACATTTTCGTAGTTTCTGCCCTGCATTATTCTTATTGTACTTTTAATGCGTTGAGTTTTTTGTTGTATTTTGCGGTCTATCTTACCTACGTTAGCTTCAGCGTTTGCCAGTTGACAAAACTTTTGCAAGCATGCCAAACAATAACTTTAGGTTCTAGCTCCAGAATTTTCTGAAACATATAATTCGTGATCATATGGCTGAGATACCCGCCACCCCCTCTCAACACAATCCCCAAGAATGGGAACACGGAAACATTTCCTGAACTTTTGGAAGGCGGGAGGGAGTTACCCTCCCGGCCGTATTTATTAAAATATGAAACAAAATTAAAACATTAAAATAACAGTTTCATATCATGTACAATTTCATTTCCACATTACGATGTTTTGGCTGACCTTAACACATTTCTAATACAAAGGTTCTCCTAGCCGATACTAACATCCTACAAATGCATTTTCAAATTGAAATTGTACATCCTAACGTTAAGGGCCAACGGCAAGGTCGTAACCGGTGTCAGATCCCTAAACCAGAACTCCCCCCTTACTTGTGAGGGGCGGCCGCACAGAGGACTGCACCTCATGTGCACATACCAATTTCCCTTTTCTTGACGGGGGCCCCAATTAACTCGACACCATCTTAGTGGTCGTTCGAGGACTCGTGTGAGGTGTCTAGAAGCTAGCGTAGACCCCCCTCCCCAACCCACACAACTTACCATATCTGCCGTCGCAGATGTCCTGGCCCCGGGAAATTCCCAGGAGGGGCCCGTAGCCCCTCCTATCCAGGGAGGGGCCTTGACCGCCTTCCCTTTCCTTTCGGCGTCCCATCCTTAGAAGGGACCGCCTCCCCGTTTGAGGGGCCAATGGCCACCTCCCCCCGGGCGCTCCCATCCGTAATGGGTGACGCCCCCCCCTAGGGATCTTCCAATTACTGCTCACCGATCATGACCTTACCGCCCGACCAAATAAATACGACAAACTAAACTAGAGATACTAATTACTAAAAGAGGAAAAAACAAAAAATATTCAAAGTATGAACTGTCTAAACATCAATGATCAACTCTGGCGAAAATACTTTTATTCGATAAAGCATACTGTAAAGAATTATCAGAATTATCCACTTTATTGCATACTGAATCCCAACTTCATTCAGAACAACCTGTAAGAAAGTGAATTACCACGTCAAATAACTTTATTTCAAAAACAACTTGCTGTCATCAGGGGCTGGTGGGTGGGTCAAAATTGGCTCTTCGTTCCGTCTCGAGCTCACGTGCAGCGGGGAGGTGCAGCTTCAGAGCACAGGAACAAGAGGATGCTTTCTTGGCTTGTCGCTCCTTTTATCCTTCTTCGGGCGGGCGTAAACCCGCCTCCGCCCGCCTCCGGGGGCGTGGTTGGCGGCTTCAGTGTCTAGGACAACCCACTCATGGGCGGGAAAAAGCGCGCCCCGGCTACGCCGCTTTGGGCATACCAGCCGAGGCTCGCCTCCCGCCCAAGATGGCTTCCCGGGGGGATCGGGGTACTCCACCATACGTTCGGGGGGACCGAGTGGTCGCCCCTTTTTCATATGGCTGAGATACCCGCCACCCCCACTCAACACAATCCCCAAGAATGGGAAGACGGAAACATTTCCTGAACTTTTGGAAGGCGGGAGGGAGTTACCCTCCCGGCCGTATTTATTAAAATATGAAACAAAATTAAAACATTAAAATAACAGTTTCATATCATGTACAATTTCATTTCCACATTACAATGTTTTGGCTGACCTTAACACATTTCTAATACAAAGGTTCTCCTAGCCGATACTAACATCCTACAAATGCATTTTCAAATTGAAATTGTACATCCTAACGTTAAGGGCCAACGGCAAGGTCGTAACCGGTGTCAGATCCCTAAACCAGAACTCCCCCCTTACTTGTGAGGGGCGGCCGCACAGAGGACTGCACCTCATGTGCACATACCAATTTCCCTTTTCTTGACGGGGGCCCCAATTAACTCGACGCCATCTTAGTGGTCGTTCGAGGACTCGTGTGAGGTGTCTAGAAGGTAGCGTAGACCCCCCTCCCCACCCCACACAACTTACCACATCTGCCATCGCAGATGTCCTGGCCCCGGGAAATTCCCAGGAGGGGCCCGTAGCCCCTCCTATCCAGGGAGGGGCCTTGACCGCCTTCCCTTTCCTTTCGGCGTCCCATCCTTAGAAGGGACCGCCTCCCCGTTTGAGGGGCCAATGGCCACCTCCCCCCGGGTGCTCCCATCCGTAATGGGTGACGCCCCCCCCTAGGGATCTTCCAATTACTGCTCACCGATCATGACCTTACCGCCACAGGCCGGATAGTTGACCGGCTATCCGGACCCCCCACAAAACTCCTACCTAAAGGTCATGCTGTAAACTCTTCAACCAAGCTACGAGGTCTCCTATGAGTAAAGAATTCCCCACCCGGGACAAATGGACCCCATCTTCCAGATACATAAGGTCCCCCCTGATACACCCATGAGGAATCGAATGCAAGGTACTTGTACGGAACAGTCTACCAAGCTTGTTATTCACCTTTTTCACAGAATGATTTATAGCAGACACTGAATTAGCCCCCCGCCACACCTTTCGTGGAATCATATGGGACCATGCAATCGTGCACCCTGGAACCCTTCTCGCCAACCAACTTACTGTGGATAGTATCGCCTCGAGAAGTAGTCGTCTCCCAGTGGTCACCAGATCATTGCCCCCAAGATGCACTATGATTATAGATGGCGGTGACCTTGTCCGCCCTAACAAACCCTCAACAAAAGGTTGAAACTGGTCAATACAGAGCCCGCCCCTTCCGTAGAAGGTCACCCTGTACCCGAATTCCCCAGCCATGTGAATCATGTCACCTGCTTTGAATACGTCCGCGGCACGCCTCACGTATGAGTGGCCCACGACCCACACCACTTTTTCCGCAGCCGGTGATCTTTGACCGCTGGTTCCCAGGTGTCGGGTCGACTGCACAGTCCGCCCCGCCTCGTAAGCTTGCGAAACTGTAAACCAAACAAAAAACAAGAAGCGTGAGTACATGATTACAGCTTCACAACATGTGCAACCGCACATACCTTTTGTAACAATTCGAGGACCAACACCCCAATTGTTTCACTTTTTCCACACTCAGACCCCTGGCTGTAGCCTCTGTAGCAGCCCCTATCCGAAAGGAATGGGTCCCAAAATCGCCCGGGTTCAAGCCCGCGGCCGAAATTGCCATTGCTAGCACCCGCTGGAACTGAAACCTCGTCAGTGGGGTGGCATCAGTGTGCCTCAACAGGGTCCCCCCCACGATGCCGCCCTCTGCGCCAAATATTCCTCAACGCATACGACGGGGCACATGGGAGATCCGGGACTCCGATGGACTACTATACTGTCCCCGATCGCACCCTGATCGGTCTTGGACCTGGGAAACGAGACCATCATCGTATCCCCCTTAACTAGAACGTGCTCTCGGCACAGTCCCCCCCCCCGTATCCTGCTTGTTCCTCGCCACCAGTTCGCTTACCCGCATAGCCCCATGGAATGCTAATGCAAAAGCGGCCCTGAATAACACTGTTTCAGACTGGGATGAACAAGTCGCAGGGAGAACGGAGAATAACAGAGCCAACCTCTCCAGACCTATCGGGTGCCTTTCATCTACTCTGCGACCCTCCTGGCATTGCCACCCACGCAGCGCTTTCTGTACTACGAAAGATGCAGTAGGGTCCTGGATCCCATGAGCCCGCGCCATGAAGGAAATGGTGGCCCGATGCCTCTGGGCCGTGGCTACCGATTTGCCTGCCTGATGTAACGACAGCAAAAACTTTACGACATATTCTTCCTGGCCCCAAAGCTCCCCCCTAGCCGAACCCAAAAAGGACTGATAAGAACGGAACGCCCCTTCATATGCCTTCCTCGTCCTGGGTGCTAAACTCTCTCCCACAAGGTTTTGTAGTTCGGGGCACCGAGAGACCAGAGAGCTTCGGGGAATGGTGCCGACACCGGGTCCTCTGTGGGCAGAAAACCCCAGAAGGCCTGCATCCGGAAACGAGAAAGCGCATCAGCCGCCTGATTCAGTACTCCTGGCACATGTCTCGCCCTAAAGAGCACGTTCAATTGCATACATAGTAGAACAATTTCCTTGAGCAATCTCAGAATCCATTTGCATCGTGCTGCCCTGCCTGACTATTGATACACTCGACCACGGTCATGTTATCAGACCAGAACACCACAGAGTGATCCCGAAACCCCTCAGGCCATGTTTTCAAGGCCACCAGAATAGGGAACAGTTCGAGAAAAGCAATGTTGCTCGTCAGCCCACACTCGTGCCACCATGACGGCCATTTTTGGGCCGACCAGTGATTACCGAATATGGCGCCAAAGCCTATACTCCCTGCCGAATCTGTCCACAGCCCCAACTCCTCGGAGGACACCGCCGGCTTGTTCCAGACCACCCGACCGTTGAAATCCGCCAGAAATGCCAACCAAATGCGCATGTCCTGGCCAATCTCGGCCGAGAGCCTCGTGCGATGGTGCCCTTCTTTAAGACCGACCATGGCTTGAGCAATCGAGCGGGAGAAAGGGCGGGCCATTGGCATTACTCTAAGGGCAAAGTTCAACTGACCCACAGTTTGCTGCAATTGATGCAAGTTCACCTTGGTTTCCCGCATACATGACTCAAGGGAGGCCCTGAATCTCCCCACCTTTTCTTTGGGCAGCCGGAAGCAACCTTCCAGTGAATCGAGCTCTATTCCGAGAAACTCGAGCGAAGTTGATGGCCCCACCGTCTTACCTGGTGCCAGTGGCACACCAAACTGATTCATCAGACCACAAAATTCTTTTAAAGCCTGTGCACATTCTGGATCCCCAGCTGCACCCAGGAACAGAAAATCGTCAAGATAATGCATAACATGTTGAAACCCCGTCATTCTTGTGAATACCCATTGCAGAAAACAACTGAATTTCTCAAAATAAGCACAAGATATGGAGCATCCCATTGGCATACATTTATCCATGTAATAGCGACCCTGAAACATAAAACCGAGGAGACGTTGATCGTCTGGGTGTACCGGGAGCAACCGGAACGCTGACTCGATGTCTGATTTGGCCATCAGCGCCCCAGGCGATTCAACATGGCGACGGCCTCATCGAAAGATGCGTACCGCACCGAACACACCTCCGGGTCTATCGCATCATTCACCGAAAGACCTCTCGGGGCGGACAAGTTATGTATTAATCGAAACTCACCCGGGTCCTTCTTGGGGACCACTCCCAAGGGGGAACAAACAAAATTAGCAACTGGTGGCATGTCGAATGGTCCGGCAACCCGACCCCGGGTCAACTCTTTCACAATCTTCGCCTGTACCACCGCCGTATTCTGCAGGACCAACAGTTGGTTCCTACACTGTGCCTTACCCTGAAAATTCCCCACTGGGATGCGGAAACCATACGAAAACCCATCTCGCAACACCCCAGCGGAGACATGATCCGGGTATTCATTGAGCCAAGGAATCATTGCCATGGTATCAACCGGGGTAGGTAAAGGCGCCCCTCGGACTATTTCAGACGTGTTTGGCGCTTCCCCTACCTCCGTTATCACCCGTTTTGGCTCTGCACATGGTCTCAGGATGCGAGGATTGCCCACACCCCCCACAGTCGTGCCTAAACTTGCATGACCCCTGGGGCCTCGTACACTTTCCTCTGTTAAAATTCCAGCAGATGCCTTTTTTGCCTGTATTGCCACTCGATCTCGAGTGATGCTCATTACTTGAACCTGCCCGAAAGGGCGCCCCAGATGAATGGCGGGAAAACTCTCCCCCGCTTCCCCCCACCAATGGTGCCTTTAACATGCCTGATTTCTCCATCTTTTGCCAAGAAATGGAGTCGTAACAATCCCACGTCAGAGATGTGTCGAACTCCTTGGCCTTCCGAAAAACATTATCATAACAAAACCACTGATTTCCCTCATATGACTGAGAATACTCCATAATACGTGTCTGGTACACGGGTAACTCGGCCAACATTTCAGGCCTTCGTTCCCCCATAATTGAAGTGAAAATGCCAAATGCTCTGCCCCAATTACCTATGTTCTCATCGACCTTAAAGGCGGCCATCTTGGCGCGCCAAACACTCGGGTGCAAAAACTCTTTTTGACCCTTCACATGCTCGATCTCATAATGATCAGTTAGCAAAGAAAACATGTTCACATATTTCTCAGCCCATATCCTCTCCTTGATTTCAATCGGAATATGCTGAGCCACTTTCTCCCTTCTCGAGGGTACCGACCCCTCCCCCGCAATCGGCAGTCGCTGCTTACCTGAACTAGAGGCTGTAACCGTAGTCGCTGCCGAACTCGTGCCCGCCGCGGTTTCACCCACTGGAGCCTGCGGGGGAACAAAAGGACATGGTGCCTTTGCGGCCTCTCTTGACTGCCGCAACTGCCTCATTACTGCCCTGGCGTCATCCGCCGTGGTGCCTTCGCTATCTTTCCCCAACCACGCTGCCAGCTGTGCAGCCAACTCGGGAGGCATATCCTCCCCGTTCACAGGGGTGACTACAACAGGGATTGGTTGCCCCTCCTTCGGGACCGGGATCGGGGCTTCAGTCGGTGTATCGGGGAGCGCCGGCGGCGCCTCGGGAACCGGGGTCTCTCCCCCAGTTGCCCCCCTCTTGGACCTTCTACCTCTCCCGCTAGGGACTACTCCCGGCAATGCTGGTCCGACGACTCGCTTTGGGCCTCCTACACCGTTCATTGCCGCCATCTGTTTCTTCATCTCGGCCATGTCTTTCACGAGCATGCGGAGCATCTGATCGGTTCCGACCCGCTTTCCGGCCTTCTTGCCCGGCATTCTCCAACGCTGATTTCCTGGAAGAACAAAGACAAGAATAAAACGCTCAAAATTGGCTCTTCGTTCCGTCTCGAGCTCACGTGCAGCGGGGAGGTGCAGCTTCAGAGCACAGGAACAAGAGGATGCTTTCTTGGCTTGTCGCTCCTTTTATCCTTCTTCGGGCGGGCGTAAACCCGCCTCCGCCCGCCTCCGGGGGCGTGGCTGGCGGCTTCAGTGTCTAGGACAACCCACTCATGGGTGGGAAAAAGCGCGCCCCGGCTACGCCGCTTTGGGCATACCAGCCGAGGCTTGCCTCCCGCCCAAGATGGCTTCCCGGGGGGATCGGGGTACTCCACCATACGTTCGGGGGGACCGAGTGGTCGCCCCTTTCCAAAAGAACTGTACCTTATTTAGCAAGATCATAGAAACAGGTCTATTGTACACATTGTTTTGGCAGGTGCAAACTCAGGGACGAATGTGCCTAACCAGAGCAAATCAGTGCAGCACAAAGTTTTTTATAATATGCGAATGGGTATCACTGTCAGATGGTATACACAGAGCTAATTAACATCTATGAAACATCTAATGGAAAAGTGGCCGATTGCTCTCTCGCTTGACAGCACTATAACATCTCTAGGTATTGCCATTCATTTAGGTTCAAGTTTATTGAAACCAAACAGAAAGTGCAAAAGTGAAAATGCATTTAAGAAATAACAATACACAAGAAATAATAGGATGAAACAATGCAAAAGAATAAGAAATCGGATTCAATAAACAACTCACTCTCGTTCATGAAAAAGAAGGAGAGAGAGAAAAAATATAAAAACAAAATAAGGGTAAAATGGAGTAAAGTAGCATATGCACAAATTACATTGAATGTGAAAAATCAAGTAACCATATATTTACAATTGGGAGAATAAAACTGCAAAAATGATAGGCAAAAAGACAACGATAAAACTTCAAGGGGGTTTACGGACTTCATCGGGTGTATTGATGGAAACATTATTAACAGAGGGGGGAGAGGGAGAGGAAGAGGAGGAGAGGTAATTGGTGAGTGGAATCCAGAGTAGGGTGCGTTTGATGGCAAGGGAGATAGGGGAAATATAGTTGGTATCAAGTCTGTGATTAAAACAGATAGTGTTTAACCAGGCAGAATAAGTAAATTGCGATTCATTTAAACCATTGTTTTCTAGCAGATATTGTCTTCTTATTCGCATTTTCATATGCCATGCTGCCATTCTGCTTCATAATCAAATCCATTTGCAATACAACCAGAGGCGAGATACAAATCAATTTCCCTACTTGCAAATGCAGTATGTAAATGAAAAGTAGTCAGGTGCCATCTCAGGGGATGTTATTCAAAGGCTCACTGATATTAGCACTAATAACTTAATCGCAGTAGTAGAAAACATACATTTCAAAGTTTTCCTCTGTGATATAAGAACACTATGAACACTGTTACAGACCGGCTGCCTTCAGCATTCCAGTGCTGCAATAATCCAGAGCATCTGCACCTATCTGCCTATGTTGCTTTTCATGGAAGTTAGGTTGGAGTAAAAATGGTAAATTATGCTTTTGTTGGAATGGGAATAGTACATCTGCACTGTAAGGAATTGGGTTACTGGGTGACTGGGGTGTGTACCCCGTCAAACCGCAACCACAATCCATGACAGTGTAAGGCACAAGCAAACCCTAAATTAACCTGTGCTCAACCCCATAGTAGCGTGGCACAGAGCACTCAGGCTTAACTTAGAGGTGATGTGTAAACTATCATTGCATTACAGATCAAAAAAGTGGAGGAAGAGGCAGAGGTTAATTCAGCTTCCAAGAGGTACTGGGTATCTATCAGGAAGGGGGGGGTGAACCACATAAGTCTCACATTTTGTCTCGGAGACCCTCAACCACACTTTCACAGACTGCAGTGTATGTAATCTTGGTTTTGTGTAGTTCGGTGGATAGTGTCATCATCAGGTCTTGTCACTTGAGTGTCCAGTCTACAAGTGACATCAGAACCTCCACCAGGAAGATGTTGACAGTGGTGAATGGATTAAAATTATCTCTGATCCTTTAGGTGAATCTTTATTGGGGGAAAAGAGTAGTATAGGGATAAGTCTAAAAACAAAGCGGTGTTAAGTGGATGAGTCACTGGTCCATGATACCTAGGGCTGTTCCAGGATGAAACATGTTGACCTGACCACTAGTGTCGTGGACCAGTGTCTCCTCCACTAAACATTACTTTAATTTTAGCAGTGATAAAGAGTGCTAAGGCCAGCAAAATTGAAGTAATCAAAAACAGGAGGTTCGAGGGCAAAAAAGTTAAGAGACGATCATATAGCATGTACTTCTCAAAATTACCAACTTTCCTCAGTGGGAGTTGTGTTGGGATGGGAATAGTAAATCTGCCCTTCACAAAAATTAAACACTTTCCCAAATGGGAGTTGGAATGGAATTGGAATAGTAAATCTGAAGTCCTGAACATTTTAAACTTTCCCCAATAGTATTTTGGTTAGAGTCAGGTTAGTAATTCTGCATTCACATAATTAAACTGTTTCCCCAATATAACTGGGTTGAATTTAGAAAATAAAATCTAAACACCACTAAATTGAACACGTTTCTAGTGGTTGTTTCTGGAGTTATAATAGTTGTGTATACAATCTAAATTCAAATGTACAGCTAATGGGTGTAGGTTTGTGTTAAAAATACTTTGTTTAATATTAGGAGATATACTTAGGGGCCTATTACAATGGCAGGCGGACTTAGTCTGCCTGCCACCGCAATTTGAGCACGGGACCGACCGACGAAGTTGCCGCGGTCCCGCCACGCAAATTAGGATGCAACCCCCACACTGGTGGGCGCATCCTCGATTTTAACATTGCAGCGGGCTGCGCTTTAAGCAGCACCCACCGCAATGTCAAAGCCCATGTTGTGCATTGCCATGCACAACGTCACAGTCACCGCGGTGCCGCTCGCCACCGCAATGGAGCACGGGACCGACCGACTAAGTTGCAGTGGTCCCGCCAGGCAAATTAGGATGTACCCACCACACTGGTGGGCACATCCTCAACTTTAACATTGCGGTGGGCGGTGCTTTAAGCTACACCCACCGCAAGCCATGACGTGTGGAGGGAGTTGCAGTCCAGTTATATGAACAAACCACTTCTTGGTTCCTTTTGTTATGACACTGCCGGGACCAAAGACATGGGAGATCGTAAAAAGGGGTATAGTGTGTCTGAGGTGGGCAGGCTTTTAAAAGGGAAAGTTCAGTAGCGCCCTTTTACTGGTGGCACGGATGCTGAAGGGGCGTGTAGAAACTTGGATAGGTGGATCATGGAGGCCCTTGACAGCACTGCCACCTGGTCACGAAAAATACCGGGTAGAGCACAGAAATCTGCTCCTTGGTACTCTGACGCCTTGAGAACGGCGAAAGCAGATTGCAAACACCCAGAAAGGCGCTGGAGGAAAGATCTTTCTGACCAGGGGAGGAGGGAGTACAAAGAGGCACTGAAGAGCTATCATGGGCTCATTAGCAAAGAGAGCATACTATTTGGAGAGAATTGGATCGGCTGGCAATTCTAATCGGGAACTGCTTAGGATTTATAAGGAGATATCCTCCTTATCTACATCAGCTGCTTTGGCTGTGGGCTCAGAAGAACTATGCAACCGTGTGGCAGACTTTTTCTCAGACAAAGTGGAGAATACTCCACCTTCCCTGACTCCGCCCGAGTAGGAGAGGAGGGGGCGGAGGAGGCAGAGCATGCTAAGGAGCGTGAAGGGTAAAGGGTTCAGGAGTTTTACCATGCCGCCCCAGAACAGCTAATTAAAACCTGTAGCTGTATAAATTCGGGTTCTCCCAGAGACCCGGCTCCCCCCAAAAGGTTGAAAGGGAGCCTGGATAACCTGGAGGCATATATCAGACATCTGGGGGAGACCTCTTTTAGGACCTGTACAGTACTAGGATGTTGTAAGGAAGCTGCGTTCCTACCACTCCCCAAGAAACCTCATATTGGCCCAGATCAACTGGATAATCTTTTCCCCATCTCTCTCTTGCCGTATTTCGCCAAGGTCACGGAGAAAGTGGTAAATATGCAGTTGACGGCACATATTGGGAAATTTAATCTCCTGCATCCCACTCAGTCCGGATTCCGAGCTCGTTACTCGACGGAATCAGCCTTGCTTTTTGCCCCTGAAACCATCAGGCAGTATGTGAATGCAGGTCAGACGGCGGATTCAATTTTGATTTAAGTGCCGCATTCAACACTGTGGCCCATCATACTTTGGTGCAGTGTTTGAAAAAAAGAGGGGTGTCGGACAGTGCCCTGAGCTGGATGAAATCTTTTTTGTCTGGGCGCAGCTTCCAGGTGAGGCAGGGTGCCCATTACTCAAAAGTCATCAAGCTTAGACAGGGGGTATCGCAGAGATCAACCCTGAGCCCAACCCTGTTCAATCTCTTACATATGTGATGAAGGCTCCTAATTGGAACAATAACTAACTGCTGACTCTGTGTACTCTGTTTCGATAGTGTTTTATTCAACCCAATGACTGAAGCTTTCCGTTAAATATGTTTAGAGAGTATGTGAGAGCTCACTGTCAAAAAAAGTGAGAAATTCTTCCAAAGTTTAACCTCAAGTGTTTGACACAAGTAGAACTTGATACAATCCAGAAGTACGTCCACTTATACTGTGTTTTCTTACATAAAGGTTCTACTTTTTACCTCGCCTTCATAAAATCTCCATCCTAAATCTGTTAATATTAGGAAACATAAATAGACATATTTGATAGGCAGTTGCCATGTGCAATTTTTCAGAACACCTATATTCAGTGTCTATCACACAGCAATAGCTGAAATGTGCTGTTTTCATGAATTCACATGGGTTTTAAACATCAGCGAAAAAGTGAAGAATAGATGCAAAGTGGCAGAGGTGTCGAGGAGAGTGGGAAGGACTAGAGTGGCCGTGTTTGACCTTGTTGAGGATGTCCTGCGTATGGATTTTAAAGAAAGTTACCAAATCAAAATGGTGATATTGCTCACTAAATACTGATCTAATATCCAAAAGCAGATCATTTTGTGACTACCTTTGTTCATCTTCTAAGATTCATAGAATTATTCAAAAGCAGGGGAAAATATATTTGTACTGCCAGCTAATAAGCATTTGACCCTCGTATAGTTGCAAACTCCAGCCATGCAGTGAGGAGGAAAATGTGCAAGTGCAGGTTTGAAAAATTGAGAGAGAACATTCAAATATATCTGCAGATTTTTTCCTCACAGATTCGGAGGCAGCTATCGAGAATGGAAGGCCCTAGCGGGAGAACAAACCATCAATTATTCTGAGGTTTAAATTGCATCAGGGAATGATGCCTCATACATTTTCATGAGGTTGTGAGTGTTTTTATTAGACTCATTCTTATGAGGAACTGTGAAAAGACTGCCTATCCTTCTGTCTGCAGCATATGTCAATTTTTCAGTCCTCATTCATTTTTTTTTAAAAAGGACATAATCCACGTTTATGTGTTTTGCGGCCGTTCAAATAAACATCAGTTAATCAGAGGCATTAAAATAATTTGTAGTCTGAATTAGTCTTAGAAAATGTCCTCTAGCGGAGATTGCTGATGGGTTTGGAATCAGGGTCGTGTCCTATGCCGACGACACGCAGCTGGTGGTCTCCCTTACACAGGCACCGGATACGGCTGCCTCCAACTTTGTAGCATGCCTGCAAGAACTGGCTGCATGGAGGGCTAAGAACTGCCTGAAGTTGAATGGCAATAAGACCGAGGTGCTTGTGGTAGGGAGATCCCCGTCGGTATGGTCTTCTGCTTGGTGGCCCCAGAGTTTGGGGACTACAACCATTCCCTGCGCTCAGGCAAAGAATCTAGAGGTATGGTTAGACACAAAGCTTTCCTTCGAAAACCAACCAGGCGGGTGGCAGGCGCCGGTTTTGGAGTCTTGAAGGTCCTTCACAAAACCCTGGATATGCTTCCTACGGCAGCCAGAAAGACCAGGGTCCATGCCCTGGTGACATTGCGCCTGGATTATGGTAATATTCTTTATCAGGGTGCGACGACTAAATGCATGCTCAGACTCCAGGGGGTGTAGAACCCTGCAGCATGTTTGGTTCTGATTTATTTATTTTTGTAATTTATTGAGCGCAGCGAATACCCGTGGGCGTCTCGGCGCTAAATGATTCCATTAATTCCCTCATCGCTCATGGAAAACTGTTTTAGACTACTGATCGAATAGCCAGGTTTTTAATAATTTACGAAACTGCATAAGTGAAGGAGATGTTTTGATGCAGAGTGGCAAGGTGTTCCAAAGCTTTGAAGCCGCAACCAGAAAGCGACGGTCTCCCCAAGATACTGTCTTGGATCGAGGGACCACTAGATGGTTCAGAGTGGTTGATCGAAGCAGTCTGGTTGGTTTATAAGGTGTCAGCTTTGCCTTAAAAAATTGGGGAGCCTGGTCATGTAGTGCTTTGTAGACTATGCATAAAGATTTAAATTTTATTCGGTTGCGGATCGTTAGCCAGTGGTGATTCTTAAGGATGTCAGATACTGGGGAGAATTTAGGTGTTCCTGAGAGGAGCCGTGCAGCAGCATTCTGCAGTGACTGAAGCTTGTTTATTATCCTGGTTTGGGCATTTAGAAATAGCCCGTTGCAGTAGTCAAGGGAAGTTAGAACCAGTGAACTGATTAGTGTTTTTGCGGCAGTAACAGGGAGAAATGGGAGAATTTTCCTAATCAGTTTTAATTTGTGGTGGGCTGTTGCTGCTACCTTATTTGCATGTGCCATGAAGTTTAGGTCCACATCGAATGTTACTCCTAGGTTCCTAACCTTGAGTGCTGGCCTAGGAGGCTCACCCATTCCTGATGCGCCCGAGGTGGGCCTCTGCGAAGGCTGCACTCCACTGGCTGCCACAAAGGGAAAGAGTCCTGTTTAAGGCACTGTGTGTATGTCATTGAATCATGCAGGGGACTGCTCCTTCATATCTGTCTGAGCTACTAACCCCCTATGCCCCTACACGCCAGCTGAGATCAGGTGGGGTGGGTTTGGTGTGCGTACCCGCTATCAAGAGAGCTAGGATGGGCAGACGCTCTTTTCGCCTGCTGGCTGCCCAGTACTGGAACACACTCTCCTTATGTCTCCGGATGGAGGACCGGGAGAGCTGTTTTAGGAAGAATTTAAAAATGTATCTCTTCCCCCGGGACAGTTAGTGAGGGACGCTCCGTGTGTGGAAATCTTTGCAGTTGCACTGCAGCGTGGGGACACACTGGCCGAGTGTAACCATGTGCTTTATAAATGTGCCTATTATTATTTATTAAGTTGCTAGCCATAACTTTGGTTTGGTTACACGGAATCACACACCAAGGAGAGATTTTTTCTATTTTGATTTTTATGAAAACATTCCAGGTCAAAAATGTGGCACACTTCACAGCAAGTGGTCATAGCAGAGGGAGGTAACTCTGCTCCTATTGGTTGGGGGCTGGAGGATAAATATAGGAGAGATGCAGGAGCTTCTCAGAACACTGCTTGGACCAAAAGGCGAAGAAGTACAGCCCTGCTGGGTCCGTGACCTGCACCACGAAAGGCCTGCACTTAAAAGGAAAGCATCTGTTGCACTCTGAATCCTCCTCAAAGAAAGGTCTGTGCCTGACTCAAAGGAAAAGGATTGAACTCCCTGGTTAGCAACAGGAAAAACAGCTCTGGAAGAAGTCACCTGCAAACTCAAACAGAGAATAACTCCAGCTGACCAGTTGCAACTGGATTTTTCTTGGACTGTGCAGGTACATTGTGGGTAATTGAATCAAGAGTCTTATTTTCCCCAAAGAAACTACAATATCTGAAAAGAAAGAAACTTTCTGCAAAGCATTGTAGTAAAGCACCAAGAGGAGATCAGCTCGATATCGAGAGGAAGCCGCACTTATTGACTCATGAATTGACCTGAAAAGCTCCAAGAAAAAGACTAAGGGCCTGAATCAGATCTTGACAGACAGGTAACTTTGTCACAAAGGTGACAGATATACTGTCCGCAAAATATAAATCTTATAGCATATAATGGGATTTATATTTCAGAGGATGGGATATCCATCACTGTTGTGACAGAGTATCCTGTCCACAAAGATCTAAATAAGGCCATAAGTCTGAAGTTAATCATTTGACCGGGACCTCTCTAGGCATAAACGAGCGCCTGAGGCACCTCCCTCGTAGGACATGAATGCTCTGTCGAGTCTGGTCGAGGTACAGTTGGCTGTTTCTACCTCAATAGAAGGGTAAGCTTTCAATACATCAGCCCCTGTACATCTAAAGGCATGCTGCACTTTAACTTCCTCCCTTGTTAGAGGCACCTTGCACTTTACTTTCCCGGCCACGCCTGCACTCAGAGGACCTCAAGCTCCAGAGCTCGCTGCAGCAAGAGCCGCACGCATCACATCAACGGTGCCAGGAGGCGCATAAATTGAGCTTTATCTCCGGCTATACAGGTGCGCACAGGTGAAGCCCGGGCCAAGGGCGGGCCCATTTAAGACTGTCAGAGACCAAAGGAGAACGGGCTGGGCCCCCCCTCTGGAAAGTACTGGAAAGGTTGACTGGAGGGTCTGGGGGTAAGCCCGAAATAGATGTATCCGGCCTCTGGATAATGAGTGGGGGAGAAGACTTTGTCAGATTTTGATCTTAAGCTTACACATTTAGGCCCTGGGAAACTTGTTATTAGAGTGCACTGTGTGCGAGGATAGGATTTGGTTATCTTGATTATATTTCGAGCAATGTGGGTCAAGATGGGTAAAAGGAAGGTGGCAAGTATTGTCACTGCTAGCGCACGAGCGGGTGGACAACAAACACTGATTCATTACCTAATCGGTGCAATGGGGGCAATTGAGGAACAAATAACCTCTGTGGAGGAGACACTGACTCAAGGGATAAAGGGTGTTCAAGCCATAGAAAACTTCAGGGTTAATACACATGGTGCCTCGCCAAATGGCTCATGGAAGAAGGCAACTCCTCCAGCACTTACAAATGGGTGTGTACATGAGTCTCCTGGGCCAATCTCAGTGTGTGATTCAGATTGTGACCCAAAACCGCCATCCAAGCATCCTAGGAATCCTGAAAATCGGGTGGGGTCCAACATTGAACCTCCCCAATGAGCTAGAAAGCCTCCTTAAAGAAAACAAAAAACCTAAGTAAGCAGGTTAAAACTGATGGAGGTAAGAGGGTTGTATCCACTATGGTATTCGTTACGAATGCTCTGATGGAAGGACAAGTGGCAGAGCTTAGTAAAATCCTAAAGAAATTAGATGAGTTGCATGTAACCAATTTATTAACTAGATTGGCAGAGAGAGTGGGGGATATTGAGGTTATTTTAAATAGGAAAACAGGGTGTGGCAATAATAACACGAAACCCAGCACAGAACCTTGCCACACAATAGCGCAACAATCTCAGGTGGATAACTCTCGCCACCAAGCAGTTTCACAAGATAGTAAAATCTTTAATTCTTTGGCCAACCAGTCCTCCCGAACAAAATCACTACCTCCCTCTTCTTCCACAAGTTCAATAGCTAGGTACGAGGTTGTAAACTATTCAAGGGATCCCGTATTGCAATGCAACAGGGCGAGAGGGCACATGGTACGGTCACCGTTAACAAAGGTGATACCGACTAACAACACTCTCAAACTACCGGCAGAAGCAACCCCTATACAATATTTCTAGCTAACGCTCCAGTCTTAAATATGCGAAAGATCGTGACATGGGAAACTTTGCGCAACAAAACCTTATTATGGCTGGGAGGAAAAACTGGATTGACTGAAGCTCTCTTTAATAACTTTAAGATGGCTAGACGGATACCCTGGGTGGGCCGAGATCCCAAATCACTTCATGGAGATTGTATTGTACTGACATTCAGCGACCCACTGTTGGTGCAGACAGTTCTATCCAGGGTGGGGAATTAAAAAATAACAAATGTGGGCATCAACATCTTATATTTAGGGTATTTCTATCAGTCTCATACAGAAAATCAATATACAACCCAGGATGGGGGACCAGAGGTTAATGCTGGAGGTCTTTATAACGCGCCAGTTTGTAATCGTTTTAATATTCTTCCCTGACTTGAGGTCATAGATTGACCTATTGTACTTGATGTACCTTGTGCTCATGTGGGGAGATGGGATGTGACTGCCCTCTTTAATAATACAGACATTCAAAAGAGCCTTCGAAAAATTAGACTGAGCAACCTGAGGACCCCTGATTCAATAGGGGCCCCTGAATCTGTCACGGACCCAAAGGGCATGAATACTAACTCTATAGAAACAAATAGGGATTATATTTTGGATACATCCAAAGAAGAATTGGGTGAAAGATCATCAATATGTAAGATACTCTTTTGGAACATTGCAGGTCTGCAAACTAAAGTAGCAGATCCATGTTCGTTAGCCTTCGTTGAAAGGTTTACCTTACTGTGCCTACAAGAGACACGGCTGGTGAATGAACTAAATATTAATGGGTATAGAACCTTTCAAACACCAGCGGTTAGTTCAGATCATGGAAGAAAGAAGGGCGGTCTATGTATTTATGTATCTAACTCTGTTGGGGGGAATCAAGATTACCCCTTAAAATTGCAACGGGGACGCTGTTTGCTTGCTGGACCTGGCCGGCGCTGTTTGTTTGCAAGGGCTGCCTAAAAGCTACGACTTGCGGAACCCGCTCCGCGGGTCCCGCTGCGGATTCTAAAATTGCAACAATTTATTACCAGATCTTATTACTATATGTGGACAAAAGGTACTGTGTTGCTCTGGTAGATTTTTATAATAACATTCCTAAGGAGCAGATAGCCCCTGTCTTAACTAAATTACAGAAGGATCTCTCTACTTTACAGGATAAATTGATGCATGATGTGTGTATTATCTGGGGAGGAGATTTTAACTATGTCTTGTGTCAGTACACTGGGCGGGCTATTTGTGGCCTAAGTCAAGAAAAAGATGATGAACAGTCGCATTACACACTCAATAACAGGGGATCTGCTGAATTTGCTTGTTTTTCAGTTTGACCTGGGTTTTGCCAATGATCATTGTACTCTTCCACTTCCCTTTAGACCCACTTAACGGTAGAGGTTAAGACACTATAATTGACTTTATCACAGACACGAACAGACACTCTAGCAAGGTCCCTAATTTTGCAACCTATTCAAACGCGAGGACCGATCACTACCCCTTAGGCCTCGACTTTGACGTAGCGAGTCCTGTGATAGGCAAAAGGGATTTGATTGCCCAATACGATTTTAACATCGCCCTCAATAGAATCGACGGGTAATGCTTGAGCTGGTCAACAGTAGATCCAAAAAGGTTTACTGAGCAACTTCTGGGCAAATGCAAAGGTGACTTCTCAGTTTGTCTTAGCGAGGAGGCCCTAAACAAAGAGGTCCTAAATGCATATCCTCATATATCGGAGGAGACTAAAAACTCATTAACTTTTGAATCAAAATAGAGACATCGAGAGGAACGGGGATGTTTGATCAGACCTGTACTAAGGCTCATACTAATTTGAAGAAAGTGCTTCACAAGCAGACTAGAAACCAAGCTGAAATAAAACAGGCTAGAAAAGTTTATAAGCACGCTCTTAAAAACCGTAAGGATAAACTTAGAGTGGACGCTTGGCAGGCTTTGCATGAAGCCTGCCTCCGGAGAGATAATAATAATTTTTGGAAAGCTGTCAATGCCCCATTTTTTGCCTCAAATGAAATACCCTCCATAGAAATAGCTATACATGAGTATACATGGGTACAGCATTTTACAGCCCTATACAATGATGATAACCAGGCTTACCTAGATGCTGACCGGGACCAACCTGTTTCTAAAGCACAATGCGCTATGTTTCCTCTAGACATAAGCTTCTCCTTAGATGAGGTAGTATGCGCTATTAACGCTAGTGTAGCCTGCAAAGCCCCAGGACCGAATGGAGTCCCTGTGGACTTTTATAAAGCCAATCTTCCACTTTGGGCTCCATTATTAACTAATTTCTTAGGATATTGTTGCCAACATGTTATTTTAAACATGCTGCAGACATGGGCAGAAGATACTGATTTTCTTACAGACTTGCAATATGGGTTCAGACCAGGGG
Source organism: Lissotriton vulgaris (assembly GCF_964263255.1). NCBI lineage: Eukaryota > Metazoa > Chordata > Amphibia > Caudata > Salamandridae > Lissotriton > Lissotriton vulgaris. Next base: position 1,951,658,692 of record NC_141685.1, on the reverse strand, counting down.
GCAGATTTATGATGCCCTTGCGCCGCAATTGCGTCACTTTATTTGACGCAACTGCGGTGCAAACAATGCGCCCTATTTACAACGTGACGCATCTAGTAGATGCGTCACGTTGTAAAGTCCTGCGCCATAAGGAGGCGTTCCTGCGCAGGGGGGGGCGTTCCTGCGCAGGAACGCCTCCTGAAAGTGGCTGAGTGAAATCTATGAGATTTCACTCAGTCACTTTCATGCCAATGCTGCGTCAAAACCCTGCGCCTGCTTGAAGCAGGCGTAGGTCTTGATGCAGCATTGTGTAGATGCGGCACCCCCGAGCCTTGCTGGAGCTTGCGACGCAACTCCAGCAATGCGCCACATTTCCGGCACAGATGCGTCATCTGTGCCGTTTTTGCACATTTATAATGCGGCGCACCATGGGTGGCGGAGCTGTGGCGCACTGTGGTGCACGTTAACTGGCGCATCCCTGAGGATGCGCCAGTTAACATAAATCTGCCCCCAGGTCTTGGGACTATTAAACAGGGACTAAATTTGAATCTTTTTAATTGGAAAATATGTACAGGCAAAGGAAGTAAGGCTTTTTCTGGCATTTGTGGACCTGAGCTCAGCTTTTGATTGCATGAAGCACGAAAGTATATGGAGCATCCTTTCAGAAATGGGAGTTAATTCCCAATTTATAATTTCTATGAGACAACTATACAATGATGCAGCAGCGAATGTATGGTTCGGAAAACAGGGAGAATGCACAGCTAAATTCCCAATTAGGAGAGGTGTGAGACAAGGCTGTGTGCTTGCCCTTTTTCTTTTTACATTATATATTAATGGCCAAGCCCAATATTTAAATGAGCACTGCCAGGATTGATCAATTATAATAAATGCAAAGTCCCTATTTTATCATATGAGAACACAGTTTTAATGGCACTCACCCAAATAGGGTTGCAGAGAATTGTATGTAGATTTGAAACATTTATGCAAACTAGGGGTTTGAAGGTAAACACTACAAAAACCTTAATAATGAAATTTGGCAAAAATAGTTCTAAATGCCGCAATATTTTCAGTAATAATATTAAAGTAGAAAGTGCTAACAATTGTTCTTATTTGATCATTAACTTCGATTACAAGGGGACGTGGTCAGCTGCAGTCTCAGCCAGGAAACTGATGTTTGCAAGAGCCGCGGGTGAGCTTTCAAAATTTGCTAGAAAATTAGGATGCAGACCAGTGCCAGAACTTCTACAAATACACAATTCAAAGTGCCTTACTACAGCTCTATATGGTACAGGTATTTGGGGTATTGTGAATGTGCAGTCAATCCAATTAAATGAAAACGCATTCTTACAGTATTTGTTGGTAACCCTGAAATGCACTGCCAATTTTATCCGCCATGCTGAGCTCGGCATCCAATTTATCTCTGATTTGAATAAAATCAAACCTATCTTGCTTTGGCACAAGATATGGGTGATGGATGCAACTAGTTTTAATCGGTATATCATCAAGGATTGTCTTAAGTTAGATAACTTTTCCATAATACCCTGGTTTAGATACATCAACCAAGTAATGAGTGACATTGGACACCCTGAACACTTTGATAGGCCTGAAAGTATGGCATCTATTCAGAGAAAGACTCTGAAAACAGTGTCTTGCTTACTTACAATTAGATATATACAGTAAAGAGAGAGTTAATCCAACAGTTATGGACCATCAGTTAATGTTAACATGTGAGGGTATCCTGCTTTACCTAGTCCAGGTCCTAGAAATCTTTGATAGAATGCTATTAACTCATTTTCGCCTAGGGTTTTTTCACGGGCCTACTAGCGTCATAGTTATTAAGACTGGTCTAGGGATCTGGATCCCCGTCCATGTGATGATGTACCTTGCCAAACCACGAAGCACATTCTTTTATTTTGTAAATGTTATTATTTTCCAAGACAAAGGTTTATAAAACCTATCTAAAAGATTTAGGACTAAGAAAATGCCGTATAGCATTTCTGGCATTACAGACCCTGGATAACGACATGTTTACTAAGTTTACTGTTCTCTTTTTAAAGCATGTTATCAGCTATAGGAAGTCAATGTGGAACTGAAATCCCATTTTTTAATTATGCTGAGCTGATGTATTCTAAAGTTTACAGGATATGTATGTTTTTATATTTAGTTAAACAAAAATGGAATCAAACTCAGGCTATTAACCATGTAGTTTATGTTGCACATATCTAATGGATACATGTATTTGTTTGCTAATGATTTTTTAATGTACGTTATGCCTGTGCTTTTATGATTTACGATTTATAGTTAAATCGAATAAAGCTAGCTTTGACTTGACTTTGACTTGACCGGGACCTCACGTTCAGGCTCTCCGACTAGTGCTACATTACAGTCAGCCTAAAACCTTGACTTTGTCCCAGTCCCGCGTGACCAGATAGACGAGAGTGGTGCTTTAAGCGTTTTGGTGCTAAGATGCTACATTTTTTATTTAATCTTTAAAAAATCATATTTCTATTTCCCTAGAGTGGATGTTTGTAATTCTGGTGTCATTGTAAAGATAAGAATATTCTCTATCATTATCCATTGGTGGTGGATTTTTATTCTGTGGTGTTTTTACATATTTACTGGTATGGTCTTTACACATACCTGTCTTCTAAATTAAGCCTGACTACTCTGTTGCCAAGCTACCAAGGGTTGAGTGAGGATCCATTTATTGAGAGATGACTGGACCTATCAGTGATTGTGGAATTTTTGCTAGCTGAAGGTGAATACCCCCACCTACCAATAATCCACTTTCCCACTGTTGCCCTGTGGGAAGCCTTATGAACCAACACAGTTGGTCTGAGTTAGCTATGGTGACAAGCAAATTGTAAAGGTTATAGGCATGATTGTCAATAATGAGAAATGTCATTCATAATAGCTGCAGCCTGCTTAGTTCACTAGGATTTGCACTTTAATAATTCTTGCAAGAAGATCATCTTAGCGGTTTGCCAGAATCTTGTAATAAACAAAATGTTATATATATATATATTCACAAAAAAAACAAAGGTTTCAGGGACGTTATAGTTAGAATTTAACATTTAAAAAACCTTAGAAATTCACTGAAAAAAACACAGGTTTCATGGTTGTTATAGTTAGCTGGGCATTTCACTCGTATAAAACCAGAGAAATTCTGCAGTTATAGTTAGTTGAGCTAACTATAACTCGTGCCACCGCAGTGCACTGCTGATTGCATCACATATTACATCACTCATGACATGGTCAGTGACACCACTCATGACATCACTGATGACATCCTAAATGACATCACTAATGACATCATCCAGTGACTGTGTGTTTCTGAAAATTTTAAGTGTGTTTTATATATATATATATATATATATATATATATATATGAACACATTCCACGCGCAGCATGCAGCAACGTGAAACCGGCCACACAAGCGTACTTTCAAGAATCCTTTATTCCGGGCAAAATCAGCATTACGCGTTTCGAGGTAACACACCTCTTATTCATATGCTTGCTTTCTTTGCAATGGTGGGTTCGTTAGCTTGTTTTAAACGTAACTAAAACATTGAAGAGGGACAATGTCCGTTCATTTCATTCTTCATATTTGAGATACGTTTTTTTGGTTAAGGGTTAAGAGTACTTATATTATTCTTTAGTACTGCTAATGCAAAGGTCTCATTGTACTTAAATTGTTCACCTTAACTGTTTGTGCTGGCTTCACTCGGACTCCAATTACCACAATGCCTCTTGTCAATCCGACTTTCAGTGATACTTCAATGCTGATCTTGGCAAACTTCACATATGTCACCCCAACACTATCCAAAGCCTTATATATATATATATATATATATTACTACAACCATTTGCACAGAGATGAGGCCGCACTCCATCGCAGGTTGGTTTCAAACCAATTTATTTCCAACATTGCCAGCTTCCCTTTCCTTCATAGTGCCCCCCGGCCTGACGCGTTTCAGGGAGTCCTTTCCCTTTCTTCAGAGGCCCACATGAGCAGACTGAGTTTTGTGCGGCTGCACTGTCCCCTGCATGTTTTTTCAATTTATAATTGGCCTCCGGTGTGCCTGATTGATATATTCATTTTGCCGTTGCATGCTGGGACCTGCAGTTCGTTTATGCACTTTTTACATCCCTCCAGTGGGTCCGGTGCTCATGTGCATTTACAGGGGCCAATGTCACCCTCCATTGGGCAGCTGAAAAAGACTCTGGCTGTGTCTCAATACAGGAACCTGCTCTGCCGATCACAAAAGGAAATGCTTTCCCCTCGCTGGGCATTTTTTGGTACATATATATATATATATATATATATATATATATATATATATATATATATATATATATATATATATTCCACTATGACAGCGCTCCTGCTGCAACCCCTCGCCTTCGTGGGTGTGGCTCGAACCGGCGGAGCAGCCGGAATCAATATGCACAATGTAGCGGCGTTCCTTTCGAGCACTCGGATAAGGATCACTCAGCAAACTCCAGGGTTACCAAGAAAAAAGATTTATTGCTTCATAAATCTCTCCGTGACGCGTTTCGCACTCCACAGAGTGCTTGATCACACAATATGCCCCGAGTTCCATTACATTTTTTATGTTAGTTGCACATTAGACACCAAGGAGGGACTCGTTATGTTAGACCCATGACATACATTTAAACTTGCGTATAACAGGAGGACATGTTGGACTGGTGTAAATTACATGAATAACGCCCCTTATTTCGAGAGTAGGAGTAAATAATAACAATATCCTACTCGAGCATTGAGAAATAAATATTTGCATTACCAATTTGGTTATACTTTAAACAACACGCATATTTTCGTGAAATCTTAAAGATCTTCGTAATGCAAAATCAAGAAAAAAGAAGAAATTACAAGACATCGTGTTAATTGATACAGTCTCATGACCTAAATCCCACTAATAACCGGGATGTGAAAGTGAACTGATTATGTTTTGAGTTCCGGGGCTCCTCCCTGTGTGCGTCATGTAGGAATGTCGTCATGGTAACGGGGGGTAAACACAAACAATAATAGTGCGGTCTACGGAGCAGAGAGATCACATCGTAATATGTAGATGCATTCTCACACATTGTGATACAGTGTATAGTTGGAGGCGGGATACCCGCTAGTAATATTGGTGTTCCAACTCTTCAAGCTCCATGTTATACGCCGGCAATGAGTAAAACTGACCGGGTAGTGCTCTATCTGCACGTGACGTGTATGTGTGTCCTACTGCATAATAGGAAGATGGGGGAAAGGTGGATATATCCTCCTCTGGTTAGTGAGATAGAAGCCCCCTTTGACGACACGCAACTAGTGTGTTGACGGTAATGTCCAGATTGTATTTGTTCCTGGTTAGTGGAATAGATATTGATTACCCCCTCTAATATTACTGGAGTCCCCAGAAGGGTTTCGGTGTACTTGTGTAATAACTCTGTGGGTATTGCTGCATACCACACATGCAATCCTAAGCTCGGGTGCATATTACAGTACGTTCCTATTTTAAAAGATAGAAGAGGATAAGAGAGGAGATTCTCTGTGCAGTTCAAGATGATTCATGTGATTCTTATTCAGACATCTCCCTCGATTGGAATTATCTGCAGAGAGACAGAGAGAATAGAGAATATAAGGAAAGGAAAAGAGAGGTACACTTCAGTCCATTAGTAAAATGCACATTACTTTTCCAAGAACAATACCATTACATTGCACTGACACATTTCATTCTTGCAGATGTACATTGTATTCTTCGTCCATATTATGCCCTTTAGGGTAACGGGTACAGAGGCTAATTATGTATTTGGATTCCTTTTGTCTTAATTTGAGTAAGCGATTACCTCCTCTGGGGCCTATGTTAACCTGCTCCAACACAAAATAAGTAAGCTTTTTGGGGTCAGAGAAGTGATGGCTCTCAAAATGGCGTGCTATCGGGTACTGTTGGTCTAGGTTACTGATAGCTCTCTTGTGTTCCAACACTCTTTTTTTCGCCATATGTGTCGTGCTGCCTATATATAATAGGTTGCACGGGCAAGTCAGGGCATAGATGACAAATGGTGTGGTACAAGTTAGGAATTGTTGGATTTGTTGCATCTTGTTGATGCTGGGATTCCAAAATTCCTTCCTCATGTGGCTATTGGCACAGGCTTTACAGTGGCCACAAGGGAAAAAGCCCGGTAGATCAATGCCTCTAGAGACAGGGATGGTGCTGACGTCATTCTTAATCAATAGATCCCTAAGAGTAGGTCCTCTCTTATAAGTTATGCTGGGGCGTTTAGGTAAGCTGTCTCCTATTATAGGATCAGAGGTTAGAAGATTCCAATTCTTCACTAAACTTTTTTGAATCTGTTTTGAATTCCCGTTATAAGTGAGAATAACTCTGGTGATATTGTCCTTTTCTACATCTTCCTTGGTCTTAGTCTCCAGTAAGTTCTCTCTCTCCATCTCCGACACTTTTTTGCTAGCTTTCTTTATCACCCACAAAGGATAACCTCGTTGGAGGAATCTCTGTGTCATGATTTTCTCTTCTGCCAAGTAGTCTTTATGTATACTGCAGTTTCTTTTCGCTCTGAGTAACTCTCCGTAGGGGATACTCCACTTTAAATTTTCAGGGTGGTTGCTTTCTGCATGAAGCAGAGAGTTACCTGCAGTGGTTTTTCTGAATAATACAGTTCTGATGGTGTTGTCTATAATGCTAACTTTGGTATCAAGATACTCAACCTCATTCTCACTGATGTTACTTGTGAGTTTGATATTGCAATTATTTTGATTCAGTTTATTGATGAAGTCTATGGCCTCCGATTTATTGCCTGACCAGATGACGAAAATGTCATCAATAAACCGAAGCCATACCTTAACCTTCAGAAAGTCATTTTGCAGTTTAGTGTCATTTCTGGTATCCGCCTCCCATGCTCCCATGAAAAGGTTCGCCAGACTCGGCGCAAAAGAAGTACCCATCGCGGTGCCGTGGGTTTGCAAAAAGATCTCGTCATTAAAACAGAAAAAATTGTTTTCCAGGCAGTGTCTTATCATATCTAACAGCATGGTTGTATGCCCTAGAAATTTTATGTCTCTTTGTTTTAGGTATCTAGCACATGCTTCCAATCCCTGGTTATGCTCAATGATGGTGTAAAGGGCATTTACATCCATGGTTATGAGCAGATCTCCTTTGCTAATCTTCACTTGGTTGATTTTGTCAAGAAAATCCTTAGTATCTCTTACGTACGTGGGGAGATCCATGACAAAATCCCTCAGAAAATGGTCAATATAACGTGAGACATTCTCCAGAACACATCCCCTGGAAGAGATAATAGGTCTTCCAGGGGGATTGTCAATACATTTGTGCACCTTAGGGAGGAGGTACAGAATGGGCAACAAAGGATAATCTTTTTTAAGGAAACAATATTCTTCCCATTCTAGCCAGCCTCTATCTTTCCATTCATTCAGTTTGTCCCACATGTTTTTAATGCTGTTATTGTAATCTGTTCGATTAGTTTTTTTGTATGTCTGTCCATCATGTAGTTGACGTTCGGCTTCTGCCACATACACAGATGAGCAGACATGTAGGTTTTGTGGGAGGTGTAGTCCATTTCAGTCCACAAATGGATGCCTCGTGTGATGGTGCCAAATCAAGCTCACCAGGAGCCCCAAGGAAAGGAGCACCGCTAATCCAGGAACCGCCCTCCACACATTGAGTCCCAGGTAGGACCCGTGGCCCCCTCAGGTTCGGGGGTGGTGCCCGCTTCGCGGCTGGACCGCTGCGTCTTACATTCAGCTCCACGGGGTGTCCATATTTCAAGCAGCACTCAGACGCGGTTCAGCTCTTTCCCCTTAAAGCTTTATTGATATGCAGGCAGCTTTCCTCGGTATTTCACAGCACTCGACCAAAGCCTGTCCAGTCTGCTCATCTGCTGCATATCAGCGCATGACATGGTGAAAAGGAGGGAGGGGGGTGTGGCCCCGCAATGCTTCCTTCGACCGTGCCTCTGAGGAAGTTGGAAAACGAAACGCGTCAGGCTTTGGTCGAGTGCTGTGAAATACCGAGGAAAGCTGCCTGCATACCAATAAAGCTTTAAGGGGAAAGAGCTGAACCGCGTCTGAGTGCTGCTTGAAATATGGACACCCCGTGGAGCTGAATGTAAGACGCGGCGGTCCAGCCGCGAAGCGGGCACCACCCCCGAACCTGAGGGGGCCACGGGTCCTACCTGGGACTCAATGTGTGGAGGGCGGTTCCTGGATTAGCGGTGCTCCTTTCCTTGGGGCTCCTGGTGAGCTTGATTTGGCACCATCACACGAGGCATCAATTTGTGGACTGAAATGGACTACACCTCCCACAAAACCTACATGTCTGCTCATCTGCTGCATATCAGCGCATGACATGGTGAAAAGGAGGGAGGGGGTGTGGCCCCGCAATGCTTCCTTCGACCGTGCCTCTGAGGAAGTTGGAAAACGAAACGCGTCAGGCTTTGGTCGAGTGCTGTGAAATACCGAGGAAAGCTGCCTGCATACCAATAAAGCTTTAAGGGGAAAGAGCTGAACCGCGTCTGAGTGCTGCTTGAAATATGGACACCCCGTGGAGCTGAATGTAAGACGCGGCGGTCCAGCCGCGAAGCGGGCACCACCCCCGAACCTGAGGGGGCCACGGGTCCTACCTGGGACTCAATGTGTGGAGGGCGGTTCCTGGATTAGCGGTGCTCCTTTCCTTGGGGCTCCTGGTGAGCTTGATTTGGCACCATCACACGAGGCATCAATTTGTGGACTGAAATGGACTACACCTCCCACAAAACCTACATGTCTGCTCATCTGCTGCATATCAGCGCATGACATGGTGAAAAGGAGGGAGGGGGTGTGGCCCCGCAATGCTTCCTTCGACCGTGCCTCTGAGGAAGTTGGAAAACGAAACGCGTCAGGCTTTGGTCGAGTGCTGTGAAATACCGAGGAAAGCTGCCTGCATACCAATAAAGCTTTAAGGGGAAAGAGCTGAACCGCGTCTGAGTGCTGCTTGAAATATGGACACCCCGTGGAGCTGAATGTAAGACGCGGCGGTCCAGCCGCGAAGCGGGCACCACCCCCGAACCTGAGGGGGCCACGGGTCCTACCTGGGACTCAATGTGTGGAGGGCGGTTCCTGGATTAGCGGTGCTCCTTTCCTTGGGGCTCCTGGTGAGCTTGATTTGGCCCATCACACGAGGCATCCATTTGTGGACTGAAATGGACTACACCTCCCACAAAACCTACATGTCTGCTCATCTGCTGCATATCAGCGCATGACATGGTGAAAAGGAGGGAGGGGGGTGTGGCCCCGCAATGCTTCCTTCGACCGTGCCTCTGAGGAAGTTGGAAAACGAAACGCGTCAGGCTTTGGTCGAGTGCTGTGAAATACCGAGGAAAGCTGCCTGCATACCAATAAAGCTTTAAGGGGAAAGAGCTGAACCGCGTCTGAGTGCTGCTTGAAATATGGACACCCCGTGGAGCTGAATATATATATATATATATATATATATAGGTGAAGGTGTATTGAAGAATGAGTGGGTGTATGAGTGTCTGAATGGATGATTTAGTAGGTGCGTAACTGACTGTATAAGTGAGTGATTAAACGTGTCTTAGTGAATGCATGGGTTAGTGACTAACATGTGTGAATGTCTGTATTAGTCTTTCAGTTGGTGTGTAAGTGGCTGCATTGTCTGGTCAGTACCTACATGACTGTCTATATAGATTAATGATCGGTTGTCTGAGTACCTATATGGTTTCCTGAGTCTCTATGTGCGTGGGTGTGGGGTGTGTGACTCCCTGCATGGATATGTGATTCACTGGGTGTATGGGTTCATGAGTGCATCTGTGAGGGATTGTATGGGTGGGTGACTGTGTGTATGGCTGTGTTGGTGAGTGAATGGATGTCTCAGTGGTACATGTGTGAGTAACTACACATGTGAATAGCAGTGTATGTGAGTGTTGGAGTATGTAAGAAACTATATGTGAGAGTGAGTGATTGTGAGAGTGGATGTATGGATAAGTGTGTGTTTGTGTCAGTGATTGTAGAAGATGTTAGTATCCATATGAATAAGTGAGGTGGTGTGTGTATAACTGTATAATGAGCAAATTGCAATGTGATTGATTCTTTGGGTGACTGACTAGGTGTGAGAGCAACTCTATGGGTGAGTGGCGGTGTGTGAGTATTTATATAGGTGTATGAGTGCATATATCAGTGGCTGTACTGATGAGTGACTGCATGTATCAGTGACTGTACGGATGAGTGGATGTGTGTAGACCTATGAATCAGTCAGTGGGTATGTACTAACTGGTATTGGTGTGTCTATGGTTTCGAGAATGGTAATCTGTATTTTAGAGAAGGTGTATGAACGGTTATATTAGGGTTTGACGAGGTACATCAGATATTAAGTAGATGATGTCATCTGTGATGTCATTAGTGGTGCCACTGACCATGTCATGAGCTCAACTAATTATAACGGCCGAATTTCTGTGGTTTTATACGAGTGAAAAGTCCAACTAACTATAACGTCCCTGAAACATGTGTTTTTTTCAGTGAATTTTCAAGGTTTTGTAATTGCTAATTACTAACTATATTGTCCCTGAATCCTATGTTTTTTAGTGAATTTCTAAGGTTTTTAAAATGCTAATTACTAACGAAAACGTCCCTGAAACCTATGTTCTTTCCAATTCATTTCAAAAGTTTTTTAAATGCTAATTTCTAACTTAAGGTAGTAGTCATGTTTGCAGAGTGGAGCAGAAAGGGGCCTGGGCCTCCAACCAGTGCTCAGGAATTCCTCTGCATAGGACTTACAGGAGGTACCTGGAGGGCTACTTGGCCGCCTAAGTCCCTCAGGGGTAAAGTGGACTTCATCCCTCAACCAGTACTGTGCCAGTAGACGCGTTTGCATAGTGGTGGATAAAGGTGAGCGTGGCCCCCGAAGACCTCTTAGCAATCCCGCTGTGTGGGACTTACTGGAGGTAACAGGAGGGGTAGTTGGCCCCCAAGGTCAACCTTGGGGGCCAACTACCCCTCCTATTACCTCCAGTAAATCCCACACAGCAGGATTGCTAATTACTCATAGCAGGCCACGCCCCTTCTCCTACCACTCTGCAAATGCACTTCCTGGCACGCTCTTGGATGGGGATTAAAGTCTCTTTCGCTGCTGGGGGTCCTTAGGGGACAACTAGCCTACCTGATACCTCCAGTAGGCCCAGATAGTGGGTTAGCTGACAGGTGGACACAGGCCACGCCCCCTATCTCCACCACTCTGCAAACGCGCCTCCTGGCGTGTTCTGGGTAACCCTGGGCAAAGCCCTACGCTACGCTCGCGTAGTTTGTGAAGTCTGCGCAACTTCGCACTACGCGAACTGCACGTAGTACAGTGTAAACATTATTAGCGTAGTATTTATTTTATTTTTATTTATTTATTTAAGTTTTGATTAGCGCTAGCTAGACCCTAAGGTATCAGAGCGCTTCACATCGAATACAAGTAAGCATCAACAAGAAAGGTAGGTCAAAGCAGGGTAGGGAGAACATAGGTAAACATGGTAGCAAGTAAAAGTCTATACAATATCAGCATGAGGGCAAACAAGGCGGAGATCAAGGGAGAATCATCTGGTTCTCTCTAGGACCATAGAGATAGTGAACTATCAAAGTCAGACGAGGGATTCTCGTTACGATGCAGCCCGCTCAAGAAAGAAGGCTTTGAGTAGTATCTTGAATTTCAGGAAGGAGGCGGTCATCCTGATGTGGGGGGGATGGAGTTCCATATCTTTGGAGCATTACCCGCAAAGGACCTGTTAGATGTTTTACGTTTCGGTGATTTCAGAGGAATGAGTAGAAGTGTGTTGGAGCTTCTGAGGTTCCTAGACTGACCGGCTCTATTGAGTTTATTGGCCAGATATTCCGGTTTTGCTGTATGAAGGGCTTTGTGTGTGAGGCAAGCTGTGCGGAAGTTGGCTCGTAGGCTAATAGGAAGTCATTTCAGATCCTTGGGAGCCGGGGTGATGTGCTCATATTTCTTAGTCCCCGTGACCATTCTAGCTGCTGCATTAAGGGTAGCAGTCAAAGGACCTAGATGAGATATGGCTGTTCCAGTCAGAGTAGCAATGCCATTATCAATCCTGGAGAGTACCAGTGCCTGAGTGGCCTGTTTCAGGTCTTTCAAAGGGAGGAAGGGTTTTGGTTTGTAGAGAAGTTTCAAGTTAAGGAGAGCACTTTTGGCAGTTTTAGAGATGTGTTCTTTCATGTCCAGTTTTGGGTCGGGAGTGATCCCCAGTGATTTGGCGGAGGTTGTAGGAACAAGAGGAACATTGAGGGCGTTTAACGCTTTGAGCCATTCAAGTATTTGAGGATTTTCACTTTTGTTTGAGATGAGGAGCACTACTGTCTTTTCTTCATTAAGTTTGAGGTGATTGGATAAGAGCCAATGTTAGACCTCTGTGAGTGTGCCATTTAGTCTGTGTATGTCTGCGATCTAAGTGGTTTCCAGGTAGAGTTGTGTGTCGTCCGCATAGAAGTGAAAGGGGATGTTGGAGTTCCTTAGAATTGTAGTGAGGGGCTCCATGTAGATGTTGAAAAGTTGTGGAGAGAGTACTGACCCCTGTGGGACTCCTCTAGTAATGTAGTGTAGTGCAGCGGTCATTTTTTGCTAGCAGCGGTCCTCAACGTCAAGTTGGCGACCACGAGCAAGTGAAATGACATCCTCGCGAGACTTTTTCCTTGTTTGCGATCAGCAACGTCAAGTTGCCTATCACGAGCATGGAAAATAAACCTCCTGGTGAGATTCTCAATGCAGAGAGGTCAGGTTTCCCATAGCGAGTGGTCGCGCATGCTCGCGACCGTTCGCGATGAGAAACTCTACCAGTCCGCTTTGAGAAAGCTGCAGCTCGAGTCAAAATCTACTCGAGCGGCAGAAAAGTACAGCTTGCACTGTGCAAGATGCCGTTTTCAATGATTGCACAGTGCCGGATGCTTGTCCGCACCGTGCAATCATTGAAAACGACATCTCGCACTGTGCGAACATGCTACTACGCAGTTCACGTAGTGCTGCATGTAGCTTGCGTAGTGCGAAGTGCACTTTGCGTAGCTACGCGTAGCGATACTTCGTGAACCACGCCCACCCCTAGTTCTGGGTTGGGTGAATAAGTCCCCTTGAATTCTCAGAGTCCCGGGGGGCCGACTAGCCCACCAGGTACCTCCAGTAAGCCCCACACAGCTGGATTGCTGGGAGTGGTTTGAGGAAACACCCCCTTTTTACACCACTCTGCAAACACACCTCCTGGCGCACTGCTGCCCGGGGGATGAAGTCCACTTTAGTCCTGAGGTCCTCAGGACAGAAGAGGACCTCTCCGCCCCACCAGCAATGCACCAAGAGGTGCGTTTGCAGAGTGGTGTAAAAAGGGGCATGGCCTCAGACCACCTCTCAGCAATCCAACTGAGCCAGCTCTTGAAGGGACAATAGATGACACTATTTATATACCAAATATGTAAAGCATGCTAGAAATCTAATTGAACAATCAGGGAGGGATTTACTATAGTGAGAATGATATGATGAAAGCAGCATTTCAAACATACTATACTGCATTGTATACCATAAAATATAGAACCCCTTGTCTCTAGAGTTTCCTTGTGGGCCAACAAGCCCTCCTGTTATCTTCAGTAAGTCCCAAACAGCGGGATCACTGAGAGGCTTCAGAGGCCGTGCCCCATTTGCCCACCATTCTGGAAACATGCTTCCTGGCTCACTGCTGGTTGGGGGATGAAATCCCCTTGGATGCTGAGTGTCCTTGGGGGCCAACAAGCCCTCCTGTTACCTCCAGTAATTCCCACACAGTGTGATTGCTGAGAGGACTTCGGAGGCCATTCTCCCTTTCTCCACCATTCCTCAAACATGGCTCCAGGCACTCTGTTGGTTGAGGGATAAAGTCTAACCCTGGGCGTAGTTCACGTAGTAGCTCTACACGTAGCTACGTGAAGCGCACTTTGCACTACACATGCTACGCGTAGCTGAGGTTCCGTGACGATTGTAAGTGGTGTTTTCGACTCGCACGAATATAGTCGAGTTTGGTATCTATGAACCGCAAATGACGAGTTTAGTAAGTGGGCGCAGTTTCGCTGTGCTAACTTAAACCGTTCGTTTGTTATGTGGGTTTTTCATCTGTACCCACGGGTTCCATCTTAGATACGGCATCCATTTTGTCTCTTGCCCTCAAGTAGCCAGCGAACGGACGATGTCCGCTTCGCGACCCTGGGACTCCCAAGATATTTGCGGAAGACACATGTTCTTTGTGAGTGTCTTTATGATGAGGGGGTTGCTACTGTAAGGCAGATGGCGCCGCTCGAGGCTCATCTTGCCGCACGGACTTATTGTCTCAGCCGTGCATCTCATTAGGCACGTCCCTTTGATGCCTGTATCTCGTGTTTCCCGATACCTCCCCTTTTACACCCTTTCCGATCTCCCCACTGTCTCCGTCTTCCTCTGCACCTGTCCTTGTTCCTATTTCGATCTGTTTTACTGCTGATTGGAATTTGCTAATGGTGGGAAGATGGTTTTTACAGTTGGGAACCGCCAAATGTTTCCGTACTTATGTTCCGGGCCTCGTGTGTTTCAAAGTGACCAAAGCGACCCCTCTGGGGGATAATGGTGGGAACCGGGTTGTAAACTTTTGTGTTCAATGTAATCCTATGGGTAAAAACTGTATAAAAGGAGCGATCCACAGAACCAATTTGAAGCAGTCTCCCCAAGTTGCACGCTGTGTACTTGTCGTGATCTCTGTGTTCCCTGCAGCAAATAAACCTTGAATCTTTGACGTCGAAGGAAGTGTCCCGTGTCTCTGTGATTCGTACGCCGGAGCAGGTTACCCACGAAGGTTTCAGGTGTTGTGCCCTGGCACCGCTGGGTCTTAAAGAACCCAGTCCTTCAGTTGGCGCCCAACGTGGGGCTGCATCAGTGGTACCGGTCCAAGCCCGACGATCGTGAGGAACTTCGTGTGAAATCTCCGAGGGAAGGTGCACTCCGCTTCATCGATCCTGTTGTCGAAATAAGTGGCCCAAAGACTTTTCCCGCGAAGATTCCCGCCTCCGGACGGCTGCGACGGACTGCTGCCCTGACTGTAGACCTGTTTTGGCGCCTGGCGTAGACCTTGGTATAGCGAGACGATTGACGGGCCTTCCTGGTGACGCCATCGATTTTTGAGTTAAGTATTTGTGGGTCGCTCCCATAGTTCTTGGTTGTTGACACTTTAGCGAGTGTTTTTGTTGTTAGCGCTGTGTGAGTGTTTTTGTCGGTGACACTTTGCTAGCGTACTTTGTTGTGTTGTTTGACGACTGCAGCCGCCAAAAACCGAGGGTTTTGTTCTTTGCTGGGACTTGGTAAATCCCGTAACCCTTGAAGTTTGTGAAACTCGGCTAGTGTGCAAGATGCCTGGTCGCAGTACTTTGTTTAGTTGTTTCAGACCTTGTGGTATGGACTCCCGATTGGAGGACTCATGTCCGATACCTCCGGTTGGAACTCCCACGTATGAGCTCTATAGTAAGCATGGGCTAGGCCCAGTTACCTTTAACGATTACTGGATTAAATACACGAAAAAGGACGGCGACCTTCGTTGGCCACCTCATGGTAGCTTCGAGGCCCTGATCTTAGATAATCTAGAGATTAAATTGTTCGAACGAAAGTCAAGGCCGGCCATGTTTGATGCCTTTCGGTTGTGGCGCAAAGAAGCCCGACAGAAAGAAATCAGACAGAATAAACGTAGTCAGCGAGATAATGTTGCTACCATAGTGAAGAAAGCAGAGCAATTTCAGCGAGATAAGGAGGTTAAGGATAAGGAAGTGTTTGACCGATTACAGCGTATGACTGTAGATAAATGTTACCCCGCTTTACCAACGGAGTCGGAAAAGAAGGAAGAGCCAGTTGAGGATACCTTAATGTCTTATCTTATGAAGTCACCGCCTCCGTACGTACAGGGTACCGCAGCTCCTGTGGTCCCTGCCGTACCTGTTCTTCCACCTATTCCTCCTCCGCCTGTTCCTCAACCTCCACCCGTTCTTCCGACTGTTCCTGTTCCTTTGTCTGTTTCTATTCCTACTGCTCCTCCGCTTCCATACACTCCTGTTCCCGCTACTGCTCTTGCTACTGCTCCTGTTTTGTTAACTCCTGCTGTTGCTACTGTTTCTACTCCTTCTCTTGTTAGTCCTGTATCGTATTCTTCTCCCTCTACTCGTAGTCGCAATTCTCCTCTTGCGGCTAGCTTCTTTCATTCGCTCGGACCTGTTCATGGGTCCGCTGGTTCCGATGGTCCTCAGAGACGTAGTCAGCTTCCTGGAAACAGAGAACGTGTTGCGCTATATAATATGGCGATGGGTTGGATGGTAAATCCTCAGAGAAGTCCACCCCGTGTTGTCCTCGAAACATTCTGTCAATTCAATGTGCCAACCCAGAGATATGTGTTTAATGAAATGTGTAAGTTCCTTTATGATCAAATAGCGGCTGATGCGCCTGACAAGGTGCTCGCCGCTCTGTCTGATCTCCAGCTTCAGTTCACAAATGGGCTGATAGTGGATACCAACGTTCGACGTGCTGTTGAACGATTGTTATCTCTTCGTCCCGCTCCCATCCCTCATGCATTGTTTGTTGAGGATATTGAAAAACAACCAGACGAGTCTGGCCAATACCCTATGCGGGAAGTTCCACCAGTGTGGATGCCAGGCGATGCTACTGCTATTCCTATTATTCCGCCGCATTTCCAGAGAGTATGGATACATCTCCCATGGAAAAGATCGGAAGTGTTGCAGGTGAAGCAATCCTTGCCTGACCCTCGCAAAAATCCTGCAGGGTATTACAAAGAATTATCGCAGCTCGTAGATGCTACGATAATGAATCTTGCCGATATCGACATGTTGTTTGGCAATGTCGTACCGCAACCGGTATGGGCTAAGATTCGCCAGGAAGATCACGCAAATGAACTAGGTGGTGATTGGGCGGCCATTGTAGCGGCAGACGGGTTGCAAGTTGGTGGCGCTAAGCCTGAACAGTTGATTGCTGCTCTCCCTCAAAGAATAATAACATTAATGAAAACTCTTATGCCAGCTATGAAGGTGAATTGGGACAAGTTGTCAGCCTGTAAGCAGAAGAAAGATGAGAGTGTTTCCGACTTCTTTACGAGGTTCGAGGAAGCATTCATCGACCATAGTGGTCAGGATATGGGCACGGAGGGTGGTCAAAGGTTGTTTGTGGATAAATTTGTTTCGAATTTATTGCCCGATTTGAGCAATAAATTGAGAAATTCGGAAAGTGCATGGGCCGTTTCTACTTCGGCTCAGATATTGGCTACGGCACAATACTATGAGAATAGAGAGAAAGAAGAGATTGACCGTGCTGATAAAAAGACGAAAGAGCTGAAAACTAAAGTGTTGTTGCAACAAGCGTATCCTCCGCGGTCAAATCAGAATAATTCGCAACAGAATAGGTCACAGCCACAATCACACAGATCCCAAACCCGTAACGACTCCTCCTCCCAAAGATCCTCGTTAGGGTACAATCAATGTGCTTATTGTAGACAGGAGGGACACATTAAATTCAATTGCCCTGTTTTAAACTAACGTAATAGTGGTAACTCATCTAGAGGAGGTCGTGGTGGTTTCGCAGCAAACATCCCGTGGTAGAGGCCGTGGTGCTCAGAATGATCGCTCAGATAACTCATCCAATTCTAATAATTGTTTCGATCAACGTGGATCATCGCAAGGACGATCTGCGCAGTATAATGTGGACGATTATTACGTCGATCAGGGAACTGACGACAGTAATTACTAGGACAGCCAAAGACAAGGAGAGGGAGTGGTATCAGTTCCGGTTGATCAGAGAGGGCCTTACGTCGCAGTTGCTACATCGGGCGTCGTTGAGCCTTTTCTGTTGGACACTGGTGCAGCTAAAAGTTCTATCATGTATTCGAAACTCCCTGGCGCACCTTTGTCTGGCTTAACAAATGTTTCCGTTGGATTCTCTGGCGCCCCTGTTAGCAATCTAGTTTCGCGCCCTTTGCCCCTTAAAATTGGGCCGCGTGAGCTAGAAGCTCCGTTGATTTTAACCACGGGTTGTGGCGAAAATCTTTTGGGCCTGGATTTGCTTAAACGTTTGTACGCAACTTTGTATTGTTCTCCTGCGGGTGTAAAGCTTACGTTGGGAGAGAGGGTTGTCTCTCCCATGTATTTGTCCCTCGATAAGCTCCCACCGGAATTGAGTTCTCTTCCTGCGTCTTTGTGGGCAACAGGTCCGAAAGACGTGGGCCTGCTTGATATCTCCCCTTATGTTGTTCAGTTGAAATCTAATGTGCGATTGCCACGTATTCCCCAATATCGTATCTCCCTTGATGGTGAACGAGCACTGTTGGCGATCATCTATGATTTGATCGAGAAAGATGTTATTGAAGAGACTCGGGGAAACGTGTGCAACAGCCCTGTACTGCCCATTCTTAAACGTACTGATCCTTCAAAACCGCCTGTTTATCGCTTTGTTATCGATTTACGGGAGGTAAATAAAATCGTGGTTCCTCAATTTCCTGTTGTGCCTGACATCACGGCGCTACTGACTCTGATTCCAGCTTCTGCATCGTGGTTTTCGGTGATTGACTTGAAAAATGCGTTTTTCAGCATCCCGATTGCCGAAGAGAGCAGGGACCTTTTCGGTTTCTCTCTCGGTGGACGCAGCTTCCGGTTCAAACGCGCTCCTCAGGGCTACTGTGAAAGTCCATCTATTTACAGTCAAGCCTTGAAGGGTCAACTGGATGCATTTAGGTTGCCGGTTGGTGCGGCTTTGATCCAATACGTCGACGACTTATTGGTGGCTGCTGATACTCAGGACATTTGCAAAATTGCTACGGTGTCGTTGCTGCAACATCTCTGTGAGTTAAATCACAAGGTGTCACCTTTTAAACTCCAATATTGTTGTCAAGAAGTAACCTATCTAGGTCACTTATTGTCAAAGGAGGGAAGGAGATTGACCCCAGAGAGAATTGCAGCGATTGCGCGAATGGCTGTGCCAAAAACCCAAAGAGATGTGCGTGCCTTTCTAGGTATCACGTCGTACTGCAGGCAATGGATTCCTAATTTTTCATTGCTAGCGAAACCATTGGTGGCTCTTACGTGCAAGGATGTTTCAACTCCTTTACCATGGACGGAAGAATGTCAGAAAAGTTTTTCTGAACTGCGTGATTCATTGTGTTCGGCTCCTGTGTTAGGTACTCCTGATTACAGTAAGCCGTTTACGTTATATGTTCACGAGAGGGAAGGTTGTGCTTTGAGTGTCTTAACGCAACCTTTTGGTGGTAAGCAACGTCCATGTGCATATTTTTCCTCGACCTTGGACCCAGTAGCTAGAGCATTGCCGAGTTGTTTACGAGCAACAGCGGCAGCTGCGGTCTCCATCCGACAATCAGCAGGATTGGTCATGGATAATATGCTTACGGTGATGGTTCCGCATGCAGTCGATACTCTTTTGAATCGAACGAAAACTCAGCACTTGACGAGTGCGAGGTTGTCTGGGTACGAATTGACGCTCTTGGCAAGCCACATTCAGATAAAACGTTGTAACGTTCTGAACCCGGCAACTTTGTTACCAATTAGCACAGAGTCAGATGAAGTAGCAGAGCATGACTGCTACTTGAGGACTGAAGAGGAAACGAAAGGTCGAGTGGACCTTAAAAACACCCCATTGGAAGATCCGGATGGTACTTTGTATGTGGATGGGTCATGTTTTAAGTTGCCGAATGGCGATGTGACTACTGCTTATGCTGTTGTAACATTGAATACTGTTGTTGAGACTGCAAGGTTGAATCAGAATTCTGCCCAAGCTGCGGAGCTGATTGCTCTTACTAGAGCATGTGTGTTAGCGAAAGGGAAACGTGTGAATGTGTTTACCGACAGTCAATACGCGTTTGGTGTTGCTCACAGCTTTGGACGATTGTGGAGAGAGAGAGGTTTCTTGACGTCGCACGGTACGAAGATTCAGCATGGCCAGCTTGTGAACGATCTTTTGGATGCATTGACTTTGCCTACGCAAGTTGCGATCGTTAAGTGTAGTGCGCATCGTAAGGTGACGGATGATGTTGGCCGTGGTAATGCGTTTGCGGACGAGACTGCTAAGGAGACTGCCCGGAACCTTAGCACTCGAATGTATGTGACGAGTTCGGTTAGGTGGCCTACAGAATCGAGTATGTGTGAAGATACTATCGAGAGTGTGAAAGCAATTCAGAATGAGGCCACTGAGACTGAAAAGACGAAGTGGAAAGAAAGTACGGGAAAGTTGGATGCGAATGGTTGTTGGATTGATTTGTCGGATCAGAAAAGATGGATGTTGCCTGATGCGTATGTGCTGGCCGTTGTGACAATGGCACATGGGTTAGCACATATTAGCGCGAAAGGTATTTGCAAGTTGCTGGCTGCTGTATGGAAGAATGATGGCATTACGAAATGTGCTGAACGTCTGGTGAAGAATTGTATGGTGTGTATAATGTACAACCCTGGCAAAGGAACCCCAACTCCTCCTGGCAGTTTTGCTCCCCCTTCGTATCCCTTTGAGGTGATTCAATTGGACTTCATCCATATGGAGCGATGCAATAACCTGAAATACGTTTTAGTTGTGGTTTGCGCATTCTCCCGATGGATTGAGGCCTATCCCCTCAAAGACAATACTGCTTTGTCTACTGCGAAAATCCTACTGAAGGAATACTTTCCTCGGTATGGAATGCCTAGAGTCGTGTGGTCAGATAATGGAAGTGAGTTTGTTGGAAGTGTGATGAAGAGTGTGTGTAAGGGTCTTGGAATCAATCAGAAATTCCATAGCGCCAATCATCCTCAGTCAGCTGGATTGGTTGAAGGGTACAACGGCACCCTTAAACTAAAGTTAGCGAAGATTCAGGCTACGACTGGTCTTTCGTGGCCTGACGCTTTGCCTCTAGCATTACTGTCAACTAGGGCGACTGTACACTCCCGAGTAGGGCTTAGTCCCTATGAAATAGTGTTCGGCCGTCCTGCGAATGTGTGGGGGGTTCCTAGGCCAGGAATGTTTTCTGATCTTGAGTACCCAATGTTGATCGATTATCTACATGACTTGACTGCTAAACTGAGGTTAATTCACCAACAGGTTTACGACGCATTGCCGACGCAGACAGAGGGTCCAGGCCACCAGCTCCAGCCCGGAGACTGGGTGGTGACAAGGAACTTTTCACGCAAAAATAACCTGGACCCGAGGTTCACCGGACCCTACCAAGTGCTCCTGGCCACGAGGACTGCCGTTCGTCTCGAGGGACGTAAGAATTGGGTGCATGCTACGCACACCAAACGAGTCCCCATCCCTTTGCCGGCAGACCCGTGGGTAAGGAGAGGCATTGCGTCATCTGAAACAGAAACATTGTCGGCGTTTGTGCCTTTTAGCGACGCACAGCTTGTTGAAGAACCCTCAGCGCAGCAGAAAGACATTGTTGAACAATTAGCATCAAAAGACTCAAGACCAGAACACTCAACTGATCAGCAGGACGCTGTCTCTTCAACGGATCCTTTGTTTGACGAGCAGACACGTCCTGGGAAAACCCGATACTTTTTGCGATCTCGCACTAAGGACAAATAAAAAGATCTTGCTTTGCTGTATTGACAACTGCATTATCCCGTTTTCCGTGATCAGTTTTGAACTTTCGTATTACTGTAATTATTTTTTGTACATATATTTTGGGTTTCACTCCTTGTACCTTTTTGCTTCCACAGCTGAGAGACTTTGTTTTTGCATACGTACATATTGTGCATTGAAGGCCGTAGGGCCGCGCGCGTACCTCCTTCTGGACAGTAGGTCTTGACGCTAGGTTAAAGGCCGTCGGTTCCTAGGAACTCCTAGGGATTGACTATTGCTGCACAGAACGAAGTGCGTCAAGAAACGTTGCGGACGGTCGTAGGGAATGGCATTCTCGAAGCTGAATGATTTGGAGGGAGCTCAAGTCCACAGATTCAAGTTGCAGCAACTCAGTCGTACCAAATGTTTCATATTCCAACTGTTTGTATTGTTTTTGACTGCTTCTGCATTATTGGCGGGTGGGGTGTATTACACGATGTCTTACTTCTTACCTGCTACACCTACTCCTACTCCTTACCCTAATCTTACCTCTACTGCTTCTCCCCATTCCTTTCACATGTTACCGGAACACGAGCAGGCTAGACGTGTAGAATTCCGCAACAATTCCTTTATTCAGCTCCTTCATCAGCATCAGTTAGTGGTTAACACTACTAATTGTTGGGTGTGTGGGTTGATGCCACACACTACGGATAAGGGAATTCCATATCTGGTGTTACCGTATAGTTCCCAAGGGTCAGCTCGAGCATTTCAAACAATGTTTCGAAGCGCACTGGGTTTCCACCCCATTCGAGAACCACGTTCCCCCTACTCTGGTCCTACCTCGTATCAAAAACCTTTGTCGATAGCAATAGAGGATTTAGATAGTGATATCTATGATCCTTCGCTTATTCCCGAAGAAGAGGTACAGGCCTATAGGGTCCTAAGTAGAGGTGAATATAGTGTGTTCACTAGCGAGAAGCAGCTTAAAAGCTCGCCTCCGATATGGGTCGTACCCCACACTGGTAATTTTTGTCTTATGGGTCGTGGCCGAAGATCGCAAGCCCGACTTGGAGCAAGTGCTTGCACTGAAAATTACATTCTGCCGATGTCCTCGTCCCCTGTGTTTTTGGCTGCCAAGGGTACATACTTTATCTGTTATGATCGTGCATACACATGGTTGCCCGCTGACTTCATGGGCTCATGTTTTATTGCAAATCTGTTGCCTCCGACGTTCACTGTAGATGCCGATTATCATAAGACTAGAGTTGTACGAGGCGTAATTAGCGAAGAGGATACTGCCGGTCAAGAGGCAGGAGACTTTTTCAAGGGTTTCCTCCCGTTTTGGAGACCTATGGTTAATAGTAGGAACGTGAGACAGTTGACTCGAGTGGTAGAATCGACAGCTAATATTACTGCCAGTGCCCTTGGTAATATCACCACAGAACTTCAGGCGGAGAGACTTATGACGTTACAAAACCGTATGGTTTTAGATGTCATCTTAGCAGATCGAGGTGGGGTATGTAAGGTGATCCATTCGAGCTGCTGCATTTTCATTCCAGATAATGCTCCTACTGTCTATCAAGCCATCTCGAGGTTGCATAAGATCTCCGAATCCATACACGTGGATGTAGGGGATTGGACGCTACTTGGATGGTTTTGGGGCCTGATGTCGACTTGGGGTTGGAGGATTCTGATGATCATCGGAGTCGTTGTAGTGTTCCTGTTCACGTGTTGCCTTTGTGTGCAGTGTGGTCCTGCCTTATGTGGCCTCTGTGCTACAACGTGTATGAGACAACCATCTGTTACCAAGGGGACTCGGTTGGACAGAGCTATGCTACAGCAACATCTCGATGGTCTGATGAATATTGAATATGATTCCGATTAGTGCTTGCCTACATGAGGGCAAAAGGAGCGTCTGAGGTTCCGTGACGATTGTAAGTGGTGTTTTCGACTCGCACGAATATAGTCGAGTTTGGTATCTATGAACCGCAAATGACGAGTTTAGTAAGTGGGCGCAGTTTCGCTGTGCTAACTTAAACCGTTCGTTTGTTATGTGGGTTTTTCATCTGTACCCACGGGTTCCATCTTAGATACGGCATCCATTTTGTCTCTTGCCCTCAAGTAGCCAGCGAACGGACGATGTCCGCTTCGCGACCCTGGGACTCCCAAGATATTTGCGGAAGACACATGTTCTTTGTGAGTGTCTTTATGATGAGGGGGTTGCTACTGTAAGGCAGATGGCGCCGCTCGAGGCTCATCTTGCCGCACGGACTTATTGTCTCAGCCGTGCATCTCATTAGGCACGTCCCTTTGATGCCTGTATCTCGTGTTTCCCGATACCTCCCCTTTTACACCCTTTCCGATCTCCCCACTGTCTCCGTCTTCCTCTGCACCTGTCCTTGTTCCTATTTCGATCTGTTTTACTGCTGATTGGAATTTGCTAATGGTGGGAAGATGGTTTTTACAGTTGGGAACCGCCAAATGTTTCCGTACTTATGTTCCGGGCCTCGTGTGTTTCAAAGTGACCAAAGCGACCCCTCTGGGGGATAATGGTGGGAACCGGGTTGTAAACTTTTGTGTTCAATGTAATCCTATGGGTAAAAACTGTATAAAAGGAGCGATCCACAGAACCAATTTGAAGCAGTCTCCCCAAGTTGCACGCTGTGTACTTGTCGTGATCTCTGTGTTCCCTGCAGCAAATAAACCTTGAATCTTTGACGTCGAAGGAAGTGTCCCGTGTCTCTGTGATTCGTACGCCGGAGCAGGTTACCCACGAAGGTTTCAGGTGTTGTGCCCTGGCACCGCTGGGTCTTAAAGAACCCAGTCCTTCATAGCTACGTGAACTGCGTAGTGTGATAGGGAAAACGCATTTCTGAATGATTGCACAGTGCTGGATGCTTCTCCGCACTGTGCAATCATTGCAAACGGCATCATGCACAGTGCATGCAGTCGCTTTCTGCCGCTCAAGTAGATTTGTAGCCAAGCGGTAGCTTTATCAACGCAGACTGGTAGTTTTTCATCACGAGCGGTCACGAGCAGACGCGACCACTCACAATGATAAACCTGACCTCCCCGCATTGAGAATCTCACATGGAGGTTTATTTTCCTTGCTCGCGATCGGCAACTTGATGTTGCTGATGGCGAATGAGGTAAAAGTCTTGCCGGGATGTTGATTTTGCTCACTCACGGTCACCAACTTGACGTTGATGACCACAAGCGAGCAATTTGACCACTGGGCTACGCGTTTTTGT
This sequence comes from Lissotriton vulgaris, assembly GCF_964263255.1. Taxonomy (NCBI): domain Eukaryota; kingdom Metazoa; phylum Chordata; class Amphibia; order Caudata; family Salamandridae; genus Lissotriton; species Lissotriton vulgaris. The sequence continues at coordinate 1,951,633,859 of NC_141685.1, read as the reverse complement.
ACTGTGCTATGTGCGATTCGCGTAGCGTGTAGTTGCGCAAACTGCGCACACTCCGTGAGCGTAGCGTAGTTTTCCGCCCAGGCCTAATAAAGTCCCCTTGGTTGCTGACGGTCCTTGGAGGCCAACAAGCCCTCCTGTTAAATCCAATAAGCCTAACAGAGTGCAATTGATGAGATGACTTCAGAGACCATGCTCCTTTCTCTACCACTCTGCAAACGTGCCTCCAGGCACACTACTTGTTGGGGGGTGAAGACACCTTGACTCTAGAGTTTTCTTGGGGGACCACAAGCTCTCCTGTTACCTCCAGTAAGTCCCAAACAGCAGGATTGCTGAGAGGACGTCAGAAACCACGTCCCATTTCCCCACCACTTTGCAAACACACTTCCTGGAGCACAGCTGGTTCGGGGATGACATCACCTTGGATAGTGAGGGTCTTGGAGGACCAACAAGCCCTCCTGTTACCTCCAGTAATCTGCACAGCGTGATTGCTGAAAGGACTCTGGAGGCAATGCCCCCTTTCTTCAGCACTCGGCAAATGCTCCTCCTGGCGCACTGCTGGTTGGGGGATGACGTCCACTTGGCTCCAGAGGATACTTGCATGCTAGCAGGCCCAAAATCCCCTTGGTTCTAGAGTTTACCAACACGCCCTCCTGTTACCTCCAGTAAGTCTCACCTAGTGGAATTGCTGAGTGGTCTTCAGAGGCCATGACCCCTTTCTTCCCCACTTTGCAAATGCACCTCCTTGCACACTGATGAAGTCCTCTTGGATGCTGAGGATTCTCTCCTCTTACCTCCAGTAAGTCCAACACTGCAGGATTCGTGAGAGTTGATTGGAGGCACCGCCCCCTTGCTTTTCCACTCTGCAAACATGAATGCTAGTCAAAAGAGTAATTGTTAGGAAATGGAATTTGAAAAACCTTAGAAATTCACTTAACAGGGTCTTTATAGCTAGGAAATAGAATCACTAAAAAAAACAAAGGTGACAGGGATGTTATATTTAGACTCACATTTCACTCATACAAAAACAGTGAAATGATTATGACCTCACATATTACATCACTCATGACATGGTCAGTGACATCAATGATGACATCTATGATGACATCTCAAATGACATCACTGATGTCATCATCCACAGAAGCATTCACACACACACCAAACAACCTCTCATATGCCCACTCACTCACACAACCACTCACACACCCACACAACCACTCACATACTCATTCACAGACCCATACCAGTACTCACACACCCACTTATGCCTCCATAGAGCCACTCACACATTCACTCACTCCTACAGCACCCCACACAATCATTCGCTCACCCATACAACTACTCATACAACCAGTCACTGACCCATATAGCCACACACACACAGCAATACACTAAGCCATACAGCTACTCACACGCCCATTTATTCACCTACACAATCCCTCACACACCCACTCACTCTCCCAGACAGCCTCTCAACACAGCAACTCACTCACCCATTCAAGCACTCACACTCACTTACACACAGTTAACTTACATACCCACTCACACATCTGCTCACTCACCCATGCATGCATTCAAATAGACACTCACTCTCCAATATAGCGACTCACAAAACTAACTCACTTAATCAAACACCCACCCAAACAGTCACTCACTCACCCATACCGCCACTTCCACATTCGGTCACTCACTCATACAGTCATTCAGATACCCACTCACTTACCCATACAGTCACTACACACCCAGCTACCCTCCCATAGAGCCACTCACACCCCCACTCACTCACCCATACAGCCACTGACATATCCACTCACTCACCAGTAAAGCCACTCACACAGCATCTCACTCACCTACACAGCAACTCACACACCCACCTATACACCCATACAGCCACTCACACACCCATACATACGAGGATACATATAGTCAAACAGCCACTCACTTAATATGTATTGGAAGTAGTATCACTCAGTAGGAGTGCACCCAATGTACTAATTTAACTTTTGTAGTAGGTTTGTATATATGATTAACGCCCATAAACTCCTAAAAACACTCTCACTCACTTGATGATTTCATCAGTGATGTCATTTGAGATGTCATCAGTGATGTCACTGACCATGTGAAGAGTGATGTAACATATGAGGTCATGAGCAGTGCATTGCAGAGGTGTAAGTTTTAGTTAGCTCAGGAAACTATAACTACTGAACTTCAATGATTTTCTAAAAGTGACATCTGTCTGAGCCTAAATATAACGTACCTGGAAACTTTGTTTTTTAAGTGAATATATATATGTATACATATGATGCATCAATATTATATAATTATATTATGTGGTGATTAAATATGTTGTACCTTGGATTATCTCCTTGTTAGCTGCTCAGCTAGAATGAATGTGATGTCTGCATGGAATGTTGGGATGCTTGATGACAGAGTGTAGAATGCTAGTGTGCCTGGTGGTGTGTGGAGAATGACAGTTGAAGAGAGTGGGCTGAGCAGTAACCATCCTGCTCCTGGTGGGGTTTTCTCCAGTTTATCTTGTTACTATCTTACTTGAATAAAGGAGCTTCAAGAAACTACATGACTACACAACTTTTATTCACAACATTTTGCTATCGAGCAATACAGGAATGTACACCTTAGCACAGAGATATGGTGATGATCATATTGATGCATCCTGGGACATGAATGCTGTTGTCTTATGGTGACGTGGTAAAGGGGATTTAAAGCACCTGTTTCTGGGTAGTACAAACCTCCACACCTATGATTAAGGCATGCCTGCTGAAACCCATCAGTAAGGACTTTCAATTTGCAGCCACTTTAATTTTGAAAATATACACTGTGGTGACACAGTGAATTGGCTTCAGCAACTCTCTCTCTCTCTCAGTCAATTAACGGGATGCTCTGACCCTGTCAGCTGAGGCAGACCTGCAGGGTTGTGGGCCCTGAAGGATGGAGATTCTTTTGCAGTGTTTTGAATTGGGGGCATGACTCGCTAGCCTCCATGCACAACAAAGGATCAAGTCCGACACTACATGCATCGGAGGTGAGAAAGGGAGAAGGGAGTTGTTCCCTTTCACTGGCAATTCCAGACTCCTCACGTGTGAGAGACATATTTTAATGGTGGCACCAAGACTGATAGAATAAGGTCTGCCTAGATTATGTTATAATTTTACATTATGCACATGGCCACTTTATTTCGATTGGATGCACTGAACAGACATGAAATATTAACTGTGATTAACACGTGGTGATTAATTGCTAACAGCTCTCTTCTGCCATTGGTCTGTCTGAGTGTCATTTACACTCTTCTTCCATTCATGACATTGAACTACATGTGATAATGGTTCAATCCGCTTTAGTCATCAGCACTCTTGCCATGTGAATGATAGCATTTTCTGATTACGTGTATATTCACGGTTAGCCAGTCCTTTAATTTTGAATTGTCTTCTTTTACACCTCTCCTTTTATTTTTTTGCTTCTGTTTTTATTTTAATGTTTGCTAGACTTGGCATCTTTTGGCGTGTTTTCCCTGACTTTTTGCTTTCTGACCTCCCAGTTTTGACTCTTTTTTGCTGTTGTAAGGACTCTGCACACTTTCCTCACTGCTGTCCAGTGGTAAAGTGCAAGTGCTCCTGTATAAAATGTGCTATGGATTGGTAGTTCCATGTTTGGCTTATTTGATCTATGTGTCAGACTCTAGTAAAGTGCATTACGAGTGCCAAGGCCTATAGATCAAATGCTTTTGGTGGGCTGCAGCACTGGATTGTGCCACCCACGTACACAGCCCGTAAAGTGTAACTCCGGCCTGCCACCGCAGAGCCTGTGCGCAGCCTAGGGCTTCCATGTCGACTTGGCAAGTGCACACACTTGCAAGACCCTAAACCTTTTCTTTTCTACATATGAGTCAACCCTAAGGTAGGCCCAAGGTGCTCCATGGGCAGCGTGCATTGTAGGTAAAAGGCAGGACATGCCCTGGTGTGTGTGGCATGTCCTGGTAGTGAATTACAGCCTACTTCGTTTTTCACTATTGCAAGGCTACCTGTTCTCCATAGGCCAGACTGGGCAGTTGGATCATTACACCTTATGATCCTAACTGACTCAGAGAACATGGTAGAAATTCGAGTTTCATGTGCCTGAACTCAGAATGATAAAATACTTTTTTTTAGTGAAGTTGGTTTTATCATTGTGTGTGTGAAAATACCAGTTTTAGAAAGCGGGTATTTTCTGACCTAACCATCCAGCTTGCCTCTGCTAGCATGTGCATTTGCTGTCTGGTTTGTGAGTGACAGGGCTGGGGGAGAAAGGGAGATTCAGCCGGGCTGAATAGGCACATCTACACGTAGATGGGTGGGAGGAGTAGCGCCTAGGTCTGAATAGGGCTGAGCTCACCTTCCACAATTCTGGCTCCTCCTCCTGTGCTGCGTCTGAGGACCTTGGCCCACACTGACAATGGAAGAAGATTTCCCCTGGCCGAACGCACCCCAAACTGGTTTGGACTGGGTCCAGACCCCTTTGCCTTCAGACGACAAAGGATTTGCTGGTATAAATATTGGGACCCAAACCCCAAGACTTTAGATCTCACTGGAATCAAGGAACCTGAACGGAAGAAGAGCTGCAAGAGCTGCCAGGAGGAGTAGTTCCCCTTTGCTGTGTTGTTGTTTTGTAGGGTTGGCCTGCAGCTGCTGATTCTACCTTGGGCAGTGGAAGGACTGGACTGAACTTTCTCTACTTCTGCTGAGTATCTCCAAGGGCCTGAAACTGAGGTGGCCTCCTGTTAAGGAGTCTCAGGGACTGCAAAGACTTCCCCAACCTCTGGGTACCACCTCTGGCCCGTTGTTTCAGTTGCCAAAGAGGAAAGGGAACCACAACCGACTCTGTCATTCGACTCCGACACTTGCCTTGTGTCCTGAAGGCACTGCAACGAAGCACCATCTCGCCCTGCACCACCCACCTCGATCTCACCGACGCTGTCCTGGACGATCGCCACAGAGTCGTTGCTCACACCTCATGGAGGGGCACTGCATCCTGCATTGCCTCGCTTCACTTCCCTGGCCTGGGCTCATCGACACAGTCACTGCTGGCTCGACACCCGTGACCGCCTCATCTCGCACAGCTGTCCAGCTCGGGCCGCACCGATTCCCGCCAACAGGCTCTGCCACGGCATTGCAACTTGCCAGCACCACATCGAGCATCGCCTCGCCTCGACCTCACCGAGGTCGCTCGCCACCTGGACGCTCGCCACCAAGTCACTGCTCGTAACCGTTTCGATAAGGCACCGCACCGTGCACCGCTCCACTTTGCACAGTAACCGCGACGGACAACACGATCGGCTCTGTCCCCTGCACCGCGACCTGCCAGCACCGCCTCGAAGAACTGCCTCACCGTGCACCAGAAGCCTTGGACTCACCGATGCGATCTGGACAATCTTCACCGAGCTGCTGCTCGCACCGCACCAAGAGTCACTGCATTGTGCACCGCTTCCACTACACATCGCAACTGTGACAGATGCCAAGACCGACTCGCACGGCCGTGTGAGTCACACTAAGAAATGTACTGTTAACGAGTCTGTCCTGCTGTTGCTGGCCCATACAGACGGGGTCAACTGGAACTGTGAGACTCTGTTGTTTTCAGCATCGCGGTAGGCTCGGACAAAACTACCGACTCGTACGGATTGTGTTTTCAACGTAACTTTGCAATTTAAAGACATTTTGCAACACAACTATTTTTAAGAGTACTGTACTCTGGATATTTATCTTATTTGGTCTTGTTTGAGTATCTAAAAATATTGGATATTTTTCTAAACTCGTTGGGTGTCCGTTTGTAGTGCTTACATTGTGTTACTGTTGGTTATGTGCAAATACTTTACACACTGCCTCTAAGATAAGCCTGACTGCTCGTGCCAAGCTACCGAGGAGGTAAGCAGAGGTTATTTTAGGAGTGTAACTCCCTTATCCGGACTAGAGTGGTGGTTCGGGCCTGACTTCGGTGCAAACCTTAGCCAACCCGGGATCCCATTTCTAACAATGTTTCTTTCAGGGCAGTACAGATGCCTAAGCAGTGCAAATATGTTTCTTTCTTGCTGCTCATTTCATCTGCATAGAGCCACATTCCACATGGTCAATTCCTCTAAACCAGGAAACCATTATAGAATGAATTTATGCATATGGTATCATTGCTTTACCATTCCCAGATGGCCAACACATTGGTTCTTAATTTGGCAGCCATGCTTGAACTTTAAAAGAACAATAGGCTATTTTTAATACCTTGGTAAGAAGGACACCTGTTGCTATATTTAGGTATGTTATTGCAAGCATGTTTATGTGGCAGCATGTTTGCTTTTTTCTACTTGTATTCTTTTAATTTATCTTGCATATGTTGTTGAGTTTGTATGTATTTCACTGCAGTTTGGTCAGTGTGTGAATGCAAGTATGAGTCCGTGGCGTTACAAATGGATGCATGAGTGCAAATTTGAGAGAACCAGAACCAGAGAATGACAAGCAAATATACTGAATTTGTGTGAGTCAGCTCTTCAAGGGACAATAGATGACACTATTTATATCCCACATATGAAAAAAGCATGCTAGAAATCTAATTAAACAGGGAAGGATTTACTATAGTGAGAATTATATGATGAAAGCAGCTTTTCAAAAATACTATACTGCATTGTATACCATAAAAGATAGTAGTTCTCTGTCACATGGAGATTTTCTCAGAGATATTAAAATTTCAGAACTAGATACATAGCTAATAGAAACCATAGGCAAGCAGATGAGGACCATAAAGCAAGAAGAGAGCAGGCAAGGCTTGAAGCACCAGAGCTTGATGGTTTTACAAATCTAATGCCACATAACTGTCAAGAGTGTTCAATTAATTTTTTACAATCCAAATGGCTGATATATTTATACGGAAACTCGGAAAGAACCCTTTATAAAGTGTAGTTCATATAGGACTATAGTCTTGCTCAACAGTGAAGGACAAATCTCTACAAAAAATTTGAGTAAATTAGACCAAGGGCTTGATTTGGTGTTTGGAAGACAGGATTCTCCATCTGAAACCCTGCCTGCCAACCTCACAGTCCACCCACCTCACTTAGAGACAGGTGGACCGTAAACTTTCCATTGACGGAAAGCTTCTTCAATGGCCTGATGGAGTAGAGGCCATTAGAGGAAGGGCATCACATTGCCTTCTGTATTGTGGAAAGATGATGTAATCTCCTTTTTTTCATGTTCGCCACTGCCAGAAAAATACCTGGCAGTCAGGAATAGGAAAAAATAAAAATGACCACCCTGAAGCCCTGGGAGCAAACTCTTGCAGGGGCAGGGGAAGCGGGGGTGGGAGGGTCATTTTTATTTTCTCAGAAACAAACTCCCACTGAAAAACAAAAGCTTTGGAAAAATTTGGGGAATGGCAATCCAACCTGGCAAAGGCCATGCACTAAACATTTTGGATCTTGAAAGGAACTGCAGTGATGGTGTTTCATTTCAAGTGAAGGAGATGGCTACAGGGTGGGCAGTCTTCTTTAACCACATGGCTGCTAGGCGTTTTCCCGTCCTGCGCTGAAGATCCAAAATAACCATTATTCATGACGAGCTGGCCTTGTCATCAGCGCACGGCAGGTAAGCGCCATGACGAGCCCAGCTCGTCATTAGCTTCGAAGGGGTTAAAATGTGGAAGATGGTAATCAATCAGGTTGGCAAAGGTAACGTTCTTTGTTCCCATGATGTACGGAGTCCAAACCGCCAAACCCTAAATCAGGTCTCAATTCTGGCTGAGACTTACCTCCTCGTACCACTTGGTCATCATGCAGAATAGTAAATCCCATGATAACACTACTAGTGATATTGCCATTGAAAATTATGGAACGACAAAAAGCTATGACAGTACTGCTTTCACTTGATGCTGAAAAGGCTTTTGATTGTACAGAATTAAGTTACTTATTTAGAGTGCTCAATAAGACAAACCTAGGCCTGTTTTTCACAACATTTATAAATTAAAATGCTGTTCTGCGCCAGGCAAAACTTAAAATCAAGACCCACGTTTCATCTAAATCCTTTGCTGGAACCTTTTGCCCAAAAGATAAATGCTAATCAAAATATTCAAGACAGTAAAACAGCATAAGGATCATCCTCTGCTTCTTGACAGACCTTGAATGAACAATGCAAATTCTGATAAAACAGCTAGAGGAATTTTCTCTGGCGCCGGTCTTCAAGATCAATCAAACTAGCCCTGAGGAAATGGCCTCTGTAAAATGGAAATGCTTACTCATATCTGTTCTGGAGACAAGATATGTAATAGATAGAGGACACTATATGGTACTTGCGCATTATCCTCCCCAAAATATATTTTTATTTGTAACTTTCCAGGTCTGCTAAACATTATCTATAAGGACCTATACAGATGGGGGGCGTATCAAAATCTCCTGGTTAGGAAGAATAACTTACATGAAAGGCATCTCTATGTTGCACAAGCACTGCCCTTGGTGATACAAGATAAAATAAATATGAGAACATTTGGAAACTTTTCTGTAGAATGGAAGAAATACAGGGATCTTATCAACTCTATATCAACCCACATGAGATGGGAGGCCTAGCCTTTCCTCCTATTGAAAGTAATGTTTGAGCAGCTCGATAGTGACTTGCCTTAGAGGCGACAGAGCCATGCCTGATAAAATTGTGGAATTCTTCTAGATCATTAATATTTAGATATTTAGATAGTACTAGCACTCATGTGTTATGGTTGCGCAAAAGATATAGGGAAAATATAGGCACCCACCTAACTGTACTCCTGGGACAGGATCACTACTTCGAACGTCCTCACAGCTTGCGCATCCCCACTAACCTCTGTGACACACAACCCCGATTTTCACCTTGGCATTGTAAATATGAGCTTCCAAATATGGAAACAGGACACCTCCTTTACATTAGGAGATCTGACTGTTAAGCGCAAGTTGTGGATTACAATCATTTATAGACCTCTTTTCCTTGCTCCTTAGTCGAGATCATTTCTGGATGCTCCAACTATGATGCAGGGTAAGACTACCTGAAAACAGGGAGTGGGGCTCTAGGGATTTTGCGTACAGAAAGAAATAATTTGTTCTGAAAGAAGTAAAAGAGGTGTCTCACCGCTTTACAACAGATTTCTATCCATGAGACCGTTAAAATCTCACAGGTAAAGGGACAAATGAAAGGAGGAATTGGGAGCATATATCAGCGAAGATGAGTGGTCCATCATCTGCACTAGAGTAGCTAAGACCTCAATATGTACAAAATATATAGGAAACATTTATACAATTCTTATAGGGTAGTGTGTGATCCATTACCTTCAAGGCTACTCAAGGAAACCGGAAGGATGTTGGCAGGGATGTAGACTGATGCGCACTCTGGAACATATATGCCGGTCCAGCCAAGGGTCCAAGAGTCTTGGAGTGGCATACAGCAGCATGAGGGCTACTACAGGACTGGCAAAACCCCGTGAACCTCTATTGTTATTGAGAGAGCGCAAAACTGTGTTAGAATTTGTAGGGGTGCATCATATTCACAAGTAATCCGCACCCGCATATGTAGAGGCCTATAATCCGTTTAAGTGTGACACAAAGCTATGAACTCATGTACCAGAATTTTCCATAGCTGCAATGTAACGTGTTTTTGTAATACTATTGCCATATAATCTAGAAATGTATTTGTGAAAGTAATGCTAGTTCAGTTAAAGAGTGTTTAAAGAAGCATCATGTATTATTTTATTTTATTTATTATTTATTTGTGTATTTTGTAAAGCGCAACAGCTGCCCCAACGGGGCGTCCCGGCGCTGATAAATCATGGAACTTAGAGGCTAGGCACCAATGGGGCATTATATGGGGAAGAGATGTGTTTTCAGGGACTTTCGGAATGCTAATTCGGTTTGACAGGCTCGTAATGCAACCGGGAGGTTATTCCAACACCGAGTGGCACAGACCTCGAATGTTTTCCCTCCGGCGCGAGTACGTTTAAATCTAGGGGTTTCCAGCAGAAGTAGGGAATTTGAGCGTAATGTCCTGGTGTTGACATACGGTCTCAGAGTGCTTTTCAGATGGGCCGAGCCTTTGCCCTTGGAGGCCCGGAAAGCCAGGGTCATGGCCTTAAAAATACATCTCTTGGAAATGGGGAGCCAGTGGAGTTTACGGAGGTGTGGGGAGATGTGATGTCTGGCAGGAATTCTCTCCACCAGCCGAGCAGCAGCATTCTGGACAGTCTGTAACTTGTGGCATAGGCCTACTGTGATGCCAAGATATAGTGCGTTGGCATAGTCCAGGTGAGATATTATCAGGGCTTGTACCACAGTCTTACGGCAGTCCATCGGCAGGTAGTTGATGAGCCGTCTAATTGTCTTGATCTTAGCAAAACAGGATGCTGCTACTGTTTGAACCTGGGCGTTGAAACTGAGATGATTATCCCAGCGCACTCCCAGGTTTCTCACCGAGTCTTTAGGCGTGGGGGCATGGCTGAGATCATCCGGCCACCATAAATTAGAATCAAGAGGGGATGATGAGTTAAAAAACAGAATCTCTGTCTTTCCAGCGTTGAGTCGGAGGGAATTGGAGTCCATCCAGCTAGAGATGTCTCTTAGACAGTTTTTCAATGGGTCGAAGGCAGAGGCAGTGGGGGTATCAAAGGTGAAGAGTAACTGAATGTCGTCAGCGTAGGAGGTGGATTTAATCCCAGTTTGCGCAATCAGTTTAGCCAAGGGGGAAAAGTAAACATTGAACAAGAGCGGGCTCAGGGAGGAGCCCTGTGGAACTCCCCATTTAAGTGGTCTAGCGGTGGAGGTGTAGGGAGGGGTGTATACCTGCTGAGTACGGTCACCCAGGTAGGAAGAGAGCCATCTCAACACTGTACCGCCAATACCCAGGTCTCCCAGCCTTCTCAGCAGGATCTTATGAGAGACGGTGTCAAATGCTGCTGAGAGATCCAGCAGCACTAACACCGCCCTCGACCCTCGATCCAGCGTCCATCTCACCGAGTCAGCCATTTCAACAAGGGCCGACTCCGTGCTGTGGCCCGATCGAAAGCCGTGCTGAGAGTCATGCAGGAGCCCATGGGATTCAATATAGTTGGCAAGCTGGGCGTGCACCAGTTTTTCCAGGATCTTAGCTGGGGCAGGCAGGAGAGAGATGGGCCTGTAGTTACTAGGGTTATCTGGGTCAAGATCAGGTTTCTTAAGGATGGGGACTAGGGACGCATGCTTCCATTTTGCGGGAAAAATGCCCGTTCTCAGGGATTCGTTCCAGATATGGTTAAGGAATGGGTTGAGCAGGGGTGGCAGTTTTTTATATTGTTTGGCTGGCAAAGGGTCCTTGGGGGAGCCAGATTTACAGTTGAGTAATTCTACCAGTGTGTCAGCCTCAGAGATATCTGCAAACTCTAGCAATGAGGGTGACTGTAGCGGGTACGTAGTAGATTCCTCACCCGACCCTGCACTACTGCTGATGGGAAAGGAAGAGTAAATAGCCTGGATTTTTTCCTCAAAGAATTGTGAAAGTTTATCACACAGAGACTGGGAGGCTGGTTGAGTTCGAGTCAGAGCGCTGGGGTCCGTAAAGGATCTGACTATGTTGAAAATCTCCCTGGCGCCGTTACTGGCATGTTTAATTCTGGAAGCCAGGAAGTCCCTTTTATGATCCTCAATCATTCTGCGGTATTCTTTTAGAGCTGTTTTATAGGTGATTTTACTGTCGAGGGAATAGTTCTGCCTCCAGGAGCGTTCGAGGGCTTTGCATGAAGCCTTTTTCTGGCGAAGCATGTCAGAGTACCAGGGTGCGGATGGAGTGGCCCTGTAGGTTTTGATGGGTTTGAGAGGGGCCATAGCCTCTAGGGCTTGGCCGATCCAGGCGTCGAAATGGTCAATACCACCATCCGGATCAGATGATGGGGAGGGTAGAAAATTATTCTGGTGTTCCTGGAGCGTTTCAAGGGTGATACGACTCCAGTTTCTGCCTGATGCTTTGGGGGCGATGGTAGGTCTGATGGAGCGGGAGATGATGATCTCAAAAGAGATGAGAAAGTGATCTGACCAGGTGACCGGGATGGGAGAGGCTACCAGAATGCTAGGTAGGTTGGAACAAATCAGGTCAAGGGTATGTCCCGCTTTGTGAGTGGGGGAATCTATTTTTTGCTCTAGATTGCAGGTCGCCAGTGTAGAAATAAAATTATTGCTATGTGAGCATGATTCATCGTTTACGTGAAGGTTAAAATCTCCTAAAGCAGTGAAGTTGGTGTAGCGAGTGCTAAGCTGGATGATGTAATCCATCAAGGCCGGCAGGTAGGAGAGGTTGGAATGGGGAGGGCGGTAGATAAGTATTCCAGAGCAGGAGGTGGACGAGGAAAAATGGATAGTAAAAGGTAGACCCTCTATGCAGTCAATAGGGTCATATGTAGGGAAGGAAGCCGTCCATTTGGATTTGTGGATTAAGGCAACACCACCCCCCTGTTTACCGTTTGGTCTATTGTATTCCAATGTATGTTTAGCAACTCATTATCGTATTCATGTAACGGCATGGAAGTGTTTAGTTGGGAAATGTATTCTTTTCTTTTTGCTATAATGATGTATGCCTAACGAGTAAAACTGTTTGCCAAAAGTTAGGGGGTGACATCTCGAAACGTGCAGAGGCCCAGGTGGGGATAACGGTTTGTGTAGGCCGAGTTAGGAATGTGTCTGCTAACTTTAAATCATGGAACTGCCTTTTTTCCTAGAAGGTTGCCTCAAAGAATTAATTGCAAGTAGCATGTTGTCGTGAACCAATTTATGTGCGTTCCTTTGCAGGTGCAAGGTTAGCCAAAGATAGTAAAGAAGGGCCCATTGTATATGAGAGTTAGAATGATAGTTACAGACCCGGAGGAGTGGTTGTGGAATTTTAGGGAAGCAACTTCAAGCGGAGACGACTGTGGGACCCAAGGCCGTTTATCAACAAACAAGGATGAAGACATCAAGGAGAAGACCCTTTGAAAACTAACACTCCGAGGGGGGCATCCCTTGGGGCGTGTCAACCGAACTGTGGGTTTCATATTAGGGACAGCACCCCGGGAGGAGAGCAGAGTAGAAGCGTACAAGGGCGAAGAAAGATGCTGGGTAGGCAGTGAGCTGCTAGGCGAGATGAACTCAAGAGGCTAAGTCCGAACTAAGTGAGTGCACTTCTTTGGAAGTCACCACGGCTGACACCTTTTGTTAGGAGAGAATCCGGCAGTAGGGATGACACTTAGTATAGTGTAGGGATAGACCTATCCTGATGTATTTCTTCTTTTCTTCCATGCCTACCCGGACCCAGATCATAGCAATTCTTGCAAGCTTAGTGGTCTTGGAAATCATATTAGTGCTGTTTCTCAGTCGTTTGAGACTTTTCCGTAGAATTATGTTTGTATTAGTGCCTGTGTATTTGCTGAACCTTTTACTGAGGTGTTTATATACACAATTGCTTTTGGCTTTATAATAAATTTTCAAACTTGACCTTTTGTTAGTGGTTCTTTGGGGAAGGAGATGGAAGTGATCCGAATTGATTTGTTGAAAAAGATTGCCTTCTACACTCTATGACAGGTACAAAGGTCTAATCGACCTGTGACGGGATTCTAGAGTTGAGATTCTAATTCTAGATTGAATTTCCCGCCTTTCCAGTTGGTAGCAGAGTAGGATGGTTTATCTTCTGGAGTGAAGGTAATCCACATAGGTTAAGATTTCCCCAAGGCCCATAGAGTTCCGAAGATGTGTGTCCATAGAGCAGCGGACGGAGAATGGCGATCCACGGAAGATGACGGAGAGTGACGGTGCGGCAGAAAGCAGCAGATCGTAAGAGTGTGAGTATAAAAAGGGTCATGCGTGTTAGATTGCGGTGTGTATTGTGTTGTTGTATTGTATTGTCTAGCGGAGATCGAATGCCTGTAGTGTGAAAGAAGATCAGGTTGTGAGCGTGTGCAACCGGTGAAAATCTTAAGCTCAAGGAGAGGTTAAGTGGTTCGGGTGTATCGAACACTCACAGTAATTGTCGACCATTGAAAGGGGATCATGAGGTACCATTGATTGCCCGCAGGACCGAGATAGGGGGAACGAATGTGAATGCGTGGGTAACGGACGCCGGTCGGAAGTTACCATGTGTATGAAACCTATCAGAGAGGCGATGGTTGTTCTTTAACTGGACAGACATTTGCCAGTCGGTGACAATTACAGTCAGACTGTGGACATACAGTCAGAGAAGTGATTGCTTGGTCGGAAGTGATCATTTCAAAACGTATGATTGGGACGCATGCATGACCGAGAGACGAGCGGAGAGAGGAGGGGAACTGCTGCAAACGGAGGAGAATGACGTTAGGAAGCGCCGCGCTGGGATAGGACGGTTAGTGTGAAGCCGCGCCGAGATAGGGCGGTTAGCGGAAAGTGAGTGACGTCAGCGAAGAGCCGCGCTAGGATAGGACGGCTAGAGTGAATTTGCGCTGGGATTGGTGGATTGTCATTGTAAAGTAAACGAGCATAGTAAACAAGGAATTGTTGTGGATTTCATCATGAAATGTTTAAAAGGATTGCGAAGTTGTTTTTCTGGAGAGAAGAGTTTAGAACCTCGGGTGGGGAAGAGGCTCCACCCGAGGATACGCCAGCTCATTACATGGCTACGAACGTTGGGTTACATACTATATTGTGGCTTGAGAACTGGTGTAAGATGACTGAGGGGAATGTGGACCTGACGTTTCCCAAGTATGGGACATTCAGATTGGAGGTGTTGTATCAGCTCAAAGCCATTATGTCTTCCTTGCGACCTCTGCCTAGGCCAACACAGTTCGAAGCATTGAATGCATGGATCAGGGCAGCCCACGAAAAAAACAGGGACAGAAGACAAGAAAGAGTGAACAGATCAGTTAGAGCAGTGCAGGATGCGAGGTGGGACGCACTGGCCAAGAGATGGAGAGTACAGACAATAGAAGGGTATAGGTTGTACCCATTGTTGGTTAGTGAGAAGGAAGCACAGAAAAGGAATACAGAAGACGATGACAGTGAAACAGAAGATAGTCTGATAGCGAGGCTATTGTCGGACAGACCACCTCCATATAATCCAGAAATAAAAGGGATCTCACCGCCACCCACAGAAAGAGGAACATCGACAGTGGATGGTGGTATCCTAAGAGAGAGTGACTTAGGTCCGGTAGGGAACAGGGCCGTCTCAGTGGAAAGTGAAGTACCTCAACTGGCCCCGGAAGCAAGAGTAGTGGGAAGATTCACTGTACAGAAGGTACACTGTGAAGAGGGGGTCAATGCTCAGAGATTACCAGATGCCTTATCTTCTGGAGTGAAGGTAATCCACATAGGTTAAGATTTCCCCAAGGCCCATAGAGTTCCGAAGATGTGCGTCCATAGAGCAGCGGACGGAGAATGGCAATCCACGGAAGATGACGGAGAGTGACGGTGCGGAAGAAAGCAGCAGATCTTAAGAGTGTGAGTATAAAAAGGGTCATGCGTGTTAGATTGCGGTGTGTATTGTGTTGTTGTATTGTATTGTCTAGCGGAGATTGAATGCCTGTAGTGTGAAAGAAGATCAGGTTGTGAGCGCGTGCAACCGGTGAAAATCTTAAGCTCAAGGAGAGTTTAAGTGGTTCGGGTGTATCGAACACTCACAGTAATTGTCGACCATTGAAAGGGGATCATGAGGTACCATTGATTGCCCGCAGGACCGAGATAGGGGGGACGAATGTGAATGCGTGGGTAACGGACGCTGGTCGGAAGTTACCATGTGTATGAAACCTATCAGAGAGGCGATTGTTGTTCTTTAACTGGACAGACATTTGCCAGTCGGTGACAATTACAGTCAGACTGTGGACGTACAGTCAGAGAAGTGATTGCTTGGTCGGAAATGATCATTTCAAAACGTATGATTGGGACGCATGCATGACCGAGAGACGAGCGGAGAGAGGAGGGGAACTGCTGCAAACGGAGGAGAGTGACGTCAGGAAGCGCCGCGCTGGGATAGGACGGTTAGTGTGAAGCCGCGCCAAGATAGGGCGGTTAGCGGAAAGTGAGTGACGTCAGCGAAGAGCCGCGCTAGAATAGGACGGCTAGAGTGAAGATTCACTGTACAGAAGGTACACTGTGAAGAGGGGGTCAATGCTCAGAGATAACCAGATGCCCTTACGGTACCTGTTACCATAGGTCCGTTAGTGTCAGTATACAATCCAGAACAAACCCAAACCGAGAGTCTGCCACAAATGGACAGGGAAAGAAATACTAACAAGGGTAGGAGTAACGTGGCAGATGTGTGGAATCAATGGTCCAGGCCGATAGAAAGGAGCACCCCTTTGGCAGCAACAGCAGATTCCTCAAGAGAACAGGGAGGCTTAAGAGGACCGATGGATCTGAGAGGACTACGGCCCCGGTCGATTAGAGAATTGAGGCGAGATTTGAGGACCTGGGAGACAGTTGCGGATAACCAGAGTGACAGGTCAAGAGACGAGTGCAGACAGTGGGGTTCAGAGAACAGGGAAACATCCAGTTGCAGGTCTAATGGAAGTAGACAGAATGGGGACCGGGGGAGTGAGGAAAATAGAGGTACGTTCACCCCTGGAACTGTAGAAAGACGTCAAGAGTGGGACTGTGAAAGATGGGAGAGAGGGAGTGTTCCCCATAACACCCCTGAGGAAGATAGAAGGGTGAGTCAGGAATGTAAAGGGAAAGACCCAAGCGAGACTTCTACCCAAGGCACATTGAGAGCAGTGATAAAGGCAAGGAGAATAGATATGTTAAGACTGAAGTCGGAATTAGAAGAAATAGTGGAAGGTACAATACCCCTGGAGAGGATAGAACTTTATGAACCAGATGAACTGCTGTTCGTAGCGAAAGATGTTACTCGTCGAGCTAGGGCAGCTCATGAGAGAACGGAATTAGCAAACAAATATTCAGTGGACTTGACCAGGACCAAAGCGTTCCAAGGAGGCCATAGGTTGCAGTATACAGATCAAGATCTTGACGAGAAGAGAGTGATCAGATTAAAAACCCACATTAGAGAACTAGTAGTGGGAATCCGAGAATGGGTTCAATTGGACAAATGGGAGGAGAAGTGGTCAAAGAAAAAAAGTGTTAGACGGAGCACCATAGAGACTCCTCCAGGAACGGGGCTAATGCATGCAGCGGCATACCTCTTGAGAGAAGTAGCCCATGGGGGATATGTGCACGTACCCTGGAGTAGGGGAGATTTGGCTGCCTTTACGAACACATTTCCAAAGTTGAGAGAAAACCCGGTGGAATGGTACAAGCAGGTAGAGAGGTTTGTCAAAATCTCTAAGGTACTGTGGGTAGATCTGAACACACTGTTCGACATTGTGGTGCGGGGAGATCTGTGGGTAGCGTGCAAGGTCAGTGTCGAGTGACCCACAGAGGAGCCGGAACGGGATGAACACACGAATGGACCTTCACCAAGAGTGATGGTAAAATATGAGCAAGTGATTACGTGGTTGAAAACCAAGGTGCCAGCACAAGACATAGATTGGGTGAAAATAGATCGGACTAGACAAGAACCAAAGGAGACAGTGCATGAGTATTATGAGAGACTGCTACAGATATTCAAACAGTGCAGTGGTCTGGATGTGATGGATCCAAAGGACATGGGACAGTTTGTGTTCAAATTTGTTTTGGGCTTAAGACCTGAGATCTGTCCAATGATACAGCAACATCTGATTTGTTGGCAAAACAAGCCTCTTGACGAGATCCTGAGGTACGCGAGATACTGCAGTGATGAGATAGACTCAAAGACTAAGAAACTCAAAGACAAGCTGATGCTAGTCCAAATGCAATCGGGAGGACAGGGTCAGTCAGGAAGTGGAACGCTGGGGAGAAGATCGAACAGCCAGAAAAGGGACAGCGAGGAGGGCTCAAGGCCAAGGGTGGATCTGGCGACTCTGAAAAAGACAACAAGGTGTCATCAGTGTCACGAGATCGGGCACTGGAGACGTGAGTGTCCCCATAACCCAGAGAATCAAGTACAGGAGGAGGAGGAGGAGAATCAGACTCCTCAAACTCCGAGATCAACAGTAGTCAAGCTCAAAGTGGCAAAAGGGGGACTTCCACTCCTAGAGCTCCCGTTCCCCAGCCCCCGAAGATCGGAGCAGGGAACAAGATATACCAACAGATGCCTCTTTTGATAGACGGAGACGAGTACTATGCCCTTAACCCATTGACAGGAAGGTGTCTGGATGGAGAGGAATAATGCACTTTGGGAGCAGCATTAGAGATAGACCAGAGAGGACCCTTTGTGGATGCGGAGGTAGCTGGACACCCCACTACCTTTCTGGTGGACACGGGTGCAACTCGTTCTACTGTACGGTCCGCAGTGGTCCCTAACCTGCCTCTGTCGGGACAGACCATTCAAGTTGTGGGTGTAGCAAATAGGAAAATGACGAATCCACTGACCGAGCCAGTTCCAGTGAAAATAGGAAACTTCAGGGACAACCATCAATTTGTGATATGTGATTCTAGTCCTGTGTGTCTGCTAGGAAGGGACCTGTTGTGCAAACTCAACTGCACCATCTATTGTACACCAAAGGGAGACAAATGACGATGATGCCGCCTTTAAGGTTGCAAACACACGTCTGTGCATAGAATTGTATCCTGCATTCACAGTGGAGGAACTCCCCTGGGATTTGAGGGAAACAGTCAGACAGGAGGTTTGGGATTTTACAGGAGAAGAGATTGGACTATTCAAGGGCGTAGAACCAGTCAAAATACGAGTAAGGCGAGATGCAGAATTTCCAAGAACACCCCAGTACAAGCTGACCCCAGAAACAATTGCAGGAATAAAACCTGTGATTGAGTCCATGATTAAACAGGGAATCCTAAAAGAAATAATGGGCAGTCCGTGTAACTCTCCGATTATGGGCTTGCAAAAGCCTAGCGGGAAGTTCAGGATTGTGCAGGATTTACGAAAGGTAAACGACATTGTTGTTCCATGCTGTCCAGTGGTACCGAATCCATCAGTGATACTGTTTCAGATTCCAGCACAGGCTGAGTGGTTCACCGTGACTGATTTGTGTCAGGCCTTTTTCTCTATACCGTTACATGAGGAGAGCCAATTTCTTTTCGCTTTTAAGCTGGAAAACCGTGTATTAACATGGTGTCGTATCCCACAGGGGTATACAGAAAGTCCATCGATCTTTAATCAATTATTGAAGAAGAACCTTGAAAGTCTAATACTGCCCCAGAACTCGGTTCTTGTACAGTACATAGACGACCTCCTTGTTGCGTCAGAGACAGAAGATGCCTGTAGAATAGACACCATCGCCTTGTTAAACCATTTGGCAGAGAATGGTCCCAAGGTAGATCCCATTAAGTTACAATACTGTCTTCCTGAAGTACAGTATTTGGGACACAGGATAGAGAAGGGAATAAGAAAAGTGTCCCCAGACAGGATAGAGGCAATAATGAAAATGATGGTGCCTACCACACAAAGGGAGGTTAGAATGTTCTTAGGAATGGTTGGCTACTGTCGCCAGTGGATTGCAAATTTCTCACTAAAAGCAAAGCCTTTACAGAAATTGACGCTCAAGGACGTGAGTGATCCGGTACCATGGGACACAGACTGCATGATGGCTTTCCTGACGTTGAGAGAAGACTTATGTCAGGCTCCGGCCCTGGGAATGCCTGATTACACTAAATTGTTTTCACTGTTTTGCTGCGAGCGAGAGGGTTGCGCGTTAGCAGTTTTGACCCAAGATCACGGAGGTGCCCGTAGGCCAGTTGCATATTTCTCGGCTACTTTAGATCCAGTAGCCGCAGCGTTGCCCGGATGTCTCAAATCCGTTGCTGCAACAGGTGTCAGCATTGAGCGTTGTGAGAGCATTGTGATGGGGCATCCATTGGTGGTACACGTTCCGCATTCAGTAGAATTGTTAATGACAAGGACCAAAACGCAGCACCTGACTAACAACAGGCTCACACACTATGAGCAGGTTATACTTGCTGCAGAGAATGTGACCCTAAAGAGGTGCTCAGTTTTGAACCCTGCTACATTGATGCCATTGCCAAATGTTTTAGATGATGATTGTGAAGACCATGACTGCCTTGAAGTGACTGAAATATGCATCAAACCAAGACCAGACATTGTTGATGAGCCTTTAGAAGACCCAGATGAAATTCTCTTTGTAGATGGCTCATGTATAAGAGATAATGCTGGACAGTTGAGAGCTGCTTTTGCCGTTTGCACAATTCATGGAATAATCGAAGCTGCTTGTTTAGAACGAGTACACTCCGCTCAGGTGGCCGAGATAGTTGCTTTGACGCGTGCCTGTTTGGCAGCCAACAAGATTCGAGTCACCATATACACCGACAGCAGATATGGGTTCGGCGTGGTTCATGACTTCGGTCAGTTATGGTCTCAAAGGGGTTATATGACATCATCAGGTTCCCCTATCAGAAATGGAGAATTTGTCAGGTTACTGCTGGAAGCTCTGCAGGGACCAGCAGAAATTGCAGTGGTAAAATGCACGGCACATAGTAAAGATGCTGATTTTGTGTCCCTGGGTAACAGATATGCCGATGAGGTAGCACGTTATTGTGCCGAACAAGCTTACTCCTTCACGGACCAGGTTGTCGAGGGAATACACAGAGGGACCGAGCTAAACATGGTACTTGAAGTGGCAGATACTTGGGATGAATTGAGGAAAATGCAAGAGCAAGCGTCAGACTTTGAGAAAAGAGTGTGGGTGACTTCTGGCTGTACGAAGGGGGATCTGGATTTGTGGATTTCGGCAGATGGGAGAGCTGTGTTGCCGAATGAACTGGTGAGCCCGATGGCTCGCCAGATACATGGCCCTGTACACTTGGGAAGAGATGCTATGATACGAGTGTTTAGGCAGACTTGGTATAACCCAAAGTTCCGAACAGCTGCGGAAGCGGTGTGCCAGAGGTGTGTTACGTGGCAACAGATGAATGTTGGGAAGAGGACACCAGTTATGTTGAGTCATGTGGGAAGGTCTGGAGGGCCTTTCAACAGAATGCAATTGGATTTCATTAAGATCCCAAAGTGTAACAGCCTCAGACATGTCTTGGTAATTGTATGTGTGTTTTCCAGGTGGGTCGAGGCATATCCCACTCGTAGGTGCGATACACTCACAGTAGCTAAATTATTGTTGAGGGAGTTAGTACCTAGATTCGGGGTCCCGACCTCTTTGGAATCGGACAGAGGAACGCATTTCAACAGTGAAGTTGTGAAGATTCTCTGTTCTGCATTGAACATTGATCAGAGATTGCATTGTAGTTATCGGCCGGAGGCCTCTGGCATAGTGGAGCAGATAAATGGGACACTTAAAGCGCGAATGGCAAAAGTGTGTTCATCCACGTCCCTGAAATGGCCAGATGCTTTGCCGTTGGTGTTAATGAGCATGCGTAGTACACCAGACAGGAGAACAGGACTTTCACCTCATGAGGTGCTGATGGGAAGAGCTATGAGGTTGCCATCAGTCCCTTCAGCGGCCTTACTGAATATCACAGATGACCTGATTCTTGATTACTGCAAAGGATTATCTGACGTCATCCATTCTGTGTCCCTTCAGGTGCAGACGGCAGAAATCCCAACTTCTAGAGACCTCTGTCACGATCTGTGTCCCGTAGACTGGGTGCTAGTACGGAAGCACGTGAGGAAGAGCTGCTTGGACGTCCGCTGGCGAGGGCCGTTCCAAGTCATCCTGGTGACGAACACTGCTGTGAAGTGTGGTGGACTGCCAAATTGGATCCACGCTTCTCATACCCGAAGAGTTCCAGCGCCCCTGGAAGAAACAGCTCCTCTCGTAGAAGAAAATCCAGCTGTGGAGGAAGATCCACAAGAGGGGACAAGTCAAGCTGTGGGGGTGTCTGAAGAGGCTGGTAACTCATCCGACCAAGCTGAGGGAGATCACAGTGACAGTGACACTGAAACTGCCACTGAATGGGAAAGTTGCTGTGAGGGTGATCCACTCTGGAGAAGCTGAAGATCGAGATGAGCAGGTGGTGCCGTCAAGGAGCAGAGGAGTGAAAGGCACAGAGGCAAGCTGGCCTGAAAGACGGAAAAGGCTGAACGTGAGGCTGACCCCTGAAAAGTATCTTGCACCTGTATCAGAAGAATCAGACCAGGAAATAGGAGACCAAGAGTCAGAGGAGAAGGGTCCGAGGAGATCAAGGAGGGTGAGAGTACCTTGCAGAACATACGCCACTCCGGAATGGACCTACCCTTTGACAAATGCCAGGTGTACTGAGATCCGGGAGGGTGAGGTCAGTGCTGGTGACCTACACGGCCCCGAACTATAAATTGGAAGTGATACTGTTGGTGCCTGGACTGGAAATCGAAGGCTTACTGACAATCACTGTTCCTAATCCCCCTTTCCTAAGCAAGATAAGTGATTTGATTCTGAACAGATTGACTTTTCCTACATTTGGCCCTGAAATACCTGCCTATGATGCAATAGTCCTTCATATGGAACTTTTAGACTACGTACTCTGTGCACCAGGAGAAAATCTTATCATTGATGCGCAGTAAAGACTTTGTAAATAGCTACAGAAGATACTTAGAGCCGAGTGGAAGAAGAAGAAAGTCAGGGACATCCCTTAGAGGACGGAGAAGGGTAGGGTCACCTGATCACGAAATGGACAATGAAATCTGAGAGGGGATCTCTGCTTCTAGGTGTGGTTTGAGGAAATTCATAAAGCCAAGCAAGAGACTTTGTATTGCCAAGACTTTGTGTTGCTGCTAGAATCGGATCACACTGTCCGAGATCATGGAGGCTGGGAACCCGACTCATAGGGCAAAATGTATTATAGGTACACTGTTAGGGCTAGTGATTTTCTTTATATTTGTTGTAGTTTTAGTTTCTTATTTAGCGCCACAAGAGCAGGAAGTAGAGGTCAAGGGAACACCTACACCTACCACTCCTAGCCACAAAGAGGTAAACATAGGAACCGAGAAAGCTTTGCTAGCTGAAGAAAGCCATAGATTACATACTGATTTGTCCATAGGAAACTTTGGGAAGAACGCTTATGCTAAATTGTTGTATAAGTATATTGATGCGATGGATGCGAAAGATTGTTACGTGTGTATGCAATTGCCAGCTTCAGTAGACGAGGGTATTAGATACCATCACCTGCCATTAACGTATGGAATTTCGTGTAGTTTGCTGCTTAGCATATTTTATGGGAGATCACATTTTGAATATTTCTTTTCGAATTATGATGCTGTGTTACCAGAAGTCCCAAACTATAAGCATTTGAACAAGTGGGATTATTATAAGTCTGAGGATAGACTTAGATATTTTTTCATTCCAACGAAAACCATAGATACCTCATATGCACATCGACACAACTTGACCTGCTCATTGACAGAGGTAGAGAAGAAGTTTGTGGAGCAGGTCGAGGATAGATATCAAAAACAGAAGCAGTTACAGACGTCAGGTCAGGGTAAGGTAGATTGGACGGATGAAGAGCTTGGACACAAGTCAAAGGGAAGTTATGGTCCGATAGCCTTAGACGTTGTGCAGAAGGGAAAGTTGTGTTTACATGGGCCAAAGACATACTACGAAAATGTGTATGTGGGTGAGACAACTTGTGAACACACTTTAAAATTAGAATATTACACCAAAGATTTCCTGAAGAGTGTGGTGCAAGTGATTCCAACGGTGTATTTCATTTGTGGAAGAAATGCATACGTGAGATTGCCGGATAAATGGTATGGGACATGTTACCTGGCGATTATCTTTCCCAAGATATATCACACTGAGGATTTTGCTCAAGTTGAGGGTGGCAAGTTGACAAGGGTGAAAAGAGGAGAAAGTGCTGCTGCAATAGTGGGGATGTATTTGGTGCTGCCATACCAATGCTGGGAGTGATTTTAAATGATGTAAAGATACGAAGATTAGCAACAGTGGTGGATGAATTGTCGATGAGCACGGCAAAATCATTGGTGTTGATTCATGGTGAGATGTTGTCGATACGAGCGATGGTTTTACAAAACCGCCTTGCCTTAGACAACCTTTTAGCAAAAGAGGGCGGAGTCTGTAAACTTTTGAAGGTCCAGGAATGTTGCACGTATATTCCGGACAATTCTTAAGATCTGAAGAAATATATACGCAACATTACTGCAATCCACTATGAAATTAACGATTTGACACAAGAAAACTCATGGGAAAAGGTTGGCAAAGGGCTTGGAAGTGTTGGAGGTTGGTTTGCAAACCTGGGAAGGAGTTTTCTGGAATACATATTAGAGCCCCTCCTCATCATAGTGGCCTGTGTGGTGGGAATATGGGGTTTGTTGAGATTGTACAAATGCTATAGGTCCAATAGGTTAGATAGATCAGTAAGGGGACAGGCACGGAGAATGGAGGAGTTGTAGGACAATCAATATAGAAGTTTAAGAGCATTAGAAATGCTCCGGCGAGGGAACGTCGCCACGAGTGCTGTTTAGACCGGTCCCTACCTGAAGGAACGTGGGAAGGTGATGACACAGGTCATCAAAGGGGGGACTGAGAGAGCGCAAAACTGTGTTAGAATTTGTAGGGGTGCATCATATTCACAAGTAATCCGCACCCGCATATGTAGAGGCCTATAATCCGTTTAAGTGTGACACAAAGCTATGAACTCATGTACCAGAATTTTCCATAGCTGCAATGTAACGTGTTTTTGTAATACTAATGCCATATAATCTAGAAATGTATTTGTGAAAGTAATGCTAGTTCAGTTAAAGAGTGTTTAAAGAAGCATCATGTATTCCAATGTATGTTTAGCAACTCATTATCGTATTCATGTAACGGCATAGAAGTGTTTAGTTGGGAAATGTATTCTTTTCTTTTTGCTATAATGATGTAGGCCTAACGAGTAAAACTGTTTGCCAAAAGTTGGGGGGTGACATCTCGAAACGTGCAGAGGCCCAGGTGGGGATAACGGTTTGTGTAGGCCGAGTTAGGAATGTGTCTGCTAACTTTAAATCATGGAACTGCCTTTTTTCCTAGAAGGTTGCCTCAAAGATTTAATTGCAAGTAGCATGTTGTCGTGAACCAATTTATGTGCGTTCCTTTGCAGGTGCAAGGTTAGCCAAAGATAGAAATGAAGGGTCCAGTGTATATGAGAGTTAGAATGATAGTTACAGACCCGGAGGAGTGGTTGTGGAATTTTAGGGAAGCAACTTCAAGCGGAGACGACTGTGGGACCCAAGGCCGTTTATCAACGAACAAGGATGAAGACATCAAGGAGAAGACCCTTTGAAAACTAACACTCCGAGGGGGGCGTCCCTTGGGGCGTGTCAACCGAACTGTGGGTTTCGTATTAGGGACAGCACCCCGGGAGGAGAGCAGGTTAGAAGCGTACAAGGGCGAAGAAAGATGCTGGGTAGGCAGTGAGCTGCTAGGCGAGATGAACTCAAGAGGCTAAGTCCGAACTAAGTGAGCGCACTTCTTTGGAAGTCACCACGGCTGACACCTTTTGTTAGGAGAGAATCCGGCAGTAGGGATGACACTTAGTATAGTATAGGGATAGACCTATCCTGATGTATTTCTTCTTTTCTTCCATGCCTACCAGGACCCAGATCATAGCAATTCTTGCAAGCTTAGTGGTCTTGGAAATCATATTAGTGCTGTTTCGCAGTCGTTTGAGACTTTCCGTAGAATTATGTTTGTATTAGTGCCTGTGTATTTGCTGAACCTTTTACAGAGGTGTTTATATACACAATTGCTTTTGACTTTATAATAAATTTTCAAACTTGACCTTTTGTCAGTGGTTCTTTGGGGAAGGAGATGGAAGTGATCCGAATTGATTTGTTGAAAAAGATTGTCTTCTACACTCTATGACAGGTACAAAGGTGTAATCGACCTGTTACGGGATTCTAGAGTTGAGATTCTAATTCTAGATTGAAATTCTGCCTTTCCATTATTATTTGATTACACCAGAATAAGATTATTTACAGTACAAGTTAGGTTGATTGGTGACTTTCAATCTTTCTGCGGCCAGACTCACCGCTTTGCAAATGTGGAAGCCTCCTTGAAATGAAATAAAACAAGCTTATAGAGCACAAACAATTTCCCAAAGGTGTCAAGGCACTGACAGCAGTTAGTCTTAGGAAGGAGGAGAGGCAGAAGAAGATGCAAGGCCCCAAACACATCCGTTACAGAGTAAAGAGCCAGGTTTGTAGGGCCTCATGAAATGGAATGTGAGCTCGAAGTCTGGCGATGGAATAAGGAAGAGAATTCCAAAGCTTAGACGCTGCCACCGAAAAGGCTCCGCCTCCCCATCTTGATTTTGATACTTAGGAACCGTCAAGATATTTCTGCCTGAGGATCGCAGCTGTCCGGGAGGGGGGTGGGGGGAGAGTATATCGCTGGCACATTCTTAAAAGTCCCACAGGCCAAATGTTTTTGAGATCCTTGTCAACAATACAGAGCTCCTTAAAAATTATTCGTTTGTTCCCCGACAGCCATAAAGCTTCCAAAGCCCCTTTGAGACTGATTGGAATTTGAGAACATCAGGAATCAGTCTACCTGCCGCATTGTGGGCCCGCTGCTGTTTAGCTAGTACAGTCTTATTGATAACCAAGCACAGACATTGCAGTAATGCAATCTGGATATAATAAGTGCCAAGGCCACTTTTTTACACTCGGGGAAGGGGATGTAAGGAAGCCCTTTCTTGAGAGTTCATTAAAACCAATTCAGGAAATCGGGTCTCCTTAGATGCTCTGCTTGTCCAGCAGACCCATATCATTAGAAATAAGCACTAACACATATGCAACCCTTCTATATGTAGTGAGACTTTCCAGATGAAGTAATTTCCAGGCACTCATATGGTAACAATCATGTAAATGTAATAGCGAAGGATCTAAGCATCATTTTAACTCTACAAAGATAGGATGTACTTCCCAATTCCTTCTCTTGCCCCCCTTGCTTTCATAATCCTTCCCCTATGAATTCTTTTAACTCATGTTTTTCTTTCTAATAAAAAATGAAAAGTAAGGTCTCAAAAACACAATGCAATCAGGGAACTGATTAAAGAAATGTGGTAGTGCAAGCTGAAAGTCAAGGAAAGGACCCATTTGCAAAATTCGTAAGGATTATTGGAGATTTGCATTTTAAGATTTAAACTAAAAGGGAATAGAAATAAACATATTTTCAAAATGTTAGAGGAAGCATAGGGCAGTCAGCTATCATTATTCTAAGAAGGAGGGGTCATCCTTGCAAACCTTTGCTTTGGACAAGTTCGTACATGATAGCAGATTAAAGTCATTTCTGAACCCTATGTACTGTGCTGCTCCATTCAATTCTGATAATTTGTGATGACTATATGAAACCTTTACAGAAGCACAGCAGCAGTCAAAAGACATATAATGCCGCAGCTCTTCCACCTATCTGTCCCAGAAAGCCTGTGCTTCCAATCAGCTTAGTTTCATTAGCTGTTTGATTAATTTCCTAACAGTTCTTTAACTCATCATTCACATTAAACTTAATTAACCTGCATGTAATTTTATAAAACAAATGAGTCTATCGGAAAAGACTTAACCCCCTAATCCGCTGCCACATTAATTTTCATTTATGTTGAAGTATCCTACGATTTCCACTGACTCATTAATCAAAATAAGGTGCACGTGCCTACAAAATATTCCATACACCTAACAGAGATAGCAGCCTCTTTCTCATTTAAACTAACTCATTTTATTCTCTAGTCCCTAGCAGGAAGCCAAACTAACATCGAAATATACAGGTCCTAATAAATCACTTATGAACCAAGTAATATGTCCCCCGAGTGCTTATGTACAATTGAAAAATAACAATTGTAAAATACAGTTAGGACCCTTAGGAACATTGTTTGCAATCAGTATATTAAGTCAAAGTGATGTTGTTTTCAAAGCACATATGTAATAACAGCAGCAGCGGCTGGTGCAGGTAAGCATGGTGGGTGGAGGTGCAGGGTAGGGCGGATGTCAACAGGCGACGGAATAGGATTTATTTATTTATTTAATTTCCCCAATTCCATTGTCAGTCAAATTTTCCCCCTCCTGCCTCACTTCCGTCCTGCTGCCCCACCGCTCCTACCTGCCGCTGCTGAATAACAGGTTTTTCAGCACTATCTGACGTCAGGTTTGAAGACCAGCCGTTAACGTTCCGTCTCCTCACCCACGCACACAAAGCCCTCTACGACCTAGGACCCAAATACCTCAACACGCGCCTGACCTTTTACACTCCCACCCACCAACTATGATCGTCTAATCAAGCCCTCGCCGCGATTCCACGCATCCAAAGATCCACCATGGGAGGAAGATCTTTCTCCTACTTAGCGGCCAAAACATGGAATTCTCCCCCACCCACCTCCGCCTTACACAGAACCACCTCTCCTTCAGAAAACAACTCAAAACTTGGATATTTGATAAATAACGTACCCCCCCCTCCCTCAAGCGCCTTGAGACCCTCTGGGTGAGTAGTGCATTATACAAATTTTAACTTGACTTGACTTGACTTGAGGAAATAGCTATGTTGTAGGAAACAACAGAATCCAGATGGACCTTAATTGTTCTGATTTAATTGTGGGTTTCTAACGCGCTAGAATCAACTCCAGACGGAGTATCTCTGTGCAATAGACCGCTGGGGAACCCGCCCTGGCTTTCCCTGTGAGATGGTCCCTACTGGGTATCTCCAAGGTGAAACCAGGCATCCCTGGCGTATGTGGGGGGCCGTTGTGGAGATGAGGCAAGCTAATGCCCAGAGTTGCCGAGTGTGATCCCTGGTTAGAGTAGGCACCGAGGTGAGAATTATCGAGTCCGCTGACCCTGGTCCACGACCCTGCCGATTCGGGAATTGAACCCTGGTCCCGGGCCGTCCTCGGCTCCCGGGTCTGCCACCTCTAACCAGTGAGCCACACCAGATTTGCAGCTGGGTAGAGCCTATGGCATGACTGCAGGCACCTTGAAGTCTCAACCTCCAGAATGAATCGGTCAACAAGGCATTGATGAGCAGAAAACGTAAATGTACGGCTCATTTAAAAAAAGAATCTTCATGATTAAAATTCACTGACTATAAAGAAATATATATTTGCATATGCCAGTCGGGTTTCACACATGGCATATTAAAGCAACATCACACACTTTCATACAAACATTTGAGTGGAACCAAGAGTACTGTTTTCTTTATCTTGAGCATTTCTCAAATGAGAATCAGTACCTGGGAATCACGGCTATGCCATAATAAGTATCCCTCTTGTTGTCTACTTTTTAAAGTGATATGTTCAGAATTGTTCACACGTATCTTTGGCCTATGTTTGAGATGTGCCACTTGGCAGTAGCCATATTGCATTGTGCTACGCAGGGACATCTTAAGGATTTCAGGGGCCCTGGACCAAACATAATTTGGCGCCTTCTAGACAGAACAACTTTGAATTTATTTTCAATGTTTTGCTCCTTACAGCCCTCTGCAACAATGGTCAGATCATTGGCAACTGTGTTCCTTGGCCAGCATTCATCTGGGTGCAACCCTGGAACAAACAGTCTCTCTATCAGGCCAGCAACAGAGAAACCAAAAGACTAGGGGCCTTATTTATGAGGCCATGCTTCAGTTTTGCGCTGCTGTTGTGTCACTTTTTGTGACGCAACAGTAGCATAAACATGCCCACATTGTGTTCTATTTACCAAGTGACGCACCTAAGCAGATGCATCACTTTGCTGCATCGCTAGAATATACCTGCAACAGGTATAATGTATTCAGGGGGGGCGTTCCCACGCAAGTCAGCCTTGTAGAAGTAACGCAGAGAAATCTAGGAGATTTCACTGCGTCACTTCTAGGACGCCATTGCGTCAATATCTTACGCTTGCCTCACAGCAGGCATAAGACTAACGCATACCCTTTCACATGAGGGTGTGTCACTTTGGTGACACACTCCAGCAATGCGTCACTTTTGCACCTACAGATACATCAGAAATAGTGACGTTTCTGTTACTCCTTGCGACATGATGCGTCATACTGTAAAAATGACGCATCCAGCATGTCGCAAGGAGGGTGCAATGAAAAGTGATGCATAGCTGTTTTCAAGCAGCGATGCGTCACTTTTCATAAATGAGGCCCTAGATGTGTGAACAAATAGCTGCATGTGGACAGGACAGGTGCCTCACTTTTGGGACAGTGCATAAAAATGATGTTGCCTGCACTCCTGTATCGGTTCAATGATGTACAGGGACTCTGAGTCAGATGGCACTAGACTGTGTTTGCAGGGACCCAAAAGCTGCCCCAGATGACTACCGTTGTCATTGAGAGAGTATACAATATCTCTCTGCACTACGACACATGGCCTGCCCTTTGGCCCAACCTTGGTGAAGCAGTCTCCAGCTGAATAGCACCAGAAAAGCAGTCAGACTAGTGATCTGACCAAGCTTTCTACCCACAATGTGTGGTGTAGATAGTCTGTCAGCATCATTCAGGCATTCGTTGATAATCAGTGCTTTTGTTTGCTGTACTGGTAAGGATGCCTTGGAATAGTATTCAAAGTCAGATAGAACTGGGCAGCAGCTCTACAGGGTTGATGCTGTCACTAAGGGAGCACAAAATGCCAATTTCAACCACAAATTAAATAGCATATGCTGCATAAAGGTAAAGGCCTTTGCAGTTCAACTGGGACTATGAACTCTAAAATAGTAGGGTGCTTACTGAATCTAACCAGAATCAGCCTCAGGTGGCTAAAAAAGAAAGTTAGTTAACAAATATATTATTATTAAAACCCTAGACAGTCTGGGACTGTTACACAAAGTTAACAAGGGAAGTGAGAAGTGGGTGCCCTGGGCCGATGTCCTCTTTACCCATGCCTTAAAATGTCCCTGATGCTACACCTCACAGGGTGAGAATTACACATCTAATTCAGAGAAATTGTTCTTGTTCTGTTTTTACCTCAATTGTATCTATTTGACCAACTTACAATAATATTGGGAAAATACTGGGGTATCTGTCAAAGAATGTAGGGCCTGATTTATGGTCCACCAACCATCAAATTGAAAGATGTCTGTTGGCTTGATTATTTGAGCGTCATCGATTTAGTATTCATTGCAATAATCTGCTAATATCTAGAATGTTTTTTATGCAACAATTCTTTTCATTTTCATAAATCAAATTTTAAATGCACCTGAACAAGCAGACTACCTGAACCAGCCAGACACCTCCACTCCTACTTGCTAACTTCCCACACATACACAGGATTAGAGCTGGAGGCCAAGCCTTTTCATACATCACTCCTAAAGCGTGGAGTGGTTGCCGACTACACATCAGAGCCACCTCCTCTCTACTTGAGGCGCAGAGGCCTTGGCTCTTCTAGGATCCCCCCACAGACCTCGGGACAAGGCCAGTACACCTGGTGATCACTTAACTTAGGTCACAAAAAACTTTAAAAATACACTATAAAAACAAAGCTTAAAGCAGAGCTATAAATATGTCATCTACTAATAAAAAACTAATGCATGATTCCGCCCAAAAATCTGCAATTTACCATTTATAAGTAACCACCATAGATTTGAGATGTCATCAGTGATCTAATATGTGAGGGCATATGCACTGCATCAAATTGGTGCAAGTTATACTTAGGTCAGTTACATAAAACTTGCGAATTTCAGCCTTTTTGCTTTTGTTTTTGTTTTAAACTCGTTTTTTATTATCAAAAGACCTACACATAGCTTCAGTTTAACCTTACTTTTTTGAATCAAAATGAATAGATATATGTCTGCGCCTTTGTGACGTGTTTCGGCTATTTCTTCAGCCTTTCTCAACTGAAAAGTGTGCCGGAAGTCATTTAATTTATAAGGTGCACTTGAGTTCAATCCAACCATTTTAATAAAATACTTCTAAATCTCATTGCCATTTAAAAATATATCTTCATTAGTCCTGACATGTGTCATAAATCTTTTTCTTCCTGGTACGAGTAGTTTTAAAACTCACTATGTATAAATGTGTCCTTTTTAAAAACATCAACAGTCATTACTTAAAAGTGATTCAGTTCTTATTTCAAAATTTCATACAGTCTATTTACATCGTTGTTACCTTTGCACTTTCGCCTCACCACTAGGCAGCTGCCATTTGGGACACCCAACTCCGAAATTTCTTCTGTCCTCAGAAAAGGAAACAACGCAGATTAGCATTCCTGCCTCGAGAGTTTTGCCATTTGACTCTGCTGTTACCGTCCACGTTCCATTCTTCAGTGATGGCTTCAGGGGCACTCCGGCTACATACGCCATGGCCAAAACACAGTTGCGGTTTTGCCAAAGTGCACCAAAGAGCTGGGGGTGCATAACTTTGACGCCACCTCTGACGCCTCAAAATTACCGTTGTTTCTCCATATACATTGAAGAGGAATATATATATATATACACATATATTTTTAAGGGAAAAAAACAAAGGTTAAAGATAAGTTAAAGTTATGAAAACTTAATATACTATTTTAACACAAATCTAACTTATACTACACAAAGCTTAAACAATAAAAAGTTATAGTTATAACATAAAGTTATAATTTCTGCAATGACAAAAGTTTACTATAACTTACACACCTTTGTATAAAGGGTTGCAAACTTACTAGGAAGACTAAATCAACCATACCTCGCCCTTCTACCATGCACAGTGTTCTTATAAATGTAATTTGAGGTGTCATGAGTGTTGTCATGAATGCTATGATTTTACATGCTGTAAGTGATATATTTTGAAAGGGTATGAGCAGTGCATAGTGAAGGCATGAGTTATAGTTGATTTAGTCTGCCTTGCAAGTTTACAACACTCTATATGAAGATGCAGGAATTATAGAAAGTTTTGGTCAGTGTGAAACGTTTTTTTTTTTCATTGAATTTTAATATTTTTTTGGTTTGGAAAAATGGAAGGTAATCATATAAGTTCGTTAAGTTTGGTATTAATTATTTCACATAGATTTTTTTAAAAGTTTAAATATTAGCACAGTACTTTCTTGATAATGTCTCATGGAGTGGCATACAGTGGACTGGGGTGGCATACAGCGGTGTGGAGTGGCGCAAAGTGGAGTAGACTGGACTGCAGTAGAGTGGGGTTGAGAGACTGGCTTGGAGTGGCATGCAGTGGAGGTGTGTAGAGTAGGGTTGAGTAGAGTGGCTTAGAGTGGTGTGCAGTAGAGTGGCGTAGAGTGAAGGAGCGAAGATTGCATCGGTGTATATTGCTGCGGCATAGAGTAAGGTGCAGTGACATACAGTATAGTGGTGTAGTGTGTTAAATAATGCACCTGTCTACTTGCCATCCTTCATTTAAATAAAAAAAAATCTAAATACTAGTGTACTTTCGAGGGAACACTGCGATGCCTTGAATTTTTTAAAAAATTTATAAAGCAATATAAATCAGGGTTTAGGAGCGGTCATAATACTGAATCTGCGCTCCTTCACATCATGGACGACATCCTAAAATTGTTAGACTATAATGAATCCTGCCTACTAATGCTCCTTGATCTTTCTTCTACATTTGACATGGTTAATCATGATATCCTCTTAGTCATTCTGGAACACAGGATTGACCTTTCAGGTCAGGTACTGCAATGGTTTGTTTTCTTGCTTCACAATAGATACCTAAGAGTTAAATGAACCATACTATTATTCCAAATATCCACAGTGTACATGGGGTCCCGCAAGGGTCAGCACTCTCTCCCATACTCTTCAATATTTTTCTGGAACCGCTCTTAAATCCATGAAAATTATTTTTCAAATGTACGTTGATGACATGCAACTTTACCTGAAAATCAACTCTTCTGAAGACCTCATCTCACTCAACTCCTCCCTAATGATTACCCAAACTGGCTACCTGAGAACCATCTCCTGCTCAACACCACCAACACTGAATTCCTTCTCATATCCACTCCTTATCACACCCCCAGGATTGACCTCTGAATGAAGCACCTCACTACCTTCAACTGTTCCCCTATTATCATCGATTCCGCTAAATCTCTCAGAATCATCCTAGACTCCCACCTGAACATGAAGAAAAACATGAGAGTGATGTGTAAGGGCACCAACTACCAAATGAGGCCTCTTAGAAATCTAAAACCATTCCTCCCTCAAGAGGACCTCAAGATGGTGGTTCAAGCGATCGGCTCACAACAGATAAGTAACTCTCTTCAATCATTACTACTAACTTATGCCAGTTTACTCTGTTATGATGCCTAGATTTCGATAGGATGCCTATATTCCTTAATGCTGTGACTGCTGTCTAACATGCTTACTGTTTATGTCTAACATGCTTATTGTTTATCTCATTACGACACCTCTCTATGTAAAGCTGTGGCGCGACTCGCTCCCCACCCCTCCCTCGATCGCTGTCACTCGCTGCGATCCCCCGCTCCCACCCCCCCTCGACTTCCAATTTATGGTTGTCTACCTACTCCCCCTCGCACGAGGTCTTCCGCCACAGACCGCCCCCCGCGCTCCCTTCTCGCGCCTCGCGCGCAACCCTACCTCCTCGGATCCTCTCCCTCCGCGGACCCAGTACCCATGCTTCTGCTCCACGCTTAAGCTCACCAAGCCCGACACCCCCATCGGCTTCAACCAAACTGGAGGAATGGCCCTCGGCAACAGCAACGCAACGCTGTGTGCCTGCTAAGGTCCATTCCTCCGCCTTAACCATTCGCAGCTCGAGCGTTTGCCGTTTCAAGGCTTTCCCGACTGCGCTATCACCAAACAGCTGTTCCCCGCTCCGGACACTACAGTTTGTGACTAAACCTACTTACCTCCTGACTAGTTTTGGCCCCTGACATGAAAAAAATATATAAAAAAAAAAAAAAAAGAGAAAAACAAGGAGAGGTGATTTACTACCTAACTCTATCACCCTACTCTAGGGAGCTAATTCCATACTCTGTAGTCACTACCTACCTGGCATGTCTGACCTGGAATCAGAGGACGCCATGGCAAGCTCCCCCAACCATAACTCTGATAATTTTAAATCCTTCCTTCAGAAGGAGATGAGGACCTGCATGCTTAATACATTCCGTGAGCTTATGTCCAACAAAAGGTCCCTCTTACCTGACGAGGACACTTCAGACCCCGAAGCTGATCACTCCAAATCCACCAAAAAAATTAAGCACTGTACCAATACCAGTGGAGGTCACGCCACCTCATCCGAGTTGGGAGGTCCAAGCACCTCAAAAGGCACGGGAGGTCCAAGCACCTCAAAAGACATGGGAGGTCCAAGCACCTCAAAAGGCATGGGAGGTCCAAGCACCTCAAAGAGCACGGGAGGCCTAAGCGCCCCAAAAGGTAACGTCGCCCATAGTGGCACGATTCTGACAAGCCCCAACTCTACTTCAGAGGAAGACGAATTCTTCCTGGATCCCGAGGACGAGTTTGTCCTAGACCTTGACGAACAGGATACCGACGAATGGGACTTTAACCCTCCCTCGGAGGCGCACTCCTCCCCCTCTTCAAAGGACGCGATCCTCGATCCCCTCGGTGCCGAAATGTTCTCCCCGGAGAACATCTCCCACCCTAACAGCAAAAGGTGGTACCCCCACGACCACGTGGCTAAGTTCGTCACTAGATGGCTGAGAAACTCCCTTCAAAGGGAATCTCGTAACACCATGAGATCGGAGTGCCCCCGTCCATTCATCGAGGGGAAAGTCTGCCAGACCCCGAATCTGGACCCTGACCTAATCAAGTTCCTATTCAAACTGGGCAAGGACCCAAGAAAAGGCCTAGAAAGAGCCCTTAAAACATGTCAAGACTACCTCCTTGACCTTCTGGGCCCCCTCACCAGAATCCTAGACCTCGCCGAGGAATCACACATCTCCCACACACCCCTAGACACTAACCTGATTAAGGGTTGGAGCCAGAGGGCCATTGTACTACTGGGCAATGCCAACTCCTCCCTCAATACTGAGAGGAGAAAATCTGTCCTCATCAGAATCAACCCCAAACTCGGGGACCTTGCAGAGAAAGAGCCAACAACCAAACCTAATGGCCTCCTCTTTGGACAAGATATGATTAAGACCCTCGGCAAGTACGTGGCAACCTTTACAGCCCTAGACAAAGCCCAAAACAACATGAAGCGTGTTTTTGGCCAGGCCGGTGGAAGAGGCCGTTCTTCCGGCCGTGGCAATTTCCGGCCTTTCACCTACGGAAGAGGTAGAGGTTCCTTCGGTAGAGGCAGAGGCTTCTACCCCTCCAACTCCAGACAGTACTTCCCTCAAAGAGGAAGAGGCTCACGCGGAAGAGGCTTTCCCGCTCGTGGTGCTCCCAACAACACCACCTCAAGTAAGTGCACCCCTTTCTTCTTCCCCTCCCAGGGTCGGCGGCAGACTAAAACATTTCCTTCATGTTTGGGAATCCCTGACCCAAGATCCATGGGTTCTAGAAACAGTCCGGGGCTTCAGGATAGACTTCACAGAGATTCCCTTCCAGTCTACCACTCCCAATCCTATGACTCTCTCCCCGGAGCATCTAGAAATCGTCAAAGAAGAGGTTTCCTCTATGCTAAAAAAGGGCGCAATAAGAGAGGTCCCTTGGTCTCAAAAGAATTTCGTGAGTACCCTCTTCCTAGTCAAGAAGAAAGACAAGGGTTGGCGCCCAGTAATAAACCTTCGAGAGGTAAACAAGTACCTCGTCTACCGTCACTTCAAGATGGAGGGCATCCATCTGCTCAGAGACCTTCTCCTCCAGGGAGATTGGCTAGTCAAACTGGACTTAAAAGACGCCTATTTTACCATTCCCATGGCAATAGAACATCAGTCCTTTCTCCAATTCATCTGGGACAATCGCCTTTTTCAATTTCAGGCCCTCCCTTTCGGTCTCTCCTCCGCCCCTTGGTGTTTCACCAAGATCATGAGAACGATAGTCTCCATCCTAAGAGCCAGGGGTATCCGTCTCATCATTTATCTAGACGACATACTAATAATGTCCCAATCTCACTCTCAAATTTTAGAAGACTTACAGACCTCTATGATCCTCATAGAAAGTCTTGGGTTCATTATAAACAGGGAAAAATCAATCCTTTTACCCTCCAAATCTTTGGAGTTCCTCGGCTTCACCGTGGATACTTCAACCTGTCTTCTCTTACTCCCCAAAAAGAAGATTGCCAAAATTCGGAAAGAAATCAGATTTGTTCTCAAACACCACTCCTTATCCCTGAGAGAACTAGCCAGACTCCTTGGTCTACTCTCTTCCTCGATACAAGCTATCTTCCCTGGCCCCCTCAACTACCGTGCTCTTCAGAGAGTAAAAGCCAAAGCTCTCAGATCTGGACTTTGGTATGGAGACCAAGTCTCTCTAGACGAAGAAGCCAAACTGGAACTCTCCTGGTGGCTGGACAATCTGGACGCCTGGAATGGAAGAGCTATTTTTGGTTCATCTCCAGACTTCGTTCTAGAATCAGACGCCAGCCTTCACGGTTGGGGTGCTCGTCTTCTCGACCAGGACACGGGTGGTATATGGACCCCTTCAGAGTCTTCCCACCACATAAATTTCTTAGAATTGACAGCCGGGCTCTATGCTCTGATGAGCTTCAGACAATCTCTCCAAGGCAGATCCGTCCTCCTGAAGATGGACAACGTCTCCGCAGTCTCGTATATCAACCGCCTTGGCGGTACGAAATCTGCCGACCTTTCGGACCTAGCCAAGAAACTCTGGATGTTCTGTTTGGAACACAAGATTTCCCTGAGGGCCGAATACCTCCCCGGAAAATCCAACCTCTCCGCAGACTGGAACTCGAGGTTCCTAGTAGACTTCAGCGATTGGAAACTCAATCCAACCATTTTCAATTCCCTGTCCGACCTCTGGGGCCCCTTCGATGTGGACCTCTTCGCAAGTCGCTTGTCCTCCCAACTTCCACAATACTTCAGTTGGATGCCAGACCCGGGTGCTCTCGCTGTCAACGCTTTTCTCCAACCTTGGGCCCCTCTCAGACCCTACGCCTTTCCCCCCTTTGCCATGATTCAGAGGGTTCTTCAGAAAGTGAGACAAGAACAGTGCTCCCTGGTCCTGATAACTCCTTTCTGGCCGTCTCAAGCATGGTTCCCCACAGCCTTGGAACTCTCTTACGACATTCCTCTCCTAATCCCGGCCTCTCAAGGTCTCCTCCTAAATGCAAACGGAGAAGATCACCACCTGGTTCTTTCAGGGAGCCTGAACCTTCTTGCTTGGAAAGTGTCAGGCAATCTAACCAATTGTCTGGACTTTCGTCATCTGCTCTTACACTCCTCGGAGAATCTTGGGCACCTGGAACACACTACAGATATAATAACATCTGGAAAAAATGGTCTAGTTGGTGCTTGGAAAGGGACCTGGATCCCGTGGAAGCTCCTATCGTTAATATAGTCAATTTCCTCGTGGAACTTTTCGACAGTGGCCTCTCTTATAGATCCATTAACTGTTATAGGTCTGCCATTTCCGCAGGTCACTCTATCGTCAACGGTAAAACGGTAGGTAAAAACCCTATTGTTTGTAGGATCCTTAAAAGTATCAGACTTAAGAGACCCCCCAGACCTAAATATCAATCTGTTTGGGATGTTAAATTGTTACTTGACCTTTTTTGCTCCTGGCCTGATAATTCCCTTCTTAACAGAAAATGTCTTTCTATCAAACTTGCCTCTCTTCTTTGTTTAATCTCCTGTCGCAGAGTTTCAGATGTTAAAGCTTTAGACATCTCCAATAGATCTTATGAGATGTTCGGTGTTAAATTTGAAATTTTTAGGAGAACTAAGACTATGTCTGATTCTATCTTCTATCCACGTTTTGATTTCTGTAAAAAGCTCTGTGTGGTTGACTGTATGAAAGAGTATGATTCCAGGATGTCTAATCTTCGACCCCCTGATGCAAATCAACTCCTCGTTTCCTACGTTAAACCCTTTAAACCCATCTCTTCCTCCTCTATCGCAAGGTGGGTTAAATTGGCTATGAATTTCGCTGGTATTGACCTTTCAAAATTTCAAGCTCATTCACTAAGAAGTGCAATGGCCAGCAAATCATATTGGTCAGGTGGTAAGTTGGATACTATCCTCAAAGCTGCTGATTGGTCTAATGCTTCTACCTTCGCTCATCATTATTGTAAACCAATTGAACATGTTTCTGATGTTGTGATTCAGGGCTACCAACATGCATAATGTAGCCTCCTGTCTTGTAATGAAATTGCGATTCTCCTATTAACATGACCAGAGAATCTGGATTTCATTAAAGACACGGAGGCTAACATTATCCCCCCCGTCCCTCCCTTGAGGGATATTGAGGATTAATTTGGTTTACAATGTTTTCAATGTTCCATACCTTTAACCTTGCCTTTCTTTACTTCTGAAGGTTTCCTTGTACCTTTCTTGACTTGCCTCATTTTCTTTCAGACAATTCGAATTGATGACCCACATGGATTTACAAGTTTCAAGCATACTTCCTTCAAGTTTCAAGATCTGTTCTTCGTTCATGCATTCTAAAAGAGGCTGATTTATCTGGGCACACGCCTTTTATGGACACTGTTATGTCATTTAGTTCTATTCTTAACCTTTGTGATGTAAGCGGCTGTGAGCTGCATCAAAAAGATTAATGCATAATGTTAGCCTCCGTGTCTTTAATGAAATCCAGATTCTCTGGTCATGTTAATAGGAGAATCGCAATTGTCCTGCAAAGACTAGACTATGGTAGCGCAACGTTAGGAGGCCTCCCCAAACATACCTTGACCACGCTCAAGGCTTCTTTGAATGCAGCTGCCAGACTGATCACTGACACACAAGGAACTGATCACATCTTACCAGATCTAAGATCTCTAAATTGGTTACCCTACGAAGCAAGAATTCAACCTAAGATTGCCTGTTTAACACACAACGTCCTCCACTACAAAACCCCTGGCAACCTGGCTCAAAAACTAGAACTATCAGGAGGGGGGGGGGGGAACCATCAAGAAGTGCAAATGCTCTATTTCTGAAACCCCAGTCTTTTTGCGAAAAGAGAACAAAACTTCAAGCCTTCTCAGTTTCGGCACCGAAGATCTGGAACTCCCTCCCTCCGGACATCCGCAGAATTCCTTACACAGCTGCTTTCAAACATGAAGTAAAAACACTCCTTATGGACACGTTCCTGATGTAAATAACCATTGGGCACCTGTTTTCTTCAAGCACTGTATTATCCACGATTGTCTACCTTACTTGACCAAGTAATTATCATGCGCATCCTTGTACATTTTTATTACCTTATTATGTTATCCTCTACTACCGCCTTACAATGTTCCATTTTATCGTGTTCTCCTCTCCTATCACTGTGAAGCGCTCCGATACCTCTTGTGGTCTTGTTCGTGCTATACAAAACTTTTTAAATAAATGTATCTATCTTGCTCAAACTATAAGAATAAGCCATATCTCATGTAGAAACCCACAACAAAGCCAAAGAGTGGTCTGTACAATATGACTACCTTTTTATTTTGTAAAGGGTTTCATTATTGAATAATATAGTTTTTTATCATATATATTTATATACATAAAACATTTACTTGCACTTACCTGCAATGTAATGCCTCCTACAAAGTAATAAAACAAAAATAAAAAAATGTCAAACATGGTCCCGTTCAATGATGTCTCAGCCCAGGGATATGTTGGGTTCATAAGATGTTGCTCTAACAGCGCAAGCTGCGTTGCACCCAGCGGATTCTCATATCCGCAAGGCTGAATCTCTTGCAGGGCCTCCTACCTGCCTCGAACATGAGAGGAAGGGAGCACAGTATGTAAAATAATAGTCCTGCCACTTCCTCCTCG
The DNA here is from genome assembly GCF_964263255.1 of Lissotriton vulgaris. Lineage (NCBI taxonomy): Eukaryota > Metazoa > Chordata > Amphibia > Caudata > Salamandridae > Lissotriton > Lissotriton vulgaris. The sequence continues at coordinate 1,951,593,166 of NC_141685.1, read as the reverse complement.
CTGAAAATATTGCAGGGTGTCTCCTCTGTACAGCGCCATCTCGAGTGGAACTTGCTGCCTTTCCTCTGTCATAACTGGAGACCATGAGTATCAAAAAACAAAACAAGCATTTAAAATTTGGAAAACTAAAACACATACATTAAATAAAATTAAACCATTTTTTGAAGTATAAATAAATAAATTAATCTCTTACCTAAGCAAAAAAAAACATTTTAACTGCATTGATTCTTTATTAGAGTAAAAGTAATTAAAATGAATGTAAATTATTGTTCATAAAATTCACTGGTATATTACTTTTTAATTTCAAAATCGGTTATTAAAATATGTTATAATAAAATGATGAAAATGTACCATATTTATATATTTTTTACATTATTGCCTACAGAGTTTTTCTGTTTAAATCTCTACCGCCATTATTTTCTATGTGAGGGTGTTTAAGTACTAGTAGTTGGCCTTCTGTAGTGATGGACTTACTAATATTTATCTTTTTTGTAGTAACTTACACCCAGAGTTTGTGAATACCGAAAACTATGAAACTGTCTCAAAAGTGTAAAATTACTCAAAGTATATCACCTTTGTGAAACAAGCCCTCTGTTTCTACCTTGAGAGACATATACTCTACCATAAATTAACATATTCCCAAACATGAGCCCTAATTATGATGGCGTCAGACTGCCTCAAGAGGTCGTCGGTGGAGGTCCGCTCGACATCCAGGGCAAATCGGTCTGACCACCACATTTCAATGCAGCTGGCAGACCGCAGAGGCCGGGGGCAGGACCTCTGCCTCCGACAGGATCCAAAATCCCGTCGGGCTGCGGTCAGACGCCTATCTCTACAATGGAGATGATGCTTGCCTTCCTAGCCGAATAGCACTGACCAAAATGATTGTGCTGCCTAGGTTGCTGTACTATTTCGCCAACATTCCCACGTATGTGCCCAACACAATATTTCGAGACCTGGAGGTCCTGCTGCGCAGCCTCATCTGGAACACGGGCCGTCCTCGAGTGGCACTGACCAAGCTGTATATGCCCACTGATTCGTGAGGCCTAGTGGTTCCCAACATGGAGTTGTATTACCTCTCGGCACAACTGCAGTGGGTGACGGGGTGGCTAAGCGGCAACCATCTGGAGGACACTACCTCGGACACCGCCGCCTGGAAGCAAACCCAAATTTACACACTGTTCTATCCGCTAACCAGGGCCCCCTGCCCCTCCCAAATGCACCTCGCAGACGCATGCAAGTGCTTACTGAGATGTCTGCGACTCACCCGGGCAACGACACCATATGCCCCGGTACTGCCCCTACTGGGCACTCCGGGCCCGACAGGTGCGCTGACTGAGACGCGCCTGACCGCCTGGACGCAAGCAGGTGTGGGCACGCTCAGTGATCTGTATGTGGATGGAGAGCTGCTCCCTTTTGCGAATCTAGCGGCTGACACGGGCCTTCCAGCTGGCCAGTTCCTGTTACATGCGTCCCTCTTGCGTACGCTTACCACCTCCTGGGATGACATGACAGTGGAACCACCGGTGCACACCTTTATGCAATATTTGCATGTTATGGGCAACGGCTCACACATCATACACTGGCTAGCACAAGCCCTACAGGCACACTCGCAGCCGTCAACGATGCCGCTACGGGAAAAATGGGCAGCGGACAGGGGACGGGACTGGACTGAAAAGGAATGGGAGATGATCTTAGCCGGACCGACAAACATTCCACGCAACCCCCGCTTTAAAATAATACAATTCTACATTTTAAACTGAGCTTATCTCACACCTGATAAAATTAACAGATACTTCGCAATCACGACCGCTGCTTGTCAACGCTGCTCCCTACATGGGTCAGACCTCTTGCACATGCTATGGCACTGCCCTGACATACGAACATACTGGGACGACGTCACAGCGCTACTCACACACAACACTGACGAACAGATGCCCCGCACATGGGAGGCGTGCATCCTGGGATTGTACAAACGTACAAAACTCAACAAAGTACAGGCGCGCTTCTGGGATATGGGACTCATAATGGCGAAACACCTACTTACTAAACACTGGAAAGCCACGGCCCCCCCACACATTCGACACTGGTACACCTCCTTTACCAACTGGGCGCGGGCGGAAAGCACGGTCCTCCTCCGGGAGGAAACCGCAGGACTTCGAAAATTCCCCATCGCTCAGATCTGGGACGACCTCCTTAAGTCATTCCAGCGCACCTGCCAGGAGCAAGGGATAACTTGAAACAACAAGCCTCGTCGCCACTACGACGCCAACCAACGACCACAGTGATCACAGCACTATATCCCCTCCCCCGTGTCCATTGCTTCCCTAGGCTCTAAGCCTTAAGCCCCATCCTAGCGGGTACTGAACGCTATGCCTCTCTGCCATGCACCTGACGCCTACCCCACGCGGCGCACCTCCTGCCACTCCCACCTCGGCCTACCCAGGAACACGCTAACAGCCCTCCCCCCCGCTACCCCCCTCCCCCCGACTCCCATTTTTCTTGCAATACGGAACACTCTGCTACGCCTCGCCTCGCACCAGCTGACCCTCCGCAGGAACCCATACTGATCTCCGGCCGCCCCCCCCCCCTCCCCTGACCTCAATTGTCTCCCCGCTTACAGACGTTTCTCTTTCCCACCGTTGTTTAGACATAGGGGACAGTTAGTTCACTGGTCATGTTCCCCGACCAGACCCCCTCCCTTATTGCAGATGAAGATAACCGATGCATCATACAGCTAGCAAGGAACGACCCCCCTTACAGAACGCATGACGCCTGCCGACTGCTGAGCTGCGACAGCGCCCAAGGACTGCAGTAAGAAGCGGGCTCGCACCGAAACCCCACCCACATTAGACCACGACCAGGAGACGCCGTACACCTACCAACACCCCCCGTCTTTTATTTTGCGACCTCCTACTCACATCACAGGAGAGATGCATATACACCACACTCCTGGATATCCTGGTCTCCATACCCAATGGCTGAAAACAAGCCACGCCAAGCTTAACCGTTTGCTCCTATGCCTCAGTGAGCTATACCGTTACACGTTTTGCCACACCCGCGTCGGCATTATGCACACACGTCTGAACCACCACCTATCGACAGCTCCCCCACTATTGCTTAACCACTGCGGATTCCCAGATCTTCGGTGGGGACTTGAGTGCTGAGCACAACAGTACTAATGCTTGACTAAACCTGCAATGTTTATGTTAATAATAAAAGATAAAACCCAGACCTATCATTTATACAACTGACTACCGAAATGTTGTACATACATGTCTATGGATATCGCCGCCGGACCCCCGGGTTACCGGCTAAAAGGCTGTGTCATTCAATTGAGGATCCACTTGACTATAAATGGCCTGACCGGCCCTTGCATGCCACGAAATGTACACTGTATGACAACAATGCTGTGCACAATAAAGGTCTTCCAAAAACAAAATAAAAAAAAAAAAAAATGGAGATGATGCTTGCCCATGTACTGCCATAGGGATTAGGATGTCCCTTTCTGACTGACTTTTCATAGCGTTTCGACTGCCATGAAAAGGCAGACTGAAAAGGACTGTGGGGGCCCCAACACATACATGCATTGGCACACATGGTTCACGGATGTGCACAAAATGCCTTTTTCTATTGTGGCTTATGTTGTGGCCCTTTTCCTCGGCTGCAGCACAAGCCACAGTATAAAAAGGACTTTCCAACAACCTGCACAGCGGTCTGATCATAATGGGTGGGCAGGACCACTGAGTCATTGTCGTCAGGTCGCCTGCTCGATACGATGGCAGTCTAAGGTCCAACTGGCCACCATCGTAACAAGGGCTATGTGGCTTAGGATGTATTGTATACTACTGTGTGTGGTAAACAACATTAATATTGATGCATCTCTACCTCAATGCTCATTATGAATGGTAGTCTTCCTTGTTGGTGGCTGCTTTTTGAATGGACATCTATGTATCTAGATATGATGCACAGTAAGGAGAAAAATATCACTTGAGAAGGATGAGCGGCTCTTTGGCTGTTTTCAATTTCGTTTTGTCGGTGTAATTACTTGTTTTATCGCTCAATTGGATGGTAAAGTGCTTTTAAATGTCACTAGAATTGGTCACCATCTCCCTATTTTTATATAAGATTCTCATGTATAAATCTATGTGTTTTACGCCCTTAAAATCTTTCAAGATAGAACATGCTGCTGTGTGCCCCTTTTTGACTGCACTAGAAACAGTTAAGAAAGTAGAAACGAACATCAAAGTAAATAAGTAGACTCATTCCTCTCTAATGTACTGAAACTATCATTTATGACCTGACTTGCTGCCACCTGGAGCTTCCGTATAGCACTATCTACCTTAGGATGGTCCCTGGAAAGAAATCCCCAGCAAGTTTTTCCATATCATTCTTTAGGAAACTCTTAAGTTTGTGGGGGAGTTTTGAACTGCCCATATCTCTGTGCCTTCATACTTGATGGACTTCATGTTGGACTGGGAGATCACTAGAACATTATTAATTAGAGGAGTATATCACCTACCTAGATAGGAAAACTGAAAAACATGTTCCTGCTTTTCCAGCTGAATCCCTGTTGGTGGAACGTTTATCCTTTTTTAGGTCGAACCTAGAGTCAGCGCGCATGCTCTGCTCTGCCAGACTTGCTATACTGGAATAAGGAATAGAAACCCTGCCCACTCTCCGCCCATTTTTGTCACTGGTGTAATGTTGTCCCCAGTGGTTTAGTCCACGCTGCCACTAATGGGAGGGGTGTTACCTTTGTGGACCTCACTACGTAGTAACAGTAGGCTTGTCCAGCGTACGCTCGGCCAGCACATGTGTAGATTAATAAATAGCCCAAGCTGCTGGGTGTGGTTAGTTAGTTGTTGGCCACCACTGCAACCATACTGTGTGGTTCATTCTGTTCCTCAGCAGGGCGAGACATAAGGATGGGGAAGAAGGTGGTCTCCCCAACCTGCCAGACCTCGCTGTACCTGCTGTGCCAGCCTCGGCACCCTCAACACGAAGATGCACCTGCTGCCCCTCCCGCGCCATCAGACAAATTCGCAAAGTGCCCTGTCGCGCTCCTGCTGTCAACTCCCCAGGGCCCCGCACCAGCCTCCCGATAAGGCCCGCAGCTGACAGCCTCGCTCCCGGTCACGGCGCGCACATGCACACGCGTGTGCAGCCTTGCCCGGTGCCCAACAGCATCCAGTCATCTGCGCCATGGACCTCCTGCAGCCTTCAGGCCTCGGTAAGAGCGCCCAAGCCCGCTCCCAACCTGCATCTTCTCAACGTCTTCCAGGCCACATGCCTCCCGCTGCAGCGTTTCACAGGCCTGCCCGTTTCACCGCTTCCTAAAGGCCTGCCTGACAGTCTCCGCCTGCTACCACGTGGCACCTTGAGACAGCACACTTCCACCTGGCACTGGCACACGTGTTAGGACCAAGCTTGCGTGAGTCCACCACCAAGCACCCTCCTGGGTCTGTGCACGCACACCGGCTGCATCTCGCCCCTGCCAGCCATGTAGCTGCCTCCAGAGCATCGCCGCCTGTGCCACCAATCCACTCCCTGCTCGACACAGCACCGGACCTCGTGTTTTGCCCACCACTACCTCAGTGCTAAGACTCAGCCACACCAGCTGCGCTTACTGCTGCGCCCACATGGTGACAGTTCTACCTTTGGAACCATTCACCGTAGCTGGGCACCCGCCCTCCCAGGCAGCACACTGAAAGGCATGGGTTGAGCGCCTTGAGACTTATTTCGAACCAGCAGCTGACATCCCAGCTCCACGGAGGAGACCCATGCTCCTCCACTTTTGAGGGGCAGAAATCCATAAAATGTCGAAGACCATGCGAGAGGAAGGGCCCCCAAGAAACTATGCCACGATGCGCAATGCCATCAGAGCCTATTTCTAGCCATTTGCAAACCCCGACAACGAGCGGTTCTTGCTCCGCCAAGCTCACCAACTACCTGAAGAATCCGTGGATGTCTTCTATGCAAGGTTGAAAGAACTGGCAAGCACTTGCACCCTCCCGGATGAGGACGATGAGGATCGGGCCCAGTTCATACAGGGCTGCTCATCATCCAAACTGCACGAGCGAGTCCTGCAAGAACACAACATGTCAATGAGGGACATCTTGACACTTGGCTGCTCCAAAGAATTGTCAAAGGCCAGGGCAGCACACATGGACCCCAAACCAGCCACCATCGTCAAAGAGGAACCGGTGTGTGCCCTTCGCGCCATTGGTCAAGACCCACGACCGAAGACCACCTGGCTGAGGAACACGGCGTCCCAGCTGAACACGCACAGCCGCCCATGCGGGTGTTGTAGAGACCCATCGCCTCACGACGGAGCCTGCCCAGCGCAAGGCAAGACCTGCAGCGCTTGCATGAAGGTGAATCATTTCTCCAAAGTCTGCCGATCGACGCCAAAGAGGAGGCAAAATGGCCCGCCACAGAGAGTTCGAGCAATTGAACCACCCCCGATGGTCCCACCAGCATTGACACCAACGACGACGAGACCGATGTTGCCACTGCCCACGTGGTCAGAATGCTGAACACTCTATCGGCTACCCAATGTACATCGCGCATGTGTAAAGTCAAGATACAAGAGCATGCAGAAGCTGCCCTCATCGACACAGGGGCTACCATCAACCTCATGGCGGCCAGCATCTACAGGAGCCTGCCAAACCCCCTGCATTATGCTCCACCAAAGAACAAGTCTATGCCTTCGGCACTAGATCTCCACTCAAGCTGTGCAGGGTGTTCCATGCCAACCCCTAGCATGAAACTGCGCACCAACAAGCCAAAGTCTATGTGTCCCAGGAAGGTTCAGGGTTTCTGCTGAGACGCTGAACAGCACAGGACCTCAACCTAATTCATTTTGCATTCACCATGCTTGCCAATGGCCTAGACCTGTAATCACAAAAGAGGGGCGAGGGTCAAAGACAGTTTATACTCCGCCACCCCGGGACCCCCAAGAGAACACTAGTGTACACACGAAAGGGGTGGGAAGAGTAAATAATAATACCGTATATATTAATATGGTAAAGAATAGAGTCAGCCCCATTGGGGCAAGTCGCTCTATTTGAGAAAACTGCCCTCACTCACATACCGAGGTATGTGACATGCTTCATCATCGGGCCTGCTTACAATACGGCCTAGACCACCTGCTGCAAGATTTTGAAACGATATTTGAAGGAATCGGAATCCAGAAAGGTCCAGCGGTCCGACTACATATCGTCAAATCAGTTGCCCCAATCGCCCTCAGTCACAGGAAGATGGCCTTCCATCTACGCCCCAAAGTGGGAGCAGAGCTTCGCCTTCTAGAAAGAGCAGAAATCATCGTACGAGTGCATGGCCCCACCCCCTGGGTGTCACCCATTTTTGTCGCAAAGAAACCGAAGCAACCCGCAGCAGTCCGCATTTGTGTGTATATGAGGATCCCAAACCTCACCATCAAACGCGAGCAGCACCTGACTCCAATGGTGGACGACATCATCGGAGAGCTAGCCGGCTCAAAATGGTTCTCAAAGATGGACCTCCGCTCCGGGTACCACCAGATTCCCCTCCATCTGGTCTCCCGCCCCATCACTACGTTGTCCACCCATGTAGGACTCTGGCGCTACACTCGCTTCAATTTTGGAATCTCCAGCACTGCCGAAGTCTTCCAAAACATAGTCAAGAACGTCTTTCAGGGGCTGGAAGGAGTAATCAACATAAGAGATGATATTCTGGTGCATGCACCCACACTGGAAGAACATATTCAGCACCTCCAAGCCATGTTCTCCCGGATCTGAGACAGCGAACTCACCCTACACATAGAGAAATGCGAGTTCCTGAGAAGAGACATCAATTTTTTGGGCTATCGTTTCTCCGACAAAGGCATCAGCCCGACCCAGACAAACTAAAGGACATGCAAAATCCCCCCGCCCGACGTCAGTGTCCGATGTCCGCAGCTTCCTGGGCATGGTCACATATTGTGGATATTTTATCAAAAATCTATCTGATCTGACCGGACCCCTCAGGGACCTCACCAAGAACACCAGCCAATGGGTGTGGGAAGCAGAGCAAGAGGAAGCATTCTGCATGACGAAAGCGGCCCTATCAGCTGACACAACACTGGTATACTTTGACCCCCGACACGAGTCCCGTTCCGCACGACCGAGGCACAGCCCAAGTTGAAAGCTCTACACCAAGTACACCACGAGTTGTCCATGTCTGCCGATGGCTGCCTCCTGAGAGGCCCTCACCTTGTCCTACCGGAGTGCCTGACCCACCAGACCGCCCTTTTTGCACATGAAGCGCACCAAGGAATTGTGAAATCAAAGAACCGCCTCAGAAGCAAAGTCTGGTTTCCTGGCCTAGACCAACAGGTCGAGTCAATTTTCCAGCGGTGCCCATTTTGCCTTTGCAACCAGCCTACCCAGTAGACCAGCATCTACCATCACGGAAGAAGGTCCCATCTCTCCATGGGAGAGAGCCAGTGCAGACTTCGGCAGCCTACCAGGTTTGGCAGTCTACATGTTGGTGGTTGTGGATGATTTCTCACGATACCCGGAAATCGAGATTGTCTCCTCCACAGCAGCAGGAGAAGTAATTCCCAAACTAGAAAAGATCATGGCAACCCATGGCCTAATCGAAACAGATAATGGCCCACCATTCACCAGGGCTGAACTACTGGCTTACCTGTTGTCCCATCGTATCAAACATCGCAGGGTAACCCCCAGGTAGCCCTAGGTAAATGGGGAAGTAGAGAGCCTGATGCGGACATTAAACAAGATGATCTAAAAAGCTCTAGCCGATGGTCACATCCTGGAACAAGCGCTATACCAGTTTCTCAGAAAATATTGCCTCACATCCAATTGCACTACCGGCATCTCCCCGAGCCGCATGTATTTTGGTCAAGCGATGACAGACATTTTCCCGCATCACCTAGCGTGGGCTAAAGGACCGGGTTTTAGAACCCAGCGGCATCAGGGAGAACGTCCGATGCCTTCGAGTTCCCCTGTCTTGGCAAACAGAGACACGGGATACTTCTTGATGACGTCAAGGATCAAAGTTTATTGGCTGCAACCAGGAACAGAGATTTACGAAGCACACACGGGTGGTACGCTAGAGACTGCACAATTTCAATTAGCAGTGCATGGTCTTTTATGCCAAAAATCAAACCTCAGGCAACATTTCAAATTAGCATTGGGTGCATACAAACTGACCAATAGCAATGTCACAATTTAAAAGTAGCGTATGACGACAATCTCAGACAATCCCATTCTCCGTTGTCCAGCCCACCAGAAATGACCAAGCACATTCCGATATCCTGTTCAGTCAGGCCGGACAAACCCATCATAAAACCCTCAACCCAAATCAGTGATTATGTCGTAAAGGAAAGGCAGAAACAGATTGGAAGTGAGATAGAAAGGTGGGAGCAGTGTACCATAAACTCGGGCATGTCCTGCTCTTTGATCTTTATCAGACCAGCTGCTTTAACAAGGAACTGGCTCAGCGAGGTCGGCCTCGGGCAAGGAGTCAGTTCGGCCAGGTCATTCAGAAGTCAGCTAAGGCATACGTGTCTCAAGGACTCGTTCAGCCACAGTCATCGGGCCTATGTGAGGGCAACCATACAAAATGGCTGCCGTACACAAAATGGAACCCGAAGGTTCGAACTAAATCCTTGAATATGGAGTGTTCTCATGTATCGACTCATGCGAAAACACTCAGGCACGCTACACTCGTTAATTGCGGTCTGCTGACACCAAAATCGTCTATTTCCGACGACCCTCCTTTAGCCCTTACATAGGCAACAAACCCAAACCCACGTCAATCTGAATCTGGATCTATTTTCATCAAATTATCGATGTGTTGCTGTAGCATCATCCTATTACTTAGTACCTTTCTCTGGACAGGTCTCCTTGCACACGAAGTAGCACAGAGGCCACAAATTGCAGGAGCACACTGTACACAGAGACAGAACATGAAAAGGATAGCTAAGACCATCCCGATGACCATCAGAATCTTCCAACCCCAAGTGGATATCAATCCCCATAACCATCCCATCAACGACCAATCTCCTTTGTCCAAATGGACAGAATCGGAGATCTTATGTAGCTTGGAAATGGCCTGGAAGACTGATGGAGCGTTGTCTGGAATGAAAACGCAGCAGCTTGATTGAATCAGCTTACAAACTCCACCTCGATCTGCTAGTATGACATCAAGAGCAACTCTATTTTGAAGTGTCATAAGTCGATCCGACTGGAGCTCAGCAGTCAAGTTACCAAGGGCACCGGCAGTTTCGACTATGGTGAACTCAACCACTCTCGTCAACTGGCGAATATTCCTACTGTTAGCCATCGGTTCCCAGAACGGCAGAAAACCCTTAAAGAAATCTCCAAACTCTTGCCCTGCAGTGTCTTCTTGACTAAAGACACCTCTAGCAACTCTCATCTTATGGTAATCTGCCGCAGCTGTAAAAGTGGGAGGTAACAGAAAGGAAACAAAACATGTGCCCGAAAAATCAGGGGGCAACCATGTATACGCTTTGTCGTAGCAAACAAAGTAGGTACCCTTAGCAGCTAAAAATGCTGGGGAAGACTGAGACGAAAATACGTAAGTCTCAGTACAAACGCTCTTCCCTAACTGAGCTCTTGGATTCTTGCCATTACCCTGCAGACAATAGCGACCCTGATGGGGCACTATCCAAATCGGTGGAGAACTCTTCGATCACTGGTTAACACTCAGACTAACTCCATATCCAGTAACGTTCCAACCAATGTAGGCTAGTGTCTCATCTCTCGGAATAGTGTCATACGATCTAATCCCTCTAATCATATTGACTATTCCCTTGACTAGGGCACTATTCTTCGGGTTGTCTTTCACTGAACGTTGGGGGTAGACACTATGGGCATAGATAAACATCGTTCTATAAGCCCAGATCGAAGCATTTAAACTAAAAGGCAGAACTAAGTAAGGAATACCCTTATCAGTGGTATGGGGCATTAAGCCACAAATCCAACAGTTTGTCGTGTTCATCACTAACTGGTGTTGGTGCAAAAGTTGAATAAAGGAATTATTTGTAAATTCCAATCGTCTAACTACCTCGTGTTCAGGCAAAGGGTGAAAAGAATGAGAAGAAATAGTAGGTGGAGGTGTGGGTTGGACAGTGGGATTAAACATTACTTTAAAAGAGAATGTTACATAACCAAATATGAACGTCATCAGGCTCAATAGCAAAAACAAACATGGTATCAAAAAACTTTTCTTCAATATTATTTTACATATCTTCTCTCTAAAAATCATTGTCCGTGCAGGTCTCTCCAACTCAAAGAAATCCATCCTAAACTAAATACGCTGCCCGCGGTGGTAGGTTGATTCTGCTAAGGAATGCCTCTGTCAACCCAGGGCAACTCCCTTAGGCCAACCAGAACCCTCGACCAAGTGTCTCAGGCTTGCACTCCAAAGACTTACGGCAACCGCGACCCTAGCAGCTGGAACCGGATGGCGGTTCGGAAAAAAAAAATGAGTAGATCCTCGGTGGAGAGCTAACCTGCAAACAGAAAAAATCATAAAACTTTATTGGTCTTTATTTATTTGTCCATGACTCTCGATCGCAAATTATAGTGGCTTCTTCCAGGCACTTCTTGATCTGTAAATAGGAGTTCAGGCTCAGTAGTGTTCAAGCGATTCACAGAAGGCACTGCTTCTACTTTCCTTCTCAGTGTTCGTACCAATCAGACGAGCATCGCTGAATGGTAGAAATCGTGGTACAATGTCTGTTTCAGAATCTGCAAGTCCCTCCTGGACCCACTTATCATATGGTAAGGGCAAAGGTGCCCGCTTAGTATGCACTCCGTGGATCCAATTTCGCTTGCCTCGCACTCGGACGGCAGATCGTATCGACAGAAGTACTTGATAGGGTCCCGTCCAGCGGGGCTGATCGTTCTTGCTCCGCTGAAAGTTGCGCACGAAGACTCATGAGCCAGGTTCGATAGAATGGCCTGGATCCTCTGAAGCCTGTGGAAGGCTATCATGAACCTGTTGGTGTAAAACACGCAATTTAGTCATCAGTTCACGCAAGTAGTCAAGCAGCACTGGATATTCGAGGTCACTAAACCTCGTTAGTCTTGGTACGCCCCAAATATTCGCCGGGCGACCAAACACAACCTCATACGGACTCAATCCCATTCGCGAATGCACAGTCATTCTCGTAGACAAAAGCGCTAAAGGCAAAGCATCTGGCCACTGTAGACCAGTGGTCGCTTGGATTTTGGTCAATTTCAATTTAAGAGTAGCATTATAGCACTCGACTAAACCAGCAGATTGGGGGTGATTTGCAGCATGAAATTTCTGCCGGATTCCTAGTCCCTCACACACTCTCTTCATAACTTGACCCACAAATTCACTCCCATTATCACTCCAGATAATTCTCGGCATTCCAAATCTCGGGAAAAATTCTTTTATCAAAACTTTCGCTGTGGACAAGGCAGTATTGTCCTTAAGGGAATAAGCTTCTACCCATCTAGAAAAGGAGCAAACAACCACTAAGACATATTTCAAGTTGTTACATCTTTAAATGTGCATAAAGTCTAGCTGCAAAGCCTCGAACGGATAGGTAGGAGGAGCAAAATGACCAGCTGGTGTTGGAGTTCCTCTACCAGGATTGTACATCAAACACACCATACAATTCTTAACCAAATTCTCCGCAAATTTTGGAATACCAGGATTCTGCCAAACCGGAGCCAACAACTTGCAAATCCCTTTCACACTGATATGTGCCATTCCATGAGTCATTGTAACAACCGAAAACACATACGCATTAGGCAACAACCATCTCTGATGCTCTGACAAATCAGTCCAACAACCATCCGAATCCAATCTACCCTTTCTTTCTCTCCATTCATTCAATTCTTCCACTGTAGCTTCAGGTTGAATGGATTTCACACTCTCAATCGTATCTTCACACATACTCTTCTCCGGAACCCATCTCGCCAGACCAGCAACATACATTAGACTCATCACATTTCTCGCAGTTTCTTTCGCAACTTCATCCGCAAACGCATTGCCACGGCCTACATCATCCGTAACTTTCTTATGGGCACTGCATTTCACGATCGCTACTTGTAATGGCAAAGTAAGAGATTCAAGAAGTTCATTCACCAATTGTCCATGCTGGATCTTTGTCCCATGCGAAGTTAAAAATCCACGTTCACACCACAAATGTCCAAAACTATGAGCCACGTCAAAGGCGTATTGGCTATCAGTATATATGGTCACTTTCATTCCTTTCGACAACACACACGCTCTCGTTAATGCAATCAACTCTGCTGCTTGTGCTGAATTATTTGGGATACGTGCAGTTTCAACAATCGTATGCAAAGTCGTAACAGCATATGCCACAGTCGTATCACCATTTGGCAACTTAAAACACGAACCATCAACCCGCAAAGTACCATCACATTCAGGAAGAGGAGTGTCCCTAAAGTCTACTCTCCCTTTCCTCTCTTCTTCAGTTCTCAGAAAACAGTCATGATGCTCTTCACTATCATCATCTGTCTCAACTGAAATCTGCAACAACGTGGCTGGATTTAACGTGTTGCATCGTTTAATGTGTACATGACTTGCTAACAACGTCAACTCATAACCCGACAACCGAGCACCAGTTAAATGCTGTGTCTTCGTACGGCTCAACAAGGTATCCACTGCATGTGGAACCATAACCACTAGCGTGTTGTCCATAACCAAACCAGCAGACTGTCGAATTGAAACAGCAGCTGCCGCCGTAGCTCTCAAGCAACTCAGCAACGCTCTAGCTACCGGATCTAAAGTCGAAGAAAAGTACGCTTATGGGCGTTGCTTATCGCCAAACTGCTGAGTCAGCACTGACAATGCACATCCCTCTCTCTCGTGAACATACAATGTGAAAGGCTTACTGTAGTCAGGAGTACCCAACACAGGAGCCGAACACAACGCATTGCGTAATTCAGAAAAGCTCGTTTGACATTCGTCAGTCCAAGGAATAGGATTTGGAGTATCCTTAACAGTAAGAGCTATCAAAGGCTTCGCTAGTAACGAGAAATTAGGGAGCCACTGTCTACAGTATGACGTAATACCCAAAAACGCACGTACTTCTCTCTGTGTCGTAGGCACACTCATTTTCGCAATAGCTTGAATTCTTTCTGGGGTCAGTTTCCTTCCCTCCTTCGATAAGAGGTGACCTAAGTAGGTTACTTCTTGTCGACAAAATTGCAAATTGGAGAGAGAAACTTTATGATGACAATCAGACAAGTGACGTAGTAACGATAAAGTGGCTTCCCTACAAATCTCTTCAGTATCAGCTACAACTAGCAAATCATCAACATATTGAATAAGGGCTGCACAATCACGTAAAATCAACAGATCAAGTTGTGTCTTCGAAGCTTGACTATAGATCGACGGACTCTCACAATAGCCTTGAGGAGCGCGTTCAAAGCGGAAACTGCGATCTCCTAGAGAGAATCCAAAGATGTCCCTACTCTCTATGGCAATCGGGATGCTGAAGAAAGCATTCTTCAAGTCAATCACCGAAAACCAGGTAGCAGTAGCCGGAATCAGAGTCAACAATGCTGTAATATCAGGCACCTAAACAACACCACAACTGCCAGTACTGGGTATATTTTAAATGGATTTTAAGAGAACTCCTATGGGCAAGACATAAGGGTCCGGATTTTTATTTGCATCACTAGTTTATTCATTTGTTTTAGCACTAGTAGAAACAATTATTTTCATAAACAAGATGATTTACATGTGTATATACAAAGAGAATTGAAAAACATTATAATGACAGTGTACTTATACAAAACAGTTTATACAATATTTACAGCACATCCACACTTTCACTTTGGCCAAAAACATTCATCCATCTACAATCATACTACAACGTAAAAAATAACGTGAGAAATACTAAGGGCCTAGTGTCAAACAATATAGCTTCATACAAGTTTATAAGCAATGAATACAAATAATAATCATTATACTGGGCACCTATGCATTAGTAATGATCCTATTTAATAAACACTATTTGTATACTGATTTTAGTTTTGACGCAAGGACCCAAAAGAACAGGTCGACGCGTTTCGAAATCCCCAATGCGGATTTCTCCTCAGGACCAATAATCTACAAGAACAAACAAAAAATACAGTAAGAAATTCTATCCTAAAAACTCTTACTAGCAGTGACACACCAAGTCAAACACCTCTGTCCATACCTTATCAATAGACCAAAATCAATCTTCCTAAAGGATGGCGTGCAGCCAAACAGCCACTGTAAATGAGGACAAGCAGTGTGTAATTAGTCCACAAACCATATATGTTACACCGAAGACATGTTTTAACCAGTGGGTCCAGTAAGAGACGCTTACCTCTATGGAGACTCATGATGAATTTAATCTGAAGGAAAGGATAATGAAAGCATGAGATATAACTAACCAAGGAGTGGAATCACATGTGCATTTCAACGTGCTGTATCAATTGTTTAGATCGGCTTACCGGTATTTTAAATTGTATCCGCCTCAACAGCTTTTGGTAGGGCTCCCCTTTACTGCTGGCGTGCTGCTGAATTTCTAAAATTAAAGAGCAGAACGTCGCCCAATTAATGTAAGGCCACGTACCAGAGTTCAAAAGGCAGACCGAGGGGGAGATAAGAATTCTCACCAGCAATTCCGTTTGACTCGTCTTCACTCACTTCCTCGACAAACCGCGTTCAGGGCCCCATCGGACAGCCAAATGATTTAATTGGAAGCTCACGACATCACGTGATCGCGAGGCTCCGGTTTGTTGTTAAAAAGTTAAAGGGGCAGTGCAAATGCTGTAATGGACCGAAGCTTAAATTGAAAAACCTCAATTAGAATGTTGTGATGTTTAAGTCCCGGTATATTGGAGTGAGCCTAATGAACCCATAATGTCACTAGGGATCGATAGAGAAACCCACTATGAGTGACGATATCATGTAATCGTGATCTGCCGATTGTTGTGAGAGGTTTAAAGAGGCAGTGTATTTTCAACTTGTAACCAAAACTTTATTAGGAGAAACAATTCAGATGTCTGAATGCTTTAGTCCAGGTTCATTGCAATGAACCTGTACATGTCTGAAAGTGTATCAAGAATGTATAAATAAACATGGCAACTGCATATGCGATCAAGCGCCATGTTGGAACTGAAGTCTTCATATTAAAACCAATGTGGCAATATTCAGGCTCCTTCCCTCCCTAATGGTATACCATGTTGGTACTTAATGTACAGAGGCTCAACTAGTCAAGGAGCAGATGAAGATGTGTGGGGCAGATAACGAAATCAGTATCAAGCAGCTGCCGCAACCGATGTAGTTCATTCCTGTAACATGTCAGTTAAAAGGTTATTTGCGAGTGGGCTACGCTTGCTGGTTCTAGAGGCTTGACTGTGTCTAAATTATGATATAGGATTCAAGTATCCGTCCTCAGAATTTCAGAGATTTCATTGAGTCCTGTAATTGCAGTATTAAATTTCATTATGAGGAGAGCCTCACGTTGATTTAGTCTGCCTTCCACATCACCTCCGCGCGCATCATTCTCAATTTTTGAGATAATGGTCCATCGTAGGTCTTCTTCCTTATGATGATTTGCCATCCAATGGTGAACCAAGGGTGCATTCGGTGTCTCTTTCCTGATCCTGGACTTATGTTGTGTAATCTGATGTTGGATCTCTTGGGTAGTTTTCCCTATATACAACTTAGGGCAGGGACATATGAGCCCATAGACCACATTTTTAGTCAGGCAGTTTGTAAATGTATTATGTTTCCAGTATATTCCATTAAAAACAAATACAGATCCTTCATTCGTTTGCGGACAACAAGAACAATTTCCACACTTGTGGTTTCCTTGAATTGGAGGAAGGCCAAGCATGCCTCTCAGTGATGTTTTTGGATCCTGGGGCAAAGCCGCTCTAATAATGTGTTGTGCGATGCTTTTCTCTTTCTTAAAAGCAAAGAGCGGAGGTGCATTAAGCTCGATGCTTAGGTCTTTGACCAAGTGCCAATTTTGAGTCACCAGCCTGCGTAATGAATTTGCATGAGGACTTAAAGTGGACACACAAACAATTATTTTCTGTTCTGGGTGCACTTTCTTCTGAAGCAAAGATTCACGTGGAATCCACCACACACGTTTCAAGGTATGCTTCAAAAGTTTTTTTGGGTAACCCCTTGTTGTTAATCTCAATAATAATTCATTAGCATGAAAGAAATATTCCTCCCTGTTTGAGCAATTCCTCCTGATGCGGAGAAACTGCCCAAACGGGAGGTTTTCCTTTAAACTTCTTGGGTGGTGACTGTTGAAATGTAAAGCCTTATTCCGATCAATGGCTTTCCTAAATAGCGTGGTACTTAATCCACCATCTAGAGCATACACTTTGACATCCAGGAATGTGATGGCCTTATTAGATGAACAATGGCTAAACTTTATGTCTTCCATCCTATGGTAATATCAGGCACAACAGGAAATTGTGGAATAACAATTTTGTTCACTTCGCGAAGATCAATGACAAACCTATATACAGGAAGCTGTGAAGGATCAGTTCTCTTCAGAACAGGCAAAACAGGACTATTGCACACATTACCTCTCGTTTCCTCAATGACACTCTTTTCAATCAAGTCATAAATAATCGATAAAAGTGCGCGCTCACCATCACTTGAGATACGATATTGTGGAATGCGCGGTAACTTAGCATTCGCCTTCAGTGTCACAACATATGGGGGAATGTCCAGTAGGCCCACATCAATTGGACCAGTAGCCCACAATGAATCTGGCAACAAAGACAATTCAGATGGAAGACTATCCTTCGACAGGTACATTGGAGAGATCACTCTCTCACCCAAAGTAAGATGAACTCCTGATGGAGAACAACACAATGTCGCATACAATCTCTTCAACAAATCCAATCCCAGAAAATTCTCATTACAACCTGTAGTCAAAAGAAGGGGTGCTTCAAACTTACGAGGACCAACAGAAAGAGACAATGGAGCAGAAATCAGATTCGTAACGGGGGTGCCAGAAAAACCTACAGAAACATTATCAAAGCCAGACAAAGGTGCGCCAAGGAGTTTAGAATGCATAATAGAACTCTTTGTAGCACCAGTATCTAGCAGAAAAGGCTCTGACACACCTGATGCAATCACTTCAACATAGGGTCCACTCTGATCTACTGGAACTGAAACAACTCCCTCTCTTTGTCCATGGCTGTCCTAACAGTTATCACCATATGCTTCGTCACCTTCAACATAGTAATAATCTACATAGTATTGTGCCGTCCTACCAGACGAACTCTGCTGTTGATCAAAACTATTCATCGAGTTCTGCGGAGGCAAAGGACGTACATTCTGTCCACGACCTCTACCTCTAGGTGTTTGTTGAGCACCTCTACCTCGTACAGCAGAAACACCATTTGTGCGCTGTAATAAAACCGGACAACTATTCTTGTAATGGCCCTCTTCTTTACAATATGCACACTGATTAGGCCCATACGGGAAACGCTGTTGAGAAGACTCGTTCCTTTGCGAGTTTCTCGAATACTGCTGAGGTTGCACGGGGTGGATAAGCTTGTTGTAGAAGAACTTTAGTCTTCAATTCCTTAGTCCTCTTATCCGCTTTCTCTAACTCATCCTTGCGCCTATTTTCATAGTACTGAGCCGTAGCTAAAATCTGCGCTGATATAGAAACGGGCCAAGCACTCTCAGAATCCTTCAACTTATTGCATAGTTCGGGAAGTAGATTATGTACAAACTTGTCAACGAGCAATCTCTGACCACCCTCGGTAGCCATATCCTGTCCACTATGATCTACAAAAGTTTCTTCAAAACGCGTGAAGAAATCAGACACGGTCTTGTCTTTCTTCTGTTTACATGCGGACAACTTGCCCACTTAACATGCACTTCGGGCATCAAGGTCTTCATGAAAGTAATTATCCTACCAGGAAGTTCAGTAATAAGATCTTCAGGCTTGGCACCTCCAACTTGTCTGTCATTCGCAGCAACAAGATTAACCCATGTATCACCCAATTCATGATCATGATCCGTATGCCGAATCACATTCCAGATAGGCTGTGGAACAACATTACCAAACAACATGTCTGTGTCCGCTAAATTCATAACGCACAAACCCACAGTTTGAGTGAGCTCTTTATAATATCCCGCCGGATGTTTCCTCGGATCAGTTAAAGTCTGCTTAAGTGCTAGAACTTCAGCATGCTTCCAAGGAACCTGTACCCATACTCGCTGAAAGTGCGCAACAACAGGTGGAACAGCATTTACATCAGCAGGTCTCCAAACTGGAGGAACCTCACACATCGGATACTGACGCGCTTTTCTCCTAACTGACGAATCAGGCTTGAACAATCGCTCAGAAGGAGCATTATTACGAAACGACAATAACGTCGACACCGCTCTTTCGATGTTGAGAAGACTCACAATCGTTCCTTTCGCAAACTCGGAACGCACTCGATACAATTCTTCAGGTTCTCTAGCCACTTCGTCCATTCATTGTTCATGGAGGAACACACACATCATTTCAAAAACGTAATCGTTGCTTAGGTGCTTTCCATTGCTGAAAAACATCCATAATACCCTCAAGATCATACTGGGAGGTATACGTAACCCATCTAAGTGCCATGTGATCCAATACTACACGCTCATCGGTATCAGGCAACTGACTACGTAATTGTCTATCCTCATGCACCGGAGACATACCCAATTGTCCCAACACAGGAGAAAAGAAACCAGAAACAGCAGCAGTCACACACTGCCTAGTAGAAGGAAAAGAAGGAAGAATAAGGGAAGACGGAAGAACAGTAGAAGAATCCAGAGTCGAAGCAGAAGGAGCATTAAAAACAGACGTAGAAGTAGCAGACGAAGGCAAAGTTGGCGGCCCCTGAGGAGGCTGCGCCAAAGGAGCAGTAGCCAACGGAAGAGGAGCTGGCTGTGGAGGAATTACGGGTGGCACAACAACCGGAGGTTGCACAGCCACAAGTGGCGGCGGTGGTGCCGTAGCATTCTGCTCATAAGGAGGTGGTGAACTCAAGAGATGTGACATTAGAGGATCCTTCGCAAGATCTTTCTTTTCTTCCTGTTCTTTACGCGGTAAAACTGGGTAGCATCTATCTACCGCTAACTTCTTCACCCTGAGCATCTGTTCACTTTCTTGCTCTTCCTCATTATCCCTAAACGCAACAGCAGCTTGTACCATTGACATACCTCGTTCTCGCTTATTCTTCTTCGCTAATTTAATTTCTTTCTGTTTGGCTCCTTTGCGCCATATGCGGAAAGAGTCAAACATTGCCGGCCGGGCTTTCTTTTTGAACAATTTCACTTCAAGATTATCTAAAATCTCAGTCTCAAAACTACCGTAACGGGGCCACTGTAGGACACCGTCTTTCCTCGTATATTTCACCCAGATCTCATTATAGCTAATAGGGCCCACACCATGCTTTATGTACAATTCATATGTAGGAGTTCCAATTGGAGGAACCGGACACGAACCCTCTAACCGGGAATCCTTAGAACAACCACAACCAAACAATTTTCCAAGTCTGCTAAAACCAGGCATCGTGCACACTAGTCTAGCTTCAAACAACACAAACAACAAGGGAAATCTCAAAACGATAGTCTCGCGAATACACAAGTCCCTTGGCTTTGGGGCCTGCAGGTACCAAATCAAAGCGATCCACTAAAGGGATACCAAAAACAAACTAAGAACTAGGAGACGCTCCACTCATACTTAACTGAAAGGTCGATGGCATCACCAGAAGACCCGTCAATCGTCTCGCTCTACAAACGTCTAAGGCTCCAAAACAGGGCGACAGTCAGGGCAGCAGTCCTTCGTATCCGTCGGAAAGCGGGAAACCTCGCAGCAAAGACTTTCGGACCACGCCGACATACAGGGGTCGATGAAGTGGTTGGCCTTCCTCCAGAATTTTCACACGAAGCTTCTCACGATCTTTGGGCTTGGACCGGTACCGCTGAAGTCGCCCCACATTGGGCGCCAACTGAAGACCGGGTTTTAGAACCCAGCGGCATCAGGGAGAACGCCCGATGCCTTTGAGTTCCCCTGTCTTGGCAAACAGAGACACGGGACACTTCTTGATGACGTCAAGGATCAAAGTTTATTGGCTGCAACCAGGAACAGGGATCTACGAAGCACACACGGGTGGTTCGCTAGAGACTGCACAATTTCAATGAGCGGAGCATGGTCTTTTATGCCAAAAATCAAACCTCAGGCAACATTTCAAATTAGCATTGGGTGCATACAAACTGACCGATAGCAATGTCACAATTTAAAAGTAGCGTATGATGACAATCTCAGACAATCCCATTCTCCGTTGTCCAGCCCACCAGAAATGACCAAGCACATTCCGATATCCTGTTCGGTCAGGCCGGACAAACCCATCATAAAACCCTCAACCCAAATCAGTGATTATGTCGTAAAGGAAATGCAGAAACAGATTGGAAGTGAGATAGAAAGGTGGGAGCAGTGTACCATAAACTCGGGCATGTCCTTCTCTTTGATCTTTATCAGACCAGCTGCTTTAACAAGGAACTGGCTCAGCGAGGTCGGCCTCGGGCAAGGAGTCAGTTCGGCCAGGTCATTCAGAAGTCAGCTAAGGCATACGTGTCTCGAGGACTCGTTCGGCCACAGTCATCGGGCCTATGTGAGGGTAACCATACAAAATGGCTGCCGTACACAAAATGGAACCTGAAGGTTCGAACTATATCCTTGAATACGGAGTGTTCTCATATATCGACTCATGCGAAAACACTCAGGCACGCTACACTCGTTATTTGCGGTCTGCTGACATCAAAATCCTCAGAAAAATTCACTAGGAAGGTGGACAAAGACCAACCAAGAGGCATCCCAAAGGAGGCACGCAACTGAATGCCGGATCACCGTTGGCGAATGAGTACTAGTGCGAGACCGCCACCCGGGAGGGAAATTCAGGATGCCTTTTGAGCTGGGTCCGTGGACTGTGACCAAGATCAAAGGCACGATGGTAACAGCATCACAGGGATGTGAGAGTGTCACCTGCAACGTATCATTCTTCAAAAGCGTCCCAACTGACAACACAGAAGAATTCCCACTACCCGGCGAGCCAGGGACAACAAAGCTGGACAGTCCTCACAGTTCTGAAGGGAGTGGTGACTGTCCCATAGCCGTCAGCGAAGAAGTTGACCGAAGCACCCCTGCACCAGAAAAGACCCCGGATCAGGACCTTTGAAACGGTTAGCCAGCATGAGAGACTGACAACCAGTCTGAGGTGTCTCCGACTCCCCCTGCCTGAAGCAGTCAGAGTTGGTACAGCCTGCGGCCCTACCCCAAGCCGTCTCAGAAGTATCAGGACTTTGTAGCCTGCTGTCAACTCCCCTCAGGCAGAAGACCAGAGGACACCTGCAGACCAAGTAAGACTGTTCCATAAGCACACCGTTTGTCAGACACTGATGTTTACAGTTGTTGTTTATTTTCTCCATGCCCTGTAATGGTTTTGGTCTTTGGGTAAAGGAGGAATGTAATGTTGTCCCCAGTGGTTTAGTCCACGCTGCCACTAATGGGAGGGGTGTTATCTTTGTGGACCCCACTACGTAATAACAGTAGGCTGGCCCAGCGTACGCTCGGCCAGCACGTGTGTAGATTAATAACTAGCCCAGGCTGCTGGGCGTGGTTAGTTAGTTGCTGGCCACCACTGCAACCATACTGTGTGGTTCATTCTGTTCCTCCGCAGGGCCTTGATGAAAGACACTACAATTGGCTTCTGTCTTTGTCCTTCCTAAATGCAGGCTTTGATTCAGTTCTCGTATTGTTAGTCCCTCCTTAGTACTGCCTTCTCTGGCTACTTTCCCTTTTACTTCTGTTGTCACACGGTACGTGTAATTTAGTCTGTAAGCACTATTTCCTTAATTGAGTTTTTCCTACTGCAGCCACTTCATGGTTTACGGTACAAAAGGGGGTGGTGATGGGCTCAGCATCTGAATCAATCAAACACTCTCACCCAGTCAAAAGATCTGGGTTTAATCCATCACCGTTCTTTAGCCCACTCCGCCACCCCAGTTCAGATATGGCTATATGCAAATCAGTCTGACCCTGTGCCTCATGGGAACAGTCCAGCCCGAACTGCCAAGCCATGTCTTCCCTGGACCGGAAACAAGCTTCCGAGGACCGCTTTTGGCCGCCATAAGTGTGGCAGGGTATGCTCAGACGTGAGTCCCTTGCTCACTTTGCCACTGGATTCAAGCAAGCCGGGCTGAAGACGGCTGGAATGCCAGAAACCGGTCCTCGGAAGCTTGTTTTCGGTCCAGGGAAGATGTGGCTTGGCAGTTCAGGCTGGACTGTTCCCATGAGGCACAGGGTCAGACTGATTTGCATATAGCCATGTCTGAACTGGGGTGGCAGAGTGTGCTAAAGAACTGTGATGGATTAAACCCAGATCTTTTGACTGGGTGTGAGTGTTTGATTGATTCAGATGCTCCGTCCATCACCACCCCCTTTTGTACCGCTTTTGGCCACCATAAGTGTGGCAGGGTATGCTCAGACGTGAGTCTCTTGCCCACTTTGCCACTGGATTCAAGCAAGCCGGGCTGAAGACGGCTGGAATGCCAGAAACCGGTCCTCGGAAGCTTGTTTTTGGTCCAGGGAAGACGTAGCTTGGCAGTTCGGGCTGGACTGTTCCCATGAGGCACAGGGTCAGACTGATTTGCATATAGCCATGTCTGAACTGGGGTGGCAGAGTTGGCTAAAGAACGGTGATGGATTAAACCCAGATCTTTTGACTGGGTGTGAGTGTTTGATTGATTCAGATGCTCCGTCCACCACCACCCCCTTTTGTACCACTACATGGTTTCCTGCAACATTCAGCACCCCATGAACACTTTTACTTTCTAAGCAGCCTATCACTTTTTTAGTTTTAACCAGTGCAGCTCACCTAACTCGACTGACTGCACACAGCATAATATATTTATTTAAAAGCAGTGCAACTAGTTTTGCTAACAGGAACGAGCAGGCGTGTTTGCCCGCCCCCACCACCCCTCCAAGACCGCTGTTTTTTCCTTACAAAGCTCACACACCACTTGTTAGAAAGCCGATACCTACGCCGTGCTTAGACTTCCATCCTGTGCCACCCACATCTAAAGTGCTGGTTGACATGCACCGAGCTGCAACACCCTCACTTTCCACAATTCGCTCTGCTTGTTGTCGGCACTTACCATGCGCCTGCCCGAGGCCACGCAGTGGCCATCAGGAGGGCGGGCTCCTAGTCACGGAGGGCTGTCCCGCCCCCGCATGACGTAGGAGTTTGCTCACCCATGGCAGTCTCCCCTGGTTGGTGGAGACTGGTAGGTGATGCACGTCCGGGGCGGCTGGGAGGAGCCGTCGGGAGTACTTCTGACCCCTGCCCCGCTGGTGAGGCCTCTTTGCCGCTCCGGACGTCGTAGTTCCATGTGGGACACTCTTTTCTCACCTCTGGTCGCCGCCCAGAGGTCCGGTCTTGCGTCGCGATCAAGTATTGTCCGATTCCCTTGGTCTACTTCTCCAGCGGTGAGTGAGGTGATTCGGTCGCGTTCCCACGGAGAAGTGTTGGTAGACAGGCGTTTGCGGGCTGCGCCGTCCGCCCTCTTCCCCTGCTGTGCTGCTGTGCGTTCATTGCGGGTCGACGTGATGTGTCTTCACCCGACAGGTACGTGTGCCCCTCTCCTGCCTCCCCCCCGCCCTGTTGCAGGCATTGTCCAGGTCAATCTGGGCCCTGTGGTGGATACCACGGGGGGGGGGGGGTTGAGATGGCCACCGAAGAGAATCTCGAGGGGTCTCGGGCGAGGGAAGGTGCGGCCTGCTTCTGGGCCGCGGTAGTGTGCAACGTGCCAAGCAGACGGAGATCGTTAGATAAGATTGCCACGTGGCAGGGCGGGCGGAGGCCATTTAGTTTGGAGTTGGCCACTTAGGTTGTTCGTCGGTTAAACGGAGCTGCCGGCTGCTCTTGAAATCGCCTTGCGCTAGCGATTAGCAGGCCGTGTATTGAAGCTCGTGTAGCTGTGTTGTTAGGTTTTTAGAGTAGGAAGCATGTGGTCCGAGGTTCGATTCCCGGTTGTCCAGTAATTAGGGACACGTGAGCAAGTATTGTTCCGGGCTTGTCGGACAGAAAGCTATGAAGCATAGGCGGTGCTCAGCGAGCAGGGAAAGATAATGGCAAGCGGAGCTGGCATAATCCTTTAATCCTTATCTATTGGGAATGCTTGGACAGGCATAATGTGATGTACGTTCCCTCGGCCGGCCCCATTTACCTATCTCTGTCATGTTTGATTACCGTAAATGTAACCCGGGTAACATTTAAGCACGTTTGTTTATTTCTTTTGCGCAATCGTTGGGGGGTGCCGTGCTTCTTTATCTTGCATAGTGCCCTGATGCAAAGCCCCCCCCCCCCAGTGGTACGTCCCTCGGCTGGTCTGATTATTGCCTAGCTGGGTTACGATTACTTAAGGAAAATGTAACCACGTAGCATTGCGCATGTTTATTAGGCTTGGTTTTATATCGGGGGGTGGGGGGGCGGCTGCCGTGCTTTCATGACTTGCTAAGCGCACAGATGCCCGTTTCCCTGTGTGGGATCGCTCTCTCTTCCGCTTTCGTTACTCCCGAGGAGTGTGGGCGCTGTGGTCTAGCCGCGGGTCTCCCCCCCCACCCTCCCCCACCCCACTCCCTCCCTCTCCTGCCTGTGGCTCCGTTTGGGTGTCGGGTCGCATGTGTCTCGTGGGCAGGGGTTGGGGCCGGTGCTGTCTGCGACCCCCCCCCCACTTGGCTGTGTTTGCGTGGTGCGTCATAGGAATGGGTGGCATCGAGCTCGGGGGGACTGGGTCATTTTGGGCTAGCATGAAGATGGCTGCGGTCAGGAGAAAATGTTATTGAGCGCCCCACCGTTGTCCATTTTGGGGAGGGCCGACGGGGCACAGGGGCGGGCGCGCGATGCCCGGGCTAAGACTATGTGTTCTCCAGCGAGGGTGGGGGTCTTCCATTTGCCTTGCATACGGGTCGTGTACCCCGAATGGGATGGTGGTGAACGGGGCTACTTTGTCCCAGGCATGCCGGTGGCCGCTCGGTCTTTCAGACAGTCCAGAAGGGAATTGTTTGTACCTAACCTTTGATGTTCTAGCGGGCTTATTGGGCTGACCCTTTGTCGCCACTTAGTGCGCTGCTTGATTGTATGGCTGCCATGTCAGCTGTTTGACATGCCTCTGTAGGCATTTGTCGCGCGTGGGGCCCCTCAGTTGATCAATCCTGTTCCGATATCCTTTGAGCATGATCAGTGCCCGGCATCGGTGGAGCGGCCGCCCCAATTGCATATGGAGCTTTCAGCCGGTGAACCTTCCCCCAGCTAGTAGCACTTCCCGGGGGTAATTTAAAGTATTCAAGTGTGCGCTGCGAGCGGATTGGTTTCAAGTTCTTTGAGTAAACTGCGTATCCAAGACGGGTGAACTAATATATAGTTTTACAGACGGAAATATAATCGATTGGGCAGAGATTTTGCCGTATTTGTTGCTGAGGGCGCTTTGCGCGACAAGATTGCAGGAGTGAGAAGAGGTTCATATTTCAAGGTGTTCTTCCGTTATCATTCACGTTCCCTTCTTGCACATTCATATTGGAGCTTGGTAATGATCCTGGTTACAGAAATCCGTTTTGACAACATTTGAAATGCTTTATCAATTTTGTAAGAAAGTAGTTTAAGAAGGGTACGTACCAACGGTGTATGCTGAACATGGTCTTCAGGATTCAGAAATATACCTGCAAATTGTTTGTGATGATAAATTAGAAACGTGCCAAAGTGTGAACTACCATGTTTTCTCAGTTGTGCTTTTGGCGCGGTAGAGAAACTGTGGCTGGAGCTAGGGGAAGGGTTTTGCTCCAGGTGTCCGAGGGTCAAGGGTTGTGTAAGCATGTAGGGAGTGATGTGCCATTTTTCCTCGGCAGCCTTGTTCATTTCCGGTATGGTAGAGGATGGCATTCTGAAATGCGATGATTTCGTGTGGTCCTTGCGCTGGTTCAAATTAGGTTGCAGGTGGATCTTGACTACACTATTTTTTTCAAAGAATGCCTCAGTGAATTATCGATCAGAGGTTAAAAGGAGATATATTTACAGTCTGCTGGACACATAGATTCCATGATCCTGGGCAGCCGGCCATTTTCTTGGGTGGTATCTCACACATTGCCCGGCGCACGTGGGTAATGGCGTCCACTTGCCACCATTGTCATGGGAAGTACATTTCACCATGTCCGGGGCACGCGGGTAATGGCGTCCATGTCCGGCCATTTTAAAGGCAATTTTGTGCGAGATGTCCGCGCGTGAGGGTATTGATGCACTATCTAGCCATCAGGCTTCGGGGCTAATTTTGTGGGGGACAGGCATGTTGGCTTTATTTACATGTGATTTGCATGCACGTTTTCAAGTGGCAGACTGGTGGAGTGGCCGTCCACCCACCACCACTATTCACCCCCCCTCCCGCCCTCTGTTGGGCGGTGTACATGTGGTTCCACACAGCCGCCCTCCTGGGCATGGTACACGGAACAAGGGTGCTGGTACATGCCTTTGGGCCGGGCAACGACGGGAGCGGAGAGAGACATTTTCGCTGGATGTCCTGCCCACCCCTTTGTCTCTGGGGTTTTGCTTCTCGTGCCGTTTACAGCAACACCGCATTTTGTCAATTGTCTGGGCATAATTTGGTTATGGATGTGTTAGCCATTGTTTCGCTCGGGTTTATACTTGGGCAGTGGGGCGTGTTGGCCACCAGGGGGAACAGTCTCTCGATTTCTGTTTCTCCGCACACGCTGGAATTTTGTATGTCTTTTCCACGTTTTCTCATAGAATTTCATTGCTAGGCACGGCAGGATATTATTGTCCTTGCCCTCGAGTGGTGTTTTGCAAACGGGCATGTTCAACTTTAAGGACTGTCGAACACATGATGATTCTTAAAATGTATTATGACTACACAGCAGGTACCTCTACTGTTTCTAATACGTGGTTCACACCCCTGAATACTGGCTTTAAGATGTTTAAATTACTTTTAAATGTATTTTAGGGTATTTAGCGGTAAAACCTGTGGCTAGATTTCTGGACACTTCATGCAATGATTCCCCTAGTAAACTGCATTTAGTGGCAATTAAGTTAGCTGATTAACACAGGTGCCAATATTATAGATGCCACTTCTCCGGCATTAATGCAGATCCACTGGTTTATGTGACATATTCATACGTGAATATCAACATACACTTGTGTTAACGGGAGCCTCACTAGGCAGATTCTTTTAGTGAAACACTTGCACTATTTCACACTGACAGGCATCACGGCGCTTCCGCCAGTTCACATATGAATGTTGGGCTAACTGGCACTGGATATGCCACACATACTTAGCTCAAACTTTGTCAGTTATGTATAGGTCCCCGGAATTACTCCAGTAAGTTTAACAGGAGGTTTACTATTCTTTGAAATACTAGGGGTTTAATTGTTACAGTTACAATACATATTTGTATGTGTGTGTATGAGGTGTGAAGATACAAGCCTACTAACAGGGTACGCGCTAGGGCACAAGTCATAATGGGCCGATAATTACGAGCCCTTGCGGAGCAACTGCTTTTCCCTTGTCTTCACGAGAAAGCGTTATTTTAAGCGATTGATTTGTCACGCATAATTACACTCAAATTATAAAATGTCGCGTTTAGCATCCTGCACTTGGCAGTATGCGGATTGGCGTAAACTCCCCAGCGCCGGATTTAAGTTTTATGCTAAACTAATGAGAGTTCATGTTATATAAGCCAATGCCATATGGAACTGCCTTGGCGTGCCCTGTAGTCGTAGTTAGCACCAGTAAAGGTGTTTAGCTTCCACATGTTTTGTTAAATGCTAACCAACCAATGTCTTGCAACATTAATCTACTATTCTGTGGGCAGACACCTCCTCCGGGGATGAACCAGCTACCCACACTGTTCTTAGCACAGTATGGGTGGGTATGAATTTTCATTTCACACTCATCGTATCCGCTGTAACAATCTACTGGCTTAGTGCGGTGGTACACCAGGAATTCTGAATGGATCCACATTAAGACTCCACCCCCCTAAGATATCTCATTCAAAATAAACCTTTTCCCGACAAAATCGTCCCTGTAGGACATGTTCTCTTATGCCAGATGAATTTTAGTGGTGGGGCTATTCATGGGCTACTTCTGAGCGGAACCTGAAAGCGAATTTTGAGTGTTGTGCCCTAACTAAGGTAATCATAAGTGCTTAGAACCCCGGGAGTTGATAGTACCCCCCCTTGGTATTTTGGGCAGGCGCAGGGGGTGCAGCACAAGCGATTGCGCCATGCTTGGTCGGCAAACTAGCCACCATGTGTGGGGTTCAATAGGTCTGTCACGCAATACACCCCAGACACCCAGGCACAAGAACAAATGTTACGTAGGCTATGATTGCACTGGTGCAAGTGCAAGGGTAAACACGTGAGAAATGGCAAACAGTGCGTTAAGAGAAGTGGCGTGGCATACAACTAAGAGTTCCACACACTGGTACACAGAGAGCACGACAATAATGGCAAACACTTGAAACTGAGAAATCCTACCTGTACACTCCTGTTAGCGGCAAATGTGTTGGTCTTCCATGAGTAGGGAAGGTTGTATGTCAATAGTCATTTTCCCCCTTCTATTGGTTCTGCTGTCTCTTCCATCCTAGGCCCGGGTACCCGCTGGCAGCCCACCCGCGGTCTGCAGCTTTCAGTGTAACACTCAATTCAGGTATAAGGTGAACAACTGTGGCTACCTCAGCCCGAGCCCGGACTGACAATAATCCTTTGAGGTGGGCCCCTAGAAGTCTTTTAAGACAATATTCTATCTGGTACCTTATCCGGTGCCCCCCCCCCGTGTCAGTTCTCTATCCCTTTTGGGGGGGGGGGGTCCTAGTTAACCTTAAGGACAAACTATCCCCGGGGTAGGATAGACTTGCAGCCGACAGGCTGGACTGGGGGGCATGTATTAACTAGGGGAGGCATGTGTTTTCGGCTGTCCCCGCGTCGCTAGTTATACCAATATATGCATTTGCGTGCTGCAGTAGACTTCTGTATCCTGTGGGGGATTAGTCGCTCAAGCGTAATCTTACAGTTTGATTGAATTTTGGGTCAGCGCTTGTATATTTGCAGGGATTCTCTGCAGGGGAGGCCCTCACCTTCTCCTGGTCTCTTGCCTGGGATAGTCTCCACTATGGAGGTAGAGGGATTGCACCCGGGTGGTTATGCCTATTGGTGTCAGTGGCTTGTATTTCTCCAGGCATGTCCCTGCGCAGGTCAGGTGCTTAGGGGGCTCTCCGTGGCAGGCGCAGCTGTCCCCGGGAGGTGGTCATAAGTCGGTTTACAGACTAGCTAACTTAATGGTATCATGGCTGTAGCTGCCTCCAGCTTAAAACCCAAGGGGCAGGGGATGCCGGCTGTAATTGCCTGTTGTCCCGTTATTTTGCTTACCCGGGACTAGTCCAAGCTCTATAGTATTTCTTGTGCCCTCCAATTCCCCGGTCCTCTATTGAGGTTAGCAGCACAAGCGTCATGTGAGCATACTTTCTGCGCTATTCTGCAGAAGACGGCGTTTCAGCTAGCTCACTTCCTGCTAGATGGTGTAGAAGACGGCGCTTCAGCTGTAGCAGTGACTTCCTTGGCGCAGTTTTTCTGACGCTCTGTGGGGAGGGATATGTTGGCGTCCCAGCGGCATGTGTTGGACAGCCTATTTCATGATACAAAGGGCTTTCAGAAGTAGGGGCCCCTCCTATCCCTTTAGTTTCTCTGATTTGGTGAAAGGACCCGGGGGACCTGCAGATTTGTGGCAGAAGGGCCCTTTCTTTCCTTCGGGCATGTAGGGTCATGTCAGGGGTCTTGGGCTCTTCAAGGTGGATAGGGTGCCTGCACCTGGCGTGGTGGTGTCCCCGGGACTGACTGGGAGCTCGACCGAGCTAGTTTTGTAAGACAGGGTTAATGGTGCCTGTGGGTGTCACCCCACGCCTATGGGCGCTGCCCTGTTCCTCCTCTATCTGAAGGTAGCCATTCTAGGTGAAGGTTGCAGGTAAAAGAGCAGTAGCAGTGGTGGGGGGGCCCGTGCGGCAGCGGGAACCACCGCACTGGGCTGTGGCAGAGTTACTGGGCGATCCGGAAGAAGAGAGGTGCAAACGCTGGACGTCAGCGGGCACATAGGGGTGCCAGAGCATAACCTCAGAGCCTAACCTGTAACCTCATGGGAGGTGCAGGAATTCGTGTCGGCGCCCCAGTAGTCCTTCGGGCGGTTGTGGGCCTGTGCAACCGGGGGTTTGCCTAGTCACGCCCAGCAATGGGCGTGTCAGTATAATTATGGTATTTGTACAACAGTTGGGTGGTTCGCCACTGTGTTGTTTGGCTCAACAGGCGGGCAGGTGGCGAGAATGCGGCCTGCCCTGGGATCGCCCGTAAGCTAACCCACCGTCATTACATATGTTGTATGTAATAAACCTGCAGCAATTTTTCCCAAACCTAATACTTGTGTCTTTGTGTTATTTGCGGGTTTGGGCATGTGGGGCGGGTGTTCATGTGGGCCCTGATGTGACTATGCGCCTGCCCGAGGCCACGCAGTGGCCATCAGGAGGGCGGGCTCCTAGTCACGGAGGGCTGTCCCGCCCCCGCATGACGTAGGAGTTTGCTCACCCATGGCAGTCTCCCCTGGTTGGTGGAGACTGGTAGGTGATGCACGTCCGGGGCGGCTGGGAGGAGCCGTCGGGAGTACTTCTGACCCCTGCCCCGCTGGTGAGGCCTCTTTGCCGCTCCGGACGTCGTAGTTCCATGTGGGACACTCTTTTCCCGCCCTTCCTCTTACCCAGAGTGTCTGCTTGAGGGGGCTCAGGGGGGAGCATTTAATGTGTTCCTTTTTCGTTGCAGGCGGAGTTACTGGGCGATCCGGAAGAAGAGAGGTGCAAAAGCTGGACGTCAGCGGGCACATAGGGGTGCCAGAGCATAACCTCAGAGCCTAACCTGTAACCTCATGGGAGGTGCAGGAATTCGTGTCGGCGCCCCAGTAGTCCTTCGGGCGGTTGTGGGCCTGTGCAACCGGGGGTTTGCCTAGTCACGCCCAGCAATGGGCGTGTCAGTATAATTATGGTATTTGTACAACAGTTGGGTGGTTCGCCACTGTGTTGTTTGGCTCAACAGGCGGGCAGGTGGCGAGAATGCGGCATGCCCTAGGATCGCCCGTAAGCTAACCCACCGTCATTACATATGTTGTATGTAATAAACCTGCAGCAATTTTTCCCAAACCTAATACTTGTGTCTTTGTGTTATTTGCGGGTTTGGGCATGTGGGGCGGGTGTTCATGTGGGCCCTGATGTGACTATGGACTCTGCTCTGCAGCCACGTAGGCCCATCGCCACACTGCCTGCTAGGTAATAACGACTGCTGCCTGGTCTGGAGTACAATCTGCCCGTTTACCTGAGTGACCTATGAAGAGTCTTCAGCGCATTTCAGCATCGCCAGGAGAAAGGAACCATCGCCCTTCCCTGAAGACCGGGGGATTCCCAGGAACCGCAAACATAAATAAACACAGGCGAGCCTTAACATAACAAACCATCACCTATTTATTTTGTACAGTGCTAGCTTGTATTAGGAGGCCACTGCGTAAAACATAACATATAGCATAATACATAAAACCAAATAGCAAAATTGGTCTTCCTGGAGACATTACATTGACACCAAATGTGAAAACTGGAAAGCGGCTTTCTGAGACTCTGTGGTAAATGGCTTTTCTATTATCCAGTGTCAAAACGTGAGCAGAGACAGGGGGCCTAATGGAAATGAAAAGAGCCTTGAAAAGGCTCTGTGTTCAGCTAATGGCACTCGCCTTCCATTCTGCAAGATGACTTTCTCGAAGGTCCGGGAAACTGTGAGAGCTTCTGGAGAAAAGCAGAGTAATGCGTAGGAAAGTTTACGGAATCCATCCCCACCTTTTTGCTCCTGCTCAGTTTTGAATCTTTAGAAGACCCCTGTGTGAGAATGGTCGTATTTTTTTAGTGAGAGCAGTTCGGATACTCCGAGAGGGAAGCATGCAACTATGAGGCCACAGCAGCAAACATCAAATGCAAATGTCGCCAGTTAATGGCATTCAATGTATTTTGAAAAGCTGACTTAGTTTGCTCAACTTTTTGTTTTTGAGCGAGGGGATGCTCATGGAAAAGTTAGAACAATTAGTCAATTGTGTGCCAGCTTGGATGTACAGAAGACATGTAATTTTAAACTCAGCAAGGTGTGTCTGGTTTCATGCGAACTTTCAGATCATTTCTTGTGATTGTAGTTTAAGAGTTTTTTTCCAGGATGCTAAAATAATGCCCCTTTGCCTACCCCATTCTTCATTGGCGTGCAATTGTCCTCTCCAGACCACCACCGTCATATATAATGTGCTCAGAACGAGCCCGGGAAGATATCCGGTAGAGAAACTACCCATCTCAGGAGCATAGAGCCACGCCAGAAGCCAGGACATCACCAGACTGAAAACAAAAGCGGCAAAAAACAAATAGAAGACAAGCCCTATCCATCTCTGCCCCATCTTCGGGACAAAGACCAACAAAGACCCTGTTTACATTACCTCCTCGTCCTGTCTTCCTCGCCACAGTAATTACCCATGAACCTCCGGCTCCACACAGAACTCCAAGCATAAAAATACAGTGCTCTAGTCTTCCTCTCCCTCCCCCAAGATGGCCCCCAGTGGTTCCAGCCAATCCCATAAAGGGATACAGAGACCTCAACTCGACCTGTTCTTTTTTCTGCACTTCTCCAAGTGTTGTGTTCCCTGCTGGTCAGGTGAGTGAGACTGGGGTCTTGCTTTAGCAATCCCTTCTGTCCTTAGGAATCTAGTTGGGGGAAAATAGTGTTTGTTCCTTTATTGTTGTGTATGTTCATGGCGTTTTTATTTGATGTGTTTCAATTGTATTTTTTTCCCCCTTCTTCTGCCTCCGAGCCTCGTGTCCTGCTTAGCGGACTTTCGTGGCGTTTGTTTGCGGCTGTATTTGTTTTTTCTACCGTTGGGCTGGACGCCTCGAGTCCTGCTCTGCCGCTTCTTTAATTTTTATGTTTCCTTGCTGGCTGCGCGTCCTGCTGAGCGGACGTTGCGCGGCCGGATGTGCTGACGATGGGGGCCGGAGGCTTCCGTTCGCTTTCCTTACCTGCTGCAGGTTTGGGCGTCAACCTGTGTTGAATGAATGAATGAATGAATGAATGAATGAGGAGTTTCTTGTATCGCGCGTACTTAGCCCAGTGGGCGTCAAGGCGCCTAGATTAAATACAGCAACTTAAGACCCTACCTAGTCCTATTTAATCATGAGTAGGCCTTCTTAAAGAAATACGTTTTTAGAGCCTTTTTAAAAGAGTCGATGGAAGGGAGAGTTTTTATCACTATGGGGAGGGAGTTCCACAATTGCGGAGCGACGACGGAAAAGGCTCTGGCTCCCCATCTGACAAATTTGATGCGGGGGACAGCTAGTTGACAGAGTCCCGCAGAGCGCAGGTTTCTTGTGGGGACATAGCGCGAGAGAAGAGAACCAATGGCACTAGCAGGACCATCCATCAATGCTCTGTGGGTGAGACAGAGGATTTTGAAGGCGATTCTGTGCTGTACCGGAAGCCAATGAAGCTCCTTCCTGGCTAAGGTGGCAGAGGAGGCTTTGGGGAGATTCAAAACAAAGCGTGCTGCAGAGTTCTGAAGAGTCTGCAAACGGTGGATCAACCCTTTGTTGACTTCCATATAGAGGGAGTTGCAGTAATCCAGTCTCGAACCCACCAGGGCGACTGCAACCTGTTTACGCGCCTGGGGGGAAAGGTACCCACGGATTTTGTTGAGTACCCGGATCACACCACAGCAGGTAGCAACGGTCCTGTTGACTTGCAGGGACATAGAGAGTGAGGTGTCAAATATCACTCCCAGATTTCTGGCAGATAGGGAGGGAGTGGGGCAGATGCCAAGAGAAGAGGGCCACCACTCGCTCGACCACAGATTCTGGTTCTTCCCAAATATCAACACCTCGGTTTTTTCACCATTCAGCTTCAGGGAGTTTATAGTCATCCAGTCTGCCACATACTGCATGCAAACCCTGAAGCTGGCGGCAGATGTACTAACCGAGGTGTGAGCAAGAGAGACCATAATCTGCGTGTCGTCTGCATAGGATACCACCTCCATCCCCTGAGATTTAATAAGTCTTGCAAGGGGGGCCACATAGATGTTAAAAAGGGTCGGACTTAAGGCCGACCCTTGTGGCACCCCACATTGCAGAGACTTGGCAGGGGAGAGGTGGTTCCCAAGCATCACTCTCTGTTCCCTTTCGGTCAGGAAGGAATTTAGGAGACTCAGGGCCGATCCAGTGACACCCGCCTCCCTTAGCCGAGATGACAAGATGGCGGGGGAGAGGGTGTCGAAAGCGGCCGTGAGGTCCAACAGAACTAGGACCGTGGTTTGGCCAGAGTCCACCTTGCGTCGGATGTTATCGACCACATAGGTAAGGGCGGACTCTGTGCTGTGGTGTTTTCTGAAACCGTGCTGAGTGTTATCCAGGTATTCAGAGGATTCGAGAAAGGCAGATAGATGGAAATTCAAATGCTGCCTCTTCGTCTTGTGTCTGCTGCAGAAATTCAAATGCTGCCTCTTCGTCTTGTGTCTGCTGCAGTAGGGGCACATTCAGGGCTGTTTGGCACAAGACGGTCTGAGACTTGTTTTTGAGTGTGCGCGCAGCTTTTCCAGTTGAATTTATGGGTTTTCACTTCGGGCGAGGTGTGGTTTGTTCAGTTGCATAGCAGCCTCAGGACCTTTTTTTTACCGAGCGGGTTGTTCTACTCATTGCCTGTGTTTGTTTTTGCACTCGTTCACTAGTGGGCTGTCATGGATGATTCTTCTGAAATAGGTGCTCCTGGTTCATTGAATGAAGCTTCTGGTTCAGGGGTGCATGTTCCTCCTATGGAATTATTACAGCTGATGATCAATTCTGCTGTGTCTGCAGCGTTACACGGTCAGGTGCCTGTTCCTCCTAAGAAGGCGTAGGTTGATGGAGCTGCTGCTGCTGATTCTGACATTGAAGATGTAGTTGATGTCAGGGGTCACTTTGTGCAGGGTGCCGACCTTAAAGAAGTGCTGTGTCACTTTTGCGACTTGTACTGGGTTTTTCCTGGGTCGGTCGTGCCTCTGGGGGATGATTTTATCACGGTATCTGCGTCCTGAGCCTGATTCTTTGCCTCTGTATTCTTCTGTATTGAAGGTTTTTGGGCATGGGCTCTTTTTTGCGTTTTTTTTTAACCCCTTCCAGGCTCATGACGAGCTGGGCTCGTCATGAAGTAGCCTCCTACCAGGCTGATGACGAGCCCAGCTCGTCATGGTTAATGGACTTTTGAAAATTCCAGCATAGGAGGAAAATATCACTAGCAGCGATGGTGTTAAGACGCTATCCTCTGTTGAACGTTGCTGATATTTTCTAGTCCTCGGTTGGGGTTAATTCATTGTTGGCCTGTATGACCTCTCAGGGGGCTGTTGTTACTGAGGATTCCTCTCCTGCGGATCCTGTGGTTCGTATTGGGGATGGGGCGATTTGTCGCACTTTTGCAGCTGCTGAGTTTTATATCCGGGCTGCGGCCTATTCCTCTTGCGTGCTCCTTTCCTTGATTAGGGGTTTTCAGTCTTTGGCTGAATTGTTGGGCCAGGGGGACGATGTCTCTTCTACTCTGGCTATGTTGGAGCTACAGGTTCGCCTGATTTCTGATGTATCTTAGATTACTTGGAGGTGACGGCTTCTGCGGCGGGGTCTTCTGTCGCTGCGAGGCATCAGTTGTGGCTTCACTCCTGGAAGGCGAATGCTGCGCTGCAGTGTCTCCTGATGGCGATCCCTTTTTCTGAGTGGATGGTGATGATGAGGGCGGTGGACAGTGTAGTCCTTGCTCCTGAACGGGCTGGTCAATTCCGTTCCGTTTGTTCTCAGAGGACTGTAGTCCTACCGGGTGGTGTCGTGCTGGTCGGCCATTTCGTGGGAGGGGGCGTGTCTGGGGTGCGTTTTCTTTTGGTTGCTCCCGGTTCTTGGGTGCTACCTCGTCCTCCGCTCCTGCTTCCTAATCCTGACTGGTTCTCTACTGGTGTGGGTCCGGTTAGGGGTCGCGTCACTTTCTTCGTGGTATCTTGGCGCTGGTCTGTGTCAGATCAGTGGGTGCTACAGGTGGTGTTAGGAGGTGTTCATCTTGGATTTTCCCTGGCTCCCCAGACGGTTTCATGTCCACTCCTTGTTCCAGTGCTGCTTTGATGCGAGTGGCTCTTTTGGGAGGTGTCAAGTCCCTTGTTCTGTTGGGGGCCGTCGTTCCCGTGCCTGACGATCGATTGGGGTTGGGGGTTTGTTCCGTCCTCTTTCTGGTGTCAAGACGCACATGGGATCTCAGACCTGTGATGGATTTGTTATGGGTGCATTCTCTCGTTCGTCGTTCGACATTCATTTTGGTTTCCCTCCAGATGCTCCTCCTCTCATGGGGATTTCCTGGCCTCCATGGCCTTGAGGGATGCTTATCTGCATGTGCCTTTTCACCCGGAATCTCAGAGGTTTCTCTGTTTCTGCATCCTGGGTCGTCACTTTCGGTTCCGGGTACCTTCGCCCAGGATTTTTAATATGGTTCTGGCTCCTCTTATTGGCCTTTTGCAAGGGCTGGCCATTTGTGTTTTTCCCTATATCGCCGATATTTCGATCTCTGCTTCTTCTCTTCGGAGACGGAGTTGCATGTCCGGCAGGTGTGCCTTGGACTGGTGCCTCATGGGTTCCTGGTGATTGTTCCGATATCCTCCCTGGTTCCGGCGCTGGTGTCGACTTTCGTTGGGGCTCTGTTCGGGTCTCGGTTGAGGATGGTGTTCCTGACCCCTGCTCGGATTCTGTCCCTGGTGTCTGCTGTGCGGTCCGTGTTGTCGAGGCCTTCTCATCCTGTGTTCCTGTGATTGCGGGTTCGGGGTCTGTTGTCTGCATCTTTGTTGACCGTGCCATGGGCTCGTCTTCACATGTATCTGTGGGTGTACCGCAGTTTTGTTGCTTTTGGAACCCCTGTTCCCTGGATATGTGTGTTATTCGTGTGTGCGCTGATGTTCGAGTGGTCCTGGTTTGGTGGTTGGATGAGGGCCTTCTGTCCAGGGGCCGCCCATTTCTGGTTGTTCCCACCCGGGTTCTCACTACCGTTGCGGGCCTGTTGGGGTGGGGGCTACTCTGGAGGATTCGACGACTCAGGGTGTTTGGCCTCGGTCTGTATTGTCTGTTCTTTGAACTACAAAGGGGCAAATGGGCGTCCTTTTGGGTCTGTTGGCCTTTTTCGGATCTTCTTCTGGTTCACCATGTGCGAGTCCGGATGGACATTCAGGTGGTGTTGTCCTATGCCGACTATCAAGAGGGGTGCAGGGTTCTTTCCCTCAGTTGCATCAGCCATCGGATTTGTTGTTGGACGGAGTTGATCCTGGCGTCCCTGTCTTCGATTTATCTGCCGGGTCCAGAGGACGCTGTGGCGGATTGTCTGAGCCTAGTGTTTTGTTCCAAGGGATCTTTGTCCCTCACATGATTGGTGTTCGGGAAGTTACGGAGGATGTCTGGTTCTCCGATTGTGGACCTGTTTGCTTCCCAGTACAATGCTAATATCCGCTGCTTTTGCACGATTATGCCTTGCCGGGATGCCTGATGAGTGGACGTTCTGTTGTTCCTTTGGCCAGAGGGTCTGTTGTATGCCTTTCCCCCTGTTCCCTTGATTCCGAAGTCTTGCTGGAGCTCAAGAGGGAGGGGTTGTTGTCCTTCTGTTTGCTCCAAGTTGGATACGTCGCCCTTGGTGTCCCCTATTGCTGGAATTGGATGTGTCTCCGGGCTGGACGTTACCATTCGTGCCTTATCCTCTGTTGGGTCCTCTTCTACCTCTGCCTGTGTTCCGGTCCCTGGGTCTGCGGGCCTGGCTCTTGAGAGGGGTTCGCTGATGCGTGCAGGTTGTTCTTTTGCGGTTGCTGACGTCATTCAGCAATCTCGGAGGCCTTCTACTCTTAAGTCCTACGCTTAACATTGGGATACCTTTGCGTCTTGGTGTGTGTGTCACGAGTTGTCGTTGGATTCTTTGGACCCTGCTCGTATTCTGGATTTTTTTTTAATGATGGTTTCCTTTTGGGCTTGGCCATTTACACTCTCAGGGCTCAATGGGCCTACCTTTGGATCATATCTCCTTTGGTGGCTTGACTTTTTAAGTCGCTTTCTTTGCAAGTCCCCGTCCTGTCTTATGATCTCATCCTTGGGACCTTCCTTTGGTGTAGCGTTCCTTGCAGTCGGATCCTTTCGAGCCTTTGGGGTTGGTGGGCCTGAAGTTCTTGACACTCGATATAGTGTTTCTTGTGGCTATTACATCTGCCAGGCGTATTGGTGAGCTGGGTGCCTTCCTGCGGTCTGCTCCATTTTTGGTCGTTTTGTCTGGTCAGGTGGTATTGCACCCTCATCCTACGTTTGTTCCTAAGGTGGATTCTTATTTTCGCCGTTCTGCTGGAGTGGTTCTTCCGATTCTTTGTCCTGGTCCTTCCTGGGCTGAGTATAGCCTTCTCCACCTGTTGGATGTGCGTTGTGCATTGTTGGTTTATTTATCACGCACTTCTTCCTTTTGTAAGGTTGACGATTTATTTGTCAATTTTTGTTTGTCTCGTCAGGGCCTGATGCCCTCCCTGTCCCCTATCAGTTGTTGGATTGAGGAGGCCATACTGTTGGCTTATGGTTCTGTTTCTGACCTTCCCCCTCTTCCGGTTCAGGGTCGGTCCACCAGATCTGTTTCTGTATCATGGGCCACTTTTACGGGGGTGTCCATGGAGGATGTTTGCTGGGCTGCCGCTTGGTCGTCCCAGCATTCTTTCATATCCCATTGCCGCCTTCAGATTGGGGGTGGGGGTTCTGTTTCCTTTGCCTCTTCTATGCCGTCGGCTGGGATTCCTTGAGGTGTATGTTTCTGTGGAATTTTTGTACCTCTTGTGATTGAAATATGTTTCTCTGCATGTTTTCTGTGGAGTGTTTTCCTTGCATGAAGCTGATTGCTTTGGTATCGGCTCATGGGTAATTACTGTGGCGAGGAAGACAGGACGAGGAGGTAATGCCCTGGATACTTACCGGTAATCTTCATTACTCCGAGTACATGTCTTCCTCGCCACGGTATAGTTTCCCTTCCCTCCCGGCCCTGGTGGTGGCTTCATGTCCGCAGCTTGGTTTTTCAGGTCGAGTTGAGGTCTCTGTATCCCTTTATGGGATTGGCTGGAGCCACTGGGGGCCATCTTGGAGGAGGGAGAGGGAGACTAGAGCGCTGTTTTTTATGCTTGGAGTTCTGTGTGGAGCCGGAGGCTCATGGGTAATTACTGTGGCGAGGAAGACATGGACTCGGAGTAAAGAGGATTACCGGTAAGTAACCGGGGCATTAGCACTACCCCAACCCTTTTCAGAGAACACATCTCCGCGCAATATGGAGGGCGTGCTGTGGCCCAAAGTTGTGCTCAAAATTCTGTCAAAGGTTGGTGTACCAGATACCAAAGCTGCATTGACTTGATTCCATCTCATGCCTCTTTATTCCACCACTACACACTGCCTGTCTCTTTATCTCACTCTAGCAGCCTATTTTTCATCCCTGCTTTCTCCCTCTGTCAGCGTTATTCAGTTGTCTATTTCCCCCTTAATGTTTTTCTCTCGCTACCTCTGAATCAAAATTTGTTGAGGAAAAATAATTGCCAATCCCAAAAAGTGTTGGTAGACGCCACCTACAACCACCGGTTCAAATTAAGCAGTGAATAAGTCTTGCCATACATGAATGCTATTCTCCATTGTAACAATCTAAAAACACATCTTAGAACTTTCCTTGTAAACTGCTTTACAAACACATTTGTATACATTTACGTTTCCTGTTGATATTAGGACATGACACATTTAGGGGTCGATGCACTAACCCTTTTCAAGTTATTTCAATTATACTTATGCATAGACATGCTGCATTGAAAGAACACAAGAGTGCACACAATTCACAAAGGTAAAATATATGTGTTTAACTATATTCTCTATGTGTGTAATGTACTTTATTATGGCAAACCCAAGAATTGTCAAAACAAGGTGGCTTGCATGCCATCTGGCGAAGTATTCAATTTGGGCTGATGTATTTCTCCAAAGGGAATCAGGGGCATCGGTTGGTCGCCTTCTGTTGAAGTTACGTTAAACCTCTTCATATGTACAGTCCTGCTTCTCTCAGGGTCATCAACAATAGGCATTCAGAATGCTGCTTGTTTGATGATGTCAGCTTCAG
Source organism: Lissotriton vulgaris (assembly GCF_964263255.1). Classification (NCBI taxonomy): domain Eukaryota; kingdom Metazoa; phylum Chordata; class Amphibia; order Caudata; family Salamandridae; genus Lissotriton; species Lissotriton vulgaris. The sequence continues at coordinate 1,951,551,824 of NC_141685.1, read as the reverse complement.
TGTTTGTTCTTTTCCGACATTCAAAAGTGCACCTTTAAAGCTGGCTCTTCTCAAAGAAGGCAACAGCTCCACCGCGCTTGATTTACTCTCCCTGGGTGTACAATTTTACTTTACATTAGCCGCGAAACTACCACATGGTGTAGAATTTTAGAGGTGACTGCATCTGATTATTTAATGAGTGCTTACACAGTGATGCATTCATAGCCACGGAGTGCACTAATGTGAGAGAATATGCTGCATCACTAAATAGTTATAAGATCCCAAAGGTGAGACCGACTGCATTCCAAATGCTTGTTTTTTTGCAAGTTCCCAGGTCATGAGTTTTGATTTCCAGTAGTTTATTCACATCGGATTGTGTTAGAAATAGGATCTCTGGCTGGCTAAGGCTTGCGCCAAAGCCAGGCAGAGACCACAACTCTAGTCAGGGCTTGGGAGTTACATGTCAAAGAAAACCCCTGCTCACGCCCTTGGTAGCTTGGCACAAGCTGTCATGGTTATCCCGGAGGCCATGTGTAAAGCATTTGTGCACGCACACAACTGCAACAACATCACAGGCACACTACAAAAGGAACTCCAAACAAGGCTATATAAAAAATAGCCTTTGTATTCTCAAAATACATTAGAATAGTAAACACATATTATACATTGTGCCAACTGGCACTGGGCCATATTTGCAAGGGAATTATTTACACATGACAGGGCCACATGGACGACTGTCAGAACCATCACAAAGCGAACTCGCTAAAAGTAAAACAGATCATAAACGTATAACCAGTAAACACTGGTAATCACTGTACTTAGCATCAGCCTGTTACATAAACTACATTATGCACAGTCTCAGGTGCAAATTACATTCTGCGCCAACCTCACCAGCATAACTACATTATGCAATCATCTCTTAAGTCTAAACACAATAGGCCCTAACCTCCAAAGCATAACTCACATTAGGGGCGTACATCACACAGTGAAACATAATCTCACTAGCATAAACCATAATATGCAGAACAACCTCATAATCATAAACCACAGTTTAGAGGTATAAAACATACTTCATGAATTACATTTCCTAGCACCAAAATCATCTTTAGCACTTAAATGACATTAGGGCCTGGCTCCCTATAAATCAAACAATCCCCCTGGCCAACTGGCCATCCAAAAAGGGTCTCAAATGCCCTGTGTCCAGAATGTCAGGGCGCGCTGCCAATGCAGAGAAAGTCAAGGGTGCGCACTCGGTGCAAACCTAAACGTTGCAGCTGCCCACTACTTGCTGGGCAGCTGAGAACCATAAGTAATTAAAAAAGGCTCGGCTATTCCTAAACTTAAGGAATGTACGTGTCCCTGTGGTATACAGGATGTTGTAGGGCCTCGTCGAGTCCTACAATTGGGCATCCATTGTGTTGGATGTAAGGCCCTCACACACCCTTTCAGGTGTCATGCTTCATCATCTGGGCTTGATCCTCGTTGGGTCGGCGATGCAATACCCAATGGGCGTCACCTCAAAGAGGGGCTATTTGGCTGAGATCTTTTATCCAACTGCCGTTTAGATGAAGTGCGGGACCAGAAGTGCGTAGACGTGTAGGTGTGGGTTAAAATAAAGCTACGAGAACCAGGAATGAATTTATTCTGGGGGTCCCCTGCTCTAATTAAAATCAAAACTATCTGGTACTCGCTTGAATATTATGCTTCCAATTCACGAGTCACGGTTTAGTGTGTGTTATAGTCAGTCAACATGTTTCTCGCTTTAGTGCAATGGCTAGCGATTCTTCAGGACCTATAAGTAGAAAGTGTATCTAAGGTATCGACTGTCTACGTCAGGATGGTTAGTGTCTAATATTTAGAATACATTGAAGTGTAAATAGCTCACAGAAACATTAGTGTTTCCTGCGTGATACCTGTGTTGGGCTGCATCTACCTAATTGGTTATGTATACAGACAACAACAGTATCCGGCGGGTTATACAGCGGGTTAAACCATCAGATATTTGGTCAATCCAGTGTAGCGTCCTCTGTCACCTACCCCTCGCCGCCGGATCCAGCTGAGAACCATTACATGAGGGCCTAAACGATGCAGCTGACACTAATTGCTGCGCAGCTGGGGAAGGCCTGACACCTCTTGTGCCACTTCTGTCCCTCTCAGGGACTCTCTCCAGAATTGCGCACAAACGTTGCAGCTGCCCGCGCTGGTGCGGGGCAGCTGTGGAAATAATAAAAGGGGACCCTGGCACAACTGTTCCCTCTGGGCCTTGCTGTGGCTCTCAATAAACTGTGCCCCTGTGGAAGCCACCTGGCTATAAAACAAATACTGCTGAGGGTTGGAGCCATCTGGCTCTGAGAATAAATCTGCCCCCATGGAGCGCACTGGCTCCGGAAATAATCATGCCCCCAAGCATTGCAGCTGACCCCTGCAAAAGTGGGGCAGCTGGAGAAAAATGCCCAACATGGGTGGCACGGGCCCATAGGGGTCCCCTGAGCACATATGGCCGCATTGGAGCCCTCTAGGCTCTAGAGATCATGGGGCCAAAGGATGGAGCAGCCCTCTGCCATGCGGGGCTGCTCTGAGAGAGGTACCGGTGTTGTGCCTTGACTTCACCCCCCCAGCCGGCTATACTCACCGGCTCTTCTGGGTTGGGACTTGTTCTCTGGGGTGGAAGCACTTCTCCTGCGGGGCTTCCCTGGACTCCTGGGAGCCCTGCACTGCCGTTGGCGGCCTCGGCTGCCATCTCCAATTCACCCGGGCCCCCTCCTGGGACCCAGGGCTCTCCTCCATCCAGCCGCCACCGCGGGGCTCTCCCCTTCGCATGGGAGTCCCACGTTAGCACGTTGCGGTGTCACTTCTGCTTCCGTTGAACGGCCTACTCACAACAAGGAGGCTGTGGATGGCGGCAATCTTGGTTCTCGGCCCCGAAATCAGGGTTTGGTTCCCTCCGTACCTTGAACAGCATACAGCGGGGAGGGCACCCGCCTCAAAGACGGCACTAGAAGCGGGGTGGGCACCCGCAGGGGAGATGCAAATAGGCGACCATAAGCGGGGTGGGATCCTGCAATTAGGCACATCAGCGGGGTGGGCACCCGCTCAGTTCAGGGGCAAAGCGCGGGGAATACCTACATTGGGATTCCCTAAAAACAGAATGCAGCTTCGCGCTGCTGAGCAGACACAATCCTCTCTTGGGCCACAAAGCGCCCTGTAGGCATATAAATAAAGTGCTCACAGGGTGCTAGGAGCACAGCACAAAGTCCTTGGTAGATCCAGGAAAAAGCAAAAAGGTCCAGAAGTCCTGGAGGCATCAGGGGGGCAATGCAGGGCCCAGGGGCCAGCACAAATGGCCCACCAGCAAGGAGGCAGACCCATGACGGTCCCTCCTGGGCCCCACCAGCAGCAAGCCCCCCTTTGTCAGGATCCCAAAAAGAAAACTTACACAGGGTCACTGCTTTTATACAGCATTTTCCTTTGTAGGGCAAGGGGAGAACCAGATACAACTGGTTCAGGAAAATTTTGTTTAGCTCACCTCCCCTCTCTATTCACAAGACAGGCCAGGGACATCAGACGCACCACAGGAGGTGGAGCCAGCATTGTGGAGGGAATGCACAGCCCTATTCAGGTCCCAGGTGTACTGTCCCTGCTGAACTACCCTGATCTTGCGTTAAGCAATCAGTCACAAGCGCTGCGAGGGCTCCTGGTAGTTATGTGCTATACAAGTGTAATTTTTCATTTCATTTCAGGTGTAACTCCTCACTCACATCTACATGCAGATCTCCCTACTCACCACCGGGGAGACCCATCCTGGCTCCTTGAGCCAACCACACCAGCCAGCCCGTCAATCACAAGCCAGACATGCAATTCACATCAGGCAGGCAGACAAACTGCACACAAAAATGCCAACTTCCAAATGTGGCACTTCTCCACTAGTCACAATAAATCTGTACACACCATTGTGCAGAATTTATTCTCACAAATGTGCACATACTAAACTCGCCCCTGCAGTCCTCTCACACCAGGAACTACCGGGGACACACATATCCCCCATGCATTCCTATCGGAGGGCAGGCCAATCTCACCACACATACACAGAGAGTGCACACACTTTACACTGGGCCACAGTGCTAAAGTGCGCAGAGGCCTGAAATCACCAACACCAGATTACAGAAACTGGCTAGGAGAACGCAAAAAGTTTCAGGTGAACCTGCCAAAAGGGCCAAGTCCAACAGATTGTTTTTGCGATTGGTGGCCACAGCATTTAGCAACTTTTGGATGGAGATAGGTGTGCTTGCCATTAGTGCTGAATCATTGGTTTTGTGTGAGATTCCCTTTTCTTCCGTTGTTGGGGTGCATTTGGAAGTCAGTTTATGGCTCTCTTTGAGAACATCAACATAAATGCTAAACTGGAGAGAGGCCAACATTCAGACTAGGTTAGCACTATTTGAAATAATAGATTAATTCGAAACCTAGTCTTGAGCCCAGTATCACACATATATTGTGTGTGTTAAAACAGAGGTGTTTTACCATATTGGCGAGTTGATTACTCATTTATCTCGGCCATAATTGCAGTGCTAACATCCAAACGTGGTGTAGAAAGTGCCACAGTACAGTACTAACTTTGATAGCATAAATTGACATATTAATAATTTTAAAATGCTAAAGCTGAATCCCTTAGAGACGAAAGTGAACCCGGTGTTCTTTGAGTCTAACAAATGAAGCCAAAATGTTGCCAGTGTATTAAAAGTATCTGGTTTCCTGATGTTGTTTCTTTTTCTGCAATAACAACCTGACAGAGGAAGTTTGATCTCTTCGTGATTGTCAGCCCTGTGTGTGTTTACAAGTAGATGCGTTTCCAGCTGCTGAGCAGTTTTGCATGTAAACGATTATTAAAAGTTACATTTGTATTCTCCTTGTGGTTATAAAATGCAGGCACATAGACATGCAAGTTGTGCTTTTTCATAACGAGCCTGTTTTTGACATTGGGTTTCTTCGTTTTTTGTTTTAATAGAACAACTCTATTTTCCACCGTTAAAGAAAATCAAACAGTGGTCTTTTCAGAACCAACGGGGTCAGATGCAAAGCAACACAAAAAACAAAACCAGAACCACATATTATCACAACAGCAAATCAGCAGTACATAGGATTAGACGTGCTGATCTATTTTTGTTCATTATCTACTAAAGGCAAATCCTGGTTGCTAAGGAACAGCACAATCCAAAATAAAATCGATGATTTTTCTGCAGTTGTCTACAAAACAGGCTGCCTCGTTAACATACACTTCTTGACATGTGAATATATACTGTGCACTGCATTTCATTTGGCACTACTAACATCTCGTAAAGGTTTTATGTATGAAACACTCTTTCAGTGTGAAACATTGAAAGGTAATATTGTTTATGCACTAAACCCCTTTTGCAAGTTTGAAAAGTATGTCTGAGTATCAAAAGAGGTTCTGCAACTCATTACAAATTGCTACCTAGAGGGTCATGTGAAAGGGGCATCCATTTCTTTTTGCAGGCTGCAATAAAATGTAAAAATGCCTTGTGACCTGTGTTTAATTTTTATAAATGTCGGTGTCGGGAACCAAAGTGTATTGAAGGAGTCAGCTGCAGTTGGCACTGATCCAGTGGAAGCAGTGTAAAATTTGTGGGCACAGACATGAGTTACCCACCACACCATAATCTCAATCCACAGCAACACCATTCATTACATCACAGAGTTTGGCCTATAAAAACTCTACAAACATACACAACCAATAAGGACCTCCGATAGATCCTTGTATGAGCTAATAGGGACTCAGATAACTAGAGACGGAAAGCCACTCCTTAATGAGGACTTGTAATAACAAGCATTTGCAATGCAATAGGTCTTGCATCATTGAAAGTTTGACCTATTGGCATTGCAAATAATAATGCAATGCCAATACATCAAACTTTCATATTGCATTGCAAATGCTTGTTAAAATGAGCAAGGGCACAGAGTAAAGGGGAAAGGGAGAAGGTGAAAGAAAACAATGTGATGTGAGCTGAAGGGCAGGTTTCAAAGTTGGCATTTAGAAACAGCACTTGAGAGAGTGAGGAAATGTGCACTCCTGTAGAGTGTTGAAACAAAAAGAGAATGTAGTCCCCTGATTATAAGCATCATCAATAGTGGAAGATACAAATCAAAAGATCTAAACTTTGCAGTAACACATTTCTCTGAGCTGGACATATAAATAGGCAGGTGGGCCATCAAATAGGCAGCAGGGATCTAAGGTAGACAGCAAACCCATCAAATCAGGAGAAATGGGTTGACCCAGAGCTCACTCTAAGTAGTGTTTCATTTGAGCTGGTGGTTGCAAGTGGAGGGCATATCATTTATTTTTCCGAGTGCAAGAGACGAAAAAACACATAGATTGGGAAGATGGAGGAAGAAAAAGACTGCAAAACTATCAAAAACAGAAAGCAAGAGCGAGAATAAGGGACGGGGGTGATTGGTAGCAGATGAAAGACTACAGGCCTATGTATTCAGTGCTGATGTTTAGTTTCCCTTGCCACCGGCTTCTGAGCAGCGCTTCAGGCACTGGCTCTCTTTTGTTCACAAATTAAAAACTGACTCTAAGTATAGGTAATTTAGTGCAAACAATAGGTCTACAAAAGCAAGCCAAAGCTTAACAGGCTTCATTAACACAGTTGAGGTAAATCCACAAGTAAGTGTTATGACATCGAGACAGAAGATGTTTGCGTTGAAGAACATAACAGGCATAGACAGGAAAATGTTGCATGATAGATTTTTTGACAAAGTGCCAGTATTTCTGTGGCATCTTTAGAAAACTTGCCTGCACATCTTTACTCGAAGAACCAAAAATGCAATAACGTTATCCTGACAATAATGTGAAACAAATGCACAAGAATGATTATGTGTGTTGAATATCTTTATTCGGTAAAAATTGTTCACCATAAAAGAGTACATATACACAATAAAAGTACATTTCCCCCGCTAAAAACAGTGATAAAATATAACAGTATAATTAATATAGACCTAGGACGAAGCATCCTCAACAGTTCACTAAGTTAAGTAGGAGAGCCATCAATTACATACAGTCAATCAATTGGTAGCCTAGAATGCAGCTTCAATATCCTTGAGCGCGTCAGCCATGCACTACTCAAAAATGTTGCCACCCCGCATATCATGGCAGTGGATATTGAGTCAGTAGAGAGTACACGTAAGGCCAGAATGTGACACCTCAACCCCAACTCCCTGCATACAGGTTTCAGCCAGATCTTCCGAGTCACTTTGTAGGCGGGGCAGGCAAAAAATAGGTGCGCCACAGACTCCTTAGGGGCTGCGCAACCAGGGCACGAACGCGAAGGGACACCAGAGTTGGACCACCTCGCAGTGAATTCATGCACCGGGAGGGTCCTGTACCTTAGTTTTAAATATAACGCTCTGTCTAGAGGTTTGGTTATCAGATCAAAAAAGGGTTCCAGCTTTCTAGCCCATTTGAACTCTAAAAACCGATCGGTGAGTGAACCCCCAACCATACCGCGTATTGCCTCGCCCTGTACCCAATACCAGTATAGCTTCTTGATCACTAGTTTGGGCGGCAGCATTTGTGTCTCCCATGCATCTCTCAGTCCCAGTTGGAAAACCAGGTGTCTCACATTGTTCAGCCATCCAATCTTATTGCCAGTATCAAGCAATAATAGGTCATCCAACCCTTCAGCATATTTAACAAACTCCTTAGTCCTTCTTAAGCGGACCCAGAAGAGCAATGGGCGCAGCCTCACTAGGTCCTTAAGGGCTTGTCTACCCAAGTCTAGTCGCAAGGGGATCAGCGGGGTAGAGGCGGGGAGAACCCCCACCTCCCTCAAAAACTTATTTTCCGCTAAGGAAAGTTCCGAAACGTTTTCGAACCCCCAAAGCTCAGAGCCATATAATGCAGCTGGGAGTATCTGACCCTCATAAATGGCCATGGCCGGGGACACAGGTTTACTTGTTGACTCTCGAAACTCCCTCAGAGTCAGCCCAGATACTCTTTTGTGACCAAGTAACATTTTAGCCAGATGGTCCTTGCAATTCATTCGACTATTTATCCGCACCCCTAAATAGTCGAATGAATCGACCATCTCCAGGGGGGCCCCATTGAGCGAAAAGTTGTTTTTAAATCTTTTGGAGGGTGAGAAGGCCATCAGCTTGGTTTTCGAGGTGTTGATGGTTAAGCCTCTATTTATGCAGAAGGAGCTGAATCGATTCAAAAGTTTTTGCAGACTCACTGGGGATTTGGAGATCAGTATAGTGTCGTCGGCGAAGAGTAGAGTGGGGATTCTTTCCCCCGCCAGGGATGGGACATCCGACTCTTCCCCTCTCAGATGATCCACCACTCCATTCACAAACAAGGAAAAAAGAGTCGGAGCCATAACACAGCCCTGGCGTACTCACTCCTCACAGGGACCCTATCAGTTAACTGTCCCTGGGTACCCCATCTGATCCTCGCGTAGTTCCCCTTGTGGAGCTTTACAATTAAACTCAAGAGTCTACCGGGGAAGCCCATCCCTCCTAGAATCTCCCACAATTTAGCCCGAGGGACCAGGTCAAAAGCTGTTTTAAGATCTATGAAGGCCATATATAGACTGCCCTTTTTGATGGTAACTGTCTTCCAATAGATAACAAAAAAGCGAAAGACCTGGTCCATCGTGCCTACCTTTCGGCGGAATCCAGCTTGGAAGTGGGAGAGGATGCTAGCCTCCTCCATCCAGTCGCCAACCCTTGAGATAATGACCCTACCAACCACTTTCTGGATTACATCTATCAAACTGATAGGTCTGTAATTGGCAGGGTCATCTCTTGCCCCCTTCTTAAACACAGTTACCACCTCAGCCCCCTTCCAAGAATCAGGCACAGGATGGCCCCTTACAATCAAATTCATTATTGTGGCAATTAGGTTGGCCCAGGCCAAAGGTTCCGCAATCAAGAGGTCCCCTGGGATCCCATCCGGACCGGCCGCCTTCTTGGGGGTTAGGTGTCTAATAGCCACTGCTACTTCAGAGGCCGTAAATAGAAGCTCGTCCTCCCCTGTAGGTTCCCCACCCCCACAGCTGGCTACCACGAGGCTATTTATGTCCTCAGTTCCGCCATATAAAGCTGAGAAGTGATTAAACCATTGCTGGCTAGTTATATGAGCAGCTAGTGGTTGCGATCTCCCTTGTCTAGCTCTATTGATTAAGTCCCAAAAAAGATTCGGGTTCCTCATGCTCACAGCATCTGTTAGGTCCTGCCAATGCTGTTCCTCCCATTCACGTTTAGCCAGCGCTAATACTTTCAAAGAATCCTTTCTAGCCGCTCTAACTAGTAAAGGATCCCTTGAAAGTAGGGCTTCTGTCAGGTTTTTCCTTTTACCCTTGCACTGGTCCGAATACCAAGGGTTGCTTGAAATGGGGGGTGTGATGTTCTTTCTACGGCTTTTCCCTTTGGAGATAAAAAAGTGACTTACTTGCTCAATTGTGGCTTTATAGACTGTATCAAGGGTAGTGGGAGGGCACTGGCTACTCCCGTTTTCCCGATCCCAAACCTCCAGATCCAAATACAGGCCCACCACAAGGGATTTAATGGTCCCTCCTTCAAGTTTGCCTTATCCCATTTCAGTCTACGATTATTGTTAAATGGGATAATCTCTTTAGTTAGCTTCGTAGGGGCACTCACCCTCCTATCTTTAAAGTTACCCCACTTAAACTTGCTGCACAAGGGGTTATGGTCACTATCCTGAGTAGGTATCACCTCCATATCAATTAGGTCAGTCCACATGCTAACGTCCATTAGGATGTAATCAATTCTGGACGGCCCTATGAACCTATTAAAGGTCAACGCACCTGCCCGGTCGGACATAGTCCTACCGTTAAGAGCTCTTAGTTTGTGATCCCTGGTAAGTGCATTAATTTGAATTGCCCTAGCAGACCATTTTCTAATGGGGGGTAAAGACAAGGTTGGGATGGACCATTTAGAATCTTCTTCTTCGATACCCAGGGGGTCATCTCCGAGGAGAGTTTCAAACGTACAATTGAAATCCCCCCCACAATAATTTTAACTGCAGGAGGACAATTGACTAATGCTGAATCTAGACTTAATATAGTTGCTGAAATGGTATCCCCTGGGGCCCCTCGGGCATACACATTGAATAGTTCAAGCCTACATCCCTCAATATGACCCCTAGAGGAGAGATGTAGTATATCACTACACTCCGAATCATGGTGGATCACATCCCAGTCCAAATCAATTTTTATCCAGACCGTGAGGCCTCCCGCCGGTCTGCCCTTCCCTCTGCTTTCTGCTGGAGAAACAAAAGGTAGTATAACCCGGTTTGTTTATGGGTAGCAGGCTCCAGGTTTCCTGAAACAGACAAACATCGAACTTCTCGATGAATGTATGCCATTCCGGTATGTCCATCTTCCTTTTTAACCCCACTACATTCCAAGATAACAGGTTTATTACCCGTCGGCCCTTGGATACTTTGGTATGGACCCCCTTGCTCCCCCCATCAATACCCGCCTTGGTCGTGCAGCTACCCACCACCCGGATAGAAGATTTGGGGTGTACAGTGCAGCCAACCGTACTGATCGTACTCGCGGCTACCAATGAAGCCCCAATGGTGCTGTTGATAGCCGCATTTTGAACTACAGGGGATCCCTCCTGCCTTGTACCTTTACGGCCACCTGACCGCGGAGCCTCCACACCTAACTGACCACCTCTCTCCCCCTTAGACTGTGAACATCAATTGCAGTCTTCCAACCCGGAAAGCTGCGAAAACCTATTGCAAATATCCAGAGGAGTAAAGGGTCTTAGATGTTCCATCCTTGTGTCATGATTCATTGTGTGTCTCTGGGGTACTGTAATCCAGGCAAAGTGATCAGCAGCCTGGGCAGGGTACTGCCCGTACTGAGAATAAATGCTGTTATATGGTAAGGGAGGGTTTGGTCTATAACGGTGGAACTTGTTTTGGTGATTGGGGGGAAAAGCCTCTGACCTAGGATAGAAATATGTTAGGGCCCGAGGGATAATACGAGTGTCCCCACTTCCAGTGGGCCAGTTTAGAATGTAGTCTACTGCCCGAGGGTCTCTAAAGTTAACCACCACTATGTCCGCTTCAATATCTTTGCGTCTACTACCCAGCCAATTGATCCGCCTGACATGCACTATATCCACATCTATATTGTGTGCTATGGGCCTATATGTCCTCAACCAGTGTATGATTTTATTTTTTAATTCAGCATATCCCTCCTTCTTATTTCCTGCTAACGGTGGAACCCCGGTCAAAACTACCACAAAGGGCACTGCTTCTGGGGGAATTTCCACTTGCGGCCCCTTGTTTACTGGGCCTCTAATATATCTACCTTCCCCATGTTCCTCCCGTTTGTTAGTTGTGGGGGCCTTCGTCACTAACCTTTTGGGGTCACCACCCGTTTCAATTACTGGAGTATTTATATGTTTAGGAGGGGGTGGATTTTGACGGCCGGGCTCAGCCCTACCCTGGGGCTGTGGCTTCTGTTTAGTCGGCTGGGGTGGGGCGATTGGGGTATTAGCAACATTGTTAATAGGTAGCCTAACTGGAGGTATGGGATGCACCACCCCGCTCCCCTGGGCTTTGGTTAAAGTAACCATGCTGTTTATAGCAGTCTCCAGGATTGTCAATCTGATTTCAACTTTTTTAATGGTCTCATTAATAGGTAAGAGGAGAGATCTCAGTAAGAATTCCAAGTTCCCTATTAATGTGGGGGGAGATGGAATATCTGATGCTACAACCCCCACATTACTATCAGAACCTACAACCTGTGTGACTATTTCAGGTGATTTGGTTTCTGGCGGTGGTGCCTCAGATGATGGAAGTTCCGGCACCTCCACTAGTACCCTCTCATTTGTAGTGGGAGTTTTTAACACTTTACCAAAGTCAGAGTGCGGGATTTTAGCTTTACCTAGGGCCACCCTTAATTTCCTCCTTTTTTTACTAGGTGGTGGGCCGTGAATCTGGGCAACAACTAATTACTTAGGTTTCAACTTCCTCGGCTTCGCTGTAACAGTGGTACGGCAAGGGCTAGGAGTAGGGGAAACAATTACAATATGGTCTGAGGGCAAGCAAGGGGTGGGGGTACAATCGCGCAACAAAGGAGGGACACCTTCTTGACTGGCAGTTTCCCCACTGATATCAAGTGAACCTCCCTCCCGGGCCATAGTAAGAGGAGCACTGTCAGTAAGGGATCTATTTTTCAGACTCTCGACTGAACGTCGCCGCTCAGCCCTTCGCTCAGCCAGAATAGAATCCTTGTCACCCTCACACAAGACCTTAGGGAAGTAATTGTCCAGAGACCCGTTGCGTAGTCTTCCTCTTTTCCCATGAGTTCCCTCTTCAGACAGCATAGCCATTCACCTGCCTGTAGCACGGACAACAGATCTACAGACGTTAATGGGTGGGCCCAGCCCAGCCTACTCTGGCCTACGAGGGCCTTAGAGGGCCCGCCCTTTGCCCGGGCTTCGCCCCGGGCTGCGTCCCGCGCGCGTCCCGCGTACGCGTGGACGGGCGGGGTTAAGTAGATAGGAGGGGGGAGGGCGGGAAGAGTCGCAGGTGCGCTGATGACCAGAGCGCTAGTCCTGCCGGGACTCGCAGTCCCGCCCTGACGACCCGGCAAGCTTCTCCTCTTCAGTCACGGAATCCAGGCAGCAAACGGAAAAGGTCAGTTCAGGGAATCCAGGGCCAGCGGCAAGGTTCGCTCCTTACAATCCAGGGAACAAAGGCAAAGGTCCTGATAGCCCCGCGTCACCAAACACCACAGTGACTCACAGTTGCACTCCCAAGGCTGCGAGCGGCTCCTGCGGAGCGGGGGCCTCGAGCCGTCTAAGTACTGCAGGCGGAGCGGGGGGCGGGAAGAGTCGCAGGTGCGCTGATGACCAGAGCGCTAGTCCTGCTGGGACTCGCAGTCCCGCCCTGACGACCCGGCAAGCTTCTCCTCTTCAGCCAGGGAATCCAGGCAGCAAACGCAAAAGGTCAGTTCAGGGAATCCAGGGCCAGCGGCAAGGTTCGCTCCTTACAATCCAGGGAGCAAAGGCAAAGGTCCTGATAGCCCCGCGTCACCAAACACCACAGTGACTCACAGTTGCACTCCCAAGGCTGCGAGCGGCTCCCGCGGAGCGGGGGCCGCGAGCCGTCTAAGTACTGCAGGCGGAGCGGGGGCGGGAAGAGTCGCAGGTGCGCTGATGACCAGAGCGCTAGTCCTGCTGGGACTCGCAGTCCCGCCCTGACGACCCGGCAAGCTTCTCCTCTTCAGTCAGGGAATCCAGGCAGCAAATGGAAAAGGTCAGTTCAGGGAATCCAGGGCCAGCGGCAAGGTTCGCTCCTTACAATCCAGGGAACAAAGGCAAAGGTCCTGATAGCCCCGCGTCACCAAACACCACAGTGATCACAGTTGCACTCCCAAGGCAGCGAGCGGCACCCCTAATAATAATCATAAGAATGATTATTATATAGGGCCTTTATTTTATGATAGGATTAGGCATCCGAGCAGTAGGCAGTAAAGATATGAATCAGTTGATATACATGTGGTGTCAGCGAAGTAAATGCATTAAAGATGATATCAGGGCCTCAGATTCAAGCTGCATGGCATGTTTCATCTGCAGCCTAATACAAGCATTTGCAATGCAATAGGTCTCGCATTTACGAGACTTTGTGCTATTGGCATTGTAAAGGACAATGCCTGTAATGTATGTGTTGTTTGTAAAACTAAAAGGTATTGTCATTTACAATGCCAATAGCTTAAACTCTCGCAAATGTGAGACCTATTACATTGCAAATGTGTTCAATGCCCGTGCTATAAAAATGTTTCAATACGTTACGAGCGAGCCTGTCCTGCATGCAACAGCAGGCGGGACAAAGCTATTAGAGAAAATAGTGCTTGGAGGGTGTAATCAAAACTTGCCAAGTAACAAAACACATAACAGGGGGTGTCGCCATGGGCGGTTACAAAATGAGATAAGGCGGTAGGTACTAAGGAGGTACTTCTAAGATTATTGACCAATGAACAGCCACAGTTTACAGTGGACAATGGCACAAGCCACTGAAAAATATGAGCAGAGAGTGGCCGGAGCTTCAGGTCCCCACCCGAATACAGCATGCCTCGCAGAACAGCGCATGTGCTGCCCATGCTCGGCCTAAAAAAACTCCAGTAAATAATGAATATAATCACAGTTTATTGTAAATAACAAATTTAAAATATGTGTAAAAATCCAAATGACGGACAAAGAAGACACAACAAATGTTGTCACACAAGAAAAACATATTTTCTTCATTGACCACAGTGATTTAGCAAAGATATAATTCTCATATATTCTTTAACATTTATTTAAATAAAGCATGGGTGACAAACACACAACATTTCTTTATCCTTTTTTATAAAAGTTTTTTTTATTATTTATTACTTTTTTTCCAAGGTATTCTCTTTCATTTCTTTTCATATATATTTTATTATTTTTTTCTTTCTCTTATTAGAATATATAGTACCTTGTACATATGTTCATACAAAATTCATAAATATAGAACATAGAATTTCATAACAAGTTCATACAAGAAAAAACTTTTTTTGCATTTGAATGTACATATAGTAAAAGACACCAATATACAAGAAAACATTTACATATCATAATACAATTACAACCCCTGGATAACACCAATCTTCATCAGTCAGTCTCATACAATCATACCCTCACTACACTCATACAAACAACATCTGTACAAGGGCTTGATCTAGTTGGCAGAGAAATTACTGCCCATAGATAAATCTCAAACCACAGTATGAGATTCCGCACTTGGTCGACGTGGGTTTCGGTGGTACAAGGCCACCTTCCTCAGGACCTTTTCCAGATTACACAACCATACTTGTCCAGGGGACATCAAATAAAAATCCACTATTCTTGTCCAATATAAGAGAGTTCAGCAGTTGGACCCCACTACAGTATACAATCTATGGGCCTATAGAATGTAGAGAGAGCTACCCCAAATATCGCAGCATGGACTACTATACACGTCACAAAATCAGTTCAGGTTGCAAAAATCGGTTTCATTAGCTTTGTATATCCTATTCGGTTTTATATCATATAAATTTCCTTTTTTTTGGCTCCTTGTTGTGATAATCCTCAACATAACAACATAGGTGCGGCTATCGTCTCAACCTCTACGACATCTGAGTCAGAGTTTATAGTGGGCCGTCATGTCTGCCAACTCCATGACACGTATCGGAGTGTTTTCTACACCAGACACTGGAACGCCTTCCACTGGCTACTCAGACTTGGTCCTTCTCTGGTGCAATTAAGGAAAGTTTTCAAACCCCATCTCTTCCCAAACCTCCTACTAGCCAATTAACCTGGGATGCTGTGAATGTCATCCATCCATCCATCCATCCATCCATCCATCCATCCATCCATCCATCCATCCATCCATATATCCATCCAGTTCCAGTGTATTTTTTCCATCTCTACCCTGGTGCAAAAAGCTTTCAGTAGAATGGACAGCAACAAATTCAGCTTATTCCAATCCCGATTTTTACACCAGGGCAAACTGATGTAATCCGGTCCTGATGTCCTGCACCAACTCGCCCCTTTGAACATGAGAACATATTGTGACTTTGAACATTGAGGCGGCTAGACAGTTTTAAGACTAGCACCAAAAGATCCTCGGGGGTAGAGGCGCTTTCTATATCACGTCAGGTAGGTGGCAAAGATGGAGGCTAGTACCCAGTCTGCAGTTTTCTCTTTCTCACACACACACCTTAAAGCTTTCTTGATTTACCCCTTTGCCTCGTTTTCCTGACTCTCATTTCAATTATGAGGGGCGGGAAATAGTAGGTAAAAAACAGTGCATGTTCAGGAGTTACTTCTGAGCACAATGCAACGCATGTTGGTCAACATGTTACATAATTGATAATTATAATACAGCCCGGGGCAACATGCTAAGTGCCGAGGGGCGGCAAAGTGACAAATGCCCCTGGGTATATGGTTGTTGATCATTTCACATCAGAGTGTCAGCCAGGCTGAGCATGACGCCCCCAGAGCAGTAAGTGCTGGGGGAGGCATGCATTCCACAAGCAGCCCGGATGCTAAGCGTGTATCTTTGTGCTGCGTCGGCTCTCCGCATGGAGCTAGGACAGTTTGCGGTGGCTAAGCCATCCCCGCGAGATGGCTGCCACTCAGTGTGCCGCTGACGTTTCTATAGATATCTAGAGAAGGCACGTGCATTTCACAGCTGGATGAAGGGTTTCACTCACCATGCCCCTCCCGGCATCAGTGAACTGGTTCCCGCAGCACCCGGCCATTTATTTGCTATCTTATAATTTAACACTTCACTCAATCACAGCACCATGCATTTATATATATGTTTGTCCCCCTTATCAGATGTCAGGAAATTAGACAATTTGATGCCAGGGTTAGCTATACAAGCTGCATACAGGCTCATTTGAAGAGAGTCGTAAATTTGTTGGCCCGGAGTCGGGGAAAATCATAAAGCACGCAAGTGGTGCGTGTGCGCCACAACAAACCATGTGTTTTCAATAATCGCGCCCGTGTCTGGCCACGATAATTAAAACAACATGGCAGCAGTGCACGTAATAGACACAATTAGGCCATGGGTGGAGCAATGCGCCCGCCTTTGGCCAATTGCGTGCTGTCTTTCATAAAAAGAAGCACGCAAAGGCCAATAGTGTGGGCCAAAAGGAAAAGCACACGCACAAGAGTGTGCGATTCCTAGGTCCATTTTCAAACCCCGTACAAGAGATCTCTTGTTGCGCTAGCAATGCTGCGCACTGCAAAGCTAAGAGCGAGACCTAAAAAGTGCCTGTCAAAAAACAAATTCACACAATGTCAAGAAAATCCTCAATAAGTAAAAGATAAACACATGAACTAGTTATAAAGAAACTTTGATCTAAACTTCAAGATGAATGGTCAAATCACAAAAATACATTAGAATTATTTAATAACAGTTTTTCATTTGTTTACAGGTAAATCACAAAACATTACAGTTCAAAGCAAGTACATCACAAATGCAAAACCTGGTGAAAAGGTGAGAGAGGGAGAGCGAGAAAACCAATATACATATTGCAATTACAGTATGCAATATAGAACTTGCTCCATGGAGGAGTGAGAGGGTGTGTGAGTTCTGGTATGGGTTTGTGAATGGGTTTTGTGAGTGTTTGTGTGGGTGTGTGAGTGGTCATACAAGAGGTTATATGGGGATGTGAGTGGGTGTGTGAGTGGTTCTGTGGATGATATCTTCAGTGATGTCATCAGTGTTGTCATTTGAGATGTCATCACTGATGTCACCGACCATGTCTGGAGTAATATGTGAGGTCATAAGCAAATATTTGCAGGGGGAGAAGTTATGGTTAGCTAAGTTAACTATTACTGCTGAATTTATCTGGTTGTGAATTTCTAAGGTTTTTCAAATTCTATTTCCTAACTATAAAGTCCCTGTAACCTTTTTTTTTAAGTGAATTTGAGTTGTTTTTTAACTAGTGGTTTGCAGAGTGGTAGAGAAAAGGGAGCAAGAACTTTAATGTCCTCTCAGCAATCCTGCAGTGTGTGTCCGACTGGAGTTGACAGGAGGGGTTAATGGCCTCCAAGGACCCTTAGCAGCCAAGAGGACTTCATCACTCAGCCAGTAGTGCACCAGGAGGCTCATTTGCAGATTGGTGGAAAAAAGGGGCATGGCTTCCGGAGACCTCTCAGCAATCCCGAAGTGTGGGACTTACTGGAGGTATATTTTTGTAAAAGGGGGGACCTCTACAAGTACAAGCTTTTAATTTATTATGGGGTTACAGCATTTTAGGCATCATAGAACTAAGTGTAACCACACAACAAACTGTTGGTAACAACTGACTAAGACACGTTCTTTTTTTTATATTATGAAAATATTTTTATTTTACTATTTAATCTCTTTTTGTTATATATTTTATATACTGAATCAATTGTTTAGATATACATAAATACAAAAGGAATACACACATATAGTGTCTTTCCTCTAGCCTTCATCAAAACTAACAAGTCCTTATGAAAGACACAAGTTTTGATTGTACTAATTGGACTGATTTTTGTCTTTTATGTATATACAATATGTGTGTATTCCTTTTGTATTTATGTATTGCTATTGTTTTTTTTACCCAAGGACTTACTGGAAGTAACAGGTGGGATGGTTTGCACCCAAGAACCCTCAGCAGCCAAGGGGTCTACGAAGACCTCTCAGGAATCCTGCTGTGTGGGATTCACTGGAGGTAACAGAATTGGTTTGTGGTCTCCCAAGGACCCTCAGGATCCAAAGGGACTTTGTCCCCCAACTAGGAGGATCTTTTGCAGAGTGGTTGAGAAAGGGGGTGTGGGCTCTGACAACCTCTCAGCAATCTAGCTGTGTGGGACTTACTTGAGCTAAAAGGAGGGCTAGTTGGCCCCCAAGGACCCTCAAGAGGCGAGGGGACTTTATCCCCCAACTGGAGGCACGTTTGCAGAGTGGTGGGGAAAGGGGGTGTGGGCACTGAAAACCTCTCAGCAAACCCACTGTGTGTGACTTGTGTGACTTGCTGGAGGTAGCAGGAGGGGTAGTTGACCCCCCAGGACCCTCAATAGCCAAGGGACTTAATCCCCCTACTAGCACACAGTGTGCCATGAGTTGCATTTGAAGAGTGGGGAGAAAGAGGGCATGGTCTCCTACCAGATCCCAGCAATCCTGCAGGGTGGGACTTACTGGAGGTAACAGGAGGGGTATTTCATTGCCAAGGACGCCCTTGGTCGCCAACTACCCCTCCTGTTATCTCAAATAAGCCCCACACAGCAGAATTGCAAAGAAGTATTCGGTGGTCATGCCCCTTTCTCCACCACTCTGTAAATGCAGCTCGTGTTGCACTACTGGTTGGGGGATGAAGTCTACTTTACTCCTGAGGGACCTTGAGGGCTAGCTGAGTTAACTATAACTTGTGCCCCCGCAATGCACTGCTTATGACCTGACATATATATTACATAACTCATGACATGGTCAGTGATATATATATATATATATATATATATATATATATATATATATATATATATATATATATATATATATATATATATATATGTATATGTATATATATTCATTGAAAAAACCATAGGTTGAGTGATGTCACTGACCATGTCATGAGTGATGTAATATGTGACGTCATCAGCAGTGCATTACACGCGCAAGTTATAGTGAATCCAACTAACTATAACGTGGAATTTCAATGGTTTTATGTCAGTAAAATTTCCAGCTAACTATAACTGGTGTGAAACCTATGGTTTTTTCAGTGAATTTAATAGGTTTTTTAAATGCTAATTCCTAACTATAACTGGTGTGAAGCCTATGGTTTTTTCAGTGAATTTCATAGGTTTTTTAAATGCTAATTCCTAACTATAACGGATGTGAAACCTATGGTTTCTGTAGTGAATTTCATAGGTTTTTTAAATGCTAATTCCTAACTATATATAAGGCCCCTAACCTATATTTTTTTCTTTGAATTTTAAAATGTTGTTAATAGCAAATGTCTATAGCTATAAAATGTAATATTTTTGAAAAAGAATGAATCCTATATTTTATTTGCATTTAAAACAATTTTTTAATGTATTTTTTTTTTTTTTACCCTGGAGTGCTCCCGGGGCGCGCCCCGGTGAGCGCCCCGGAAAGCGTAGTCTTTTTAAGCGCCCCTGGGCGCGCTCCGGAGAGCGTCCCGTTAGCGCTACTGCCGCGAACGAAAACATCATCGTGATGTATCGCGTAGCCGCGTCCACGTGATACGCACGGCGTAAGCACACCCGGAAGCACTCGAGCGAATACGATCGCGCAACGTAAACATGTGACGCCCTTACGCGACGCGCCCGGGGGCGTACCGCGTAAGCGCGTCGGTCAAGTGACCTGAAAATAACACTTTTTATTGGTGCAGAACAGTTTTGGTTTCATAATGATGAAATCCCTGGTCTTGTGACCTGAAAATAACACTTCTCATTGGTTCAGGCCTTTTTTTCTTTTCCAAATGATGAAAGACCCCACCTTTTTTCCTTATTCTGACTTTGTCCTTTGACTTAGGAAGACCTGTTTGGCAATCTTTCAAGTATATTTTGTACTTTGAAATGGCTTCAATAGCGGCAGCTGTTGGAGCCTCTGCACCACCACCACCACCACCACAACCACCAAGAGGACCACCACAAGATTACATTGGTGGTCAACAAGAGGAGGAGGAGAAGGAGGAGGAGGAGGAGGGGAGGAGAAGATGGCTGCAAGAACACAATACCCCATACCAGCCAAAACCTCACATCGTATGGGAGTTTTTTCCATCCCTGAGGGAATAAAGAAAGTGAATGCGGCAAAGGTGACTTGCCTTATCTGTGACACGGAACTCTCAAGGGGTAACCCAAAGAAAAATATTCATTTGGGAACAATACCATGATAAGGCACATGCAGCGCAAGCACCCTAACAACTATGCTGCCGCAGAAATGAGAGAACTGGCCAGCAACCCTCCCCAATCTACACCCAGCACCTACAAATGAAAACAACTGACTCCATTGACCAGAGACAAGGGAGACAATCCCTTGCATTCAACCACGATTTGGAGAATTTAGGGTCACCTGTATTTTTTGTGGTAAGACCATCTCCTATGGTGAGCAAAGCCTAAAGCCCATCCTCCTTGCTGGTGACAACCACAATTGCCTCAAAAAACCCTAATTTTTTCCTGATTTTTTTTTTCTCCTGTTGAGCCATTTTCAATTCCCTGTTTTTTGTTTCTCCCCATAAAAATAACCAAAAAAAAATACAAAATAGTTCATAAAAGCCAAAAAAGTACAAAATGTTCAAAAAACATAAAAAAAAATATAAAACAACAAAAAAAAGAAAAAAAACAGTTCTTTTTAGAACTACCTCCAATTTCTAAAAAAAGGTTACTTTTTTAAAACTCTATCATTAATTTTTCCCCATGGCACGCTCCCTGGTCCGCTCCCCGGTGCGCGTACCGGGCGCTCCCCCCGCGCAAATAAAAAAAAATTATTTTGCACCGCGGGGCCCTTTTATAGCCCCCACATCAAACCTAGGGGGTCTACCCTACCCCCTTATGGTCAATTCCCTCTTTTTTTTTTGCCACCTCTTGTGTCTCAATCCTACCGAGACACAAGATGGCGGCTGCTCCGGACTGTTTAGAATGTTTACAGACACACGACAGCCAATCAGATTTCCGTGCTCACCTCGCGTGTCGCGCCCTCTTGGCTGCGCTCGCCGGTGCGCGTACCGGGGCGCGGCCATAGATATATATATTTTTTTGAACCTAAATTACTCGATGGTTGGGCCGGGAGTTGTATCGCATTCGGAACACTCTTTAATGTTGACTTTGATGCAGACTTAGATAGAGAAGATAGAGGAGGTGAGCTGCCCCCCTTAGAGTCCATGGCCTGCTCCAAAATTTTAAAATAGGTTTTCAAGGAGGGGGTTTACCTCGGAGGGGCAAATTTTTAGGAAGCCTCTGTTTAGGCTCGCCAGCCCCCTCTTTTGAGCTTTTCACCTTCTTTTCCTTCTTCCGCCCCTTAGGTGTGGAAGCGACAGTCCCAGACCCTGTCCCTGTGTCAGACCAGGCGCCTACCGCCTGGAAACCCACCTTATGGAGCTCCGAGTTTGACCTGGGCTGGTACCTGTTCCTGGCGCCCCCTGCTCTGGGAGCAGCTGGGGCTTTAGAAGCCGGGGGTTTGGTTCCTGATTCCTTAATGCTTCCTGAGGGAGTCGAGAAAGGGGATGTTAAATTATTTATTTGCAACCTGCTTAGAGATGGGGTACTAAAAGAAAGGCTGGACATAGACCTTGAGGCCGAAATTCAAAGAGCTCACAGAGACCCTTATAGGCTTCACAGGGAGAGGAAGGCTCCCAGGAAAATCCTGGTGAATTTCCTCACCTATACAGTAAAGGAGCTAATATTGAGTAGAGCACTATCTGATACAACCCTCCAAATAGACTCTATGAAATATCTGATTAGGTCAGATGTAGGAAAGGCCACAGCACAAAGGCAGTGGGAGCTGGGAAATAGAATGCCCGACCTGAGGAGCCTGGGCGCCCAGGTTCAAATTAAATTCCCTGCATTCCTGAAAAGTTGTTTGGAGGAATAAGACCCATAACTTTCTATCCCCACATGAAGTCGACTCCTTCATAACTTTAATAAGAGAGAATCCTTAGTAGAACTCCCTAATGGAAACTAAACAAAAATAAAAGATCTAAATGTAGAGAAGCAGGAAGTTTGAGGAGACGGGGCAGCAGATGGTTACTTGGATCTTCTCCTCTTTTCTTGTAAGAAGGGAGGAGACTTCGATGGAGAGAGTATCCGGGATTGCCTTGGGGCTGTTTTTAAATGGTTCCAGCTGAACAGCCTCAAGTGCAATTCTGATAAGTCCGAGGTACTCTTCTTCGGGTGTGCTGCGGAGCCAGACTGGCAAGCTTGGTGGCCCATTAACATGTTTCCTCCGTCCTGTTCATCCCAAGTAGCTAAGAACCTAGGGGTCAAGATGGACAAGGGTCTGACGCTGAGATCCCAGATCCTAGGTGTGACGGGCACATGTTTTGGCCTCCTCAAGATGCTGCGGAGGTTTCTGCCTCTTCTGTCTGAGGAACACAGGAAGCATACTGTGCAGGCTCTGATAGGCTCTAGATTGGACTACTCCAACGTCCTCTATCTGGGCCTGCCAGAGTATCTGCTGCAGCGGCTCCAAGTTGTGCAGAATGCGGCCGCGAGGGCCATTTATGGCCTAAACAGGCCAGCCAGTGCTGCCGGTCTTTTGCAGACCTTACACTGGCTGCCTATCCGTAAACGGATTGCTTTCAAGGCATTAACTTTGGCCTACAAAGCTCTTCATGCTGTGGGAGCTAAGTATCTCCAAAGGAGACTCGCCTTTTACCAACCGGCTCGCTCTCTCAGATCAGAATCTCTGTTTCTGGCGGCGTAAAGAGAGCTCGCATTGGAGGCCGCTCCTTTGGACTGCTGGCGCCACAGCTGTGGAACACCTTGCTGCTGACACTCCGGGGAGCTACTAGTTTACTCGCATTCAGGAAAGGCCTTAAAACCTGGCTGTTTGCCCTCTAGGCTGTTTTCTGTCTTTTTCTGTTTTCTGCTTTCCATTTTGTTTTTATTACTGTGTTGTGTTATTCTGCTGTAGGTCTCATTATTAAAAGCGCCGGGACACTCTTTTTGAGTAGCCGTGCGCTATATAAAAAAAAAAATATAACATAACATAACATAACATAACAAAGGAGGGGGAACAGAGGGGAACCAGAGGATAAGGAGTACTCAAAATATAAAAAATAGAAAATATATATAAGAGAGGGGAGGGAAAGGAAAATGAAGAGAGCAGAAAAGGGATAGGAAGGAAGGGAAAAATATATATATATATATTATATATATATATAATAGTTTTTCTTGTTGTTTTCATATACACTGCATGGGGAGGACGGGAAAGAAGAAGGAAAAAAGGGGGAGGAAAAAAGAAAAAAAAAGGGAAGGAAAAAAGGATGAAAAAAAAGAAGGGAAAAGGTTTTTTTTTTTTTTCTCACTAGTTAGTAGACATGATAAGGTACCCGGCTCATATATAGGAGTCCGTTTTTGTTGTTGATTTTTTTTAAGTAAATGACGGGAGGGATCTAGGTCAGACCATGGGAGCCCCACAGACAACAAGATCGCCAGAGTAGGTATGGGAGGGGTTCCTCAGGGGGGTGGGTGGCTTGTAGGGTGGCAGGGGTAAAAGGGGTAAAATAATTCTCATATACACATTAATGAATATACTGGATATGGAAGGGAGCAGGGCTTGTGGTGGTAGGTGGAATGGTTAATATGAATAACAAAATTAAGTTTATTAGCTGGAATGTGAATGGCCTAAGAGACAGGAGGAAACTCTTAAGGGTCAAGAAATATTTATTTAAGACAGGGGCTCAGGTTTGTTTATTAGAAGAGACCCATTTAGAGAGAAGGGAGTGTGAGTCCGGGCTGGGAAGGGCTAGGTTGATACAAGAAGTCCTATGTTCAGACCAGAATGGTAGCACTAGAGGGATAGCAATATTGATCAGAGCTAATGCAGGGATTAAGGTTGTGAAATATGATACTGATCAGTCAGGAAGGTGGCTGGTGGCGTCTCTACAATGTCAGAGTATTCCTTTTGTATGTGCTGTATATTATGGCCCTAATCAAGATCTTCCAGTGGCACTCCTGAAGCTTAGAACAACTCTTTTAGACTACACAGGGCCAGTTATCTTAGGGGGCGATTTCAATTTGATTTTGGATGACAAGCTGGATCGAACATCAAGGGTTAAATTTACACCCCCAGTGAAATCCCGGAGAGAGCTCAAAAACCTAGTTAAAGATTATAACCTTATGGATGTCTGGAGAGTTAGAAACAGCACAAAGAGGGACTTCTCTTTCTATAGCCGTAGACATGGCCACCATTCCAGAATAGATTTTTTCCTTATTGATCAGGTGTTACTTGCGGCCGTTGACACTACCGAATATACCCCAGCTATCCTGTCGGACCACTCAACAGTGGAGTTAATAATTATCTTCAAAGTAAAAGAAATACAAAGGAGATGGACTCTAGATAGACCTATACTACTAGAGGATGGGACAAAAATGGAACTGATAATTTTGACTGAGGACTTCTTTAAAAATAACACAGGCACAGCCACCCAACAAGTGGTTTGGGAAACATTTAAAGCTTTTTTGCGTGGTATGCTGACCACTTTGTCAATCGTTAGGAACAGGATGAGTAAAGAGAAGAAGGAAGAAGAGCTTCTTAAAATCAAATCAAAAGAGCTGGAACTCCAAGTAGCCTCAGCCAATCAATCCAGCATAAAACCTCTCCTGCAAAAGGAACTAGATGGCCTGCGAGCAGACTATCATGCAGGCTTGGATAAGGTCCTCAAAGGTAGATGGGACGCAAGCAAACTTCAACATTTTTCATATGGGGAGAAATGTGGTCGCCTTCTTGCCTGGAAATCTCGGATGGACAGAAATAGAAATGTGATCACTAGTCTAACCCGGGAAAGCTCGGGCATTGTTACAAGCGATGATGAGCAAATTAGGGAGGAGGCTGAATCTTTCTTCAAAATGCTGTACACTGCTAAAATAAACCAATCCCCTCTGCTATTAGAAAACTGGCTAAGTAAGATACAGCTTCCATGTCTGGCAGAAGAGAACTATAGCTTCCTTGCGTCGGACATAAAGGAAGGTGAGGTCAGAGCTCAGCTGATGAGAATGGCTAATGGCAAGGCAGCTGGCCCCGACGGTCTCCCTGTGGAAATTTATAGGCTAATTATAGACCAAATAGTGCCTGTCCTTACAACTCTGTGCAATAAAATCTTTGCAGAGGGGGGGAATGCTCCCGATTCATGGGCAGAGGCTACTGTAACTTTAATCCTGAAACCAAATAAGGATCCACTAAAGATCGAATCCTATAGGCCAGTCTCGCTGTTAAATACAGACTACAAGGTTTTTTGCCGGCGTGCTCGCAGCCAGACTGGCCAAAACGGTAAAGACAATCATCCATCAGGATCAAAGGGGCTTCATCCCAGATAGACAACTAAATGAACTGACATTTCAGGTTATCGCAGCAATAGATGTAGCCATCAGCAAGAGGCTTCCTTTGACCCTGGCAGCAGTGGACGCGGCCAAGGCGTTTGATCAGGTAGATTGGCTATATTTATGGAGGGTTCTGGATGCCTTTGGCTTTCCAAACAAGTTCATAACTGCTATGAGGTCTCTTTACTGCTCCCCACGGGCAAAGATATTAGTCAACGGCCTCTTAACCAACTGGGTACCAATTCCTCGTGGGACCAGGCAGGGCTGTCCGCTGTCACCTTTATTGTTTGATTTGTATATTGAGCCCTTTGTTTGTTTACTCAGATTTGATTTAGCATTTAAACTCTTTAGGATTTCTGATTTAGAATTAAAATTTGCATTATATGCAGATGACCTTCTTATGTTCACTTCAAACCCAGGGGTCGCCTTGCCCAGAATGATAGCTCTAGCTGAAGAATTCGGGGAGGTCTCCGGTTATTCCATTAATAAAGATAAAACCGAAATCATGGAGTGGAACCAAATGGTTAGTACGGTGGGAGCCAAGTTAAAAATGAGGTACCTGGGGGTCCTTTTGACCCATAAAATGGAGGACATCACTACAACTAACATGGATAAGGTATCTAAGGAGGTTTGTGCTCTACTGCAAAGATGGCCATCACTCCCCCTAAACTTACTTTCCTATTCAATTCCATCCCCTTATTTTTTAATACTGCATCTATCAAAAAGTTGCAAGGGAAACTGGGTTCCTTTATCTGGAATTCAAAATCGCCAAGGGTAGCATGGAAGAAGCTCAGGAGAACTTTAAAAACAGGAGGTTTGGCCTTCCCCGATCGATTGGTGTATTGCCATGCTTTCCATTTTAAAACTTTAGACCTATGACGGGGGAGATAGAGGCAACATCGTTAGGCTTATTATTTCAAGCACTGCTACGAGATGTACCACAGGCCGATCACATTTTCTTTTTAAGTTTGGAGAGACAACATTTAAAAAAAAAATAAGACTAAAGATCTTGGGGACAGCTATTAGAAATTGGGTTTTTGTGAGGCAGAAGCTTGATATTCCCTATTACTCAGTGCAGGCTCCAATCTGGGAATCTCCAGGAACACCGGCCTGCCTCGATGACCTACTTTCTCGCCCTCTTAGGGCAGTGGGGATTGAGTGTTGGGGAGATCTCCAAGTTGATTCGCAGCTTCTTAGCTGGGAGGCAATATCTGGTTTTACCGGGGGAACACTTACTAGGTTTAAATATCATCAGCTGTCCAGATGGTGGTTAACTAAGCCCTGGAATCTCAATAACCCTAATCCAAAATTTGATCTAGTATACAGGAAGAATAAGTGGAAAAATCAAATTTCATACTGGTACACAGCTATGCTAGAAGCCGAGAACATCTCTGATTCAGAGATACAAAAGCTTGGGAATAATATACTAGCATCAGAGTGCAGACTCAGTGGATATATGGATCGATTCATTTACTATCTTGCAGGCTGTGGTGAAGCCGGCCACATTAAAGCGGAACCATTTGTACACTATGTATAGGGCATATATATCCCCAAAGAAACTTATGAAATTCTCTAATCTAGAATATCATTGCCCAAGATGTAGACTCCTGGCCGCAGATGATGTGCATATGCTGGCTGTTTGTCCAGAAATAAAAAATTATTGTGATTCAGTACAGGGCTTTCTGGGGGATGTTCTCCAGATACCAATGGTAATAACAACTAGCACTATTCTTTCCGGACTAGGAGTAGCTTATAATACTGATGATCTCAACACAAGGCTTATTTTTAAAGTCATACTCCTTGCCAGGCGCGAAACATGCAGAGCCTGGAAGGATCCAATACCTCCTTCCTTTTCAAACGGCCTTAAACATGTTATTTTTACCAGTAAGTCAGATATGGCATGTGATCCCACAAGTTTTGATAAAATTTGGAAGCCCCTGGCGGCATGGCAAGACAGGTAAAGGTAATTTGGTGTTCCTATGATTTATCCTGGGCCCTGTCGGTTCCTAAATCTCCTTAGTAACGCAGGGAGCCAGTTACGGCATGAAAAGGAGTAGATTGGGAAAGCAGTGGCAACTTGAGGGATCAGGCATGGCTCCTTCTGAACTTGGTTGCTTAACATCAGGGCCAGGTAGGATTGACCTTTTCAGTTTGAGTTGCCTAAGCTCCCTTCAAGAATTCCATAACGGTATATGAGGAACCAAAAAGAAAAAAAAAGGAAAAAAAAAGAAACAATTTCCCCGCAACGCAGGTACCCTTGCACCATGGCACAAGGGTGACTGCGTGGTGCATGACAGTCGATTGTGTGCCAGTGCAGGGGAATGCACAGGGATGTGTCATATTGTTATAAATATGACTCATCCCTGTACATTGAAAGTGTTGCAGCGTGGTGCAGCCAAAGGGCTTGCGGTGCAGTGCTGCATCACTTTCTTGTAAATAAGGCCCTAGGTGTCTAAAAGAGTACCCCAGGGGTTTAGCCTCTACCAATCATCTTTGACCTTTACATTTAACTCCTTGAACCATACCACTGATAAAAGTATCAAAAGCCACAAATATGCCGGTAACACACAACTGTACCAGAAATAACCCATTGGCCAATGTCAACCTGTGACACATTTTTTTCCCAATGTTTACTGGAATTTTTTGAGCAACGTTGCAGTGGGTATATCTGTGCATATAATCTTTTCAGCAATTACTTTACAGACAGTCATTAATGAGAGCCCCACATCCTTGTACACACATTGATAGTAATCAGGAAAAACATGTCCCACTGAGTCAACAAACATTTCAAATATTGAGCTGAGTCAACTGCATACAGGAAAACAAAATAAGACATAGGATGGGGATGTCATTCATCAGAGAGCCATAACACGTAGGCCTCCCAAGACATTCACCCTGGTGCTGGGCCCAGCATCAAACCTCAGTTTATGGCAAGGTATGTGCCGTCATTGCACTCGCTGCTCTCTACCCCAGTAGGGAGCGGAGACAGGTTGAGAGAACAGAGAGGAAAGGGGGTCCATTCTCCTGGACTGATTCTGATGAGTTATTACAGAGTGTTAGTGCTCAGTCCGATGTGGTGGAACCGTCCTAAAGAGCCTCTAATAGGCCATCCCATTCTGCTGCGATGGGTCACTTTCGCAGTCCACTCGCTTGTCTTGCCAGAGTACCATTTCTTCAGCCTTACCCCACTTAAGTGTTGCTGACCACAACAACCCACTTGGGCAGTGCGCAGGTTCTCCAGTGCATAGCGCTCAATATGTGTACAAAAGTAGTAGATTGGTGAAACAGTTCGTGGCCCCCCAGCCTTTCTGCATCCATAAAGCCCTAGCATACCACTAGCCACACAATTGAGGTTGGTTCAGCCAATTGTTCTGGCAATGATTTCTGTAATCTCCATCCAAAGATTACTTACCTGGGGGCCGCTCCACAACGTGTGCAACATGTCAGCTCTGGCCTCAGGGCAACAATTTCACTCCAATGTAGGCCCAGGGAAGATTTTGTGGAGCCTAGCCAGAGTAAGGTTTGCCCTGTGTGGGATGTTGTGCTGTATGTACTGGAAGCGGTCACTACAGAATACCTTCCACCAGTATAAGGTATAATAAAGCTCTGTCCCTCTCCTTCTGGGTCATCCCATGGCCTATGCCACCCTCCCAGTTACTTCTTAGGAAGACTAAGGCATCTTGCGATGTGTAGGATAGGGCTATAGTTAGCCTGGTTATTAGATGATGACCATTCCACATAGTGTGCATTGTTTGCAGGAGTGTATGTGGGTCAGGATCTATGTTGACTATACCTCACAGTCTCGCTAATTCAGCTACCAATCATCCATAGGCCAAGAAGTGGTCTGCTTGGAGGACTGTATCCCTCTATCAAGAGGACAAGGGCTCCATTTTGGAACAATGGTCTCTAGGTTGCTCATGCTCACTGATTTTCAGAGCACCAGTCCCTCCGTACTAATCTGCTCCCTAAATGCTCAAATAGAACTCAATCGGACTGCTGGGCATATTGCAGAATGTCCGGCATGAGGCTCAGACTCCTTCCCAAGCTATTACAGGCCACTCGCAGCAAGTCACTAACCGGCAGCATAGAGCTCCTTGAAGGAGAAACATTCCCCGTACTTTCTGCTGTGCTCTGCTCCCAGGGGCCAGTCCCAACTCCTCTGTGTGTCACCCTGCTAGCCAGTGGGTGGGTCACTGCAGCTGCACCACCAAGTAGTAATGTTAAAAGTTTGTGGCACCTAGCCCACCTTTCTCTCCTGGAAGTTGCCATTTGGCCAGGGCTACTTTTCGTTTCCCCTTGTTCCAGAAGAACACACCAAGCATTGCATGCATTGTGTGAAATGTGCTACATGGACTATTCACTGGTACAAAACAACAATAATACAATAGATTTAGGGGTATCACTACTTTTGACAGGGACACCCTACCCTGCACCAACAGTGGAAGCAAGCACTAAAATGTGATCTGTGGGCTTAGGAAGGAGAACACCTACGTAAGGTTCCCATCAATGAGATCTCGAGTTGTGAGGTAGATAGTGGAAGGTGCAGTTTCTCGAATGAGGGAATGTGTTCTCACCACAATTCGCTGCGGTGGCCAATCAGGGTGATCTGGGAATAAACAAGTTTTCGACCAGTTTATCCTGAGCCCCAAGGCAGATAAGAATGTGGCCAGGAAATCCACTATCTTGGCAATTCCCTTCCTGATATCCCTTCAATAGATAAGGACATCATTTGTTCGACTGCATGCGTCGTCTCCCGTAATGGCATGCCCATGGCCTGACCTGCCTGCCTGAGCCTCTGCTGGTGGCTCCATCCCAAAGCAAACAGCAGGAAAGAAAGGGGACAACCCTGCCACATATCTCTAGTAATCAGGAAAGGGGCCAAGATTCGATGCCCTGTTTTCAACCGTGCCATAAGTTCCATATATAGGAGTCATATAAGACATTGTAACCTTCCCCTACTGCCCATTGCTTCCAGCATTGCAAACATGCACTCCGAGTCTACTATATCAAATGCTTTTTCCAGATCCAACACCATGCATGCTGCAAAAGACCAATGACCAGGTGTAGTCTCCAGCATCCTATGGAGCCTGCGGGCGTTAAATGTTGTGGGCAGACATAGTATGAAACTGTTTTGATCCGGGTGGAGTAGGTTCGGTAGATACTCATTAAAGCTGTGCAGCTGTAGCCTTACTGATTATTAAGTATGGGTGGAAAATTTGTTCCACTCATGGAATTTGCAAATTTTTAGCAATTTAGCGATCCGCGAATCGCGCGAAATTGCCCAAAAATCCACAATTCGCGAGTTGGCGGATTTTTTTTCTTGTTTGCGCTTCAAAAATACAATCTCGCTTGCGCGGCATTGAATTACCATGATTCTGCATTCGCTAATGAGTTTTTCTCCCTGTTTGCGTGCGCTGCGAGATTTTGGTAACTGGCCGAGCGACGCCATGATCGCGTACACGTCATTGCGACCCGAAACAGGAAATTGCGAACGCGAACATGTCATTGCGACCCGAAACAGGAAAAAGGCATCGCGAGCAGGCTGGTTATGTGGAAACAACATGTTCTCGACCGTTGCGACCACATGCGCAAGTTCTCGTTCCCGAACTGGTAAAAAATTCTAACAAACTCGCCCCAAAAAAATTTCGCAAGCTTGCGGAATTTGGCGGATTTTTGCGAATCGCGATTACGAATTCATGCGAATTCGCATATCGCAAATTCACAAACTCCGCCCATACTTACTGATTATTTTGTAGTCACTGCCCAACATCGACAGTGGTCTGTATGAAGTTATCTTTAAAGGGTCTCACCCTGGCTTTGAAAGTGAGACCAGTAGAGCCTCCCAAAGAGTCAGGGGTACCACACAGTGAGGCCATTGGCATGCAGCTCCCACAGTTTGGGAGTTAATTGCACCTAGTACACTTTGTAAAACTCAAAAAGGGGCCCATCCAGTCCCTATGTTTTGCACGTGGGGTGTCCCTTATCACTCCTCATACCCATTATAGAGGTATTGATATCTTCCAATCCCACTAGTTTAATTGTAGGCGGACCATCTTTAGGAAAGCTATTAAAGCCAGGCTTTTTATGCAAGGCTAAAGTTAGTGTGTGCCTCGATTTTGTACCCAGGGCCAAGACGCCTCGGCATAAGAGCGCTTTATAAGTACCTTCAGTCAGTCAGTCAGTCAGAATTGAGCTTAGGAAGCCCCAGATCTGTGCCTGGCAGTCCTCTCTGTTGAGGGTTTTTTCAGAGAACGATAATAAGTGCTAAACGCTTCATGTATGCTGGCCAGTGGCAATCAATGTCAGTGACACCTGGGTCGCAGACACTGGGACAGTAGTCATCGCGTACATCAGAAGGCATGTTAGCAAACACCTCAGTTTATCACCCTTGTTGTCTATACTGGCTTGGTATGCCCTATAGACGAGGCACTGCAGTGACTCTATAAAGCAGGCATGCCTTTCCCTTTGCACAGTCAGAATGGCCCCTACTGTGGGATCTTCCTGTGCAGTATTCTCGAATGTACCTAGCGACTTCTCCACCTGCAACAGTTTGCGATGGACCCACTACAGAATGCATGCAGTATCCCCGCACCATCTCCTTAAGTGTCTCCCAGTCCACCAATCTAGTCGTGGCGGTGCCCCAGTTGTCCGCTATGTAGTTTGACAGGGTCATGTTTGTCCATTCTCGAAAGGTTAGGTCTTACAACGTCGAGGGCTGTAAGCATCAAGCCGACACTGGAGGAAGTGGTGCTCCTCATGTTAAATGGAGAAGTAGCAGGTTGTGGTCCGATAGGGTTTTCCTCAGGTATTTTGACCCCGTAACTTTCAGCTGTCTGGAACATTGACACAGAATGCGGTCAAGGCATACTTGCAACTCATATATTGATGAGTAGTAGGAGTACTGCCAAGTGTCTCCATGTAACGTGTGCCAAATATCAACCAGGGATCAGTGCACAAACCATTGAAACTGGGAGGCAGTGGGGGATGTGAGTATGCAATTAAAATCTCACCTTGAAGCCAAGGTAAATGGGACTATCTAGCCAGTAGAACAGAGAGACGCTCCAAAAACTGCTGCTGTGCTACATTCGGGCCATTATTACTCTCCAACAAGAGAGGCCTATCATCCAGTTGACCTTCCACAAAGACATAACACCCTGGGTCTAATTCAACCATTGTATTCTTAAAAGGCACAAAGGGCCTGACTCTTGAAATTGTCCCCCTGGCATAGCCTGAGTATGTTGTGCTGTAACACGGACCCTCCGTCGTTTTTGTTGTTGCAGATCCTCACCTTTGACTATGTGTGTTTTCTGGTGGAATGATATCTAGGCATCTCCCTTCTTGACTGAGTGTTGCACTGTATGTCTCTTGCACGCTGTCCCCATCCCACAGACATTCCATGCCAGGAACCATAATCTAGCCATGTTTTAATTATAGTCCACGGGTGCAGTGCAGGCTGAGGGGTAGAAGATGTGTCTGCAAGGTGCTTGGTTGTGGGGGCAGTTTGCACATGTGACTGTCTCTAATGCTTCAGGGTTCAATAAAAACTAAGAACAGAACTGCCAACTCCTATTCCCAAGAGTAATATCTAACTGCCCAAACAAGCAACTCACTTTCCCACAGGCTGGGACATCCAGTCTGTTCGCTACCATGTGCAAAGGGTCTCCTGGAGAGTAAGGGAGGGTGGCCAACCAGCAAGTACCCATTCCCATGTAGGCACTATGAATCAGGGTGAATTATCTTTTTTTTTTAGTCCATCTCAGACTAAGTGTGGTACGTTACCTAGGCCAACCCACCGAGGCCCCCACTTCCCCCACCTCATGAAGGCAGTGTGAGTGCAGGAGCACATTCAGGAGGGAACAAAATAAGGGGGTTCAGGCATCCTGACATGGCATTAGTCATTGTACAATCTACTAATGACAGAGATCTGCCCCCCCACTTTCAGAGGCAAACCCCTCATGCTCAGATTTAAGTGTTGTCATCCGCTGTTTGCGATATGACAATGGGCAGGGTAGCCAATGGTGCGCTCTTTTCTCGGTCATTTGACCCTGTTTCTGAAAGTGCCTCTTCAGGGTCATTCAGTGGATGAGAAAGTCTCTCATGTTGGTGACCCCCGAGAGAGCCTACCTCTGATCCTCCATGCTTGGGCAGGAGTATGTGCTGCAATCGTTTTGTACCTTTGCTCTCCTTGTCTTTGTCACGTCGGTCCTTGGCGAGCAGTCATTGGATGTCTGTGTGGTACAGTGTTTTCCGTTCATAGGTCTCGTATCAATGCTGTTCTACCCAGTCATAAGCATCCACAGGGTCCATGAAGAAATACTAAGCATAATTTGCTATGACCTTCAGTTTGCCTTCGACTCTGAGAGTGAAGCTCTGCAACGCTGGACTGCTAGTGTTCAATCTGGGAACAAGAATGTACAGGAGTTGTCAAAAGTGATGGGCTGGGCAGTGAACGCTCTTGAAGGATCTTCTTTGTCTCTAAAATACATTTGCCTGGCCATCACAGACTTCGGGGGTGCAGCCGGTAGGTGCCATATTGCCAACAACAAGAAGAGAGGTGGCAGGCCCATAGATGACACAGTTGTGGATAGCCATGTCTCAAAGAAAGCAACTGGGTCTGATCCCTCTGCGCCCTCTGGTCCAACCAACAATGTGTATGTTGTTGCGCTGTGACCTTCCCTCCTTATCTTTTGCTCTGTATTCCAGTTTGCGGACTTTGGCCATAAAGTCCCTGACTTTTCCCTCTAGGTATTTTACTGCCAGCTGGAGCATTTGAATTACATATTTGGTTTGTGTTTCACAGGCAGAGAGTTTCCTCTGATCATCCCAGAAAAAGCTTATTTGAATTGCCACTGTGTCCACTCCACTTCCCAAAGTCCTGTCTGGTGGCAGCAATTGCAGCTAGGATTTTGTCCAGCTTGGCATCTGCAGTGTCCACCACAGCGCTGGTCAGAGATATGTTGGCGCAACCCTGGCTGTACCCTCCTGTGTCTAGGCACCCTGAGAGGCAGAGCCCTCTGGCGCCATATCACCCCATCTGGCATGTGCAACACTTCTGCTACCTCACAACTCTGATGCTAGCTATTGGGCATGTGAGTGATCAATGAGGCCTCACCCTCCTGCTGTTGTTGGGGTTGCTTGCTGGCTCGTGGAGACACCCAGTAACCCCCTAGTGCTCTGTGTGCTTGTTCATGCAGTCCAAATGCCAAGGGGGAACAGCGAATATGGCATGGAGGGAGGACTCCTCTCTGCCTAGTCTAGGCTCAGTGCTGCTTGTACCTTGTGACCCGCCTCACCCCTCAGGTCATCACATTCCATTCCTTCTGCACCTGGAGGGCACGAACAGTCCCACCATGCGATGAAGAAGTTGTGGCACAGGGGAGCGTGGGGTGCTGAATCTCTCATCCTAGGCTTCTCTCACAACCTCTTAGGTCCTTACCCCTTTCACCAGTCTGAGCATGGGGAACCTCAGTGTTAGCCAGCTTCTCCCCTTACAGCAATGTGCCACTGCTTTGGTTATGGGCAAGGTGGGATGAAAATCATAGAGAGGGGGCAAGTCTCCAGCCCTTCCCAGCTTACCTCCAGTCTCAGCCTTGTGAGCCTATGTCAGACCAGGCACATCTCCTCTTCCATGTCAGGCTTCCCCTCTCAACGTGGCTGTCGAAGGTAGCAGCCCCCCCTGGATCCGCTCTCAGTCTACTGATGCTGGCACGGGTGAGGAGCGCTATCCCCTCACTCTCCGATGGTCCTCTGTACAGGTCTCTCTGGGCTCCCAAAGGGGGCAAAATTCTCTAGCCCCAACCGATGCTGACCTCTAGCCTTGGCCTTGTGGGCCTATGCCAGACTGGGTACATCTCCTCTCCCTGGTCAGACCTCTACTCTTAAGGTGGCTACCTCAGGAGCAGGTCCCCACCCACCCTGCCCTCAGCATTCTCGTGCCAGAGCAGGAAAAGTGAGCTAACCCCTCACTCACTTGGAGTCCGCAGTTTGGGTCCCCCTGTCTCCGGTCTCTTAAAAAATTATAAAATATGATTACATTTCAATTTCTTTTTAATTTAGGAAAACGCCATCCAACTGTTTTATCTTACAAAAAACTGCAGAACACTTTGGAGGACACCAACTAGCTGTACCATATTAAAAAGGTAAATATTTAAAACAGCTTTTTAACCCCTTCGCTGCGGTGGCTATTCCGCCGCAGCGCTAAAGGGGCGGGGCGGCCGCGCGGCGACCGCATGCTGGTGACGGAGCCGCTTCGTCACCAGCCGCGGTTGAGCTATGCTGATGACGGAGCGGTTCCGTCATGACCCGCCCCGCTCATTGGAACGCCCGCGCAGGCGCGAAATCAGCGCCGCGCAGGCGCGGCGGCTGGGCCATGACGGAACCGCTCCGTCATCAGCACAGCGCACCCGCAGCTGATGACGGAGCGGTTCCGTCATCAGCATGCAAAGGGTTAATATAACGATCTGCTAATATTTTTTCATACAGCAAGTATTAGTCAATGTAACTATTTATTCTTTAAACAGATATCATTATTCAACAAACATATTATAAATATACATCTTTTGCCATGCCTCATGAGAAAACTGAATTCAATATTTTTTTCCCACATATCTAAATTTCTAATATTCTTACTTTTAGACAATCGAACAATACAGACAACGATAAATCCTGTAAATATCAAGTGGCGTAATTTCGTTTTATCTTCTTTTTTACTAACTCAATATAAGAGTATCCTTAATTCCATTAATACTAATAAAAAATTCGAAAAATATCCAAATATAGTCGATTAATGTGGTAAGGAACAGTGTTTCAAAACTCATCAGAAAAGCACTCTGCGATGTTGTTGGAATTCAAGAGTCAGGGCCTCATTTATGAAAAGTGACGCATCGCTGCGTGAAAACAGCGATGCGTCACTTTTCATTGCGCCCTCCTTGCGATACTAATGATGCGTCATGTTTACAGTATGACGCATCATTGCACAAGGAGTTACAGATACGTCGGTATTTCGGACGTATCTGTAGGTGAAAAAGTGACACATTGCTGGATTGTGTCACAAAAGTGACGCAACTCCAGCAATGTGTCCTTTCACATGGGGCAAGCCCCAAGTGAAAGGGCCTGCGTCAGTCTTAAGCCTGCTGTGAGGCAGGCGTAGGAAATTGATGCATTTTTGTCCTAGATGTGGCAGTGTGAAATCTTATAGATTTCACTGCATCACGTCCATGACCCTTTCTCGCGTCAAAACGCCCCCTTTGCATACATTATACCTGGAGCTGGTATAATGTGGCTCAGGGGTTTACAAAGTGACGCATCTACCTAGATGCGTCACTTTGTAAATATGGCGCAACAAGGTGCATTTTTTACACCACTGGTGCGTCCCAAAAAGGGATGCACCAGTGGCCAAAAAGTGACGCACAGCCTCATAAATGAGGCCCAGTCCAGTGAATAAAGTTATTAGCCAGCATCTGCAGTGAATTATCTGTATCAGAGTTAAGGAAGAGTGCTAGCAACATTCCTATGCAGTCTGTCTGAGACAATCATCATCTCAAATTTAAAAAGAATGATTAGCAGGCAAAGACAGATGAGTAAAGGGTTACTTACTCAGATTAAACCTTTCAGTAAAGTTAGGATACCCCTTATAATAATAGAAACCTTTAACCACAAGCCTTTTCTACTACATGACAACCACAACTCTCCTAAAAATAGAATATAATCTACTGTTTACAATTTTAGCAATGAAAATAGTGGAACTTGAATGATGAATGGCACGTTTAAGACAACCCCCCATCCATTCAACCATATTTACAATATTCATGCCAAATGAACAACACTAAAATGCCTCTTCTCTATGCATTACTGCCACACAAGGAAACGTCCACACGCTCGAATTTCTTTTGCAATTATTCAAGAAATAACATTGCATTAAAGATTAGTGGAAATTATAATTGACTCTTTAATTGCAATGATTTCCACAATAAATAAAGTATCTCCTGTTATACAAATTTAGAATACATTTTTCATTTTTCGACCATATGGCGAAAAATATTTTAAAAAAAACTCCATTAGCTGGGGATTAAACAGTAAACTCTATATTAAACCCAAGAAATTAAAAGCCTTAGCTTTTGTTCCTCTTGAACATATAGAAGTGTTCTGCACTGCAGTAATAAATCTAAATATTTTTCAGACATTATAGAAAAATTGCCACACTTAATAAATTCTTTCCAACTTACTTGGATTTGCCATTCAAGAAGATAAGGGCACAGTAAACTAACAAGTTGTAGGATTGAATGATGGATTTGCTACTCAACCTGTTTAGAAGGGTGGCCATAGAGGGATAGCATAGATCTTTTTTCAGTTTGTTTGGGAAGGCCCACCCCATTTTGAGCAATTTCCTGGAATTTTTGGAAAAAGGAGCAAAGTTTCAAAGAAATGAGACAAAATCATCCACTGGGACAAGCAGCCCAAACATCCCAAAACATCCAGCTCTTATAATTAGCAACCGCATGGGATAAAGTGCACGGTGGCTACAAATGTCCTAACAGTGCACACGTCTTAGAATGCAGATAAACTCTGATTATCCAATTCTTGAACAGGCCCACTGATTTGCACCTTGCACTGCTCTGATCATTCCAGCCACAAACTCAAATTCTGAGAAATTGGGTTGTTGGTTGACTGGGGTGTAGCCATGAACAAGCAACAGCCACATGCCCTGGCAGGATGAACCACTAAAAGTCATTACATTAACCTGGGTTTAACCCAGGGTAGGTTGGCACAAAAAGCAGTCAGGCATAACTTAGAGGCAATGTGTCAAGCATTTATGCAGCACTCAAACAGTAAAAAATAGAAAACACAACACAAGGAAATTACAATACCAATTGTGAAAAATTTAGTTAATTAAAAAAAATATTTGACAAAAATCCAATCAGTGGAACCAGAGTTATTAATTTTGAAAGTTTTTACCAAAACTTGCATCTAAAAGATCAAAAGAGCTGACCATCGACATCTAGTTGCGTGAGACTAGATCAAAATCGTGAAATATTGCTGAATGCAATAGAGTGTGGGTTGGATACAAGATTGGTCATAGTCGGAGCTTACCTTCAGACGTAGAAGAAATTCTGGCTAAAAATAGGCTTCACGCGATGTCCGAGGAAGGAGCATCAGTGTTGGGTAGCCCCTGGACGAAGTTGCATTAAGGATTTCTACATTCGGAAATTGAAAATCTCCCTCTGGACAAGGCAGAAAGATGTAACTGATAAAAGTTACAGTAGGCTGGATACCCCTTTGGCTGCTTAGGAGAAGAACCACCTTGGTCAGATAGACGAGCCGGTTGGTCCTGGTCTTTCCTTGGTTCTCAGAGCTGTTTTAACACAAAAAAATGTATTCCCAAGTTTTAGATTTTGGCTATATTGGGCACAGTTAGCACCACCATGTGGCATCCAGGACTAAAGGGTCGCTACTTGGGGGGCTCAGACTCACTCAGGCTGGGCCCAGGTGCAGCTGCAAGATGGTGGGAGCCTGTTATGTTCTTGTGGCTCTGAACAGGAGGCAGCAAACTAACCCTCTGGTAGTCATTGGTTCAGGTGGAGAAGCAGGGCTCATGCAGCAGGGCAGGCAACTGAAGGTTCAAGTCAGTCCTTCCAGGTGCAGCAAAGCGGTCTTGCGGAGTACAAAGCATGCTACAGCAGCAGGCAGTGAAGAGTGGGTCTGAGGGGCTGTTTTTTTAATCTGGTGCCTTCTGTGAAGTGGGCGTTGTTTCTAGAGATTACTTTTGGAAATGCTTGGAATTTCCTGACTCCCCTGCCCTGGCTCCAAGCAGGCTGTGGAGACAAGGGAGTGGTGACAAGCCCATTGTGTGAAGGCAGAGCTCAGCCTATTCAGTTGCAGGTGGGGCTGTGTCTAGCTCTGCCCCCCATTCTGCCAGCAGATGGCCCATTCAGGCATACATAATCCTTCTATTATGTGACTGTTTAGGAGGAATTTACAAGGTCCTAACTGCTAATTATACCTAGTCATGTGACACTGGAGTTTGCAGGCACCCAATGGCACAGGACAGGAACATGCCCACTTTCTAAAAGTGACATTTTCAAAATTGTCTTTTAAAATTTGACTTTACCATTGAGTAGGATTTTTAATAATAATTTTATAGATACCAAACATGAAATGCTCATAACACAACATAACGTGTATTTGTGAAGCACACTGTATCTTTGCACTGTATACCAAATGTATCATGTTCATCTGTCCCCAATCAAAGGTTATCCCTTATTAAATGTAATTAGACAACCCAATCCCATCCTATGGGTCAGGTAGGGCTCACAGCAACCCAGCAGTGGAGTTTTTCACTACCTGGACATGTAAAACGTAAACGTACACATTCAACCTTTTTTTTTTTAATACACCCTGTCCTATGGTCTGTATAGGGCCTACCTTTGGGGTCACTTACATGAAATAAAAGGGCTTGGCAAGGGAGCTATATCGGCATGTTGAATTGACAGTTTAAAACTACATCCAGTCTTCAATGGCAAGTTGAAAGGGAGTACTTAAGTAGGTGGCACAATAAGTGCTGCAGGCCCACTAGTAGCATTTAATTTAAAGGCCCTTGGTATATGGAACACCACTCTACATGGGACATATGAGTAAATGTAATATGCCAATGAGGTGAAAGTCAATTTTGCCATATTTAGGGTATTGAGCACAAACACATTAGCACTGATTAGCAATGGTAAAGTGCACAGAGTTCTAAGGCCTACAAAAAAAAAAGAATGGACAGTGCTGCTTGTACCTTGTGACCCGCCTCACCCCTCAGGTCATCACATTCCATTCCTTCTGCACCTGGAGGGCACGAACAGTCCCACCATGCGATGAAGAAGTTGTGGCACAGGGGAGCGTGGGGTGCTGAATCTCTCATCCTAGGCTTCTCTCACAACCTCTTAGGTCCTTACCCCTTTCACCAGTCTGAGCATGGGGAACCTCAGTGTTAGCCAGCTTCTCCCCTTACAGCAATGTGCCACTGCTTTGGGTATGGGCAAGGTGGGATGAAAATCATAGAGCGGGGGCAAGTCTCCAGCCCTTCCCAGCTTACCTCCAGTCTCAGCCTTGTGAGCCTATGTCAGACCAGGCACATCTCCTCTTCCATGTCAGGCTTCCCCTCTCAACGTGGCTGTCGAAGGTAGCAGCCCCCCCTGGATCCGCTCTCAGTCTACTGATGCTGGCACGGGTGAGGAGCGCTATCCCCTCACTCTCCGATGGTCCTCTGTACAGGTCTCTCTGGGCTCCCAAAGGGGGCAAAATTCTCTAGCCCCAACCGATGCTGACCTCTAGCCTTGGCCTTGTGGGCCTATGCCAGACTGGGTACATCTCCTCTCCCTGGTCAGACCTCTACTCTTAAGGTGGCTACCTCAGGAGCAGGTCCCCACCCACCCTGCCCTCAGCATTCTCGTGCCAGAGCAGGAAAAGTGAGCTAACCCCTCACTCACTTGGAGTCCGCAGTTTGGGTCCCCCTGTCTCCGGTCTCTTAAAAAATTATAAAATATGATTACATTTCAATTTCTTTTTAATTTAGGAAAACGCCATCCAACTGTTTTATCTTACAAAAAACTGCAGAACACTTTGGAGGACACCAACTAGCTGTACCATATTAAAAAGGTAAACATTTAAAACAGCTTTTTAACCCCTTCGCTGCGGTGGCTATTCCGCCACAGCGCTAAAGGGGCGGGGCGGCCGCGCGGCGACCGCATGCTGGTGACGGAGCCGCTTCGTCACCAGCCGCGGTTGAGCTATGCTGATGATGGAGCGGTTCCGTCATGACCCGCCCCGCTCATTAGAACGCCCGCGCAGGCGCGAAATCAGTGCCGCGCAGGCGCGGCAGCTGGGCCATGACGGAACCGCTCCGTCATCAGCACAGCGCACCCGCAGCTGATGACGGAGCGGTTCCGTCATCAGCATGCAAAGGGTTAATATAACGATCTGCTAATATTTTTTCATACAGCAAGTATTAGTCAATGTAACTATTTATTCTTTAAACAGATATCATTATTCAACAAACATATTATAAATATACATATTTTGCCATGCCTCATGAGAAAACTGAATTCAATATTTTTTTCCCACATATCTAAATTTCTAATATTCTTACTTTTAGACAATCGAACAATACAGACAACGATAAATCCTGTAAATATCAAGTGGCGTAATTTCGTTTTATCTTCTTTTTTACTAACTCAATATAAGAGTATCCTTAATTCCATTAATACTAATAAAAAATTCGAAAAATATCCAAATATAGTCGATTAATGTGGTAAGGAACAGTGTTTCAAAACTCATCAGAAAAGCACTCTGCGATGTTGTTGGAATTCAAGAGTCAGGGCCTCATTTATGAAAAGTGACGCATCGCTGCGTGAAAACAGCGATGCGTCACTTTTCATTGCGCCCTCCTTGCGATACTAATGATGCGTCATGTTTACAGTATGACGCATCATTGCACAAGGAGTTACAGATACGTCGGTATTTCGGACGTATCTGTAGGTGAAAAAGTGACACATTGCTGGATTGTGTCACAAAAGTGACGCAACTCCAGCAATGTGTCCTTTCACATGGGGCAAGCCCCAAGTGAAAGGGCCTGCGTCAGTCTTAAGCCTGCTGTGAGGCAGGCGTAGGAAATTGATGCATTTTTGTCCTAGATGTGGCAGTGTGAAATCTTATAGATTTCACTGCATCACGTCCATGACCCTTTCTCGCGTCAAAACGCCCCCTTTGCATACATTATACCTGGAGCTGGTATAATGTGGCTCAGGGGTTTACAAAGTGACGCATCTACCTAGATGCGTCACTTTGTAAATATGGCGCAACAAGGTGCATTTTTTACACCACTGGTGCGTCCCAAAAAGGGATGCACCAGTGGCCAAAAAGTGACGCACAGCCTCATAAATGAGGCCCAGTCCAGTGAATAAAGTTATTAGCCAGCATCTGCAGTGAATTATCTGTATCAGAGTTAAGGAAGAGTGCTAGCAACATTCCTATGCAGTCTGTCTGAGACAATCATCATCTCAAATTTAAAAAGAATGATTAGCAGGCAAAGACAGATGAGTAAAGGGTTACTTACTCAGATTAAACCTTTCAGTAAAGTTAGGATACCCCTTATAATAATAGAAACCTTTAACCACAAGCCTTTTCTACTACATGACAACCACAACTCTCCTAAAAATAGAATATAATCTACTGTTTACAATTTTAGCAATGAAAATAGTGGAACTTGAATGATGAATGGCACGTTTAAGACAACCCCCCATCCATTCAACCATATTTACAATATTCATGCCAAATGAACAACACTACAATGCCTCTTCTCTATGCATTACTGCCACACAAGGAAACGTCCACACGCTCGAATTTCTTTTGCAATTATTCAAGAAATAACATTGCATTAAAGATTAGTGGAAATTATAATTGACTCTTTAATTGCAATGATTTCCACAATAAATAAAGTATCTCCTGTTATACAAATTTAGAATACATTTTTCATTTTTCGACCATATGGCGAAAAATATTTTTAAAAAAACTCCATTAGCTGGGGATTAAACAGTAAACTCTATATTAAACCCAAGAAATTAAAAGCCTTAGCTTTTGTTCCTCTTGAACATATAGAAGTGTTCTGCACTGCAGTAATAAATCTAAATATTTTTCAGACATTATAGAAAAATTGCCACGCTTAATAAATTCTTTCCAACTAACTTGGATTTGCCATTCAAGAAGATAAGGGCACAGTAAACTAACAAGTTGTAGGATTGAATTATGGATTTGCTACTCAACCTGTTTAGAAGGGTGGCCATAGAGGGATAGCATAGATCTTTTTTCAGTTTGTTTGGGAAGGCCCACCCCATTTTGAGCAATTTCCTGGAATTTTTGGAAAAAGGAGCAAAGTTTCAAAGAAATGAGACAAAATCATCCACTGGGACAAGCAGCCCAAACATCCCAAAACATCCAGCTCTTATAATTAGCAACCGCATGGGATAAAGTGCACGGTGGCTACAAATGTCCTAACAGTGCACACGTCTTAGAATGCAGATAAACTCTGATTATCCAATTCTTGAACAGGCCCACTGATTTGCACCTTGCACTGCTCTGATCATTCCAGCCACAAACTCAAATTCTGAGAAATTGGGTTGTTGGTTGACTGGGGTGTAGCCATGAACAAGCAACAGCCACATGCCCTGGCAGGATGAACCACTAAAAGTCATTACATTAACCTGGGTTTAACCC
Organism: Lissotriton vulgaris; assembly: GCF_964263255.1. Lineage (NCBI taxonomy): Eukaryota > Metazoa > Chordata > Amphibia > Caudata > Salamandridae > Lissotriton > Lissotriton vulgaris. The sequence continues at coordinate 1,951,507,988 of NC_141685.1, read as the reverse complement.
AGGGTAGGTTGGCACAAAAAGCAGTCAGGCATAACTTAGAGGCAATTTGTCAAGCATTTATGCAGCACTCAAACAGTAAAAAATAGAAAACACAACACAAGGAAATTACAATACCAATTGTGAAAAATTTAGTTGATTAAAAAAAATATTTGACAAAAATCCAATCAGTGGAACCAGAGTTATTAATTTTGAAAGTTTTTACCAAAACTTGCATCTAAAAGATCAAAAGAGCTGACCATCGACATCTAGTTGCGTGAGACTAGATCAAAATCGTGAAATATTGCTGAATGCAATAGAGTGTGGGTTGGATACAAGATTGGTCATAGTCGGAGCTTACCTTCAGACGTAGAAGAAATTCTGGCTAAAAATAGGCTTCACGCGATGTCCGAGGAAGGAGCATCAGTGTTGGGTAGCCCCTGGACGAACTGCATTAAGGATTTCTACATTCGGAAATTGAAAATCTCCCTCTGGACAAGGCAGAAAGATGTAACTGATAAAAGTTACAGTAGGCTGGATACCCCTTTGGCTGCTTAGGAGAAGAACCACCTTGGTCAGATAGACGAGCCGGTTGGTCCTGGTCTTTCCTTGGTTCTCGGAGCTGTTTTAACACAAAAAAATGTATTCCCAAGTTTTAGATTTTGGCTATATTGGGCACAGTTAGCACCACCATGTGGCATCCAGGACTAAAGGGTCGCTACTTGGGGGGCTCAGACTCACTCAGGCTGGGCCCAGGTGCAGCTGCAAGATGGTGGGAGCCTGTTATGTTCTTGTGGCTCTGAACAGGAGGCAGCAAACTAACCCTCTGGTAGTCATTGGTTCAAGTGGAGAAGCAGGGCTCATGCAGCAGGGCAGGCAACTGAAGGTTCAAGTCAGTCCTTCCAGGTGCAGCAAAGCGGTCTTGCGGAGTACAAAGCATGCTACAGCAGCAGGCAGTGAAGAGTGGGTCTGAGGGGCTGTTTTTTTAATCTGGTGCCTTCTGTGAAGTGGGCGTTGTTTCTAGAGATTACTTTTGGAAATGCTTGGAATTTCCTGACTCCCCTGCCCTGGCTCCAAGCAGGCTGTGGAGACAAGGGAGTGGTGACAAGCCCATTGTGTGAAGGCAGAGCTCAGCCTATTCAGTTGCAGGTGGGGCTGTGTCTAGCTCTGCCCCCCATTCTGCCAGCAGATGGCCCATTCAGGCATACATAATCCTTCTATTATGTGACTGTTTAGGAGGAATTTACAAGGTCCTAACTGCTAATTATACCTAGTCATGTGACACTGGAGTTTGCAGGCACCCAATGGCACAGGACAGGAACATGCCCACTTTCTAAAAGTGACATTTTCAAAATTGTCTTTTAAAATTTGACTTTACCATTGAGTAGGATTTTTAATAATAATTTTATAGATACCAAACATGAAATGCTCATAACACAACATAACGTGTATTTGTGAAGCACACTGTATCTTTGCACTGTATACCAAATGTATCATGTTCATCTGTCCCCAATCAAAGGTTATCCCTTATTAAATGTAATTAGACAACCCAATCCCATCCTATGGGTCAGGTAGGGCTCACAGCAACCCAGCAGTGGAGTTTTTCACTACCTGGACATGTAAAACGTAAACGTACACATTCAACCTTTTTTTTTTTAATACACCCTGTCCTATGGTCTGTATAGGGCCTACCTTTGGGGTCACTTACATGAAATAAAAGGGCTTGGCAAGGGAGCTATATCGGCATGTTGAATTGACAGTTTAAAACTACATCCAGTCTTCAATGGCAAGTTGAAAGGGAGTACTTAAGTAGGTGGCACAATAAGTGCTGCAGGCCCACTAGTAGCATTTAATTTAAAGGCCGTTGGTATATGGAACACCACTCTACATGGGACATATGAGTAAATGTAATATGCCAATGAGGTGAAAGTCAATTTTGCCATATTTAGGGTATTGAGCACAAACACATTAGCACTGATTAGCAATGGTAAAGTGCACAGAGTTCTAAGGCCTACAAAAAAAAAAGAATGGACAGTGCTGCTTGTACCTTGTGACCCGCCTCACCCCTCAGGTCATCACATTCCATTCCTTCTGCACCTGGAGGGCACGAACAGTCCCACCATGCGATGAAGAAGTTGTGGCACAGGGGAGCGTGGGGTGCTGAATCTCTCATCCTAGGCTTCTCTCACAACCTCTTAGGTCCTTACCCCTTTCACCAGTCTGAGCATGGGGAACCTCAGTGTTAGCCAGCTTCTCCCCTTACAGCAATGTGCCACTGCTTTGGGTATGGGCAAGGTGGGATGAAAATCATAGAGAGGGGGCAAGTCTCCAGCCCTTCCCAGCTTACCTCCAGTCTCAGCCTTGTGAGCCTATGTCAGACCAGGCACATCTCCTCTTCCATGTCAGGCTTCCCCTCTCAACGTGGCTGTCGAAGGTAGCAGCCCCCCCTGGATCCGCTCTCAGTCTACTGATGCTGGCACGGGTGAGGAGCGCTATCCCCTCACTCTCCGATGGTCCTCTGTACAGGTCTCTCTGGGCTCCCAAAGGGGGCAAAATTCTCTAGCCCCAACCGATGCTGACCTCTAGCCTTGGCCTTGTGGGCCTATGCCAGACTGGGTACATCTCCTCTCCCTGGTCAGACCTCTACTCTTAAGGTGGCTACCTCAGGAGCAGGTCCCCACCCACCCTGCCCTCAGCATTTTCGTGCCAGAGCAGGAAAAGTGAGCTAACCCCTCACTCACTTGGAGTCCGCAGTTTGGGTCCCCCTGTCTCCGGTCTCTTAAAAAATTATAAAATATGATTACATTTCAATTTCTTTTTAATTTAGGAAAACGCCATCCAACTGTTTTATCTTACAAAAAACTGCAGAACACTTTGGAGGACACCAACTAGCTGTACCATATTAAAAAGGTAAACATTTAAAACAGCTTTTTAACCCCTTCGCTGCGGTGGCTATTCCGCCGCAGCGCTAAAGGGGCGGGGCGGCCGCGCGGCGACCGCATGCTGGTGACGGAGCCGCTTCGTCACCAGCCGCGGTTGAGCTATGCTGATGACGGAGCGGTTCCGTCATGACCCGCCCCGCTCATTAGAACGCCCGCGCAGGCGCGAAATCAGCGCCGCGCAGGCGCGGCAGCTGGGCCATGACGGAACCGCTCCGTCATCAGCACAGCGCACCCGCAGCTGATGACGGAGCGGTTCCGTCATCAGCATGCAAAGGGTTAATATAACGATCTGCTAATATTTTTTCATACAGCAAGTATTAGTCAATGTAACTATTTATTCTTTAAACAGATATCATTATTCAACAAACATATTATAAATATACATATTTTGCCATGCCTCATGAGAAAACTGAATTCAATATTTTTTTCCCACATATCTAAATTTCTAATATTCTTACTTTTAGACAATCGAACAATACAGACAACGATAAATCCTGTAAATATCAAGTGGCGTAATTTCGTTTTATCTTCTTTTTTACTAACTCAATATAAGAGTATCCTTAATTCCATTAATACTAATAAAAAATTCGAAAAATATCCAAATATAGTCGATTAATGTGGTAAGGAACAGTGTTTCAAAACTCATCAGAAAAGCACTCTGCGATGTTGTTGGAATTCAAGAGTCAGGGCCTCATTTATGAAAAGTGACGCATCGCTGCGTGAAAACAGCGATGCGTCACTTTTCATTGCGCCCTCCTTGCGATACTAATGATGCGTCATGTTTACAGTATGACGCATCATTGCACAAGGAGTTACAGATACGTCGGTATTTCTGACGTATCTGTAGGTGAAAAAGTGACACATTGCTGGATTGTGTCACAAAAGTGACGCAACTCCAGCAATGTGTCCTTTCACATGGGGCAAGCCCCAAGTGAAAGGGCCTGCGTCAGTCTTAAGCCTGCTGTGAGGCAGGCGTAGGAAATTGATGCATTTTTGTCCTAGATGTGGCAGTGTGAAATCTTATAGATTTCACTGCATCACGTCCATGACCCTTTCTCGCGTCAAAACGCCCCCTTTGCATACATTATACCTGGAGCTGGTATAATGTGGCTCAGGGGTTTACAAAGTGACGCATCTACCTAGATGCGTCACTTTGTAAATATGGCGCAACAAGGTGCATTTTTTACACCACTGGTGCGTCCCAAAAAGGGATGCACCAGTGGCCAAAAAGTGACGCACAGCCTCATAAATGAGGCCCAGTCCAGTGAATAAAGTTATTAGCCAGCATCTGCAGTGAATTATCTGTATCAGAGTTAAGGAAGAGTGCTAGCAACATTCCTATGCAGTCTGTCTGAGACAATCATCATCTCAAATTTAAAAAGAATGATTAGCAGGCAAAGACAGATGAGTAAAGGGTTACTTACTCAGATTAAACCTTTCAGTAAAGTTAGGATACCCCTTATAATAATAGAAACCTTTAACCACAAGCCTTTTCTACTACATGACAACCACAACTCTCCTAAAAATAGAATATAATCTACTGTTTACAATTTTAGCAATGAAAATAGTGGAACTTGAATGATGAATGGCACGTTTAAGACAACCCCCCATCCATTCAACCATATTTACAATATTCATGCCAAATGAACAACACTACAATGCCTCTTCTCTATGCATTACTGCCACACAAGGAAACGTCCACACGCTCGAATTTCTTTTGCAATTATTCAAGAAATAACATTGCATTAAAGATTAGTGGAAATTATAATTGACTCTTTAATTGCAATGATTTCCACAATAAATAAAGTATCTCCTGTTATACAAATTTAGAATACATTTTTCATTTTTCGACCATATGGCGAAAAATATTTTTAAAAAAACTCCATTAGCTGGGGATTAAACAGTAAACTCTATATTAAACCCAAGAAATTAAAAGCCTTAGCTTTTGTTCCTCTTGAACATATAGAAGTGTTCTGCACTGCAGTAATAAATCTAAATATTTTTCAGACATTATAGAAAAATTGCCACACTTAATAAATTCTTTCCAACTAACTTGGATTTGCCATTCAAGAAGATAAGGGCACAGTAAACTAACAAGTTGTAGGATTGAATGATGGATTTGCTACTCAACCTGTTTAGAAGGGTGGCCATAGAGGGATAGCATAGATCTTTTTTCAGTTTGTTTGGGAAGGCCCACCCCATTTTGAGCAATTTCCTGGAATTTTTGGAAAAAGGAGCAAAGTTTCAAAGAAATGAGACAAAATCATCCACTGGGACAAGCAGCCCAAACATCCCAAAACATCCAGCTCTTATAATTAGCAACCGCATGGGATAAAGTGCACGGTGGCTACAAATGTCCTAACAGTGCACACGTCTTAGAATGCAGATAAACTCTGATTATCCAATTCTTGAACAGGCCCACTGATTTGCACCTTGCACTGCTCTGATCATTCCAGCCACAAACTCAAATTCTGAGAAATTGGGTTGTTGGTTGACTGGGGTGTAGCCATGAACAAGCAACAGCCACATGCCCTGGCAGGATGAACCACTAAAAGTCATTACATTAACCTGGGTTTAACCCAGGGTAGGTTGGCACAAAAAGCAGTCAGGCATAACTTAGAGGCAATGTGTCAAGCATTTATGCAGCACTCAAACAGTAAAAAATAGAAAACACAACACAAGGAAATTACAATACCAATTGTGAAAAATTTAGTTAATTAAAAAAAATATTTGACAAAAATCCAATCAGTGGAACCAGAGTTATTAATTTTGAAAGTTTTTACCAAAACTTGCATCTAAAAGATCAAAAGAGCTGACCATCGACATCTAGTTGCGTGAGACTAGATCAAAATCGTGAAATATTGCTGAATGCAATAGAGTGTGGGTTGGATACAAGATTGGTCATAGTCGGAGCTTACCTTCAGACGTAGAAGAAATTCTGGCTAAAAATAGGCTTCACGCGATGTCCGAGGAAGGAGCATCAGTGTTGGGTAGCCCCTGGACGAAGTTGCATTAAGGATTTCTACATTCGGAAATTGAAAATCTCCCTCTGGACAAGGCAGAAAGATGTAACTGATAAAAGTTACAGTAGGCTGGATACCCCTTTGGCTGCTTAGGAGAAGAACCACCTTGGTCAGATAGACGAGCCGGTTGGTCCTGGTCTTTCCTTGGTTCTCAGAGCTGTTTTAACACAAAAAAATGTATTCCCAAGTTTTAGATTTTGGCTATATTGGGCACAGTTAGCACCACCATGTGGCATCCAGGACTAAAGGGTCGCTACTTGGGGGGCTCAGACTCACTCAGGCTGGGCCCAGGTGCAGCTGCAAGATGGTGGGAGCCTGTTATGTTCTTGTGGCTCTGAACAGGAGGCAGCAAACTAACCCTCTGGTAGTCATTGGTTCAGGTGGAGAAGCAGGGCTCATGCAGCAGGGCAGGCAACTGAAGGTTCAAGTCAGTCCTTCCAGGTGCAGCAAAGCGGTCTTGCGGAGTACAAAGCATGCTACAGCAGCAGGCAGTGAAGAGTGGGTCTGAGGGGCTGTTTTTTTAATCTGGTGCCTTCTGTGAAGTGGGCGTTGTTTCTAGAGATTACTTTTGGAAATGCTTGGAATTTCCTGACTCCCCTGCCCTGGCTCCAAGCAGGCTGTGGAGACAAGGGAGTGGTGACAAGCCCATTGTGTGAAGGCAGAGCTCAGCCTATTCAGTTGCAGGTGGGGCTGTGTCTAGCTCTGCCCCCCATTCTGCCAGCAGATGGCCCATTCAGGCATACATAATCCTTCTATTATGTGAGTGTTTAGGAGGAATTTACAAGGTCCTAACTGCTAATTATACCTAGTCATGTGACACTGGAGTTTGCAGGCACCCAATGGCACAGGACAGGAACATGCCCACTTTCTAAAAGTGACATTTTCAAAATTGTCTTTTAAAATTTGACTTTACCATTGAGTAGGATTTTTAATAATAATTTTATAGATACCAAACATGAAATGCTCATAACACAACATAACGTGTATTTGTGAAGCACACTGTATCTTTGCACTGTATACCAAATGTATCATGTTCATCTGTCCCCAATCAAAGGTTATCCCTTATTAAATGTAATTAGACAACCCAATCCCATCCTATGGGTCAGGTAGGGCTCACAGCAACCCAGCAGTGGAGTTTTTCACTACCTGGACATGTAAAACGTAAACGTACACGTTCAACCTTTTTTTTTGGAATACACCCTGTCCTATGGTCTGTATAGGGCCTACCTTTGGGGTCACTTACATGAAATAAAAGGGCTTGGCAAGGGAGCTATATTGGCATGTTGAATTGACAGTTTAAAACTACATCCAGTCTTCAATGGCAAGTTGAAAGGGAGTACTTAAGTAGGTGGCACAATAAGTGCTGCAGGCCCACTAGTAGCATTTAATTTAAAGGCCCTTGGTATATGGAACACCACTCTACATGGGACATATGAGTAAATGTAATATGCCAATGAGGTGAAAGTCAATTTTGCCATATTTAGGGTATTGAGCACAAACACATTAGCACTGATTAGCAATGGTAAAGTGCACAGAGTTCTAAGGCCTACAAAAACGAATTCAGAAAAAATAGGTAGGGGATGCAAAACGTTTGCTGGTGACCTTGCAGAGCTCATCAGCTCCAACACAAATTATAAACGTTGACTTTGAATTATTCTAAAATAATATAGCATCCTGTTGACTTGAATAAGTTAATTCTTCTTGTTACCAATCTCAGTCTGTACACATTTACATATCTCTACAATCTGTAAATATGTATTTCAAATTCACTTTAGAGAATATGCCTGAGATACAACCTTGCCCATTAGGATGATTTCAATAAATGTCAGTTTGCAGTCCTTCAGTGATTTTCAGCTGTTACTGAATTACAAGTCAGCAAGTTACTTCACACTAAATCTGGGGTGTGAAGTGACCCCTGCCCACCACAATTTTGCAGTTAACACCATAAATTATTTCTATTTATCTCATTGATTAAGATTAACACTGTTATAGCAATGATCTTTTTTCCTCAAGCCAGGAAGAGCTTAACGTGTCTTGAGACTCTTTCAGCCCTAACCCTATCTCACTTCCATGTGGTGCTCTGCAGGACATTTTATTAAATCCAACCCTCTTTAACCTATACTTGTCTCTACCTGCCAGGCTTATTAGATCTGTTAGGCTATCAGTACTAACCTTGTTGAAGCTGAAAAATAAAGGATAAATAACAACACTGAAACAATTCTCTCTCAGCACACAAGATTGCAAGATTTATTGGGAACCCAATCAGAATGGAAAAATAAACGTGCAGCACGGAGTCCTCAGCAAAGCTTACTGAGTGCCCAATTGGAGTGACATTGTATAGACATTTTATAGATACAAGCCCTAGAGGGTGGGCATCACAAAATACGTAATACAGATCAGACTATGTCCTGCTGGATCAATCAGTGAAGGCTAATCCTGGTGTGATACCTTCTAAGGACCGAAATATGTCTACGATCTGGTGTTGCTGCCCACGTGTCATCAACAAAGAAGAATTGGGGTTTTTCCACCAAGGTGAAATATGTATTTCTGGTATACGTGGGCATGACACAGATGTGACCGGTTAGGTCACGTCGACACTATTATGAAATGTGCTGTTTATGCAATAGCTAGCTGGAAGCTTGCACGCGTATTTTCGGAAAGCCTTGCATTGCTTTGCACATTGCACCTGGCTGACACAAAATGGAACGTGTGACCATTTTGTGCATCCTTACTGGTGTCAATTTCAAGTAGATAAAAGAAAGCTACAGGCCGTAAAGCAAAGGCATTTGGTATCATAAAATATCCGAGTCATCATTGCCACATCTGATACCAAATCATATGCTAATCAGAAATCAGCTTTGTTTATCATCTCTTGTCCCTCATCCTCATGGGTGTGGTGTGGTATAATACCATCCCTGGGTATTCAGCGGGCACATGAATTGGAAATGACTGTACAACAGGCTGGGCAGATTGTGACCAGGAGGCATAGTGTCAAAAGGACTGCTACCACTATTATAATGGCCTTTAGTATCCAAGAACCCCAGTCTGCAAACAGGGCTCCCGTGTGTATACCATGGGCTTCATCTTTAATATCCTTGATCCTATCTATCGCTTTATTTATATTCCCAATGTTATCTGGTATGAATACACAGCACTGAGAAGGTAATTGATGAATGACATTGCAGACTCCTCCTTCTTTGGCCAGAATGATGTCTTGAGCAATCCTATTCTGGATTACGACGGCCCTCATGGAGGTGAGTTCTTCTGTTATATTCCCTAGGGCGTCAGTGGTAGAGTCTGCTAGATCCTCAATCATTCTGGATAACTGGTGTACCCTGACTGAGGTATAGACACTGCCTACTACTGGGACCATCGCCCCAAAACCTGTTAACACGCTGTCTATCCATGCTGCTGTTCTTTTGGCCCTAACCGGTGCCAACGCTTTCTCTTCTGCTGGCACTAATTTGGTGAAGTGGGTCATCCGTGGAATGATGGATGCTAGGTAGCAACTTCCATACCATCCTGGGGGCAAATAGAAGTATACCCATGGGCCACAGACAAAGAAAAGGCCCTTCTAACCCACCAGACCTGGTGACGACTCGTCACGGCTAAGGTGCATGTAAATGAGATGCATTCTTTCCAGACGTCTTTGTTCAGTAATTCTGTAAAGCTACATGCTCTACCTTTTTTCGGCAAAGCTGGTATTCATTTGGGTGCTATCCTTTGATCATTGAGGATGCAGGAGGGGTCATGCACTTCTCCTACCCTGAACCTTGGCACTTTCATGTTGCCTATCTGCTCTGTCCCTATGTCATCCCAGCCTGCTCGGCCTCTCCAATCATTATTCCTCGATGTCCTGTCAAATCCCTTCCACATCTCTAGGTCTCCCTTAGTTGGCTGCATATTTGTGCAGGGGACCCTTTTAGGAATGAGAGGAGGGCCTGTTCTTTGTGTGCTATAGCTATAGCTATACCTGGGATCGGCCTGTACTTCAGATATACACCTACCGACACTGACACAGACATGCTGTGTTGGCTTAGAAGCATGCGTACATACTTGGACACTGACAGTATGTTGTACTTCAAACTATGTGTGGCATCTGTGGGCAGATGTGTGCAAACATAGCAATCAGATATATTAAAAATTGTTATATATAGCTTTAATATTTCAACATATTGATTTCCTTCATATGTTTCTCACAATCCTCCTTGATCCCCTATATTCACATCTACCCCCATTCAGCATTGTTTGTGGTTATATTCAGTTCATAGTCCTTTGGGGATTTCATTGGTTCACTTCCATCACTCCCATTCCCCACTCGTCCATTAAGATGCGGTATCTTCAGATCAGCTGAATATACTATAATCATTGTTGTCATTAGCATTGCTGGTGCCGATAACAATATTGCAAGGATCACTGCTTTCCAGTTACATGTGTGGGATTCAGTGGATGGCATGGCTCCAGGACAAACCTGTCCCTTCTCTATGCTTTTTAATCTTCTTTGTGAATGGGCCCTAAGTTTATTCTTCTTCCTCTTCGCGCTATGCTAACTACCCCTTAGAGCCAGGTATTTTACCCACTGTTATTGTCCAGTCAATGTCTCGGATATGTATAGGACCAGTGTCCTCTGTTGCAAAAACGGCAAAATGGGGAATGTTCCAGGTCTTGGATAAGGCTCGAACCAGTGTCCTCTATCGCAAAAATGGCACAATTGAGAATGTCAAAACGTACATTTGTTAATTCTTGCTCAGAAACTTGTGCTGAACCCGTTGGAAAGGAAATGTCACAAAAAATCAGTCTTATTAGCTCACTGAGCAACAAGGGACTCAGCACCAGTAATGTCAGTGTTGCACTTATCTCTATTCCTGGACACAAAAGGGTTAATTGAATTCTGGACCGTTGTCCACTGGCTTGTATTGACACAGATCGAATTCTGGCAGTTCGGAGTCCTGGCATTAGGCAGTGGTTAGTGCCTCATTAATCCACTTCTGCAGCTTTCTGTTTGTTGGAGCGAAGGTTATATCCACGATGTGCTTCTGATGTCTGTGTTGGCGTTGGTGGACTCTGTCCTTTACCGTTCTCCAGAGTTGCCTTTTTCGTGTGTGTCGCATGTATCCATGATGTTAGTCCATCGCATTTCACTACTGTGGCTGTCGTCAGAAGAACCTGCAGAGGCTCTCGCCACCTCGGCTGTAAGCAGTTCCTTTGTGTATGGGCCTTTACCCACACTCACTCCCTGGCTGTAGATCATGGGCTGGCGGAGTGGCTGCTTCTGGGAGGGATTTCAGCACCTGACAATGGAGGTAACGTAAAATGTCTGTTAATTTCTTACAATAACAAAGTAATCGGTCATCAGTTTTTGACAGGGGGCAGTTGACATGTGTCCTGGAATATGCATTGGCCTGCCAAACACAATGTCGTGTGGGCTCAGCTTTGTTACCCTGTCTGGTGTATTTCTCATTGCTAGTAGTGCTAAGGGCAGTGCATCTACCCAGGAGAGGTCTGTTGACGCACAAATCTTCGCTATTTTATTTTTCAACACCTCATTATTTCTCTCAACAGCGCCTGCGGCTGGTGGATGGTAAGCACAGTGTAGTGTCTGTGTTATCCCAAGCCCCTTACATAATCCTTTTATTACATGGGAGATGAATGCAGTCCCATTGTCGGACGCAAGGAGGGAGGGTACCCCAAATCTTGGCAGTTGTTCTTGCCGTAGGCACTTGGCCACACTCTGAGCATCGCAATGTTTAGTGGGGTAAGCCTCTGTCCATTTACTAAACATGCATACCACTACCAACACATACTTGTATTTCTGGGTGGGGGGCATGTCGATAAAATCAAGCTGAAGGCTTTCAAATGGTCCATGAAGGGGGGGGAGTGGCCAGGCGCAGTTGGTGCACCTTTTTCTGTGTTATATCAGGCACAGACAGAACATTGCTTGCAAAGTCTTTCTGCTGTCTGACGAAATTTGGAGTTGTACAGTGACATTACTGGTGCCCAGTCCCTTGTTCCTCAGTGAGCTAATAAGAATTGGGAAAACAATCTTATCATACCATCACGTCCTACATGTGAATGCCCATGACAGAGTCTGGCCATTGAAGGGAGCATGGTAGAAGGCAGACATATCCTTCCATTAGGCCCCGTCCATAACCCCTCCTTGGATTGTACGCAGCCATTTTGGGCCCATTCCTCTTTTTCCTGGTTAGCAGCCCTCATCTGAATCTGTATTGGGTCAAAGTGCAAGGAATCATTGTCATCCCTGGTGTCTGTCTCACTGCCCACTAATTGTATCATTGTTAGCTGGCAGCCTGTAAGCGCTATTCTCTTTGCTTCTTCTTGCCTCTGGAAACGGGGTCTTTTGATAAGGTGTGGGCGGCACATTTCATAACAGCCACTTTGGAAGGAAGTAGCAGTGCTCGGAGAAGGTCACAAATCAATTGAGCATGCTGTATCTGCTGGCCAGCTGATGTGAGGAACCCCCTCATTGACCACAGCTGGCCAAAGTCATGGACCACCCCAAAGACGTAATGGCTGTCTGTGTATATATTCACTTTCTTCCCTTCAGCCCACGCACATGCCCTTGTAAGTGCCACGAGTTCGGCTGCCTGTGCACTCTTCGCTGCAGTCAGTCTCCCACTTTCCAATAATTTAGTAGCTGTGCCCACTGCATAGGATGCTTGTAACACTCCTTTGTCATCCCTCAGGTACGACCCATCTACAAACAAATCTCCTTGAGCATCTGGGAGTGGAGTATCTTTAAGGTCTGGGCGTACCTTTGTATGCCTAACTATAGCTACAGCACAACCATGAAAGGAATCATCTGAATCAAAATCCTCCAGCTCATGTTCAGTTGGGAGCAAACACGCAGGGTTCAGTGTTGTACATCTCTTGATGACAATGTGTGGTGTCAACAGTACCAGCTCATACCTGGTGAGGCGTGCATTTGTTAGATGCTGTGTCTTAGTGGATGTGAGAAGCGTGTCCACGGCATGTGGAACATGTAACACTAGGGTGTGTCCTAACAATAAGTTGTCTGACTGTTCCACGGCAAGTGCTGCAGCTGCCACCGCTTTCAGGCAGGGCGGGAGCCCTTAGGCTACTGGGTCTAGCATGGCAGAGTAATATGCCACTGGGCGGTAGAAGGCTCCATGTTTCTGAGCCGAGACCACCATTGAGCAACCACCCTTCACATGATTATGGCCCCAGTGATGACGCATTACGTGCCAAACAACTAAACAAACTCCAACGCCGCGTACGGACACAACCCGACCAGAGCCGCCGTGGTCCAGTGGGAACACTTTCATTTTCAGGAATAAAAGCCTCCTATGGAGCTAAGATTACTCTGCACTTTGCTTCAAGACACATATAATTAAGAAATCGTGTTTTGGTCCTGAGGAGAACCCCTATACTTAGGGGGTTCGAAGCGCGTCGACCTTGATGGTCCAGTGTCATATATAAGATTCTAAATAGGATAAAGTAGATTCTGACCATTTTTGATTTGGTTTCTCTGATGAGTAATGCTGGCATTAAATGTTTGATTTATGTAGTACACAAATTGCGCATTATTCAGACACGGACCTGTACCTCAGTGGTATTTATTGTTTGTAAATGTTTTCTTGAATTTGTTAGTTTGTATTTAAATATGTATGCATGAGGAATGAAAGTGGCCAGTGTGGTTGATATAATAATTCTTGTATTGTTTATATTTGTACACAATGTGTATGTTGTTGTATATTTTGTATATATTTGCGGTATGCACTAAAAAGTATTGTTCATAAAAATAAGAAAATTTCTGAATACGTTTGAAAATAAATTTGAAACAAACGTGAGTATAGACTGTCATGTTTAATTCATAACAGTGTCTTTGCAAATTAACCAAAAAGTAAGTCCAGTACTGGCGATTGTTGTGTTAGCTCAGTTCATATTTGACTCAGCCTTGCTGGTAAGGAGTCTAGACCCTGTTCTGTTTTTTCTAAGAAGTATCCCAAGGCACGAAACGAGAACTACTCTGACGCCTAGAAGGATGTCTCCAGGGGGAGGGTGGGTGCGGAACCCAGGCAGGGCGCCAGGCGCCAGCCAAAGAACCAGAAGCGCCCGGAGCGTTCCTCATGAAAGCCCAGAGCTGAGGCAAGCGGCGTGGAGGCGAAAGTGCTGGATCCAGGTCAGAGCTCATGAGAACAAACAAACCATTGATCAATAGACACACAGTAGAAAACAAAATCCGGCAGCCCACCCGGCCACCCGTATCGCGATACCTAACACGCACAAATACTATGCACCAATCTGGGGAGCAAAACCGCCACGCCCTAAAATGGGGGCCTACCTGCTACCAGCCAAAGGGGAGCCAAAACCGCCACATCCCAACAATGATGGGCTAACTGTTACAACGCAATACCGGAGGATTTAAATCCCCCCCAAGTATACTCATCGGTCTCCGTCCAGTCTGTCAGAGCATACCGATGTCCGCTGCAACCAGGTGAAAACAGTCTGGCAAGGGTGTCCTCCACTCCCAATGGCCAGAGACTGTCTGCTGGTGGGGAAAGGGTGCAGAACTTCACCCTCAACGGCAGGCTAAGGGCCTTCCGATACCGAAATCACCAAAGAGTTACTGCCAGCCAGGAATCCTGCAGAAACTTGCCCGTCACCAGCCAGGGAATGTCGGAGACCCGGGCCTGACCCTACAGGACAAAAAATAGTATGTGATAAAAAGAAGGCAGCGGACAGCAGGAAGCAGTGACAGAGGTGAACCCATGCCCGTGGCACAGAAACAATGAAAAGTCAATAGCGCAGACAGCGAGAGAAACGGCTAAACAGGAGTTACCTCCTGGGCAGCGTGATGACAGAAACAAAAATTAACAATCAGAGCCAGTAACAGGAGAAAGAAGAAAGTGATCAGAAAAGAAACCATGAAAGACATGGAGCCTGGAAAACAAGCGGCATAAACATCCCCAGGACGTAAACACACAGTCCCAGACATAGGATGCTAAGAACAAGAGGCAGAAATAACACAAGGGCGCTGAGAGGGAAAGGAGCAGAACCACCCCAAAAACAACTGAGAGTCAACAATAGGACCATCCACTGGTATCGACCCTCCAGCAACCAGAGAGATCAGAGAGAGATAAACAAACAGAACGTTATCACCTCAAATCCCTGCCCTCAGAGGGTGCCGGAAGAGGCCACGCACCAGTGACCGTCAATGGAGCCCGTAAGTTGTGATGGGACCGCATTCTTCACCAAATGTTGACGCTGAAAAATAAAGAATAAATAACAACACTGAAACAATTCTTGTTTGCAAGATTTATTGGGAACCCAATCAGAATGCAAAATAAACGTGCAGCACGGAGACCTCAGCAAAGCTTACTGAGTGCCCAATTGGAATGATAGTGTATAGACATTTTATAGATACAAGCCCTAGAGGATGGGCATCACAAAATACGTAATACAGATCAGACTATGTCCTGCTGGACCAATCAGTGAAGGCTAATCCCGGTGTGATACCTTCTAAGGACCGGAATACGTCTACGATCTGGTGTTGCTGCCCACATGTCATCGACAAAGCAGAATAGGGGTTTTCCCACCAAGGTGAAATATGTGTTTCTGGTATACGTGGACATGACACGGAAGTGACCGGTCAGTCACGTTGACACTATTATGAAATGTGCTGTTTCTGCAATAGCTAGCTGGAAGCTGGCACGCGTATTCTCGAAAGCCTTGCGTTGCTTTGCACAATGCAGCTGGCTGACACAAAATGGAACTTGTGACCATTTTGTGCATTCTTGCTGGTGTCTATTTCAAGTAGATCAAAGAAAGCTACAGGCCTTAAATCAAAGGCATTTGGTATCATAAAATATCTGCGTCATCAACCTTTGCTGACAACATTCCGATTATTGTAACCATCTCTAAAGATACTCTCTTAGTTGCAGCTAATTTCCAAGACTGCGTATCTGCAGTAGACAATTGAATGCTATCCAACTGCCTTAAGTTAAATGGTGAGATAATTATGTGACTTTCTTCTCCAATGCCTTGTGAGTAGAGGAGCTATCTGCTGTTCCGGTACCATTTAACTCTGTTGAAGCCTTGGCCTTTACTTCTCATTTTAATAAAGTGATATTACAGGAGCACAAAAGATCTTTACTTTAATCCCCATTGTGCAACACAAGACAGCTATTCAAGTCTTAATTGTCTCCCTTCTTGATTATTGCAATGCCCTGTATTTGACAATAAACTGGGCACTCAATACAGATTTCAAATGGCGCAGAATCCGGCAGCCTGCTTTAATATTAACCTTCCTAGTCATCAGTCAGTAGCCAGGGAACATCATATGTCCAACTGGCTTCCAGTCCACAAAATAGCCATGTTTGGCACACAAAACGCTTAATATTGTCGGTCCCAGTTTAATTGCCATAAAGTTTCAGTGGTATATCCCTGATCCTCATCCGAGATCCAACAGTAAGAGAGAGGTGGTTGTTTCTAGGGTTAAAGGCAGTAGACTTGGTAATAAATATTTCTCTTGCCTTAAAGCAAAGGGCTGGAACTTGTTATTACTATGTACTGGGGGGCTTATTTACAAGCCCCTTATAGCAATGTCTGCTGCCAGAGCATCACTTTTGTGACCACCCTGATGGAGCGGAAATTTCTTTTCATTTGTAGGGGTGCATCATATTCACATGTAGAGTGCATCTACATATAATCTTGAAATTATATCAATGGGAGGTGTTAGAATTGTGAAATGTATTAATGTAACTACATGTCAGGTTCAAGGTTATCTGACAAGTAGTATGGAGAATTAGTGTAGGATGGGAATGCAAACTAGCATAAAATGTTACCATAAAGAACTTTTGTTATGAGGTCAACACCACTGATATACTGAATGTGATGGTTCTATAATTTGGTAAGATGTGTTAGTTAAGACCCAATAGAGTTATGCAAATCAGTAATGCTTAAAGTGATACATGCTTATGTTAGCTAAAGTCGTAGGCCTGAAGTGCAAGCCCTGTCAACTCTCGCTTTAGGATTATTAGTTTAAAGTTCTTGTGCACTGTGGAATGTGTTCTTTCTCATGTTGCATTGCAGGTGGAGAAGCATTCATTAGAGAAAAGTAATGTCTTTGTTTTAGTAGTAGGCAAGAAGAAAAAAGTTACAGTTACATGGCTTGGAGGTGATAAAGACGTACTCACATGGAAGATGGCATGGGAACCAAGGACGAATTGTTACCAGGGATGTACATGGAGAACATCCTGGAAAGCACTTGAATGACTGTGCTATTGTGAACTATGGGTACGCTGTGTGTTAAGGGAAAGCTATGTGTGGATAACAGATTGTTGAAATTAGTGAAAGTGCCCACTTCTTTTTTGCCTTCGGAGGGAGAGCATCTCAGAATGAGCTAATTTGTGCGTTAATGGCTTTATGCTACTTGACCCACTGATGGTGGAGAGGCTTCTTAGGAAGACTCCACATACTAATACCTTTCCTTTCCACTGAAAATGCTTATATAGGGATGTCATCTTGGCTCTATAGTAGGGATAGATTTAGTGCTTTTCATTCATCAACCCTCGATGCAGGGAAATTTGGACTCATGGTTTCTGATTCTCTGTATCCTACTTATTGAATTAATAGTTTTGTTCATGCTGCGCAGTTAAAATTGGATGCATAGATTTAGCTTCATGCTAATTCCTTTATATTTCTATGTCTTGTTGCTTTGTAATAAACTAACCTCCTATAGTTGTCCCTGGATTATTATGTATCAAGGAGAGTATTGGCTAATAACTGTGTGCTAACGATTTTATGGCAAGACCCGGAGGCTAACATTATGCAATGAATCTTTCTTGTCTCTACTCCAGTAGCTACTTTAAAGAATATAGAACTTAGAATTCAGACTAAATAAAAATTCAGAGCTTCCAACATTCAGCCTTGTTTTTTGCTGCTGCTTCTGTAGATAAGTAATGTGTGGAGAGTGTGAGGAATTTAATGAGAAAAGAGTATGGATTGAATGTTATAGTGTAAACATAAGTACCTCCTAAATTAAATCTGTTTGAGTAAGTATAATAGTAATCCTACTTATTGAATTAATAGTTTTGTTCATACTGCGCCGTTAAAATTGGATGCATAGATTTAGCTTCATGCTAATTCCTTTATATTTCTATGTCTTGTTGCTTTGTAATAAACTAACCTCCTATAGTTGTCCATGGATTATTATGTATCAAGGAGAGTATTGGCTAATTAACTGTGTACTAATGATTTTATGGCAAGACCAGGAGGCTAACATTATGCAATGAATCTTTATTGTCTCTACTCCAGCAGCTCCTTTCAAGAATATAGAACTTAGAATTCAGTCTAATAAAAATTCAGAACTCCTAATATTCAGCCTTGTTTTTTGCTGCTGCTTCTGCAGATAAGTAATGTGTGGAGAGCGTGAGGAATTTAATGAGAAAGGTTTATAGATTGAATGTTATAGTGTAAACATAAGTACCTCCTAAATTAAATCTGTTCGAGTAAGTAGAGTAGTAATTGCTATATTTAATGAGAATGTGTTGTTTTGGTATGGTTTAGGATTTGTAAAAATATTTTTTTTTAAATTTCATTTACAAGGTTAACTGGCATTTGGTGTGGTGAGCGTAATGTACAGGGTTTGATTAGGTAGCAATTGGATATTATGAAATCGGTAACTTACTTAGAGGCTGTTTGTGGCAGTGGTTGAAGTTGAGGGCCTGTGTGCACACTGAACATTCGGACCAGCCACAAGGGAGAGGCACCTGCTTTGATTGAGCTGCCTTTCCTTCCTGTACCCGGAGGCATTGTCTTCTCCGGGTGCATGTGTTAAGGTTTGCGGGACTTCCCAATTCAGCACAGTTACAGAGACAGGAATCCATTGACATAGTAATTATCCCAGAAGCGACCGGATCAAGGTCGTGCTGGGAAAAAGTGAGTTCAGTGCATTTACTATTACGGATCATTCAGGCTTACCGTGCACTGCTGTGTGAAGAATATTGATGACGCACAAATTATAGTGAAATAAAGGATGGCCTACATTTTTCACGATACATGTCGGCCATTTTAGAAGATTGGGCAATTCAGGTTAACATCTATTAAGTGAACTATTGGATCAGCAGTTTATCTTGTCAGCTGTTGTTGTTCTGAGGAGATTAGATGTTTATTTGAAAGGGAGTGGTGGTTTAGGTAGGTCAGAGAGAATATTGATGATTTACATTGCGGAGAATTTGGTTACATGTTATAAAAAGATTGTAGTTGTAGATTTGGATTTTTTTGATTAATCATTTTTTATTGTATAAATCAAATTGAAGGTGTGAAGATGAGTGAATATAGAATTCAGTTGAAGGAGGATCAGATAGATGAAAAACTGGAAGAAAGGTTTTGGTCTGAAGGGGAGGCTACTCAATCTAACGGAAAGGTGGATAAAAAGAGAAAGCACCTTACGGAGGATTCTGCACATGCAAACAGCGGGAAACTGCATTGGTAGACCATGATGCCGGTGTGAGCCTGAGGCATGGTGGTGTTGAGGACACACATTGGCCCCAGAAAAGTAAAACATGTTGAAAAATATTGGTAAGAGTCGGAAACACAAAGTTGTGCAATGTGATTAGTCCTCCGGTACTGCTGAGTTGTTCCTCAGATTTTGGAACTGATGAATCTGAAGGTGAAGAGATCTAACAGGTGAAGGAGAAAAAGGAGAAAATTAAAGATACTGAAGTTGAGGAACTTGTGGATCCTCCTGGGGAATCATTAGTTGATCCATTTGTAGTCAGGCACCCACTGTTTCTGAAGTGGACTCCTTTGGAGCATGTGGCAGATTATATGCATGCACGTATCAGGAAACAAATTCCTAAGGTAGTAAGGGTCAGATTTATATCGGAGAGCCCTAGACCTTCCTTAGAGGATAAGGTTATGGTAACCCCTGAATTGGATACTAAAATTATTGCATTTACTGGTAAAGTGACTCTTGAAAGGGATTATACAAAGGTCTTTGTATGTACCTGAATAGGCTTCTGGATGTAGCAGGTCCTTTGACTAATATTGTTGATTTAGTACAGGAGGCACATATGACTAACAAGAATGTATACACTGATGAGTTGCATCAGTGGGTTCAACAGGCGGTTTGTCTTATGGGAAACGCAAATACTGCTTTGTCAGTGAAGCGCAGAAAGAGCATTCTGCTTACAATTGATCCAAAGCTTGATGATTTGGCCAACAATGAGGTTGGGCCATCAGGGAAAGGTCTTCTTTTTGGAGATGACTTTATAAAGTCAATGTCAAAATTTGTGGTGCATATTCTTCTATCCAGAAGTCTCAGAGCGACATTAAGACGTCTTCAGCAACTGTGTTTTTGCATGGGCTTGAAGATCAAGGGGTCGATTTCCCGACCTTGGACAAGGAATTACTAGATATTTGTTTTCCCAAGAATATGGCCCCTCACAAGGACAGGGAATATGTTAAAATGTCAGTTTTTTCCCACAGAGACAACGCCTTAGGAGCCACGGAGCACAGAGTAATCATCGATTCAGAGGAGGAGGTAGGGTCAGGCCTTACTTCTAACCGAGTAAGGTTGGGCGACAGACTTGTCCACTTTTACCACAATAGGTTACTGTTAACAAGAGATCCTTGGGTTTTGGAGACAATGCAAGGTTATTGCATCAAGCTCCTAGAAGAACTGGTTCAGATGGATCGGTTCAGACGTGGGTGCCAAGTGTAATTCAATTTGCGGTGGATCAAGTAAGTCTTGTAGACAAAGAAGTGTTGGAACTCAGAGAGAAAGGAGCGATTGTGGAAACATGTCCAGAGCTAAAGGGTTTTGTGAACAATATTTTCTTAGTAGAGAAAAAAGGGATGAGACAAGTAATACATTTGAGGAATCTCAATGATTGGGTGGCTTATCAACATTTCAAGATGGAGGGGATGCATATGTTGAGAAATAGCCTGCAAACAGGAGATTGTTTGACTCGCTTAGACTTAAAGGATGCTTATCTTATGGTTCCAATTTAGGAACAACATCAGAAGTATCTCATTTTCAGATGGGGCAGAAGGATCTGAAAATTTACATCTCTTCCTTTTGGTCTTTCGTCAGCCCTATGATGCTTTTAGAAGATATTGCTGCCAGTGGTGTCTTTCCTCAGAGAAAGAGGGATGAGATTAAGAATCTACCTAGATTACATATTGATCATGGATCAGAGCAGATTATGTGTATTAGAGTATACAGGGATGACAATCAGTTTGCTAGAATCATTGGGCTTTGTGATAAACAGACACAAATTGTTTTGAGAACTGAGACAAGAGACACCTTTTTTGGGTTTCGTAGTAAACACAGGGGAAGGAATTTTAAAACTTTCAAGGGAGACGTTGAAAAGGATATGGAAGGAATTAAAGAGGATAATATTACTAGGACAGATTTCTTTGAAAATGCTAGCTTGTGTGCTTGGTCTCCAACAATGCTGGCTATTTTTCCAGGTCGGTTGAAATATCGGGATTTACAGAGGTTAAAAAGAAGTCCAATTGAGATGGTTTGAAATATTCTTAGAAGGTGGTTCTTACGGAAGAGGGAAAGGAGGAACTAAGATGGTGGTTGCTGAAAATAGAAGTTTGGAATGGACGAGCAATTTTTTGAGAAAATCCAGAGTTGATTATAGAGTTCAGATGCAAGTTTAGATGGTTGGGGTGCACGTTGTGGTGCTGTTACAGCAGGTGGTCCTTGGATGAACGAGGAGAAACAGTTCCATATAAATTGCATGAGAATGCTGTCCGAATCTTTTGCAATAAAATGTTTTACGCAGAACAAGGTGAGGTGTTTAGTGCTGTTGCGCATGGACAATGTTTCGGCAGTTCAGTATGTGAACAAGCTGGTTGGACCAAAGTCAAAGGGTTTGGCTATCTAGCAAAGGTGCTTTGGGATTACTGTCTGAAGAGGAGTCTTTGTGTGCAAGTGGAGCCTATTCCTGTGGTAGCAGATTGGTTTTCGCCGCTGAACTTCAGGGACTCGAGCAATTGGATGTTGGAGAGAAGAGTATTCTTGCAGGTGGAAAGGATCTGGAGTCCGTTCTAGGTGGACATGTTTGCGGATAGGTTGAATGCACAGATGAACAGGTTTTTTGGTTAGCGTTTGAATCCGGAGGTGGTAGGACTAGATGCTTTTTGACAAGTTTGGCCCGGTCTGAGTCCATATGAGTTCCCTCCATTTTCTATGATTGCATGGGTGACAATAATGTTGTGCAGGTGGAAGGCGATAACAGTAGTGATTACACCTCTTTGGAGGACCCAAGTGTGTTATTATGTTCTGTTGGAAATGTTTGTGGATTTTCCACTTCTGTTGCCATGGTTTCCGAATATGATGAGGGACCCAGAGGGAGAAGTGCACAATTTAGTGATTTCAGGACAATTAAGGTTGGTGGCTTGGAAAATTTTAGGAGAGTCTCGAAGGTTCCAGGCCTTTCACATGCGGCTTCAGATCTCATTGAAAAATCCTGGGCTCCAGGAACAAGGAAGATGTATCTTTTGGCTTGGCAAAAATGGGTTTGCTGGTTGTGAGAGGATAGCTCAGTATAATGTCCACTTATGCAAGTGGACACCTTGCAATGATCCAGGGAACCCTTATGGTGATTTTAGTGGTCTGAGACAATTTTAGAAAGCTCTCTAAGTGGTAGCTGCGGAGGGCAGACTTCAGGCTTAGTCCAGAAGGAGTGTAAAGCAGCTTGTTTTACTAGAACATACTCTTTTCTGTATAGATTAAATGAAAAAGAACCACACAGTGTATTTATAAAAATATATATTTATTACAAGACACTCACTAACACATACAAATATATCCTAGCCATAGATATACACAATGTACACAATACTTTGTGATAGAAACAGCTAAGTAGAACAGAATACACTGCAGTCCCAAGGGGGAGATAAAACCATATACTAAAATAGTGGTATGCGAACCACGACTCGAGTGAAGACTTTACTCAGAGGACACAGAAGTGCTAGGGACCCAAGGAACCACACAAGGTGAGTATCTACGAGCCCCACGGATGTTGTGTGCAGTGTAGGAACACAATCGCATTCTCCGTACAGATCAACATGTAAGTTGGGGTTGCAATTTCAAAGAAGAAGGACCCTTCCCAGTGGACCCGGAAGAAAACCCAGTGGAAGACTGAAGGTTGGAAGCCACCCCACCCATGGTACCTTAGCAACACGGATACCTGCCCCATGGGAGCTGGGTGCATAGTTGTAAAGAGGAGTCGGAAACCGCAGTCAAACCCAATGGAGAACTTTAGGAAGATTCCGCTGCTGGAGAAGGAAAAAGTGTCCGGTGGAACCCAAAGGTGGATTCAAATCGAGAAGTACCTGAAAGCAGAGGGGACAGAGTCTATGCCACTTGGAAGTGACCAGGAGGCATGGAAGACAAATGCTCACCAATGTCGGGTGCTGTGACCTTGGTGCTGCAGCTGTGAGGACCAAGTGATGCTGTGGAAGACCAGGTGATATTCACAAGCTGTCCCACATTGGATGTCGAGAGTTGAGGGTTTGGTGTCTGTCGGGAGCACCAACAACAAATTTGGCAACTGCAAACATGTGAAAAGCGAAGAAGGTACAGTGTCAGGACCAGCAAGGTCAAGAAGACTCACCACAAGTAGAGGAGTCAGGGCCAGCCTGAGCAATCAGGAAAGCCCAAAGGTGACCCTCAATAGGACCCTCAGTCCGGAGGCACTGGAGTCGAAAGAGGACCTTGAGCAGCCCACCAAAGAAGCAGTCCCACGATGCTAGTGATGTGGTGAGGATGAAAATCTTTGTCACTGGAGATGCTTGTGGTTGGGTCTACTTGGAGCCCAAAGATCTTGGTGGAAGGGACCCAAAAAACCTTTGCAACTGCAAGTCAATGCTGTGCACAGGGGTTCTGTTCCTGTGGCTCCAACAAAGGATACTGGCCTCAAGCATGGTGAGAGTACAGGGCAGGCCTCGAGGGATATGAAGAACCACTACCTGTGTGGCTGAGCCTTTTGGAGTCTGTGGGAGCAGACCGGTCCGCTTCATTGTGGTGCCTGCAGATGCAGGGAAGTGACACCTTCACTTCAAGGGAGATTTCTTCAGGTGTCTTGGATGCCCACAGGCCTTGGAAGGTTTCCTGCATGGAGCACAGGCATGGATGTTGCAGCAGACGAGCAGGGTGAAGAGATCAGGAGCAGTAGGAGTCTTCCCAGTTGCAGCCTTGATTCCCAGAGCAAAGTTCAGTGTGCACAGATGGTCGAATATAAAGTGGTGTCTGAATTTTATCGTGTCCCACGACGAATCTAGGGACCCACCGTCAAATGAGCCCTTAAGTTCCCTAAAGAAAGGGTTGGGACGATTCAGGGTACCCTCCCAGGGAAGGGGTAGGACAGTGGGGAGGATACTCCCATGTCCTTTGTCCAGTTTAGCACCAGAGCAGGAGCCAATGGCTCCCTGAGCTGGTTTGAACTCGACTATGCAACGAGGGAACCAAATGTGCCCTTCAAGCAGACTGAGTGTCGCTGGCAAGTGTTCCCACCCGGCCCCAGAACACTAAACCCTGTCTGAGAGGTGGTCACACCTCCCTGTGACAGGATGCCTGTTTTTCTACCTTCCCCTGCTCAGCATTGACTCGGCAGCAGGAGGCAAGAATCGTGTCTATGGTCGGCAGCAGTTATGTTGTGCTGTCCTGATCAAGTAGACTAGTACCAGGAGCACTGAGAGCGTAACAAAGGGACTTAACAGTGCTTGGAATCATACCTCCCACACCATTCACGGTGTAGAGGTATGATTCCAACATGTTTGATACCAAACATGGCAAGGTTTGTTACAGCCAGTTTTGAGGTGGTCATCGCCTAATGACGCAGTGCCACTCTATATGTTATATGGCTGTCTCAATTACATCCCAGGAGAATTGACTCATAGGGCTGTAGTGGTGACCTGCTCATGCAGAAGCAACCTCACACTTAGAGCGAGCACCCTGAATTCAGGATTGAAAAGGCCTTCTGTAGGTGTGACTTATAGGTTTTAAAGTGAATTGACCCTAAATATAGGGAACCTATATCCGACGTCAGTGGTGTTAGCAACAGCTTACAAAGGCTGCAATTGCAGGCCTGCAGTGACACTTTGAATGGTCTCCCAAAATCAGCATATTACATGCTTTAGCCTATAGGGGTTCCCTGGGGTACCTATGTCCTGGGTACCGTAGTACCATTTACCAGGGACTTATAGGGGTACCCAAGTATCCAATCTGGGATGCACCTAAGTACTTACCATAACAATTTAAGGGAGAAAGCAGAGATCCCAGTCAGACTAGCCGGAAACAGCATAGCACCAGGCAAAAATTGGGGGTAACCATAAAAGCAGATCCTACTTTCCTACATTGGTGCATGGAGAGGGAACCACAGTGGAAGTGGTAAATTATTGTCCTTGAGAGATTTGTCGGTAAAATTGGCAATTTTGTTGTGTTTGGAGTCATTTAGGAGGGTGACAGATGTGAGAGCTGTGGATATTACAAGCAGGATATTTTCTTCTGAGGGTGTGAGTTTCGTTTTTAAAAAAAACAAAACAAAGACTAATTCAATGACTATTTTTTCTCCATACTTTGATGAAAAAGAAAAGTTGTGCATAGAAAGATGTGTGAAAGAGTATGAGAAAAGATCTGCTCAGGTAAGGCCATCTGGGGTGAATCAGTAGCTCATTTCTTTTAGGAAACCTTTTATATCAGGATTGTCACCCACACTTGCAAGATGGGTGCGAGAAGTGATGTGCAGGGCAGGTGTGGACGTGAGTATGTTTGGAGCACACATGGTGAGAGGGGCGGCTGCTTCTAAGGCATTAATGCTGGGGGGATCGTTACAGGATATTTTGTTTATGCAGATTGGTCAAATGATGTAACTTTTAGAAAATGCTATTTTGAACCAGTGGAAAATATGGCAAGTTGTTTATTGGAAACCCTTTAAGCTTGCATAATGTTAGCCTCTGGGTCTTGCCATAAAATGTAGATTTTCCACAGCCTGTTGGGCAGAAAATCTGGATTTTATTAAAGCTACAGAGACTAATATTATCCCTCCCTTGATCCTAACCCTGGATAATTGTGTCTTCTTTTTTTGTAGCTCAAGGGCAGAAATAATGACAAGCTGTTTTGCAGTTTCTGGCACTTAAGCATCCTTCTGCGTGGAATATGCTTTGGATATCCTATAGACAAGAAGAACGTTTGTCATATAGGTTTGTTTATAATACTTTGTAGGAGTTTTTCTGTCAATTGCATTCACTAAAAGGAAGGCTGAATGCCGGGAGTTCTGAAGTTTTTATTTAGTCAGAATTCTATGTCCTTTATTCTTTAAAGGAGCTGCTGGAGTAGTGGCAATGAAGATTCATTGCACAATATTAGCCTCTGTGTCTTTAATAAAATTCAGGTTTTCGGCCCACCAGGCTGTGGAAAATTTACATTTTCTCTCCTTCACACTTTGATGCTGCAAAAAAGAACCATTGGATTGTGTCTCTAGAAATGGTTTGAGCCTGGCCCATTCATCCCGGAGGTGCACAGTGCAGGCCCATATCTATGAGGTCAAGGAAATTCACCCTGCATGGCTTTTCAAGTCCTTGTGGATATGGTGTGAGGCAACGCAGTGCCAGTGGCTGCGATGTCACACACTGCGTCGGAGAGGTACACCGTGGGCATTGCCGTGGGTAATCCCACTCAATGCCCATGGCATTTGACACATTCCCAGATTTACAACATTGTGTACATTCCCCCCCCCCAACCCTCCCCCCCCCCCGGCCCCATACCCCCAGGGCATGCGCAGCGATTATTTTTGTGATGGAAGGTGTCCCTTCCTACACAAAAATAACCAGATTTCAAAGCAGACACCTTTGCGCCATGGCGCTAGGGTGTGTATTGGGGCAAGGCTGCCTAAACAGTGCCAGCACAAAGGAAAGGACAAGGACGAGTCATATTGCCATAAATACGACACATCCCTGTGCTGTCCTGGCGCAGCGTGAAAGCAAGCAGGCTTGCGGCACCACGTGGTATCATTTTGTTGCAAGTGAACCCCTGAGTCTATTGACAGTCATATCATTTTAAGTAATTTATCAGGACTTACCATCTAAACTGGTCCCACTTTTCGCAGACTGCATGCTTGCAGCACCAAAATGATTTTGGGTAGTAGAGCGCTAAACACGTTTTCATTCATTGATTAATTCATACAGATATGGGGACGTCCTCTCATTTCAGTGCGCTCTGGAACTGTGAGGTTTCTTGTACATCTCTGAAAACATTTACACACTGGGGCCAGCAAAATTAGATAAATACCCTGGAATTATTTAAAATGTGAAACGTGGATAGACTTTTGGATGACATGCATCCACTTCCAACCTTTAATTTGACCTCAGATTGGATGGAGGCACCGAATGGTTCCTGCTTCGCAGTCTGGAACCCAGGCAGGTGTACTTTCCTGACCATCCTCGAGTCCCGCTGAATAAAAAACAAGTAGAGACTTGCACGTGTAAACCATTCAAACGCTGCAATGGTTAATTACAGAAAAAACGCAAGTGTTTTCATTGCAAAACGTTCTTCAGAACGAGAGGCCACACGGTGAAAGTGAAAAAGTAGGTGGATTCAAGACAATGTTCGAAATAATTATTTGTTGAAACTATACTGATGAATGAAGAGCCCGCTCCACAGGCTATGAGATCAAAAGTATAACAAAGAAAAAGAAAACAATTTAAATATAGACGATCTTAAAATGATGGGAAGGGTAGAGCCCAGTTACGTTTTGTGTTAGATGAAAGTATTGTCAGTAGAAACAAAGATGAGGTTTGTAGCAGTCCTTATGGGGAGTTCAGTTCTGTATGCTTTTTGGGTTTTACCTGTTTTGTTTTGAGCGATCGCCTCTGTTTTATGAACTTTTGAGTAATTTTGATTAAAACATCTTTTATAAATAAAAAAGTCTCATATAAGATAAAAACATGTTTCAGTACAGTGGCTGTAATTCTGCAGTTATTTATGTTTCAAACAAAAATAAAACGTTCCCAATAAATATTATTCGTCTCCACGCACCATCTGAAATTCATAAATATTGAGATTAAACGAAAAGAGAGGAGTCCAGTCCAAGCTGTCCGATGGTATCTATTTCAGCCTCCAGCACACATGGAATCCCAAAACATTTGGCACGTTGCATATCCATCAGCTGTAGCAAATGCATGATATTATCTTTCCAGTTCATTGTGGTGTGTCATGATGCCTCACAGGCTAGCACCTCACACACCAACCAATTCTGTGCACCCCACCATCGTGCACCTGCAGTATTCCCTGGGACTCTGCTAAATCACTTGCAAGCATGACTTCAATTTCCCGCAGGGTGACTGCACTTTCATCAGTTCCAGGGAAGCAGATGGATTTCATTACAAGTGACGTGCCTTGTGCTTTTCAAACATGACTTCTCTCACATCTGTTTCAGTATTACAGTCCTTTCTCATTCTAGACAAATTCCATGTGATGTTTTGCATAATCCTGAGTCTTTTGTTTCAGTATGGCTAGACATGCTTAAATCAGGGGTGGGTGACCTTTAGGAGCAGCATCGGTATAGAAAAAGTTTAGTGCTAGAGCTAGGTGCTGATTAGTACTCAGTTCTAATTGCAGTGCCAGCCCCAGCAGATGATTATGTTTTATTTATCTGAAGTATTTCATACTGTATATTTGTATCTTGATGCTGCGGAGAACATTACATAGTGTTCTGGTGCCCCATTTGTTAGAAAAAGCTAATGGATAAATTAATGAATAAATAAATAGATAAAGGCATACAATAATAAATAACGATAAAATCTTGTTTTGTAACATAAACAAACATACATCGTGTAGACATACACCCCCATGACACTAAGGACCAATAGGAAGCTACATAAGCAGATACTACTCACAAGTGGTCCAGAGTGTCCCCATCCTGATCTGATCCACCAGCAATGAGCCATGCCTGTAATTTGCCCAGAGGAGTCTGCACCAAACTAGTTCACAAAAAACAAGACATTTTTTTCTGATTTTTGAAACAGAGCATTGACATGTAAGATACTTTTCATCTTACCTTTACAGGTTGTGAGCCACGTGAAATGTTTTCCAGACTGGCCCATCCCACATAAACTACCTTGATACCACTTTTCACATCTCCGATGAGAGCTCTAAAATCCTATAGTCTATTTTTGCTGAAATCGCCCTCCACAATGTACACTCCAAATAATGATGTTTGTGACCCCTTTGCCATATTTTCTACCAATTGCATATCTTGGCTACAAGTGAAAGTGGATTACATTTGTTAAATTAGCCCATAAAATTGTGAACTGCTGCCCCACAGGAACTAAACCTGTCTACACGGCATGTCTGAAAAAACACAACATGTACGGCACAACTACACGTGGTGATGGCTACCAGCCGCTCTGGGGTTGCATGCTGCCACAATATCCTTTATCATACGAATCTACGAAAACTAACTGGACACTATTTATGCATTCATCAGTCAAGCTACAACAAAATCAATTACATTTGAACAAGTGAGACAAGCTTTTATAATTTACTCCTTCTACATTTCACCCCGCATTTTCACTTATATATCCTAAATCTACCAGTTCATATCGACTAGTACCACAACTGGCATCTGTACGTTAATACCTTTAACCCCTTGGCTGCGGGCCGATTTCCCCGCTGTGCTGGGGGAGGGAGGGCGTGCACAGCGCCCCGGTGCTCATTACGAGCTGAGCTCGTCATGACCACACCCGTTCTTTAGAACGCCCAGCACAGGAGGGGAATTAGCCCCGCACCTGAGCGTTCTAACGGTCATGACGAGCTCAGCTCGTCATCAGCATAGGAGAAGTTAACCCAACCTAACACTTCCTCCACTTTCCCTCTCTATTATACCGGCTAACTTTTCTGCGAATTTTTTTTTCGCATGTCCATTAAAGATTTTCTAATTTAAAAAATTCACAAAATGGAATTTCACTAGCCTGAACAGGATTTTCGGTTTTGGTTTATCTTTGAAATAAGGAAGAGTCATTAGTGTAACGGTCTAGTAGTTCCTCTCAGGGCTAGGTAATGCCCCGGAAACACCCCCACACAATGTTGCAACCTTTGGCCAGGCATGGCCAAAGGGTATAAATAAATGGGCCAGGGTCGCTCGTGACTTCCTGCTCGGACCAGCCATACTGAGTGTCTGTCCCGTTATTGTGCAGCGCAGCCGTGGACCTTAATATGGTGCTTGATGGCATATAGGCATGAGGCATGAGGGCCCTACACTGGCGACGAGGGTGGGATAGTTCAAAGCACACCCACCATGAAGCAATGACACCTACTGCACTGACAGGTCCGGCGCTAGCAACATGTATCACCCAGCGGTGCCCAGCGGCTGAATGAGCAGCCTGACAACGTCGGAGACCTGTGGTGAGCAGAGCGCAGCGCTGACAGTGCATGTAAGCGGCCCGCTCAGCGCTCGACATCACTCCGCTCCAAAGCACGGGCCCTGGGAACATCGCCGGTAACACTGTGATGCTACCCGGGAGTCCCAGACGAGTCCCCGTGAGTGCACGCATGCGCAGAAGCAGTCATGGGCCCGGACAAAGACCGAGCAAGCGGAGAAAGGGACACGGAAAGAAAGCAAGCAGCTGCGAAAGCCTGAGCAGCTGGTTGGGAGCAATAAACGCCACGCGAGTGGTGTGGGGCACAACAGAGACAGCAAAACCTGAAATTAACAGCCCCAAGTCAACAAGCACTGGAAAAGGCAACGCCAGTCAAGCACCAGAAAG
The DNA here is from genome assembly GCF_964263255.1 of Lissotriton vulgaris. Classification (NCBI taxonomy): domain Eukaryota; kingdom Metazoa; phylum Chordata; class Amphibia; order Caudata; family Salamandridae; genus Lissotriton; species Lissotriton vulgaris. The sequence continues at coordinate 1,951,477,279 of NC_141685.1, read as the reverse complement.
ACCTGCATAACTGTGGCCAGTAGCGGTCGGCAGTAGGTGTTTCTATAGGGCGGTGACGTGGGCAGGAGGAGGGGCAGGGTGGGGGGAAATAATGTATGGATTACGGTGTTTTACAGGTAAGTAAACATTAAAATACATATAACGAATTTCGTTGCGCGCACTGCATCACATTTGGTGATGCAGTGTGCGCAACGAAATTCGTTTTATGTATTTAAATGTTTACTTACCTGTAAAACTCCGTAATCCATACATTATTTCCCCCCACCCTGCCCCTCCTCCTGCCCACGTCACCGCCCTATAGAAACACCTACTGCCGACCGCTACTGACTGTGGCACGACATCGCATCACAAAGGAAGCACGCACAACAGAAAAGAAGGGAAGGACAAGAAACAGGGAGCGCACACAACAAAGAAGGAAGGCCCACAAGCAATGGCAAATACAACAAAGCACTACAGAAGAGAGAAAAAAAAACAACATAATAAAAGAAGTCAAAACCAAACCAAAGCAAGCGAGGGTAGAACATCACCATCACGTGGCAACACGCAAGTGGCGCTAACAAATAGAAGGATGGCATGTAAAACTCAGAGGCGCCAGCAGCTCCACAGGTGTTGGCACCACCTGCGCAACAATATTCTAGACACTCTCAAATTGCCGCACTTCCGCCTTTCAGCTAACTCAATGACCCAGCTACCACGTCCCCAAGATGGAAGGTGTGGGTCGGCCGCCTCGACAATTATTTCGTGGCAACGAGAGAAACCGACGGAGCCGTCAAGAGATCGTTGCTCCTGCAGTTCGCTGGTGATGAAATATACAAGCTGTTTAAGCACCTTCCGAACACTGGCGCACCCAGTGACTACGATGCTGCAGTCAGAACTTTAAACGCCCATTTCGATCCCCAGCTCAACCCTCACTACGAGCGGTTCAAACTCAGACAAGCCAGGCAAAGAGAATGCGAGTCAATGGACACTTATCATGCACACCTCAGAGAATTGGCAAGCACATGCACTGAGGACGATCAAACCAACTAGCTGACAGCGCAACTCATCCAAGGCTGCCTCAACAAGACACTGCGGACACTCATACTTTGACAACCCTGCATCTCTTCAGAGGAAATCCTGATCCTTGCCCGCTCACACGAATTGTCAGACATCCGGGCAACAGCGAAGGAAACCATGCTCCACCCACAAACTGAGCAAACCGCCAACGTCAAAACAGAGTGGGCTAACGCTCTTCGCACAACATCTGGGGGTGGGCGAGGAAGGTGGTCCACCAGAACAGCGCAACGATCGCAGTGTGGATACTGTGGGAGAGAAGAGCACCCTTCAGACAGCTGTCCAGCAAGCGGGAAATCGTATTCCAAGTGTGGTATCCCCAACCACTTCGCGAGCGTGTGTCGAGGAGGCTCGCAAGGTAGAGGTAACCCGGGAAGAAGAATGCCGACTGGAGCGGTAAGAAACCTATCACTAGAGGAACCAACAATTTCACAATCAACAAGGACACCCACTCACCAAAACCAAGGCCTGAATGACTCCTCCATGGTGGAAGACGAAAAATGCTATTTTGTGTCATTTGCTGGCGACCTAAAAAAAACAACGACTGCAACCCATGTGTAACATTGAGATTGACTGGTCTCCTGTGACTGGCCTGATCGACACAGGTGTGACGGTTAATGTGATGGGGTCGCAACACTACAAAAAGCTGAACCCGAGACCACAACTGACACCGTCCAAGATCAGAATTTTAACGTACAGAAGCCAGGAACCACTTCCTTTGAAAGGAAAGATGACTGTTCAGGTAAAATCAGAGACCCAAACAGTGACAACGACGCTCCATGTGGTGGACAGAGAAGTGGACATACTAGTGGGTAGTCATGCCGCCGAGGACCTCAATCTGATTGCGTTCGCAAACGCAGTAAAGCTTCTCCAAACCGATGACATCCTGGATCTGTTCCCAACTTTTTAAAGGACTAGGAAAAATAAAGAAATAAAGAGACCACCAGTACAACTACATATAGATAGGGCAGTACGACCTGTTGCCCTGAGGCACCGATGAATTCCTTTTCATCTCCGGCCACTAGGTAGAGCAAGAACTCCAGAAACTCGAACAACAAGGGGTGATTGAGAAGGTAACCGGTCCACCGCCCTGGGTGTCACCAATGGTAATAGCTGAGAAGCCGAAACAACCAGGAAAGATCCGAATCTGCATCGACATGAGAATGCCTAACCAAGCTATAAAAAGAGAAAGACACATGACGCCAACAGTTGATGATATCCTAGCCAGCCTAAACGGCTCACAATGGTTCTCGAAATTAGACCTAAACGCTGGGTATCATCAATTAACACTTGTGGAGGAGAGCTGGTACATTACGATGTTCTCTACTTACCTTGGACTTCGTCGCAATAAAAGATATAATTTTGGAATATCTTCAGCTGCAGAAATTTTCCAAAACGCTGTGAGGGAAGTCTTATCAGGGCTCCAGGGAGTCCTCAATGTAAGCAACGACATCCTTATACACTCAGCATCACTTGAAGAACCCCACCGTCGTCTCAGAGCCACTCTTCAACGACTAGCAGCACATAGCGTGACTCTCCACAAAAAAAGTGCCAATTCTTCCGCAAAACAATTGCCTTTTTTGGTCATGTCTTCAGCTCAGAGGGTGTCAAGGTGGACCCCAGGAAATCACAAGCGATTCAGTTTGCTCATGCGCCAACAAACGCCTCCAAAGTGAAAGACTTTCGAGGGATGGCGACATATTGTGGACGTTTCATCCCGAATCTTGCCGCAATTGCAGAGCCACTGCTGCACTTAACGAAGAAAGAAACTCCCTGGCAGTGGACAGAAGCGGAAGACAAATCCTTCAAACAAGTACAGTCAGCCCTGCTGGCCAGCACGACCATGGCTTACTTTGATACCACCCGCTCAACAGAGCTACTGGTAGATGCGAGCCCTACTCACCCAAGAGACGGAACCAGGGACCTGGGTCCAGTTTGCCTTTGCAAGCAAGGCCCTGACAGCAACAGAAGCTCGCTACTCACAAATAGAACGGGAAGCGCTAGCCATCAAATGGGCATGCAATCATTTTCACTTGTATGTGAGTGGGCACCCCTTCAGAGTTGTAACAGATCATCAGCCGCTCCTCCCACTCTTCAAAGAGACAGCGCCTCACCCACCCCCAAGGATTGAGAGATTGGCCATCCAATTGCAGCAGTACCAAATGGATCTAGTGTATCAACCGGGTGCCAAAAATCCGACTGACTTCTTGTCAGGCCACCCCTCGTCTTCTGTAGGGACAGACGACGATCAGGCAAAAGAGTTTGTCAACATGGTCTTACAGTGGTAATGCCCGCGATCACTCTCAATAGAAGAAATAAAGTCGCACATGGATACAGACACAATCATTAAACAAGTGTCTGATGCTCTGAAGAACGGGTCATGGGAAGGATTCCTCAGAACATCCAAGGGTGGAGTGAGCCTGACAGGACCAACCTGGGGAAGTTTTTGGAAAGTTGGAGACGAACTCAGTTCTGCGGAAAATGGAATCATATTTAAGGGGTCACACATCGTCATACCGCAAGGTCTACAAGAAAGGGTGACAATCCTAGTGCATGAAGGCCATCAAGGCATCAGAAGGATGAAGTCAAGGATGAGGGAAAAAGTGTGGTTCCCGGGTCTAGAAGACAGCGTGGACGATGTCGTGCGCAACTGCAGAGCTTGCCTAATCACAGGCAACTCTGAACCTCCAGCCTCAGTGATCACTGAAGACGCCGCTCCGCCCCCATGGTCATGGGTAAATCTTGATTTTGGGAGCTTCCTCGATGGGAGAGTCAGAGCGGTCTTAATTGAAAGTTACACCAAGTATCCAATAGTTGAAATCGTATCATCTGCAGCATTCGCCAATCTGCAACCAGTTCTGGAGAAAGCATTCGCGTTATTTGGCCTGCCCCAAGACATTAAAACAGATAACGGGCCTCCTTTTCAATGCAGCGAGTTCAAAGACTTCCTGGAATCAAGAACCGCCAAATCACACCTCAGTGGCCGCAAGATATTGCGCATAGCGAAGGCTGAACACACTGACCCAGAGATCGGTCTGCAACGGTTCCTTAGAGAGTACTGAGGCAGGCCTCACTGCACTACTCAACAATCTCCATGATCGCTCATGCTGACCGGACCTCGGCGAGACATGTTGCCCATGGCCGACAACTGGAGACAAGAGCCGTATGACCCAGCAGGCGCCCAAGCGCGAAGGCAGAAAAGAAACGACAAAGCAAGCCATCGTCGGAGGGCGCGAGTCCGAGTAGTGACACCTTGGTGCTCGGTGCTGCTACGAAACAGGTGGAGTGGAGGAAAGTTTTGAACTCCCTACGAGCCAGGACTGTGGACCGTGAAGTCAACCAATGGCACGGCAGTCACTGTGGAACGAGACGGAGAAGTAATCATGCGGAAAATTTTGTGGTTCAAGCAAGTTCCTTCGCCAGGGGAGACCCAACCAGCCACGGATCAGTTTGAGACTGTTGAACTTCACCATTATCTCGTTGAGGAAATTCCCGATGAAGCTACGTCTCAAAGTCCAGAGAAGCAGCCATCACCAAAGAGTCCACGACAAGAGCAGGGAGGCCGCCATCGTCCGTACAACCTCAGGCCGAATCCCCGGCCTAGCAAGAGACTGGCTGATTTTGTATGTTAAAGTATGCTTTATTATTATTGTTTGAAGAACTAACTTGGGATGGGATGTAGTCGTTCCTGTCAGGGCTAGGTGATGCCCCGGAAAAACCCCCACACAATGTTGCAACCTTTGGCCAAGCGTCGCCAAAGGGTATAAATAAATGGGCCGGGGTCGCTCGTGACTTCCGGCTCGGACCGGCCATACTGAGTGTCTGTCCTGTTATTGTGTAGCGCAGCCGTGGGCCTAAATATGGTGCTTGGTGGCATATAGGCCTGAGGGCCCTACAATTAGCACAAGAGCTGCTAAGAATGCAGCAGAGAAAACTGCACTGGTTGTCTCCCATAATTCCATCTTTCTCTAAAAGTGTGTTCCTCCAACCCCTTAATGATTTCCTGAAGGTACCCACTAGGTTGGGCACACTCACCAACTGCACCACCTCTAGTGATGTCCTTAAGGGGCACCTTCGATGGCCCGAGTGAACAATAAGTTAAAAAACTAAAAACATTAACAGTGCAGTCCATACCACAACTTCAGTTTCCACATCCACCTTACCTTGAGGGGGGAGTCAATAATTCCTACTCCAAAAGAGAATTTCAGTCTTAGACTGCACCTTTAAACTGAGGCGAGGAGCCGTTTGGCTTGTCAGTACACCTCTCAAATGGCATACTGGGGGTCGTTCAGTTTCTCTTGTTCAGTAAGTCGTTAGTGAATCCTTCAGGGTCTTTTTTTTACCAGTTTGCCTTGCTATGTAATATGCAAAAAAAACTATTGATGGACAGAATGTAGAACAATGTCATACATGCACCCCAGTACAGAGATATGGGCCTAAATCCATCGTTTTTTGCTCCCCATGCCCTTCCAGTTTGAACCTAACCATATGCAAATAAGTCTTAAACCTGCTCCCAATGAGAACAGCCCAGCCTGCACTGCCAGGCCAGGTCCTCCCTGGACTGGAAACAAACATCCTAGGACAGGTTTTGGCTTTTACCCCTCATCAGCCAGTCTAGCTTGACTCCAGTGGCATGGAGAGCACGGTTCCGGTCTATGCAGGACCTGCCTTGGCAGTTGGGCTGGACTGTTCCCATGAGGCACAGGGTCAAGACTGATTTGCATATGGCTGGATCTAATCTGGGTTGCATATTGAGGAAAAGAACAATGGATTTAACCCAGATATTTTGACTGGGGGTGCATGTTTGATTTGCTCTGAATTCTGTGTGTCTTTTGCTTACTATGTAAAATAGCATGGCATAGGAAAAAGGTGCCCCCCCTTCTGTATGGGGCCAGACCACATTGCATTGGAGGAATGCCCACTTTACATTAAAAAAAACAAGGCAAAATAAACATCTGTCAATTATTTTGTACTATTTAGGTGTCCAGAGAATGCAAAATTGAACACAAAGCACACACAGGGGTCCCAGGGTAAGTTTTCTATGTAACACTATTATTTCATACCTTTTATTGGAGTTTATGAAAATATGCAATAGTGGTATAATGTACTGTGCATTCTCTGTTGAGAGTCCAACTGACTGCTTCAGTGGCCAAATATGCAATTGCAGATATAATGCTACCATGAACATTATTTTCTTACACGTAGAAACATTTTTCACGGGACTTGTAAATCAAAAACAAATTGGAGATGTAATATGAATGGAAGAATAAACTATGAAAACAAGGGAGGTATGTTATTTTCATATGGATTTTAAATGAGTATGGCTTCAGTTGAAAGGTATGAGAGGGGGTTGAGATGTTGTAAAGTATGGACGCTTTAGTAGTATGTGCAAACATTGTATCTAAACTGAGTATGTGATTTATATATGTGTTAATCTCTTGGGGGCTATTGACTTGACATTCCCATCCTCAGCACAGCCCATTGGGCTGACCGAGTGATGACCTCTAAGCACCCAGTGCTGGAACCAACGGTATTTCCTTGCAAGGTCCTCACCTCAGGCTGCTGAGAAAGAAACATTCCCTGCAGCCTGGGATTTTTTTTGGTTGCTGTCCTCAACTGTGAAACTAAATGAAGCCCGAGCTTTCACCTCCAGCTGCTTTCTTCTTCTTCAAAGACCTTTATTTCGATCACAGATCATAAAAAATGCATAGTATTTGTACACAGTAAAAGAGATTAAACATAATGTGATCCAATGATTAAGAACATTTAAAAAGAGGGAACATAGGTGCAATAAAAGTAGTAAAATTTTCAAGGGTGCTATTATATAAGTCTTTTGAGCGCTCGATTCCGGGTGAACCACATAGAAGTCAAGAATTTAGAGAGGGCGTAAACCACAATGGGAGAGAGGTCTGATTTTAAAATTCTATAGGCAGGTTGGAAATTTCTAAAGCCCATGTTCTTAAGTAGCGGGACTAGCCAGTATCTTCTGCTCTTCTCGTAGCCCTTACAGAAGAAGACGGCATGAACATCGTCTTCTTTCTGGTGAGCACACACTGGGCATAGTTCTGTGGTGGATCGTAATTGCCATGACGCTGTGAATGAAGCTAGAGGGAGGCATCCATACCTCCACTGTAGGAATAGTTTTCTCGTTAGTGTTGGGGAGATTGAGTCAAGGACACTTTCAAGATAGTAAGAGTCTTTCACTTTGAGGAACGAATGAGTCAAGGATCCTTCTCTCGTGACATCAATAGCTTTTGTCAGCATCAATTCATAATAGGCTCTCACAAGTACTTTCTTTGGAGTCTTTGCACAAGAATTTAAGGGATCCGTCCATAGTTCCGGGAAGCCTATCTCCTCAAGCATTGTCCTGACATAGGTCAACCACGGAATTCGTTTGGCGTTCCTCAGCTCTAGAAATTCCTGTAATTCCACTCTGTAGCTTATAAGGTCTGGGCTAGACCACAGGCGTCTCCAAAAGGTTAGCGGTTTGATTCCCAGCTCTTCTGTTATAGATCGAATTCCCAGGTCTAATCTAAGGGGGAGTAGGGGGGTGCTCTGGGGTAGAGCGACAACCTGTCTCAGGAATTTGTTTTCAATTGTCTGTAGTTTTGGGAGTTTGGAATGCCCCCACAATTCACCCCCATATGTGACACCCGCCCGGGCCTGAGTTTTGTAGATATGAATAATTGGGGATAGTGGACGATACGAAGATTTATTCGCCAGACGCATCGTGCCACCCGCCAACTGAGCCAGTTTGATGGTCACTTTGGTCTGGTGAGTCGTCCAGGTTAGATGTTCATTTAAAGTTATCCCCAAGTATTCAATGTTATGGACACGTTCTAATTGGACAGTGCCTAGCCTGGGTGGGGCTCGGTTATGGGGGTTTGGATTTAGTATCATAAATTTAGTTTTTTGTGGGTTGATCTCCAATCCACGTTTGGAGCAAAATTCCAGAAAGCCATCTAAGATGCGCTGGATTCCCATAGGGGATTTAGACAGCAGCAGGGTGTCATCTGCAAACATAATTGCTGGCACCCTGCTGCCTGTCAGCTTAGGAGCGTCGGTGTTGGCAATCCTGTTTAGGTGGGCAACAACCCCGTTCACAAAGAGGCAAAACAGGGTCGGTGCGAGGACACAGCCCTGTCTCACTCCTCTGCGAACGGGGAACCTTTCGGTTAGCTTGCCACCTTTGCCACACCTTACGCGGGCATAGTTGTTGCAGTGGAGTCTCATCAGGATTGCCAAGATATCCCCAGGGACGTTTAGCTCCTCCATGACCCTCCACAGCCTCGCTCTGGGTACCAAATCGAAGGCGGCACGTAAGTCTACAAAGATGGTATATAGAGTGCCGCCCTCAATTACAGCTGTTCTCCAGTAGAGTAGGTTTAACCTGAAGATCTGATCTATGGTCGAGACACCCTGCCTGAAACCTGCCTGGTAGGGGGACAGGATGTCCATCTCTTCTATCCAGGCCTGTAAACGATTCAAGATCAGTCTACCAAAGAGTTTCTGGGATATGTCGATGAGACTGATAGGTCGATAGTTCGAGGGAAGCAGAGGGGATCCCTTTTTATAAATTGGAACCACCTCAGCACCCCTCCAGCTGCTTTCAGTTTAATCAGTCTCTGACAGTAAGTGAGCCACTTTATCACTGAAGAGGAGAGATATTGCTGGTTCCTCTGTCTAGTGGGTTCTTGCATAGAGGTCACTGCGGTAGGGTGATCACTTTGTAGGAATCCACCTACTAGAAAAGTCCCCAGTAATGAACTTGAGCTTCCCCTCCACTTGGCCCATACAGTCTTTCCTCCCTCCTGTGGTGCAGATTAAGGTTTATATCTCCAATCTGCCTGCCTCAGGAGACAAAAAGGCAGGACCGGACAGGGAACAGCAACCAGCCCTGGCAGTCATAGCTGCTCGGCGTGACCTGGGTGCAGGGGGATTGTAGGGGTGCTTGTAAAAATCACTGCTCCCGCTTTTGTTACTGGGGCTGATATTGCAGCACTGCTGCAAAATTGCCCCCTAGTGACAAAACTGACCCCTACGGCCAGAAAACCTACCCCCACCCCTCCGGCCCAATGGGGAAAGGCCCGGTGCCCACTAAGTCCAGTCCAGCCCTGTGGAAGGACCATTGCCATCAAATGAATAAAAACAAATGTAATGGGGTGAGGGCCTGGTTCATGAGGCATCAGGCTGCTCCCACAACCCCATTGCCCAAGACAGTCTTTATGTCAGGTGGTAGATTAGGGTATATACCTCACACTGTTAACCTCACTTAACACTACAGAAAATTCAATGAAAGAGAAAAAGGGAATGGAGTGGGGTTCTGGCCCATCTTGCAATAGGCTGCCCTCACAGTATCAGGGCCCATAGAGTCTTTCTTAGCCCCTCAATGACGGTTTGGGGGGTTAAACCTTATTCTGCCCTGCTCAGGGACATTGGGGATTACTTTTTCTATTAACATGCGAAGGATATGTGGCAGACCATATTGTCACTGGGGCACACCACTCCACCCCAGAGCCCAAAACAGTTGTTCCTCCCACTTGGGGGGCATTTTGGGATACTTATTCCCAATCAGCCCATCCAAGTGGGAGAAAGCAAGAGTAGAATCCACAGATTATGTTTTTCTTCATGCGTGGGATTGCAGACTGGTCCCTCTTGATATTGCACCTCCCTTATGGACCAGCATCCCCCACCTCAGCAGCCTCCACTGGCTCCCTGTCCCGAAGAGATGCCAGTTCAAATTGTTGACCCCAGCCAACATGGCTCTCCGCAATGCTGAACCCTCCTACATCAACCACCGCTTGACCTTTCACCATCCAACCAGACAACTCCTATCCACCTCCCTAGCCCTCGCACACATTCCGCACTTCCGATGCAGCCACAGCGTAGGCCATTCCTTTTCCTACCTCTCTCCCAAATCCTGGAACGACCACCCACTCCACCTCCAAACCTCCCCTTAATTCTCCAACTCCAGGAGTCAACTCAAGACCTCGCTCTTTCACAGAGGCTCAGAGTACCCCAGTGCCTGGATACCTCCTGAAGTTACAAGTCATGCTTTACAAATATAGATTGATTGATTCAATGATTGAACATTTAGATTTAGACAGGAACAGCACCTCTAGCACCACTTCCAAGAGTCCAAGATTCCAAGACCAAGGGGGCACCACTGGCGTTGGAGTTTAGAACTCCAGCAGAGGCCATGAGCAGGTTCAAGGTCTCTGGAGCTTGCAGCGTCACTGGAGTCCAGCCAACTAGACTTTGGAGCCACTTCTGGTGATTCTGGGTTCAGGAAAATTGTCCAGTTCTCCTTAAGCAGCAAGGCAGACCCTCAAGCAGCAGGGCAGTCCTCTGGGGAGCAATCCAGGCTTCAAGCAATAGGGCAGTCCTCTGGGGAAAAAGGCAGGCCTCAAGCTGCAGGGCTGTCCTCTGGGATACAAGGCAGTCCTTACAAAGACTTCCACAGGTCTGTGAATGTATGGAAGTGGTCTTCTAGCATCCAATATTTATACCTGGCGTCGGCCTATGAAGAGGGGGACATCCTGGGATATCCCCATATCTGATTGTGGAAAGTTCTTGCTTTCCCCTGTCAAGGCTCCACAAAGCCTGGGATGAAAATAGTTAATGTCAGGCTACTTGTTGTGTGCTGGAAGCATGCCCTTTGTAATGTAAGTGGGGCAAGGAACAGCCCTGAACCCTCCCACCCCCGCCATCCAGCAGATTATAGATTATTTGGCACATGTGACATCCTAATTATGGGGAAAATGATGTGGCCTTAAAATCACATAAATACAGCAACACTGCTCTATATATATGTAGATGATTGTACATATGTATAAATTGGTACATAGGTCAGATCTCGAAATCAGCTCATAAAAAGTAATTGCACAATTTGCAACCCATTTTTGCAATCCATCTCTAAGTACATTTGGGCCTTGTTTTGCCCTATGGATATTTGGGAGGATTACAATCCTTTGTGGCCCAGGCGGATGCTACTACATCGCCAAAGTTATTGTGGAAAGAAGAGCTATACAATTGGGGGCACCTAGCATAACAGGTATTATGTTTGTATGAAGTCTGGATCTGTAGGAGCTGCTGAGAGGTCTATGGCCTTATCTTCTACCCGTTGCAATCTGCATTAAACTTTTTATATAATGTGGTGCAACCTCTTCGGGGGATGGGTGGTCGGTTCCTTCATTGTTCTGAGGTGGCCCTGCTTCAAAATATCCTGCTCTGCTGATATAAAGATAGCACAGCACGATCTCATATGTTTTATTTTGTTTTGGTGTTTGTTATTGGATTGGTTGTAGTGGATACAGAAATATTCTAGTAAATAAAGCTTTAAAATGCATCTACCTCAAATGTTTCCCAAACATTACAAACCCATAAGGAAATATAGGGGCATATTATCAAGGGGGGGGATAGGCAATTTTCGCCGCTTTAGCGGCCGTTTTCGGCCGCTAAGCGGCAAAAATTCTATCACCCTATTAGCAAGCTGTGGCTAACAGCAGTTAGCGACAGCTTGTAGGCGATAGCGAGCGGTTTGGGGCCCGCTTTGCATGTCAGCGATATTTATCGCTAATGACATGCAAAGTGGGCGTACCCAACCTGTTAGCGACTGAAAGTAGCCGCTAACATCGCTATCGCCTATTAGCAAGGCAGGCGTAGCGATGGAAATATTCGCGGTAAGCGCGAATATCTCCAAATACTAACACCTGCCCAGACCAGTTCTTAGCCATGTTATCCAATGGTAGGTGGATAACATGGCTAAGAGCATTTCGTCGCTAATGCATGAATATCGCTGTATTCTCAGCGATATTCACGCATTTCGCCGCTATCGCCAGGTATTTTATCACTTTTGAGATAAAATTTGCTAAGGGCGCCGTGCAGCGGACCTAGCGCTCACGTGACCCCCTTCTACCGGCTTCCATCGCCAGTGGCCACGCCCACCTGTAGGCCACGCCCCCTTCCCGCCCTTCTTAAGCGCTGAAACGTGAGCGCTCAGTTGGTTCCTGTCTCCTGAGGGGAAAGCCGGGAGTAGCAGCATTTAAATGTGATTTGTGTGATTTTAAAACTGTTACTTTCGTTTAAAGCACTTTGCACTTTGAGGGCGCCGTGCAGCGGACCTAACGCTCACGTGACCCCCTTCTACCGGCTTCCATCACCGCTGGCCATGCCCACCTGTAGGCCACGCCCCCTTCCCGCCCTTCTTAAGCGCTGAAACGCGAACGCTCAGTTGGTTCCTGTCTCCTGAGGCGGAAAGCCGGGAGTAGCAGCATTTAAATGTGATTTGTGTGATTTTAAAACTGTTACTTTCGTTTAAAGCACTTTGCACTTTGAGGGCGCTGTGAAGCGGACCTAGCGCTCACATGACCCCCTTCTACCGGCTTCCATCGCCGCTGGCCATGCCCACCTGTAGGCCACGCCCCCTTCCCGCCCTTAAGGCCTCCTATTTCAATGTGCAACTTCAGAACGCGCAGCGGACGTGCGCAGCGGGCGCGCCGTTTGCGCGCCTTCGGCGCGCCTAAGGCAAGCCCGTCTACGCCCGTCCGCGGCCGGACGGGGCTAGGGGCACGACTCCATGCCAAATTAACATCGTACTCTTCTGAGGAGATCACCACCCTCCAAGGCCACTGGCCACTCTCAGAATCCGTCCACAGGCACATTGCCTCATTAGGGCTTACCCCTTCTTCTACTCCTACATCACCGCCGCCTCTGCCGGCCTCACCACCGCTATGCTCTTCCACGCCTGACCCCTCTCCCCCTACTCCTTCATTATCTGTTCTTCTGCGCAACACCAGGTCAGCGGTCAAACACCATCATGAGCTGTTTGTCATGCTCGACCCCGAGAAGCCTGACCTACTGCTCTTGACCGAAACCTGGTTTTGTATTCTTCCCTTCCCGCTCTTTTGGCTGCCCTCCCCCCTTCCTACGTTGCTTTGCGCGCCGACCGCCCTGCGGGTAGGATGGGTGGTGGTGTGGCATTAATTGCTCGGTCTGAATTGAACTTTCAATCCCTTTCCTTCCCCCCATCCCCCCCACTGAATTCCTTGTAGTCCGCTCCCTCTCCTTCTCCCCCCCAATCACATGCCTCCTGATGTATCGCCCACCCCAGCCTTCGTCTCTGTTTTTACCTGCATTTCAAGACCTATTGGCCACCCTGGTGGTCAACTACGCCTCGGTCTTGGTGCTAGGCGATTTTAACTACTGGCCCTCGGACCCTTCTGAGTGTACCGCTTCGAAAGAATTCACCGAATCTCTCCTCTCTTTGAACTTTGTCCCGCACATATCTGTCCCCAAACATTCTCACGGTCACATACTCGACCAGGTTTGGTCCCTCAACCTCCCTGTTTCCCCGGTGTCTGTATCTCCCTGTCCCTGGTCCGACCATGCCCTTATCTCTTTTTCCATTTCTCTCAACCCGGTATCTAAGGTCCCACACGCCAAAAACACCTGGGCGCGAAATTGGAACAGAGTTGATCTTCCCTCCTTGACCTCCCTGCTTCGGAACTCCATTCCGACCCTCTCTGGTCTTTCATCCAACTCTCAAGCCATCGCTATCAATACCTGGCTGGCTGGAGGTTGTGATTCAGTGGCTCCTCTGCGTCGTATTTCCATCCGACGACCCAAGGACTCCAACAGGTGGTTCAATGACCACCTAAAAGAGCTAAAACTGACCGTACGGCAAGCAGAGAGGCAATGGAGAAGAAACTACTGCCCCTCATTAAAAACCCACTATCTCACATTACTTACTGAGTATAAAAAAGCAATCCTAGCCGCCAAAACGACCTACTTCTCAACTAAAATAACGACAGCCGAAAATAAACCTAGGGAGATTTTCGGTATAGTGAACGACCTAGCCTTTTCCGACAGAGCCTCACCCCAAATCCCTCCATCCCAGCCCCTGTGTGACCAATTAAACACCTACTTTCTGGACAAGATCGCAACCATCAAGGCCAACATTCCCCTCCCCTCGTCTGCCTTTGTTGATCCTTCCCCTCCCACTGTTCAATGCCATCTTACCTCCATTCCCCCCCTTACTGAGGAAGTATTCTTAGAGATACTCCCCAAAGTAAAATCGGGTTCTCCGGCAGACATCTGTCCGGCACGAATCCTGCAACAGATTTACTCCTCTTGTCCCGAACAACCCATTACTTTCCTCAATAGTTCCCTTACGCAGGGAGTGGTGATCCCCGCACTCAAATCAGCCACTATAGTGCCCATTCTAAAGAAGCCCGGCGCTGACCCGTCCATCTCAGCCAACTACCGCCCAATTTCCCTGCTGCCCTATTTGGGCAAGGTGCTTGAGCGCCATGTCACCTCGGTACTCAGCGCCCACGTAGAAGCAAATGGGGGTCTGGCTTCCCGCCAGGCCGGCTTCCGCCCCAGGCACTCTACCGAATCAGTCGTGGTGTTGGTCCTAGACAACCTCAGGAAGGGTATGGATCACAACAAACACCAGGCGCTGGTGCTCCTCGACCTCTCCGCCGCCTTTGACACGGTGGACCACATCATCTTACTGTCCCGTGTCAAGGCGGCTGGAATTGAGGGATCAGCCCTGGTCTGGCTATCCTCCTTCCTGAGGGACCGCACCCAGGCGGTTCGGCTGGGAGACTTCACGACCACCCCACTTTAAGTCACCTGTGGTGTTCCCCAGGGTTCTTCTCTTTCCCCCTTACTGTTCAACCTTTACATCTTTCCTCTAATCTTCGCACTTCAGCAGCTGGAGGTCACCGTGTACAACTATGCGGATGACCTCCAGCTCATCTTTGACCTTTCCTCTTCTCCCCTTTCTGCTTCAAACTTCCAGTCTATTATGATTTTCATCAGGGACTGGATGAACCACAACCATCTCAAGCTGAACCCGGATAAAACCGAGTTGGTTCTCACCGGTGGTTCTTCCAGTCCCTGGAACTCTCTCTTCTGGCCCTCCTCCTTTGGTCCCTCCCCCACTCCTTCCTCCACAGTTAAAACACTGGGTGTCAAAATGAACAACCAACTCACCCTTCACTCACAAATTAGCTCCGTAGTCTCCTCCTGCTTCCTCACCCTTCGAACCATCCGCACCGTCTCCCGTTTCTTCTCCCCCCAGGCACTTAAGTTGATCATGTCCGCGCTGGTGATCTCGCGGTTGGACTATGCCAATGCCCTGTACAACGGCATCCCGGCATACAGCCTGCGGAAGCTCCAGATGGTCCAGAACCAGGCGGCCCGGTTGGTCTATGGTCTCCCACGTTTTCACCACTCCACACCCCTCCTCAAGGAGCTCCACTGGCTTCCTGTCAAGGAACGCTCCCTTTTTAAAACCGGCTGCATGGTCTTTCAGGCCCGCCAGGGCACTACCCCCGCCTTCATTTCCTCTCTGATCAATGAATACGTCCCGATCAGAGAGCTTCGCTCTTCTTCTAAGTCTCTCCTGCAAATCCCACGTTTCAAACGTAAAAAGTGGGGTGGAGCCAATTTCTCTACCTTGGCTCCCACATTCTGGAACTCTCTCCCCGACCACCTTTGTTCTGCCACTCAATATGTCTCTTTCCGCAAAGACCTAAAAACGTTCCTGTTCAAACAGGCCTTCCCCATGTAACTGGGTCCCTCCCTGCTCTGCGACAGGTTCACTCCGCCCTCAGTTGCGGGACCCTCCACTCTAGCGCCAAGAAACCGTACGGTGAACGCTGCGCTCTACAAATGTTTTAAATTCAAATTCAATAGCACGTTATCTCAGCGATACAATCCGGCGATGCTTGGCGATAGAAAAATTGTTGCTAAGCCTATTTAGCGATAATTTTCGCTAGTTGTTGGTAATATGCCCCTATATGTCATCGATTTTTGCTAGTCACAGACAGTGCAGGATGGGATAATGGCAAGGTTGCCACAGACCAACAACTTTTGCAGTAGACAAAACAAGGCCAGCCCCGTTTGGTCTGCCAGTCTCTGCATGCTGCGGGCTCCTGCTAGCCAAAAGGGGCTGATAGACCGCGCAGTTTAGCAGTCCGATTTGTGGACTGCTGTTGAGTGTGTGCCAAACCCATGGGCTTCAAAGGTTGGGTTTCTACTTCACCAACACACGAATCACTCATTCCATATTTTTGTTGCTTCTCTCATCCATTGCATATTCGCCACATAAATCACACGGGTCTGCAGCAGAGTGAATGGTAAAACATAGAAATGAATGCCACTAACTGCTCAATTCATCACCGGCATTCAGAGAGGAATTTATATGGGTTTGTAGCATGTGCAGTGCCTGCAATGCATCTCGCCGGTGCGGCCTTGGAGCCTTTCACGGATGCCTTTCAATGGTAGCTTAAGTAATGGTCCTTTTATCTCCATGTAAGTCAACTACATATTTCCCAGAGGAGGGTTGGAAATCCCCTTTCTCATTTGTCTTAATGTAGAAAACGCTCCCCGTGTATGCAGACCCAGGTCAGCCTTCACTCAGTGAATCTATCACGGTGGTTCGAGCAGCGTTTCCATTGTGCCATTTCCCATCCCGCCGTTCGCCACGCGCCCTAATATTGCTTTCATTAAGGTTTCTCCAAAGCCATCATTCTCCATATCCAGACAGACAGGGGTGACAGGTATCTAGTTTAAGCTAGAAATTCTCCAAATGAAATGGAATATGCTTAGCCGTCGAGCTATTTTCGACAATCCCACAGCAGCTGCGGAGGTCATTCCTATCAGTTGTCATTTGGGGGATCTGTGCTATGTAAAAGAGTGAATGACCGACATTCTGTGTGTCTCTTCAGACTGACAATCACTCCGATGCAGGCATGAAACTAAATGGAAAACAGAATGCCAGGTTATCTTATGAGACCTCACCGTCAATAAAGGCTTTACTAAAGAAAGAAATGAGTATTTATTTGAAAAATAATCGATTGTTAAAGACACGGCGATTCACAAACAGCAAGATATCAGGTAAAAGGAAGTAAATGATGGTTAGTATGAATCTATATATTTAAACACTGTGCAGTTTCCTTAAAAAAAAATAGATGTGTTTTTTTTAAAGTTTGTTTGAGGGTCTGCAATCTTCCAGTAGACTACTACCTGGTACCCAACACACTTTCCTTAACATTCACAAAGGGTAAGGGGTCTCACAGGGACACCAGCCCTTTACCACCAAAACTTGTGAGGGTTAGTAACTTTTCGATGGTTTACGACTGCTATTTCGGTCATAAAGAATTGAAACATGAATAGGAATCGCAATTTGGAAGTGATACCTACAACATGCCCCTTCCAAATAGGGATTACTTAACCATTTCTAAACCCATTCTCTACATGGGTAGAACGTTACACACTCCTAAAATTGGTTTAGTATATTGCAGAGAAATTTATTTGTGGCTGCAAAAGCAGAATTGGAACATTGTGACAGAAAAACAGTGACACCTCCGGCTCACATTCCCTTCTTTTTAGGTGTTCATTGAGATTCAAACTTTGTTTACGCTTTTACATCATGTCTCAGTAATGCAGGTGGGCTGCAGTCCTTATATTGGGGTTTTACCCGTTAATCATTACGCATTAAAAATGTGCTACATAGTGCTGGGAAATCCTATAGGTCTGGCTAGTTTTTCAAGTTATAGACCACATCTTTTCGATATGTCAATCCTTCTTAGAAATGTACATTATTTTTCAAATTAGCAAAGAATACAATAACCGTATTGCATTTCAAATGAAAATGTGTAACTGCCATAACGTGTAAGAGTACTGTGTTTCCACAGACTCTGGATGTTCGTCCACCTGCACTCCCTTAAATCAAAGCACTCCTACACTCACGAAGGGGCAGATTTATGTTGGGAATGCGCCACGTTTGCCTCACGCAACTGCGGCGTAAACGTGGCGCATCCCTACGACCCATTTACAACGTGACGCATCTAGGCAGATGCGTCACGTTGTAAAGCCCTGCGCGAATATGTGACGTTAATCCACACACAAATATCCCGCATACCATCCGTCCGCAAAAATGATCCCGCAAGTACTATTAGTCCGCAAATAAAGACAACGAAAACTTTTACAACGAATATGCCTTTAGCACGCATGCCTTTAAAACGCAAAGGCATGCATGTTAAAGGTATACTTGTTGTAAAAGTTGTAAAGGTAAGTAAGAGTACCCTACCCTACCCTACCCTACCCTACACTCTAATGTAGTACCCCTGCACCACCCACCCTTGACACACAGTCCTTTTCCTACATTTACACTACCCAGCACGACCCCCCAACACAACCATAAAGCACTTTACTTCCCTACACAAACACTACAACAATACCTTAATACACTACCCCCAGCATGACCCTACACAAACACTACAATACTACCCTAAACCACTACACCCCAGCATGACCCAACACTACACACACACTACAACACTACCCTAAACCTTAAAACACTTCACCCAGCATGACCCTACACTACACAAACACTACAACACTACCCTAAACCCTAAAACACTACACCCCCAGCATGACCCTACACTACACAAACACTGCAACACTACCCTAAACCCTAAAACACTAACCATGCATGACCCTACACTACAACACTACCCTAAACCCTAAAACACTTCACCCAGCATGACCCTACACTACACAAACACTACAACACTACCCTAAACCCTAAAGCAGTACACCCCAGCATGACCCTACACTGCACAAACACTACAACACTACCCTAAACCCTAAAACACTACACCCCAGCATGACCCTACACTACACAAACACTACAACACTACCCTAAACCCTAAAACACTAACCATGCATGACCCTACACTACACAAACACTACAACACTACCCTAAAACCCTAACACACTAACCATGCATGACCCTACACTACAACACCACCCTAAACCCTAAAACACTACCCCGAGCATGACCCTACACTACACAAACACTACAACACTACCCTAAACCCTAAAACACTACCCCCAGCATGACCCTACACTACACAAACACTACAACACTACCCTAAACCCTAAAACACTACCCCCAGCATGACCCTAACCTACACAAACACTACCCTAAACCCTAAAACACTACCCCCAGCATGACCCTTCACTACACAAACAATACAAAACTACCCTAAAACACTAACCATGCATGACCCTACACTACAACACTACCCTAAACCCTAAAACACTACCCCCAGCATGACCCTACACTACACAAACACTACAACACTACCCTAACCCTAAAACACTACCCCCAGCATGACCCTACACTACACAAACACTACAACACTACCCTAAACCCTAAAACACTAACCATGCATGAACCTACACTACAACACTACACTAAACCCTATAACACTTCCCCCAGCAAGGCCCTACACTACAACACTACCCAAAACCCTAAACCACTACCCCCAGCATGACCCTACACTACACAAACACTACAACACTACCCTAAACCCTAAAACACTACCCCCAGCATGACCCTACACTACACAAACACTACAACACTACCCTAAACCCTAAAACACTACCCCCAGCATGACCCCACACTACACAAACACTACAACACTACCCTAAACCCTAAACACTAACCATGCATGACCCTACACTACAACACTACCCTAAACCCTATAACACTTCCCCCAGCACGACCCTTCACTACACAACCACCACAACTCTAAACTACACCAACACTACGCTACACTACACAATCACTACCCCAGCACGACGCCCACCCTTAAAAACATGATCCCAAACCCCCTTACCTCTCTCGTCATCGTGGTTCCACACACCTCCTGGTTCCATGTTCATGAAGTCTGTTTTTTTTTCACAAAGCAAGTGCATTTACCATACATGCCTTTACAACGTAATTCGTTGTACAGGCATGCGTGGTAAATGCACATGCGTTGTGAAAAAATTGCGGACTGATGGTATGCGAGGTCAATGACCTTGCGGACTAATGGTATGCGGACTGAAAGTCCGCGGGGAAAAAAAATGCGGAATAAAGGTTAATTACCGCCCTGCGCCACTTGTGGGCGTTCCGGCGCAGGGTGGGCATTCCGGGGCAGGTGCGCCTCGCAAAAGTGGCTGAGTGAAATCTATAAGATTTCACTCAGTCACTTTCAGGCCAATGCTGCGTCAAAACCCTGCGCCTGCTTGAAGCAGGCGTAGGTCTTGACGCAGCATTGTAAAGATGGGGCACCCCCGAGCCTTGCTGGAGCTGCGTCACGCTTGCGATGCAACTCCAGCAATGCGCCACCTTTAAGGCACAGATGCGTCACGCATCTGTGCCGTTTTTGCCCCATGGTGCGCCGCATTGTAAATACTGCGCACCATGGGTGGCGGAGCAGCGGCGCAAAATAACTGGCGCATCCCTGGGGATGCACCAGTTATCATAAATCTGCCCCTAAGGGTCTTATCATTGACCAACTCATGCCAGCCAATCCAAGACCATCACTCCTTTTAACTCAGCAATGAACCTCACTCACTGTCCCACCAAGCACAAACAGCAGCTCACCAAGCCCTTCACTCATGCACTCATTCAAATAAACCCACAGATGCAAACTTTCAATGTCTCACCAAGCACCAATTTACAGTAGCTCACTCAAGACCCTCACTCATCCACACACAATGCAGTTGGGCATAATTCAAAAAGGAGGGAAAAGGGCCACACACATGCATTCAATCACTGTACACCCACTTAAACATGACCCACAACTTACCCCAGCCGCGGTCCGTGTAGGTAATAATTAGTTTTCCTCCCCATTGTCTGTCGAAATCCCCCCAACCCGGCCCCACCACCCCACTGCTCTTACCTGCATGGACCACGGCTGGCTTACCCTTCAAAATAGCTAATGCACTCGCTCACCTCAACCTACTCGTCATATTTCAAACTAACTTAACCTTGACCTTTACTTCTTTATTCATTCACAGCAACTGGAAAAGGTGTGCTGAGCAACTGACATAATGCTTGAATGAGCTGAGTGGTGGGGAGCAAGTGCAGCAGTAGGTGTGAATGACAGTTCATGGAGGCAGCAAGAGGTGGGAACCATGAGATGGGGAGAAGCAAGAGGTAGCTGAGATCAGAGGGAACAGAAAATGTGAAAGGCAGATTGTATGACGAGAAATAGTTGACACTGACCAAGAACAGGGAGCAGCAGAAGGTGGAAAGAAAGCAGCGAAAGAAACAGCAGGAATTTGGGATTTAGAGCTGAGTTGGGAGGCATGGGGACATGGAATGAAGTAGCAGGAGGTATGACTGAGCTGAATGTGGGGAGCAGCAGCAGGGGTGAAGTAGCAGAGTGTTGGGAGATCCAAGGATGTGTAGCAACAGCTCCATGTGCTCACATCTACCCACCCACAGCCCTCAATCTTTCACTTAGCTGTCTCACACAGGCTTAGCCACGGACCTCACTTTCAGCAATTACAATTTATATTCACTCACAAACTCACCAAGCAGCTAGTTACAGCAGTTCATCCAAGACACTCACTCATGCCCTCAATCACATCAATACAGTTGAATTCATCCATTGTACATAAACTCACCTCACACTCTAATTCATACACTCAAAGAAACTCACTCATGTATTTATTCACTGTCTTATCATATTTCCACTCACACCAATTCACTCTTGCCACTCCTGCACTTACACAAAGGCATTCTTGCATTCAATCGCTGTGTCAACAGGCAGACACTATCATCATTAATTCAAACAGTGGGTAGGTGCATGAGTGGTCATCACTCATGCACCTACCCTCAAGGTGCTCACAAATTTATACTCTCACCAAGCACGCACTCACACCAGTTTATGTAAGACACTCACTCGTGCATTTCTTCACTTGAACACAATCATGCCTTTACTCATTGTTTCAAAAAGTATTTATGCACACCATTTCACCCAATACTCTCACTCGTAGACTCACTCGCATCAACACCCTCAGCTGTAAGTAATGCAGAACTGGAGCATGTCTTCCATTCAAACATGACTTGCTCAGGCACTCATCCACAACAATTAACTAATGTAAAACCAAAGAAGACATGCAGGCTGGCGGGCATAATGCTTAAGTGACAGAGCCTGGAATGGGGCAGGGGATGGAGAGGAGACAGATGAGGGACTAGCAGAACAGATCAGGTTAAAGCAGGAGAAGGGGTTGAGGATCAGGACTGTGAAGAACAGAGTAGGTGAATGCAGCAGAAAGTGATATTTGAAACCGAGTGGAAGGAGCATCAGTAGATTAGGGTTGAGAATGGAAGGCACCACGATGTGGGGAGGACTGAGGGTGGAGCAGAAGGAGGAATGAAGGAGTCAAGCAGGCGGAGCAGCGGGTGGTGTAAAGAAGATGAAGATTGGAGCTTCATGTACTCACACCAACTCTCCCATGACTTTTACCCATGCACTCACTCCAATCCACCTACAATTAAGGCTGGGCAATCTCCCGACAAATTATGACCAACCGAAATGGAGGATGCAAGAAAATAAAGGGTGCGAATTATGTGGAGCAAGAAAACAAGACCTAATACACCTGATTTGCATCTGTCCCATCATGAACTCGGAACGCTGGAGCATACTACAGGCGAAGTTTAATGAAATTGGAGTACGCACCTGTCGGTCTGCAATTATACAAACATTGTGTTCAGTGGATCCTCAACTTATTTGCGGTGCAGTCCAATACATAATTAATTTTGAGAAAAAGAGAGGAAACACGATAAAGTCTTAATTGAAAACACAAACCCGCTATACATAGCAAGATGTTTTCCATAATTCAATCACGACATTCTTTAAAAGAATAATCATTACAAATCTCATGATTTATTACCAGCAAATGTGTGGTTTATTGTTCATTTTCAGATTTTTTTTATTTTTTATCCAGGTATTGCATATTTTTGTAATGGTTTTTAATAACTATACAATAAAGTGTATTATTATTATTATCACTCAACACTTCACTCTGTTGTCCTACCATGCACCTACTTGCATCACCTCACCCATGGCCTCCCTCATAGCAACACAATCATGCAATTAATCACTGTCATGAAGTACCCACACACATATGCTTACCCAAGGCATCACTTATGCACCCTCTGCTAGCTACAGCCAAAAACACCTTCCAAAAACTCACACTTTGCCATACAACAAGCAGACTTGGGAGAGAGACTGTAGGCAACATAGGTCTCCCTTTAACATCACTGAAGAGTTAGCTGTAACATTCGCTGGCACTCTGCCAATATTCTGAATGCATCGATTGACAATTTGAAACAGTCAACATCTACAACCAACCACATGCACTATTGATGCAACTTCAAATTTACATGCAATCTCAGGAAAACCATAAAATGCGTTTTCATTGCAAGCCATAAAAAATGAGGGGTGGCCGTAACGTGTGTAATTCAGTGTAATGTAATCACGCAGAATTTCAAAAAAATTCCATGAGATTAAAGTTGAATTGTGCAAGAAGAGTAATTCTGCATTTACAGCTATTTCTTAGCGTAAAATGCCACCTTGAGTCCAAAATGGACGTGAGGATACATTTGGAACTAAAAAATAATGCTAATTTGCAACAAAACATGAAAAGCGAGCACAAGCCGCCAATCACTCTCTCTAAATGTGCTCTTGTGGTAGGATTTCGTCCCAACTTACTACTGACATTTAGCTCTTTTTTCTTAGAGAATAATGCACCCTTGCGTTTAAAATGGATTCGAGGATGCATTTTGGGGTATGAAATAGCACTAAATGCATAAAAATATGAATAGCAGATGCGATCTGCTACTCACTCTTGCGAAATGTGCTCTTGCATTAGGATTTTTCTGGGCAAAATACTCTTAATCACGGTAGGAGTAATCACAAAACTATTGTTGAATCTGCATCAAAGAGCAATACCAGTTTCCACTTGTGATAGATCTAACATCTCCTTCGACATAATCAGCCATGCTTCTTTAATAGTACTCAATAATGTTGCAGGGATTCTGCTCAAAAACAGAACTATGAGTAGGATTATGGGACCTTAGTGTATAGGGGCTGAGTCATCCTTCCAGCTTAGCACCCATGAGCCCTGGACCGACTACCTATAGTGTCTCACTTTGTCTCCTATTCACTCACAGATAAACAAATGATTAGACACCCCAGAACACAACAATCCCAGATCTCTCAGGAATCGCGGTAGCAAGACACACCCTTTCGCTCTGACTCTTTTACTTGTCCACAATAAGATCTGACAGAGACATAAAATTGTTTAAAATATTTATTTTAACTAACATGCAATATACATGCCATAACAAGCAGGAAAATGCTTAGTACAAATTACAGTCAGCATAGCAGCTAGTCCATAAATGATGAAGGGAGATGTCATCATGGAAAGAGCCTAACCTCCTTTCTCTTGCTAAGAGGCAATATTATTATATATTGGAAGATCTCTGGGCTTAGTCAGCAGACCCCATACCTTAGCATATAGATGGTAGATTTACATCACAGGTGTTTTCTCACTCTTCTCCCTGGAAAGGTCCCTCTCCAAGTGTGTGCTACCTATTCATGTATTCCAATAAAAATACAAAGTACGTTGTCAAAATGACAGCTGCATCGGTATGTTTTGTCCAAGGGTGAAGGCCTAGCCAGAACAAAATAACAAGCAGCATTATTGTTCCACCTTGATCACAATGTTCAGTCAAAATCCCAGGAACCTGCAGAGAGTGACACAGCAATAGGTTCTCATATGAAAACAGCCATAGAACTTATTGCAAAATGAAAGTCGTATAGTAATATGTGCAAAGCAGCGGGCAAGTTAGAGCGTGCTTATACCAACTTAGAGAAGGCGACAATATCCCCATGGGCCATGTGACACCCTCCCCTTGGTCAGGTCATTACCTCAGGCTAAAGCAAAACTCGGAGGTAAGCAGAGGCAAAGCTAATCGGTGGTATCCCAATTACAATATGTTTGGGCTCCCATTTTTTTTTTTTACAATTTAAAAAATAACCAATGTATACCGAAAACTATATCCATTCAAAGCAAATCTTCAGAGTCAAACATGTTGTGGGTAAAGTGGAATGCCATAAACTCCAGCATATTGTCTGAACTGTCCATAGTGAAAAGATATGCCATCCAATTAAGTAAGTAACTATATCGGTGAAGGGTTTAGATTGAAGACAGGAAGAAATGGCACGTGCATGCAAGTACGCAAATGTTCTAGGATGCAAACAATTAAGAACGGTGCTAACAGGTCAGGGGGAACAAACCCAAACAAAACAACCCCTGTGAGTGTGTAAGGCGAGACCTACACAGTGAATAAAGAACAAAGGGCCAGCTGTAGGTGGCCCAATACCGGTCGGTAATGGCCGAAAATACCGATTCTCGGCCGTTACTGACCGGTATTGAGCCATCGGGATGTAGGAGTCCGAAATCCATCCAAATCTGTAAATTTACCGATTCGGTAAAGTTACCGAATCGGTAAAATACTGAATCGGAAAAAACTCAGAATCGGTAAATTTACCGAATCGGTAATATACCGAATCAGTAAATATATCGATTCAGTATATTTTCCGAATCGGAAGAGTTACCGAATCGGTAAAATACCGATTCGGAAAATAAGAAGTGGTAAAAACGTTGATTGAGATGTAGGGAAGCACAGAAATACCGAATTAGCCTCAAAATCGGTATTTAAGAGTCGGTATTTACCATGGATTGGAATCAGGTGGTAATCAACTGCAACCCATAAAAAAAGGACCCAAAATGCAATTCAACTTGCAGTATGGCGGCATTTTATGTCATTGCAAGACGGCTACGGCTACAGCAGGAAGGAGAGAGGGAATGGCAGAGAGAGGAGCAGGTCTACAGACAGAGGATCACCCTGTTCATGCTCACAGAGGCAGAGATCCTCCAGAGGTACAGGCTGGACTCAGACACCATTTTGGACCTCATCAGGGACCTCCAATCACTGTTGGAGCACACCACCCCAAGGGCACACGCTATCCCACCGCACGTGCAGGTGCTATGCAGCCTACACCTGCTTGCGTCTGGCAGCTATCAGAGTGTGGTTGCTGCGGTAGGTGGGGTGACCCAGAGCAGCCTGTTAAGGTTTTTCCACAAATTCCTTGACGCCATGCAACCCATGCGGAACTGGTACAAACAAAAGCAGACTTCTACCAGATGGCACGATTCCCCCATATCATTGGCTGCATTGATGGCACGCACATTCCATTTGCCCCCCTGCTGACACAGAATACATATACCAGAATTGGAAGTCAACGCACACCATCAATGTGCAGGTGATTTGCAATGCAAAGTGTGCCATCACTGACCTGGTGGCAAAATTCCCTGGGAGTACCCACGACAAACAGCGGCATCTATGCACGGCTGACGGCAGGGGAATTTGGTGAAGGATACCTCCTAGGTGAGACACATTGTCAGACCCCCATAATAACAATAGCAGTGTGAAGTACACGTATGCATGTGAGTAATGTTACCCCTTATCCTTCTAGGAGACAGTGCATATGCCCTCCGCTCATTCATACTGACCCCCTACCTCAACCCCTTAACACCCAGCCAGAGGAGGCATAACCGGGCCCACAAAAGCACAAGGAATGTAGTAGAACGGACCTTTGACATATAGAAAAGGAGATTCAGATGCTTGCACAAGAGTGTAGGTGCAAGGCAGTATACCCCCATCACCTGCTGTAAGATCATTGCTGCCTGTGCCATGTTGCACAACCTTGCGGTGAAGAAGGGCACTGAGGTGGAGTTGTCAGACTACGAGGACCATGACGACGACATTGCTGTGCCAGAAACCCAAACTGCTGGAGTGTCAACACCAAGTGAAGGCAGATACAGACATGAGGAGATTACAGACAACTATTTCTGAGTGAGTAAAGATACACAGACAGGTTGTGAATGTGAAAAACTAAATTTAATGTGTCCACAACGTTCATGCACTGATGTGCAACAAAAAAAAGAAATAATTTAAAGGTGGGGACTGGTAATGCCCCGGGTTGCCTCACCCACACTGTCAATGTCATTTTCAGCTGCGCTTCCCAGTGCCACTGGGATGTTGCTCACTCCCTTCAGCATGGCCTGCAGGCTCTGCTGAGCGCCTGGTGCTCCTGCGTGGCACTACAACAGCGCTAGCCAGGCTGCTGCGGCTACTGCTGTCCTCTGCCTCAGTCACGTCCAGGGCAGGATTGACTGCAGTATGAGAGATGATCATGGCCTCCAGGGCCCTGGTGATCCTGGCCATGACCCTGGTTACCGCCGCGGTGTTTTGCGTGAGGCTCTCCTGCATGTTCACGCCTCTGCGGCATAGCTGGGAAGTTGCCGTGGCCAGCCGGTTCATAGCCCTGTTGTGCACATGTGCATCCCTGCGCCTTGTGTGCTCGATGGTTTCCATTTTTGCACACAGCTGGTTGATGGCAGTGGTCATGTGTAGCATTCCAGATGCAATGTCACTGTTGGTCTTTGCAACCTCCCTGTTGCTTTCCACTAACTCACTTATGCCCTTGCCCATGTCTCCCATTTGCAAATTTAGGGACCGGAATTGGCCGCGGCAGGTCTGAATGGATTTACCCTGCATGCGCTGGATGCGCACCATGCTCCCCTCAAGGCCACGGAACACAGTGCCCTCTCCAGTTGGACCTGCACTGCTGGGAGTGCGTTGGCGGCTGCGAGTGGTCCTGGGCTGCTGGGTGGACTGCTGTGCAGCAGGAGTGGCTTGTGTGGGTGTTGGTGCCTCACCCTCAGCTCCCCCCATGACTCTCAGTGGGGCCACAATTCTCCTCCTGGCTGGTGAGGTAGCAGGTGCTGGCAGGGACCATGACGGTGAGTTCTCAGGTGAGAACACCAATGGGGGGGATTGAGATAGTTGTGGGGAGTGGGGAAACACGAGGGGATGAACAGGGTCGTCCTCATGGAAGATGGCAGTGCTGTCTTCCTCCTCCTGCGAGGCATCTATGGTGCTTGGCCCTGCCACCACACTCTCCTCCCTAGCTGGTGCTGTCCCTTGTGAAGCAGATGCTCCACTGCCTGATGTTGCCCCTAAGTATAAAGAAGCGTATGTAAACTGAGTGCAAATGTGTTACAGTCACTTCAATAAAAGCATTGCACATTTCACTTTCATTACTCTCATTTGCTTTCAGTGCCTTGCTGATTTCTGTGCACTGACATAGGGTCCTACTGTAACTGACTACATTTCCCATAATGCATTGCTCATGTATAGTGCTAGCAGTACTGGACTGGGGTTGGCCTGTACACAAAGGCTAAAGGGAAGCTGTTTGCTTGGGGGTGTCATGCTGCACAAGCCTCTTACCTTTTGTAGTAGCTCTGGCTGAGCTGTCCACATCTACTCCCACAACACTGTCCGGCTCGATGGTTGAGGCCACCAGTTCCTCCAGGTCAGTCAGGGGGGGCGCTGGGTTCCTGCCTTCACCAGTGACACCAGCCTGCTTGTGGATCTCTGCCATTTTTTTTTTGGTGAGGCTCCTGATGTCTAGAACCTTTTCTTGAGGTCCTCTATGCTCCTGGGGGTCACACCCAAAGCATTCACTTTCTCTCCTATGGCAGTCCACAGTTTTCTTTTGGCTGACTCTGGTACAGTGAGGGACTGCCTGCCAAAGAGCTGTTTGTGGACCCTCACCACTTCCTCCACCAGTACCTGCAGCTCCATGTTGCTGAACTTTATTTTGCGTTTTCTTTCAGCCTTCTGGCTCACTGTGCTGCTTGCCATTATCACACTCTTTCAATTCAACCAAAAATCTCCCTGCTGCTCTTTCTCTCTGCTCAGCTCTGACTGCCTCTCCAGAACCTTCTAATGAGTTGCAGCTGCCTGGGTAGCCTCTCCCTGGTAGGGTGGGGGAGGGTGGTGCCACCTGATTGGCTGTTTTCATTAGTTTCACTTTTACTTGCTTGCCGATTCAGTATTTACCGATTCAGTATTTACCGATTCGGTATTTCCAATGCATTCCTATGGGCCTTTTGTCCCATAGGGTTGTATGGCCATTACCGATTCGGTAATTACCGATTCTATAAAATACCGATTCGGTAACTACCGAAAGTCCGATACCGAATTTTTCCGAATCAGTATTTTTTACCGATTTCTTTCCTACATCTCATTTACCGATTCTTGAATACTGAATCGGTAAAATTCGGTATTTACGAATGGGTAAATGACTTTTACCTACATCTGGCCCCAAGTTCTGTGCACAAGTATAAGGGTGAAGGTTTTAGTGTAAAAACCAAAAATTCAAATAGTTATTTTTGGAGACATTAAGCAGGTCGACATCAGAGTTATCTTAATGGGGATTTTTAATCCAGATAAATACAGAATGAACAAACCAGCTGACACGTGTTTCATCACAATGTGGTACAATTGTGACTCTTCAGGGCTGTTATGTTAACAAAAGATCAAATGCAATCGCTGTACCGGTGATAATTCCAACCTGGTTGCGACACAGGTAGTCCACAATAAATATACGGTCATCAGGAAAGTATTCTTGGGTAAATCATGGAGCCTCAATGGGTGTAGGGACACTGGTAGATGGACGTGTAAGTCCTGAAGAACCACATATTGTTGAAACAATAGCACTTTGAGTCTGCTTACCTTATTGAAATCTATTTTCAAAGTTGGAATGGAAGTCCAAAGCAAACTATCTACAATCCAATGTGGGGGTGGAAACAGGACATTGCTGCAATTTATAACACTTTGTGAAACTGTTATTATATACAGGATGCTTGCCTGTAAGCCACAGCAGCTGTGATTATTTAGAATCAGATAACTGCCATTAGAAAGCAAAGTTAGTGTGGGAATAATAGCCAGAACCAGGGTCCCTTTTTAAAAAAGAAGCCAGATTAGGGGCCAAAACGTTGCAGGCACAGTGAAGGTTTACCTGTTTGAAGACTTGGGAGTGCCCTACTGTAGACTCACAATATTCCCCTGTAATGAATACGTCCTTATCTGCTCGTTGAAACCAAAATGTGAAAGGCAATAACCATGATTCATGAATATAGCTATTCCTGAGGGGCTCATATCTACCAACCAGATAGTGTTTCATGCAGGCTGTAAATTGGAAGAGTGATATAGGCAATGAAATAAACCCATATATTAACCACACAGCTGAATCAGTTTCTGCCACTGAAAATGGTAACTGTTCTAGTTGTTCAATATGTAACATTGTCTATGTTGCGTCTTTCATTGAATTCAATTTCTGCTTATCTGTCAAATGAAATGGCTAAAACAGTCCTAAAGCATTCACGTAATCCCATGGTACTTTCCCACTTTTGAGTGTTGACAAAGTCTATCCAAATTGCATTACAGAATGTTTTTGACAATGATACAAAAAAGACACTTCATTTTGAACAATGTCAATGACCTTTGATACAATATTATCCAAAGTATATATACGAGAAGACAGTGTATTAATGCTGTGATCGACTACTGCAAGGACTTTTTCTAAATTATCTTGGTCATTTTGGCGCAGGCGGATCGCAGCTTCTAAAATTCATTATATGATGCATAAACAAAACGTTTTGCCTGAGGCGACTTTGGGCAATAAAGAAAATCAGCAAGATCGAAGTCACCTGATAATAGGGAAATATGTAGTTTCACAGATGACAATGTAGAATATCCCAACTACTGTTGACATAAGTTACATACAGAATATGTGGTAACTGTATGGCAATGTGGAAAACTAGGATAAGGTCAACTCTGTGTAAACCCTATTGTTGTATTCCAAAAGCATAATTGACATGCATTTGAGCTTGGGGGCCACAATAACCATCCCAAAGTGTCAATATTGGAAGAGTTTAGTGCGCCATTCTGAAACATGACAATGAATTCCTCAATTGTGTAGTTAGTATGTGTTTGCCACGTGTCATAATCAGCCAATAATGGAATGAGGGGGTATTTACATTTTTAGCTATGGCTAAACAAAAACAAGTAGTCTGCTGTCCCATCTGATTTAAAAATATTAGCTGAGACGGCATCAGACATGCGCAATGCAATGATTCAGTGCTCTGCACTTGCTAATCCTTGTTACTCCAAATGGATTTTAAATCAACGGTGTCCTTCGGGTAATCAAAACTTTTCCCGGACAAATCAGTTATGAAGGACAAGGAGTGGACTAATTTAGTATGGGTCAGAATAAATGTGGTTTAGGTGAGCATATTCATTTTATTAACATACGACACAGGGTCAGAAAGATTCTAACCAGTAAAATACATACATTTACTCTGTTGGGTCTTTGAGCGTCCTGGTAATTGGGTTGGGCAATGTTCCCTCTGGGTATAACTAAAAATGATCTCTGAGAATTTGTTTTGTGTAAAAAGTGATGGCCATAATGCTAGTAACAGAATAAATCAGCATAATACGCAGAATTCAAGTACAAATCTTCAGTGTCTTACACAGTATAATATTTCAAATCAGAAAACAATGAATAAACAGCGTTAACATCCCAGTCTTCAGAGTGTATTCCAGGCAAAACTACATCTCCTAAAGAAACACGGAATACGTATGGAATGTTCAAAGTCTCAGACGGGCCATGGATATCAAACTATGCCATCAATAATTGGGAAGGCTGAAATATTAACTAAGACTTGATCTCTTTTTATTTTATGCGATGAAGTGTGAGGGGCCAGAACTCCGTTAACCAAGTTCACAGCAGAGCGTTCAAGTAAGTAATGGCCATTGATCAACAGGAAAAACACAGTTACAAGCCCAATCCACATGAAAAGGAACACTATTGTCAGCACCATCCAGACGTGTGTCCAGGGAGGGACTAGGTAAGTCTTTTTGAACTAGGAGATGAAAAGACTGATACGTGTCGGGGCTCTGGCACAGAAGATAACAACGAAGATATATCAGAAGAAAAGCTATTATGGTCCATATAGTAACCACTGGCCCCCACCTGAAACAACGGGGGCTGTTCTTCATTGGAAGGTGAATGAATTGTACTTTCAGGAATGTCAATTATAAATTCAACTCGAAGAGAAGCATACCCATTATCCACAGTTGTAGATGTAGAAGGTAAAACAGGCAAAAAATCAATTGAAGATCCCATTTCCCCCTTCATTTGTTGGGGACTATTTAAGGAAATAGAAGCCATCAGATTCAGTGAAATATCCCGGCATGGAATGCTTGTAGGCATACTATTCAGTATCAGCCATATGGTTTAGCTTGACATGCTTGATGGAAATGTAACAAGTTTCCTTTAGACCAAGAAGCGGAGGCAGAATCACAGTACGAGTGCCCTTTAAACCAAAGACTCTTACTGGTGCACGGTATTATGGACCAAATTCTTTTTTGTTCTCCAGTTTCTCTTGGACCAGATCTCCAACTTTAAGAAGCCAGCCAGATACCGAAATCAGCACAGTCGCATCTGTGGAAGACGGCAAATGGGCTTTCACTTGTGAGCCTTTTGTAGAACCTGTACCATAGCACAATGGTTATCTCCGTCAAGCGTTGGGGCAGCCATTACAACGTTTAGACCATCAAAATCTGGCACAAACATTTAAATCTCAAAAAAAAATTGTATGGGGTTCACCCACCCAGAGATCATCTAGGGAGATTATTAAGTGCACGTTGAACCCCATAGAGAGTAGTCAACCAGCCCGACCAGTACCTAATACCCTCGCTGTTAAAGATTGCTGTAAGTCACGGTTCATCAGCTCCACAACAGAATTGCCCACAGGCCAATTTTGACACGAGAATTGCAGCTGCACCTCCTGAGACTTCATCGCATCCTGGTAAGCCTTAGAGGCAAAAGCTGGACCTTGGTCAGAATGGAAGGTGCCACAGGCAAATGTCCTTACAAAGACACGCAAATCTTTTATAACAGTCCGAGCCTCAACACTACGTTGTGGCCAAACCTAAAGGAAACTAGAGCATTAATCCACTGCAACCAAGATATACTTAAAACCATTATCAGATGTTAAAGGATCGCAGTGATCAAGATGAATATAACCAAACAGTTGATTTGAAATGTACAGTTGAGTGTGGGTTGGACGTGAAACAGTGGAAGGCTTAATCTGTTAACAAATGTCACAAGAAAGAACATATTTACGTGCCTGTTGGTATAAACCACACCACCAAAAACATTTCTGTAAAAGGGAAATAGTCACTGTCTCTCCAGCATGTGCAGAAGCAATTCCTTTATGTGCTGCAATGATCACAGAAAGTCTGTGGTCTTCATTGGAAATCAGCCACTCCCCAACGGATGGTATTGTTGCGAATGGAATTTGATCAGACGATAGTGGTATGTATAATGTGAAGGGAAACCTTGGGGAAACTCTGCTCCCTCCTTCGTCGCAGCTATAGCCACTAGAATATCATCATCAATATTAGTCATACATCTAGTGACAGCCGCTACTGAACAAGTGGCTACTGCAGATTTGGCTGCCTCATCAGCCAACGAATTGCCAACAGTGTGTGCAAAGAAGAGTCAAAGATAAAGTTGACATCAGCCGACGTCAAAGAACTAGCCCATTGTATCCAACATGGAAACAAGGCTTTGAAAATTGGGGCACTAGCCACTGTAACTGCTTCTAAAGCAGACATTGGCGGGACCATGAAAATGCATTTACCCTGAGCCAAAGAGCGTTCTTTTAGATTCACCATATGGAATGTCAAAATCTTTCCGGTAGAAGAGAAACACATCTCAGCGGCAGTATACAAATGTGATTTATAAGCAATGGGTACAGTGTCCCCTTCATTGAAAGTTAGGTAAGTGACTCCTAATGCTTCTGGTATAACCCATATTACTAAATTAGTAGTATTATCTCAGGCTAACAAGAATTGAGTCACAAGCAAATTAGGCTGCAAAGACCCAAGTACTGGCGTATGCTCTGGAAGCCAAGTGGAAGATGAAAAAGAGGGTTGTATCAACGCTGGCATAATCACGAATTTATGTCTTATCAAAATTTTAAAAAACAGCAAAGACTGTAATTTTTTAAGGGTAGATGAAGGCTGCAATTGAGCATATTTCTCCAAAAAGTGAGGGGCCAACCTCCTACCTTCGTTATTTAGTTCATAACCAAGGAAAATTACTGCCAGAAAGGCAAAATATGATTTCGCAAAATTAAATTTGTAGCCTAATTTTGCAACATGTGTGACAATACCAGCCAGGTGCATAAGATGTGGAGTCATATCATCATCCATCAAATAAATGTAATCAATGTACGAAAAGGCATCAGGGTCAATCTCATGTAAAATTGAAACAATGTGTGCCGCAAACACGCCTGGGCTATTCTTATATCCAATAGGCAATCTCGCATAGCTTCTTTGATGGCCTAACACACTGAATGCAGTCAAATCATGGCTTTCTTGTGCCATAGAATGGCTGAAAAAGCATTTGGAATTATCCGAAATTGTTTTATTTTTTTGTGAACAATGTTTTTTACTAACACAGAGCTATGTGTGTTCTGAACTGCAAAGGTATGAACATGAGTGTTTAAATGTCTGTTGTCAAAAACTATACGATATGAACCGTTTGGTTTCAAAATCGGAAAATAAAGATTATTCATCGACGAAACACAGAGTTCAATCACACACTGATAATCCAGTTCTGTCAAAATGTCACTCACGGATGCTTTTGCATCACATTTTATTGGATATTGCAGTTGAGGTTGAGGTCGTGAACGCAAAGGAATCACATGAACTGGGGAGTCCCTATCTCAAGCTACCTGATTGCGATATAACGCCAAAGCTAAAGATAATGCCCACTCCAGTACATAAGCCATGTTATTGTCATTAGGTACAGATTGCGAAAAAGTGGGTAGAATAACATCGTCCTCTAGAGGAAGCTAGCACAAAAGCGGGAGGCCAATCAACCTCCACCAATAACATAGCATAAAAAGAAGTCAGATTCTCCCAAAAGACTGCTTTAACCGGGCGTTTAATAGTACCTTCAATTTGGAGGATAACTTCATAAAGCCTATGAGGAGGGCCAGCTCCTGTATCAGCTGTCTCTACTGTAATAAAAGTGTCAGTTGATTTCACCTTCAGATGCTGGTGGAGAGTCTGCCGCACTATGGTAACCTCCGCCACGCTGTCAAGGAGGGTTACCACCAAACTCCTGTTAAGGAGCGGGGTTCTCAACGTCTAAGGCATACTTTGCAGTAAAAGCGGCAACTATTTTCTTCTGAAATGGGGCACGATATTGAGGTGGTTACTCCTGCTTGACCTTTACCTCAAACTGGTGCTGCGGGTCACGTCTTGCTTGCATAGACTCACCTTGTGTGCTATCCGGACTACCTCCTCCGAGGAATTGTTGATCCAATGATTCCTGAAAGGAACAAGGAGAACAAGGATCAGGAACCTGCAACCTTTTGGGTGTCTTAATTTTTGAGCGGTCACGCAAATCATATCTATGTTCATAAGTGTCAGGTGGAGGCAAACCTGCATGAGAACTAAGCATCTGTTTTTGCAGCCGCTGGTTCTTATTCCAAGCCTTTTTAGGAAAGACTGGATGACCCTCCTTATTAGGAGGGGATTTACTCTGTGCCTGTGTAAATGATCAAATTCCCAAGCTATTGTGAACCACAGATGTATACACATCGGCAATAATAATCGGCAACTGTCGCTGCCGATCCACCTCCGCCACCGCTGCTAGGTGTTGACAAACTTGTAAGCAAACTGCTTCACCCCTAATATTGACCAGAATCATATCAGAGACAATAGGGAACATTCCCACTAATTCCATGTCCAAATTCAGGGCTGGACCAGCCCTGTGATCATCCTGTACCCTCTTTAATATGTTCGGTAAAACGCTCATGGAGGGGGTGCCAAAGCACAGTGTATATAGTAAAGCAAACACCATACCCCAGGTGGTGCAGTCAGCCAAAGAAGGGATTAGACCACTCGGCATACGAATTGTAAGGATCCTATGGTTTTCAACCGGAGTCGAGTGAGTAAAAACGACCTCAAACTGCTCAAATTTCTCTGCAAGCCACAACGGCAAGTCATAACAGTTTTGAGGACGTATGCCCATCACCGAGTTAATCATGACGGGAATACTCACAAGTTTACCACCATGTCCTGGTGGTGGTGGAGGAGCAGCTCGAAGTGCACAGAACTAATTGTGTGTACAATTGACAGAGCTATGCAACATTAACAATCATATAATATGAATGTCGTGTGAAACCAGCTAAAACAGGCCATCGACAAACTAGGGGCCCATTTGAACAAGAGAACCAGGGTGAAGAAGGGCACAATTAAACCAAATGGTATGCTCCCAGGATGTTAACGGAACTTCAAGTAGTGCATAAGGACGATAGGCTGCCGGAGGAGCTGCGACCATATATTCATGAAAAAATTATCATTTCCATCCACACCCAGAAATGTAACCCAAGATTAAAATAACTCAAGCGGTATGATGGCTCAGCCTCAACCACAAAAATAATGTTTGCCCCTGCATTGGGGATTCCGTGTTGGCTTAAGTATGCTGTAACCGAACCGCAGCACCGTTATGTGCCGCAATAGAGACCGGTTGTGCCATGTGCATTTAAGACGATTAAATACTATCTCAAGAAAAAGGCACCTGGCTATCAATTTATCATGCTGCTCTAAATTGAAGCAGAAAAAAGCTTAGACCAATAGGTTCATAAGCCAATTGTGTTTTATTCGCAATACTTTATCCAATAACACATTTTCAAAAAATAATTTCTTCGTTAATTAAGAAGTGAAAAACGCTTAGGACTACAACTTCAGGTTACACTCTGCATCTGCACTGATGAAAATCCTGTGATCTCTACGTGGGATTGGAAACGCGTCGGCGTTTCCTTTCATATGTGGCTACAAAGGGCATTAGGAGACACTTTGAACCTCTATAGGGACTTTGATTTCAATATGTACCCCATAGAGTAGCATATATCCCTTGCAGCAGCAGATTCCTAAATTGCTCTGTTAGACCTGCACCATATGTGGCTACAAAGGGCATTAAGTTGTGGAAAAAGGTAGGGCTAGGACCTTTCTCAAGATTTGCCCGGCGCTAACCGCCCTTGTACCATTCAAATTACCAAGCAATGAGGCAGGCGCCGGAGACCAGAAGGCAGGAAAACAGAAGTTTATTCCGACGGAGCAGAACACATCAGATCAGACAACAAGGTATCGTCTCGAGGTGCTCTAACAGCCTCTCGGAGGCCTGGCCTCTTATACACTGGTTTATGGCATGTGACCTTTCTTTATTACAATCAGAACATTGTGGCATAAAGGAAAAGACATCCCCGTAATTCTCGTGTCAATCCCACCCCCATATACCTTCACAATAGAGGTCCTCAACCTGCTGATAAGAGGAGGGGGTCATCACGCAGCTAAGTGTTCCGTCGAGTCTTAGGATGTGTGCGCCTGATCATATCACAGGGGGTGGGGAGGCCTGGATCAATAGAGGGTCCTTTGAAGGAGAGCGACCTCATACAATAAGGGGCAGTAAATGATATCTCCCGGCTTAGGCAATGGCCTCGGACCTGAGTGGACAACTGGACACGGGGTGAGGGGTCATCAAAGGAGTGGTATTCATGCCGTGTGGACAGACCAGTGCGGAGGGAAGGTTTATCAACAGAGGGGCATTCATGGGAGGAGAGGAGGTGTTGGTCAGGCGCTGGCGTGACTCCCAAGGACAGGGTCATGCAGAAGGGTTATGCTCATGAGGGGGGGGGAAGGGGGAGCCAGGGTGCGCGGAGGATGCTTGCTGGGTCAGAGGGGCGCGCTGGCGATCGATCGTGGACAGGGAGACCATGATATCTAAAATGGCTGCCGTGCACGTAGTACATAGGTGACCTAAAATGGCTGCCGTGCACGTAGTACATAGGTGACAAGCTGGCGCAGATGATGTTCAGA
The DNA here is from genome assembly GCF_964263255.1 of Lissotriton vulgaris. Taxonomy (NCBI): domain Eukaryota; kingdom Metazoa; phylum Chordata; class Amphibia; order Caudata; family Salamandridae; genus Lissotriton; species Lissotriton vulgaris. Next base: position 1,951,439,484 of record NC_141685.1, on the reverse strand, counting down.
TCGCAAACTAAAATTCCACAGTCCTCCCTTTTAACATGTCTCGCCAACTTGTCAGTTTGGATTTATCCCCATAAGGCCACGTATTTCTACTTCATAGAGGGGGCTCATGTGCTCATTTCGGAAGTCCAAAGTCTTTGGGCACATACAGTTAGAAACAAGGCCGCACAAAGGTGGCAGACATTGGATACCTAGGCAACACCCACATAATATCACAACAGGTATCAGCACGAAGGAAAACAACTTCCAGCCCCAATTCTTCAAAGTGTCCCAAAACCAGCTCCCAAGCGACCATCCTTCCTGTTCTTGGTGAACCTCTGAGGAAAGTCTGTGGAGGTGTTCAATGGCTTTGTAGACTGAAGGCGAGTTGTCTGGCACGTAGGTGCAGCAGCTGGATCCGATGATGCGGCATGCTCCTCCTCGGTCGGCTAGGACCACGTCTAGGACAAGACGATTTTGAAGGGTCACAAGGCGGACCGCCTGAAGCTCCGCAGTGTTGTTGGCGAGGATGCCAGCCGTGATGTTGATCGTTGTTTCTACTGCCTGGGTCAGGTGTCGGATAGCACGGCTGTTTGCCATTGGGCCCCACAGAGGAACAAGACCCTTTGCTGCATCCAGGAACTGTGCTCCGGTGGAGTCGGCTTGTCCAAGGTCGTCTGCACGCCTCTGCCGGTGATGGTTGGCAGGGGCTACATATGTGGGTGGAAGAACGAAGGCGATGTAACAGATACCCTTCCAACCCTTCGGGAGCCAGGTGTAAGCTTTGGTGCCACACACAAAGTACATGTTCGGAGAAGCAACAAAGGAAGGGGGGTCAGCTGAGTCCAATGTTCTGGTGATTCGGCAGGCGCTGTGACCCACCAGCTGCGTTCCATGGCCTTCGAGACACACGAGACCTGTGACATTGATAACAGACAGGGCCACAGTCAGAGTGGCGGTAGTTTGTTTTTGCAGATGAGTGAAGGTGGTTCTGGCTGGATTGTGGAGCACCTGTACTTCGACTCGTTCTTTGGCTGGAATGTCTTTGAGGAAGGTGGCGCCTGTGAGCGCAGGACACAGGGCAGCAGGGGTCTTTCCTGTTTTGTTCAGCCAGAACCCAGAGTAGAAGTGTGACACTGTCCGGCTGGAGGTGGCGTTGTCCTTGTGGCTCTCTTGCATGAGGATCAACCAGGCGAGGCAAGAGCCGTGAACTGAGAAGGGTGAAGGGATGAAGGGGATGGAATGTCCTGTGGCATGCGGGAGCAACCCGCAGATCCAGCAGTTTGTAGCATTTGCAGCAAGGTTGTGTTGGTGCAACAGTTGCACGAAGGAATTGTTCCAGAATTCCCTGCGCCTTTCTCGGAGCTGAGGCGACAGGGAGATTAGGTGATGCTCTTTCAGGGGTGTCGGTTGTGCAGTAGGTAGTAGTGCCTTGTGGGCCGGTGTGCTTTCCTCCAGAATCCAGAAGGAGGTCATGAGGAGGAGGCAGAAGAGGAAGACAATGAAGAGTGCGATTGTCTTTGATTTGTGCAAGTTGTCAGTCTTTGGATTTCTATACTGGGTATTTCCTGTTGCTTCCATCATCTTCTTATCTGGCGCTTCCATCATCTTCTTATCTGGCGCTTCCATCACCTTCAAGGGGCTCGGTAGTGGGCAGAACCACAGACTTCGTTTAGCTTCTCTCCCGGTAACCCTTGATTGTGTTTAGGTCACCGTTCTGAGATTTAACTTAGTCCGTGGCCTACTTAGCCGAAACTCCCTCCTTTCGACGCAGGAAATACCCTTCTCTGGATGGCACAGTGGGATCAGAGAATTTTGCAAGTTCGAGTGCCTCAGTATCGGGATAACAGTCCAATATTGGTCGGTCTTTCAGACCCCCCAGGATATAGCGGCATGGATTCGCAAATTTAGCGGCACAAAAATGGAAATTTAGCGGCACAAATATGGAAATTTAGCGGCAATTTTGCGGCATTTTATCTGGCCATTTTTCCTACAACAAACACAGATATCTTAGCTTTTTTAGTTGTTTAACAACATGAAGCTATGTATATTTGGTTTAATTACAATGTAGACACTTTGTTTCCCTCGAAAAGCATTCTCTCCCTTCTTGCTGTGAGTTGTGCCGTGTTCCTTGCAGGCGTTTGCACGGATCGGCCGATTTCGCGATTTTTTTGCAAATCGCGATAAGCTGGAGGGTCTGGCTAACAAAACGTACTCGCGGCTGGGAGCAGCCCCCGCCCCCCCCCCGGAACTGCAGACAAGGGATCATAAATAGTCTCGAGCCGCTGGTCCATTTTTGGTAGCAAGCAAGGACAGTGCTCCTCCCTGGTGTAGCTTGGGAAAGACACTGATAACGTTAAAGAAAGATTCGACTTCTATAACACTTTACACTGCCGTTGGAGAAAACGGCATGGGTAACCGACAAAAAAAACTGACACTATCTTACACTATCAGTGGTCACAAGTCTAGGTTCCTGTGTAGGAGTAGACCTCTAAAAGCCTGGGTATCAAAGCTGTAACATGCAAGAAAAAGCAATGGTATTGGACTTAAGAAATACCAGCATGAAGCTGCGCAATCTCTCAGGTGTAAGGCGTGGCAAGTGACCGAGTGCTGCTGTAGAGTGAAGTAGGTCTAAAGTGACAACTCACAGGGCAGAAGAGACAGCTGGCAGCTTAGCGTTCGAAAATGAAAGCTGAAGAAGAATTTGTAGAGCTGTTTGCAGGGAAAACAATATCTTAATGGTTTCTAATATCGATTACCTTGATCTGAAAAAATTATTGTGGTGTTAACGTGCACTCGGTTATTCCTCCAGCTCCTCTCCCTTTCTTTCCTCCTGCAGACCCCCCTCCCCCCTTTCGTTCTCTCACTCTCCCTCTCTCTTCCTCCTTCCTCCCTCTCTCTCTCTCTCACTCTCCCTGTCTCTCTTCCTCCCTCCCTGTCTCTCTTTCTTTCTCTTCTCTCTCTCCGTTCCCCATTCAGATGTTCCTTCCTCTAGTTTCTATTCTCTCTCTTCCCCCCTCCTCCCTCTCTCTCTCTCTCTCTCCCTGTCTCTTCCTCCCTCCCTGTCTGTCTTTCTTTCTCTTCTCTCCCTCTCTCCGTTCCCCCCTTCAGATGTTCCTTCCTATAGTTTCTATTCTCTCTGTTACTCCTCCAGCTCCTCTCCACACTCCCTTTCTGTCCTCCTGCAGCCCTCCCTCCCCCCGTTCTCCCTCTCTCTCTCTCTTCCTCCCTCTCGCCCTCTCCCTGTCTCTCTTCCTCCCTCCCTCTCTTTCTTTCTTTTCTCTCTCTCCGTTCCCCCTTCAGATGTTCCTTCCTCAAGTTTCTATTCTCTCTGTTACTCCTCTAGCTCCCCCCTCTCTCTCCGTCCCCCCCCCTTCAGACGCTCCTTCCTCCATCTTCCAGCAGTCACCGGGCTGGAGCAGTCTCTAATCCGCGAGGACAGATTCCTGCCAGGGCGAGGTGCGCCTCCTGCCGAGAGAGCCCCGTAGCCCCTCTCGGAGAAGGGCCATCAACATTTAATTGTCACGGTGGATTACGGGAGCCGTAATGATGGGATTAGCGGGGCCCTCGAGTTTTCAGGCCGAGGGCCTCTCCTCCTGTGACCTCACCCTGGTGATAGCCGTAGAGTGCGCGGGGCCTAAACTGGGAAAAAAAACCTCACCGGATCCAACACATCAAACGCCCATTTCATGCATCCGGTTTGTATGGAGTGCCCAAGGATGCGTGAAACAATCAAAGGCTACACGTTCTAAAGATAACTGCACTCTGGACAACCGCAAACCGGGGTTGGAACAGGTAACTGTAGCCCGAGGTCTTCAGATGCGAGATGGAAAGGAGACGTTGCTGCTGACTGGCTACAAAAACGGCGGATTTCGCGGCCGTTTTTGTAAATATCGCGGCATTTGCAGGGATCGGCCGATTTCGCGATTTTTTTGCAAATCGCGAAATCGCGATAGGCTGGAAGGTCTGGTCTTTGCTCAGGAGCTCTTCTTGGGCGCTGACGTTTTCTGTCGTGGCCAGGTTTGCAGAGACCTTCCGGCAATGATGCGCGTGCAGCCAGTGCTTCTTCCCCTCCACTCGGAGTGCCGTTCGGGTGGTGATCAGCACTTGCCAGGGGCCCGTCCACCGAGGTTCCAGACTCTTGGTTCGCTGGAAATTTCGTATCAACACGAAATCTCCCGGTCGAATGTCATGGCCGGGGCCCCTGGAAGCATCGGGGATGGCCTGCTGCACCTGTCGATGAATGACAGACAACGTTTTAGTTAACTTGCACAAATAATCAGATAGTAGGACGTCTGGGACGTCATGAATGGAGGTCGGTTTGGGAGCAGTCCAGAGATTCATCGGTCGCCCAAACACGACCTCGTAGGGGGTCAAATGGTGCTTGGTGGGAGTGGAGCGCATCGATAACAAAGCCAGTGGGAGGGCATCCGGCCAGTTAAGTCCAGTGGTGGCCACTATTTTTGCCAGTTTCAGCTTCAGTGTGGCATTATGGCGTTCCACTAGACCGGCGGATTGGGGGTGGAAGACCGCATGAAACCGTTGCTTCACCCCCAACCCCTTTAGGATTAGTTGGATAACCTCAGCTATGAAGTGGGGGCCATTGTCGCTCCATAAAATTCGACAAAGGCCATAGCGAGGGAAGAATTCCTTCAGTAGTACTTTGGCAGTAGTCATGGCAGTGTTGTCACGAGTTGGATAGGCTTCTACCCATTTGCTGAAGGCACACACGATGACTAGTACATACTTCAGGCTTTGGCATCTCTCTAGTTGGATGTAGTCCATCTGAAGGACCTCAAAGGGGTGATTGGGGGTCCCAAACCCTCCCCGGGGTACTACAGTTCCTTTCCCGGGGTTGTGTTGCAGACAGATAAGGCACTGCTGAACTAGGCGTCTGGCGGAGTCAGGGATTTTGTCGTTGTGCCAGACTTTGGAAATGAGTTCGATCATGGGTGCAGATCCTATGTGTGCGGGGGAATGTGCCATCGTCAGTATGGGGATCAGATATGAGTCGGGCAGCAACCATTTGTTTGCATCCTTCGTTCGCCAGCAGCCCTCTTCGTCCTTCAAACCCACCCCTGTCCACTTAGTCAGTTCGTGAGGGGTGCTGGCCGACTGGATGTCTCTGATCATTTCCCTTGCGTCCGTCCATCTCTCTGCTTGTGACCTGATCACATACATGCGTGTCATTGTCCTATTCTCAGCTGTGGTTCGTGCAGTGATGTCGGCCAATGCATTCCCTTGTCCGACTAAGTCTGTTACCCTTTTGTGTGCCTGACATTTGATCACCGCTAATCGTTTGGGGAGGAGAACTGCTTCAATCAGAGCGGAATCTAGATCTCCGTGGAGGATTGGTGTGCCGTGGGACGTCAGGAATCCCCTCTCCCTCCACAGGAGCCCAAAATGGTGGACCACTCCGAAGGCATACTGGCTGTCCGTATATACGTTCGCGGTGGTCCCTGCGGCTATGATGCATGCTCGGGTGAGGGCTATCAGCTCTGCTGCCTGGGCAGATCGTTGTGTGATGCAGGCTGTCTCAACTACTGTTCGGGCTGTCGTTACTGCATAGGCAGCTGAAGTGGTGCCATCTGGGAGTTTGATGCATGAGCCGTCTACCCATAGCTCTCCATCGGGGTCAGGAAAAGCAGTGTCTCGGAGGTCAACCCTACTCCTAGTTTGTTCGTCCGTGAGGGTCACACAGTCGTGGATGGGAGGAATGTCGGGGTCATTTTCAGGCAGGGGCAGTAATGTGGCAGGATTCAAAGTCGTGCATCTCTTTAGTGTGATGTGGGGTGCAAGCAGAGTCAACTCGTACCCTGTCAGTCGTGCGCTAGTCAGGTGTTGGGTCTTTGTCTGGTTCAAAAGGGTGTCAACTGCATGGGGTACTAACACAGTGAGGGAGTTTGAAAGTACAATTCCTTCGCTCTGGCGGATAGAGACAGCAGCGGCAGCTACCGCTCGAAGGCAGGCAGGTAAAGCTCTGGCTACAGGATCAAGAGTGGCGGAGAAGTAGGCACAAGGGCGCTGCTTAGGACCAATTGATTGAGTTAGGACAGACAATGCACACCCCTCCCTTTCGTGGGTGAAGAGGGAGAAGGGTTTGGAGTAATCCGGGGTTCCGAGGATGGGTGCTGAGCAGAGTGCATCTCGTAATTCCTTAAAGGAGGCTTGACACTCAGTGGTCCAAGGAAGCGGGGAGGGGACATCTTTGGTCAGCAGGGCAAGTAATGGTTTCACAATGAGGCTGTAATTAGGCAACCACTGTCTGCAAAAAGAGGTTAGGCCAACCAAAGAGCGGACCTGTTTTTGTGTTTTTGGGATGGGGGTGTCTAGGATGGTTTGGATTCGGTCGGGTGTAAGTTTCCTCCCTTCCTTGGACAGGAGATGGCCTAGGTAAGTCACTTGTGGCTGGCAGAACTGTAACTTCTTTTTGGAGACTTTATGGCCATTTTCTGCAAGAAAGTGTAGGAGTTGGACGGTGGCTGTCGTTGCTAGTGGGGTGGTGTCGGCCGCCAAAAGGATATCATCGACATATTGGATCAACACCACTCCCTCTGGTAGCTGGAAGGCATCCAGCTGTCTTTTGAGGGCCTGGCTGTAAATGCTGGGACTTTCAGTGTACCCCTGGGGAGCTCTACAAAATCGGTACGAGCGGGATTTTAAAGTGAAGCCGAAGAGATAACGGCTGTCTGGATGGATGGGGATAGAGAAAAACGCGTTCTTAAGGTCGATAACAGTGAAGGTGGTGGCAGTGGACGGGATGAGGGTCAAAATGGTGGTGATATCAGAGACTACAGGATATTGGGGTACAACCACTTTGTTAATCTCTCGTAAGTCGATGATGAAGCGGTACGCTTTCTCATCTCCTTCACCTTGCTTCTTAACAATAGATAGGATTGGGCTGTTGCAGACGTTGCTAACCACCTCTTCAACCACTCCTGCATCTACCAGAGACTGAATGATCGCTACCAGTGCCTTCTCACCCTCTGGCGATATCCGATATTGCGGAAGTTTCGGGAGCATAGCGTCCTGTCGTACAGTTATGTGAATAGGATCAATCATCATTCGCCCCACATCAGAGTCATTTTTGGCCCATAGGTACGGAGGCAGGGTGTCAAGCAAGGACATGTCAGCGTCAGTTATGGAGCACATGTGTCGTGGGGGACGGGATCTGGGCAAGTCTGGGTTGTCGTACAGGATGACTCGTATTCCATCTGGGGAACACCTTATGGTAGCTCGAAAATGCTTCTGTAAGTCAATGCCCATAATGGCATCAGGGGAGTTGGAGGAAAGCAGAAATGTCGCGTCAGTAGTGTTGTTTTCTAGGTCAAAGGTAATAGGTACGGACAGGGGGTTAGTGGAGGGCGTTCCATCGAAACCTATCGACGTTATGTGTGAGCCAGACAAGGGTGCCCTTGGAATCAGTCGTTTTGATAACACACTACGTGTCGCCCCAGTGTCTACCAAGAATGGAGACTCTGTACCCAGGACCTTAGCGGTGACATAAGGACCTTGCTGGTCAACACAGAGCTCGACTGGATCCCTCCCTTGCCCCTGGCAGTCCTATGCAAAGTCGGGGGTATTTTCACCTTCGGACAGCTGATATTGGTTTTGTCGGGGACGGTCAAATGTGTTCAGTCTCCCTGATCTGTCATTGTTGGTGTCGTTGGTGTGCCCTCGTCCTTGTACCTTATTTCTTGGCCCTCCTGCCACGTCCCTGGAGTCCCTATTTCTATTCATCTCTAGTAGAACCGGGCACTGGGATTTCCAATGGCCGAACCCTTTGCAGAAGGCGCATTGGTCATTGCTAATATCTCTACATCCAGTGTGAGGTGTTGGGGTGTGATCTTTAGGAGGTAGATCTCTGGGGGTGGTTGATTGGTAGTTCCCCCTTTGGTGTTCCCGTCCTACCGCTATACCCTGTATCTGGGCTATCATTACCCTTTCCTTTAAATCTTTCTTCTTTTTCTCGGACGCCCTATCATTCTCATTCTTTTGGTGCTCGTAATACTGAGCCATCTGAAGGATAGCTGCGGGTTTGGAGGCCCCCAACTACTCTCACTCGTCTGCAGTTTTTGGGAGACTTCTTGTGTTAGGCCCTTTACATAATTTTGTACAAACAGGTGCTGTCCGGTTGCGGTGGTCATGTCTTGGCCACTGTAGTCGGAGAACACTGTCTCGAATCGGGAGAAGTATTCTGACACATCTTCCTGGGGTTTCTGTCGACAGGCCGTGACTATCGACCAGTCTACCTTTCTTTCTGGGATCAGGGTCTTTAATTTCTGGACTAGTTTGTCTGGGAGTTCCAGTATGTCTTTTACTGGTTTCCTCCCCGGCTCTCGCTGTCTATCTAGTTTACCGAGTTGGTCCCAGGTATGTCCAAACAGATCCGTGTGGTCAGCCTTCCGGATTTGCTTCCACACATCAGCTGGCAGACATAACCCAAAGAACAAGTCAATGTCTGCTAAAGTCATTATTGTCGAACCCAAGGCTGTGCCTAATTCGGTATAAAATGCCGTCGGGTTCTTCCTTAAATCGGGCAGGGTTTGTTTGAAGGTTAGGATATCTTGTCGGTCCCATGGTTGGTAAACCCAATTGTACACAACCCTCCCTTTTGCATTTTCATTATTAATATCATCGCTTGTTCCCTGGCCCCGTGGCGGGATCCAGTAAGGGGCCGCTTCTCTGATAGGCATCATAGTATTGGCTACTTCTACCGAGGTCGTTTCAGGGACTGTAGCCTTGGCTTCTGGTTTTTGTTCCATGAGGTGGCGGAAGACCTCAAGCATCTGCATGAAGAGCTCCGTCGCCTCGCGTTCAGTCCCATCTCCAACATCAATTTTCCTATACAGTGTTGTTAGTTTAGCAGGACCCTTACTTTGATACCTATCTTCATATGCGTTCAGGGTGTAGTAGCTGAATCGCAAGATGAAATGCCGTCTGTGGCTGTCGGCATGTGAATTATATACGCTCATTGTATAATCTTCGCTCTCCCTTCGTTCTACTAATGTCTTTGCTATTTTGTCGATCCCATCCCGCTCATCTTTGCTCAACCTATTTAGTCTGGCTGGTGATTGTTTGCTAGCCTCGGGATCGTCTGACGAAGTTGTTAATGTGGCTGGTGCGGAGGCCGTGAGGGCCGGTGCACTAGCGCTAGGATCACTTTCACTCATACTTGGGGCTTGCAGGCTTTGTTGGCTGGGAGCATACGGAGGGGGCATGTAGATGATTGGGGGACCTAGTAGTAACTCATCGTTCGCCCGCTGTTTGGAGGGTAATTCAGGGTAGAGCGCAGAGGGGGTCCTAACAGGACATTGGCCTGTCGACCCCGATTCTTGGGTTTGTGTAGCTTCCTTTCTTTCTTTTATTTCCTCTTCTAGTTGCTTTGCGGCCAGGTGGGCTGCCTTTCGTAATTCTTTCCCTATTTTTGCTTCTTCTCTTTTCTTTCGTTGTTCCATTTCTTTGCGCCACATGCCGATGCTGTCGAGCATAGTGGGCGTGGTCTTATTCTTCTGGAGCGCTATTTCTAATGTTCTTATTTTATTTTCATTAAAGGAACCTATCAGTGGCCACTGACTTTCAGGGTTCTTTTTCGTATATTTATGCCATAGTTTAGTGTAAGCTATAGCGACTAGTCCATACTTAGTGAACATGTCCTTATTAGGGGTGCCCTCCAGTGGAGCTGGATGGTTCATCTCTAATAAGCGGTCCGGGCTAAACAGGCTACCAACCAGTGGGAAGAAGATAGGCATGACGGATTACAACGGGGACAAAAGTCTGCACTACCTATCTTATCACGGCGGGCAAAGACTAGACAGAATATTTCTATTCTCCGTTGTTTGCCGGCGGTGAATACCTCAAACGAACCAATACCGAATAATCGGTCAATCAAAACAATTCAGTGGGGAGAATAAGTGGGCACGAAAAGTTATCGTTACCTACTCTTTCTCTCCCTGCAAAGAGAGACCTTGTTCTTCCCTGTTTGCAGAAAAAGAATCTCCAGACAATAATCCACGAACGACAGTTCGGGAAACAGTGGGGGAGGAAGATAGGCACGACGGATTACAACGGGGACAAAAGTCTGCGTTACCTATCCTTCACTGTTTGCAAAGAGAGAGCCTGTTGTTTTCTCCGTTTGCAGACAGCGAATCTCCAGAGGTTTCAACAAAGCGTAATACTAGTATTATCCAAACAAAAACAATCTTTTCTCAATTCGTCGTGTTTACACGACCTTACCCGGACCGCATGGACGGTTTCCTGTCCTCTGGATCCAGCGCCCGATCGTCCTCTCTCCTTCGTGATGTTCGTGGCACTCCTGATGGTTCCCAGTCAGGACCGTAGATCACTCGAGAGAGGTCTGTTCAGAACTAGTGAAGGTCGGATGATCGGCTGTCAGACCAGGGTCTATCGGACACGAGCTCTTCCCGATCGTTGCAGTCGTTCACTCTGTCATCGGGACCTCTCCCACTGGATCCACGTGTCGCTGATGGGCCCCACGCTTTGGGACGCCAATTGTGGAAAAAGGTAGGGCTAGGACCTTTCTCAAGATTTGCCCGGCGCTAACCGCCCTTGTACCATTCAAATTACCAAGCAATGAGGCAGGCGCCGGAGACCAGAAGGCAGGAAAACAGAAGTTTATTCTGACGGAGCAGAACACATCAGATCAGACAACAAGGTATCGTCTCGAGGTGCTCTAACAGCCTCTCGGAGGCCTGGCCTCTTATACACTGGTTTATGGCATGTGACCTTTCTTTATTACAATCAGAACATTGTGGCATAAAGGAAAAGACATCCCCGTAATCCTCGTGTCAATCCCACCCCCATATACCTTCACAATAGAGGTCCTCAACCTGCTGATAAGAGGAGGGGGTCATCACGCAGCCAAGTGTTCCGTCGAGTCTTAGGATGTGTGCGCCTGATCATATCACAGGGGGTGGGGAGGCCTGGATCAATAGAGGGTCCTTTGAAGGAGAGCGACCTCATACAATAAGGGGCAGTAAATGATATCTCCCGGCTTAGGCAATGGCCTCGGACCTGAGTGGACAACTGGACACGGGGTGAGGGGTCATCAAAGGAGTGGTATTCATGCCGTGTGGACAGACCAGTGCGGAGGGAAGGTTTATCAACAGAGGGGCATTCATGGGAGGAGAGGAGGTGTTGGTCAGGCGCTGGCGTGACTCCCAAGGACAGGGTCATGCAGAAGGGTTATGCTCATGAGGGGGGGGGAAGGGGGAGCCAGGGTGCGCGGAGGATGCTTGCTGGGTCAGAGGGGCGCGCTGGCGATCGATCGTGGACAGGGAGACCATGATATCTAAAATGGCTGCCGTGCACGTAGTACATAGGTGACCTAAAATGGCTGCCGTGCACGTAGTACATAGGTGACAAGCTGGCGCAGATGATGTTCAGATCGCAAACTAAAATTCCACAAAGTGACACTTTGAACCTCGATAGGGACTTTGATTTCAATATGTACCCCAAAGAGTAGCATATATCCCTTGTAGCAGCAGATTCCTAAATTGCTCTGTTAAACCTGGCGCCATTGGCGTGGGTCTCCCTTCCATTTTTCTTGCTGTTGTTCCTCAGTATTCGTGCTGAAATCAAAAATCAAAACGCGCTGTCAGAACTTCTACAACTGCCGCCGTGAATCACACAACTACTTGACAATCCAATTTTATCTGTACATGTTGGTCTCTGTCATTTTATAACGTTCCTCCACCGCCGCCTGCTGCTCAAATAATGTTCCCTTCGCTACTGGCGTTCTCTTCCACCCGAGTACAGGTGACTGTACTCGGGTGGTGGAGAACGCCAGTAGCGAGTTGAGTTTTAGTTTTGATTTCAGCACGAATACTGAGGTACCTGGTTTTATTTATGAAAAGATCCTTCACGGGGAGCCAATTGTAATTCCCAAAGAGGTACCACGAAATAACGCAAAGTTGAGCCCTGAGGAAGCCAGTGGTGACATTAACCACGGCAAAATGCGTTGGCGTAAGGGATTGGAGTTGAGAAAATAAATTATAAAAGAAAGAAGAAATCATCAAGAGCCCAATGGATTATTTCATGTTTCTGTGAAAATTATTGTGCAATACGGATGTTGATACAGTGGTGTGCTGCGAACATTGTTTGAAAATTTCTGTTTAATCTTAGGATTGCATACAGAGAGAAGTAGGGTGTTTTTTCTCTCCCATGTTGATTGTAAGCACCAAAGAGATTATCATTTAAGGTTTACTAACTAGTGTATTCCCTTTTTTTAGAAAAGCTGATCCAGCACACAAACTATTATTTCATGAACATATACAATAGTAATCAGAGTTAATGTATCCTAGTGAAAAAACATTTGGTAGCAGAATCTTGGATCTTTTTGGAAGTTCAATCTTTATTAAGGTTCTTCACAGTTGTATTCCAAAAGCATAATTGACATGCATTTGAGCTTGGGGGCCACAATAACCATCCCAAAGTGTCAATATTGGAAGAGTTTAGTGCGCCATTCTGAAACATGACAATGAATTCCTCAATTGTGTAGTTAGTATGTGTTTGCCACGTGTCATAATCAGCCAATAATGGAATGAGGGGGTATTTACATTTTTAGCTATGGCTAAACAAAAACAAGTAGTCTGCTGTCCCATCTGATTTAAAAATATTAGCTGAGACGGCATCAGACATGCGCAATGCAATGATTCAGTGCTCTGCACTTGCTAATCCTTGTTACTCCAAATGGATTTTAAATCAACGGTGTCCTTCGGGTAATCAAAACTTTTCCCGGACAAATCAGTTATGAAGGACAAGGAGTGGACTAATTTAGTATGGGTCAGAATAAATGTGGTTTAGGTGAGCATATTCATTTTATTAACATACGACACAGGGTCAGAAAGATTCTAACCAGTAAAATACATACATTTACTCTGTTGGGTCTTTGAGCGTCCTGGTAATTGGGTTGGGCAATGTTCCCTCTGGGTATAACTAAAATATGATCTCTGAGAATTTGTTTTGTGTAAAAAGTGATGGCCATAATGCTAGTAACAGAATAAATCAGCATATTACGCAGAATTCAAGTACAAATCTTCAGTGTCTTACACAGTATAATATTTCAAATCAGAAAACAATGAATAAACAGCGTTAACATCCCAGTCTTCAGAGTGTATTCCAGGCAAAACTACATCTCCTAAAGAAACACGGAATACGTATGGAATGTTCAAAGTCTCAGACGGGCCATGGATATCAAACTATGCCATCAATAATTGGGAAGGCTGAAATATTAACTAAGACTTGATCTCTTTTTATTTTATGCGATGAAGTGTGAGGGGCCAGAACTCCGTTAACCAAGTTCACAGCAGAGCGTTCAAGTAAGTAATGGCTATTGATCAACAGGAAAAACACAGTTACAAGCCCAATCCACATGAAAAGGAACACTATTGTCAGCACCATCCAGACGTGTGTCCAGGGAGGGACTAGGTAAGTCTTTTTGAACTAGGAGATGAAAAGACTGATACGTGTCGGGGCTCTGGCACAGAAGATAACAACGAAGATATATCAGAAGAAAAGCTATTATGGTCCATATAGTAACCACTGGCCCCCATCTGAAACAACGGGGGCTGTTCTTCATTGGAAGGTGAATGAATTGTACTTTCAGGAATGTCAATTATAAATTCAACTCGAAGAGAAGCATACCCATTATCCACAGTTGTAGATGTAGAAGGTAAAACAGGCAAAAAATCAATTGAAGATCCCATTTCCCCCTTCATTTGTTGGGGACTATTTAAGGAAATAGAAGCCATCAGATTCAGTGAAATATCCCGGCATGGAATGCTTGTAGGCATACTATTCAGTATCAGCCATATGGTTTAGCTTAACATGCTTGATGGAAATGTAACAAGTTTCCTTTAGACCAAGAAGCGGAGGCAGAATCACAGTACGGGTGCCCTTTAAACTAAAGGCTCTTACTGGTGCACGGTATGATGGACCAAATTCTTTTTTGTTCTCCAATTTCTCTTGGACCAGATCTCCAACTTTAAGAAGCCAGCCAGATACCGAAATCAGCACAGTCGCATCTGTGGAAGACGGCAAATGGGCTTTCACTTGTGAGCCTTTTGTAGAACCTGTACCATAGCACAATGGTTATCTCCGTCAAGCGTTGGGGCAGCCATTACAACGTTTAGACCATCAAAATCTGGCACAAACATTTAAATCTCAAAAAAAAATTGTATGGGGTTCACCCACCCAGAGATCATCTAGGGAGATTATTAAGTGCACGTTGAACCCCATAGAGAGTAGTCAACCAGCCCGACCAGTACCTAATACCCTCGCTGTTAAAGATTGCTGTAAGTCACGGTTCATCAGCTCCACAACAGAATTACCACAGGCCAATTTTGACACGAGAATTGCAGCTGCACCTCCTGAGACTTCATCGCATCCTGGTAAGCCTTAGAGGCAAAAGCTGGACCTTGGTCAGAATGGAAGGTGCCACAGGCAAATGTCCTTACAAAGACACGCAAATCTTTTATAACAGTCCGAGCCTCAACACTATGTTGTGGCCAAACCTAAAGGAAACTAGAGCATGAATCCACTGCAACCAAGATATACTTAAAACCATTATCAGATGTTAAAGGATCGCAGTGATCAAGATGAATATAACCAAACAGTTGATTTGAAATGTACAGTTGAGTGTGGGGTGGACGTGAAACAGTGGAAGGCTTAATCTGTTAACAAATGTCACAAGAAAGAACATATTTACGTGCCTGTTGGTATAAACCACACCACCAAAAACATTTCTGTAAAAGGGAAATAGTCGCTGTCTCTCCAGCATGTGCAGAAGCAATTCCTTTATGTGCTGCAATGATCACAGAAAGTCTGTGGTCTTCATTGGAAATCAGCCACTCCCCAACGGATGGTATTGTTGCAAATGGAATTTGATCAGGCGATAGTGGTATGTATAATGTGAAGGGAAACCTTGGGGAAACTCTGCTCCCTCCTTCGTCGCAGCTATAGCCACTAGAATATCATCATCAATATTAGTCATACATCTAGTGACAGCCGCTACTGAACAAGTGGCTACTGCAGATTTGGCTGCCTCATCAGCCAACGAATTGCCAACAGTGTGTGCAAAGAAGAGTCAAAGATAAAGTTGACATCAGCCGACGTCAAAGAACTAGCCCATTGTATCCAACATGGAAACAAGGCTTTAAAAATTGGGGCACTAGCCACTGTAACTGCTTCTAAAGCAGACACTGGCGGGACCATGAAAATGCATTTACCCTGAGCCAAAGAGCGTTCTTTTAGATTCACCATATGGAATGTCAAAATCTTTCCGGTAGAAGAGAAACACATCTCAGCGGCAGTATACAAATGTGATTTATAAGCAATGGGTACAGTGCCCCCTTCATTGAAAGTTAGGTAAGTGACTCCTAATGCTTCTGGTACAACCCATATTACTAAATTAGTAGTATTATCTCAGGCTAACAAGAATTGAGTCACAAGCAAATTAGGCTGCAAAGACCCAAGTACTGGCGTATGCGAATTGTAAGGATCCTATGGTTTTCAACCGGAGTCGAGTGAGTAAAAACGACCTCAAACTGCTCAAATTTCTCTGCAAGCCACAACGGCAAGTCATAACAGTTTTGAGGACGTATGCCCATCACCGAGTTAATCATGACGGGAATACTCACAAGTTTACCACCATGTACTGGTGGTGGTGGAGGAGCAGCTCGAAGTGCACAGAACTAATTGTGTGTACAATTGACAGAGCTATGCAACATTAACAATCATATAATATGAATGTCGTGTGAAACCAGCTAAAACAGGCCATCGACAAACTAGGGGCCCATTTGAACAAGAGAACCAGGGTGAAGAAGGGCACAATTAAACCAAATGGTATGCTCCCAGGATGTTAACGGAACTTCAAGTAGTGCATAAGGACGATAGGCTGCCGGAGGAGCTGCGACCATATATTCATGAAAAAATTATCATTTCCATCCACACCCAGAAATGTAACCCAAGATTAAAATAACTCAAGCGGTATGATGGCTCAGCCTCAACCACAAAAATAATGTTTGCCCCTGCATTGGGGATTCCGAGTTGGCTTAAGTATGCTGTACCCGAACCGCAGCACCGTTATGTGCCGCAATAGAGACCGGTTGTGCCATGTGCATTTAAGACGATTAAATACTATCACAAGAAAAAGGCACCTGGCTATCAATTTATCATGCTGCTCTAAATTGAAGCAGAAAAAAGCTTAGACCAATAGGTTCATAAGCCAATTGTGTTTTATTCGCAATACTTTATCCAATAACACATTTTCAAAAAATAATTTCTTCGTTAATTAAGAAGTGAAAAACGCTTAGGACTACAACTTCAGGTTACACTCTGCATCTGCACTGATGAAAATCCTGTGATCTCTACGTGGGATTGGAAACGCGTCGGCGTTTCCTTTCATATGTGGCTACAAAGGGCATTAGGAGACACTTTGAACCTCTATAGGGACTTTGATTTCAATATGTACCCCATAGAGTAGCATATATCCCTTGCAGCAGCAGATTCCTAAATTGCTCTGTTAGACCTGCACCATATGTGGCTACAAAGGGCATTAAGTGACACTTTGAACCTCGATAGGGACTTTGATTTCAATATGTACCCCAAAGAGTAGCATATATCCCTTGTAGCAGCAGATTCCTAAATTGCTCTGTTAAACCTGGCACCATTGGCGTGGGTCTCCCTTCCATTTTTCTTGCTGTTGTTCCTCAGTATTCGTGCTGAAATCAAAAATCAAAACGCGCTGTCAGAACTTCTACAACTGCCGCCGTGAATCACACAACTACTTGACAATCCAATTTTATCTGTACATGTTGGTCTCTGTCATTTTATAACGTTCCTCCACCGCCGCCTGCTGCTCAAATAATGTTCCCTTCGCTACTGGCGTTCTCTTCCACCCGAGTACAGGTGACTGTACTCGGGTGGTGGAGAACGCCAGTAGCGAGTTGAGTTTTAGTTTTGATTTCAGCACGAATACTGAGGTACAAGGTTTTATTTATGAAAAGATATTTCACGGGGAGCCAATTGTAATTCCCAAAGAGGTACCACGAAATAACGCAAAGTTGAGCCCTGACGAAGCCAGTGGTGACATTAACCACGGCAAAATGCGTTGGCGTAAGGGATTGGAGTTGAGAAAATAAATTATAAAAGAAAGAAGAAATCATCAAGGGCCCAATGGATTATTTCATGTTTCTGTGAAAATTATTGTGCAATACGGATGTTGATACAGTGGTGTGCTGCGAACATTGTTTGAAAATTTCTGTTTAATCTTAGGATTGCATACAGAGAGAAGTAGGGTGTTTTTTCTCTCCCATGTCGATTGTAAGCACCAAAGAGATTATCATTTAAGGTTTACTAACTAGTGTATTCCCTTTTTTTAGAAAAGCTGATCCAGCACACAAACTATTATTTCATGAACATATACAATAGTAATCAGAGTTAATGTATCCTAGTGAAAAAACATTTGGTAGCAGAATCTTGGATCTTTTTGGAAGTTCAATCTTTATTAAGGTTCTTCACAGTTGTAGCCTAGTGTATTCCCGTAAGAGCGCCTTATTCTCCCAAACACCCAATGATAGAGACTATAGAAATTCGAGTTTATTATGTCTGGACTCAGAATAATAAAATACATCTTTTAGTAAAGTTCATTTTAATATTCTGTGTTTGCAAATACCACTTTTAGAAAGTAGGTATTTGCTTGTCTAACCATTCAAACATGCCTCTGCTAGTTTGTGTATTCCTATGTCTGGTTTCTGTGAGTGACAGGGCTGGGGAATTCCTGGAGATAGGCTGAGTCACCCAGTGGTGAATAGAGAGATCTGCATTTAGATGGGAGGGAGGAGTGCACCTGAACCTTGAATAGGGCTGTGCCTGCCTTCCACAATGCTGGCTCCACCCCCTGGGGAGCGGCTGTTGTCTCTGCCCTGCACACTGAAAGAAGAGATGGAGTCCTGTCAATAATGCTCCAGGACCGTACTTGCCTTCCACAATGCTGGCTCCCCCTCCTGTGGGGCGTCAGATGCTTCTGCCCTGCCCTGTGAAAGGAAAGGAGAAGTTTGGTAAACAAAGTGCTCAGGAACTGGTTGGGACTAGGCACAGGCCCCTCTCTCCTCAGAGAATAAAGGATTTTGGGGTATAGATATTGGGACCCTGCTCCCAAGAAATTAGATCACTTTTGGACTACAAGAAGAAACCTTTACTGAGGAGAGGAGCCTGAAGAAACTGAGGAGAGACTATTCCCAAGCTGAAGTGCTGCTTGGGGGATTGGCCTGCAGTGGTTGCCTTACTGCCAAAGGAAGGAGAAACAAACTTTGTGTACTTTGCTTTCAACTTGTGAAGGATCTCCAAGTGCTTGGAAAAGAGCTTGCCTCCTGCTGAAGTCTCAGGGACAACAGACCCCCAGCTCCCCAGAGTTCTTTTGGAACTGCCTGCTGCTGTTTTGGGCCTTCTGAGGAACTGTGTGTCGCAAGGAGCTGGAAGCGCGACTCAACGAGAAGAAGTGTGTCGCCGTAGCTGTGCCTGCCGTCGCAACTCCGTAGAAAGGAGGGTGTCCCCGCTGAAACTGTCGCACTGCACCGCATCGGAGAGAAGCGTGCCGCAACGAAGAGGAAGCGTGTCACCATCGCTGCTGCTGCCGTTGCAGCTCCGAAGAAGGAGGGTGTCCCCACTGGAGCTGTTGCACTGCACCGCATCAGGAGAAGAATCTCGCAACGAGGTCAGAGCATGTTGCCGTCGCTGTGCCTGCCGTTGCAACTCCGGAGAAGGAGGGTGTCGCCGCAAGAACTGTCGCACTGCACTGCATCAATCAAGAGCACCTGGCATCCCCGAGAAGCGCGCCACCATCGGAGCTGCTGCCGTCGCATCTTGAATGTCGCTGCTGTAGTTGTCGCATTGAGAGGAAGCTTTACGCTTTGTGGGAGAAGAGCGTCGCAGCTGGAGCTGTTGCCGTCGCATCTTAAGGGGGTCGCCGCGGCAGTCCACGCTTCGAACTGAGAGATTCTTGCATCCCCGAGAAGCGTGCTGCGTCAGATGCTTCTGCCCTGCCCTGTGAAAGGAAAGGAGAAGTTTGGTAAACAAAGTGCTCAGGAACTGGTTGGGACTAGGCACAGGCCCCTCTCTCCTCACAGAATAAAGGATTTTGGGGTATAGATATTGGGACCCCGCTCCAAGAAATTAGATCACTTTTGGACTACAAGAAGAAACCTTTACTGAGGAGAGGAGCCTGAAGAAACTGAGGAGAGACTATTCCCAAGCTGAAGTGCTGCTTGGGGGATTGGCCTGCAGTGGTTGCCTTACTGCCAAAGGAAGGAGAAACAAACTTTGTGTACTTTGCTTTCAACTTGTGAAGGATCTCCAAGTGCTTGGAAAAGAGCTTGCCTCCTGCTGAAGTCTCAGGGACAACAGACCCCCAGCTCCCCAGAGTTCTTTAGGAACTGCCTGCTGCTGTTTTGGGCCTTCTGAGGAACTGCGTGTCGCAAGGAGCTGGAAGCGCGACTCAATGAGAAGAAGTGTGTCGCGGTAGCTGTGCCTGCCGTCGCAACTCCGTAGAAAGGAGGGTGTCCCCGCTGGAACTGTCGCACTGCACCGCATCGGAGAGAAGCGTGCCGCAACGAAGAGGAAGCGTGCCACCATCGCTGCTGCTGCCGTTGCAGCTCCGAAGAAGGAGCGTGTCGCCACTGGAGCTGTTGCACTGCACCGCATCAGGAGAAGAATCTCGCAACGAGGTCAGAGCATGTTGCCGTCGCTGTGCCTGCCGTTGCAACTCCGGAGAAGGAGGGTGTCGCCGCAAGAACTGTCGCACTGCACTGCATCAATCAAGAGCACCTGGCATCCCCGAGAAGCGCACCACCATTGGAGCTGCTGCCGTCGCATCTTGAATGTCGCCGCTGTAGTTGTCGCATTGAGAGGAAGCTTTACGCTTTGTGGGAGAAGAGCGTCGCAGCTGGAGCTGTTGCCGTCGCATCTTAAGGGGGTCGCCGCGGCAGTCCACGCATCGAACTGAGAGATTCTTGCATCCCCGAGAAGCGTGCTGCATCTGGAAGATCTTCACGTCTTTATTTCTTTGTATTTGAACTTTGCTGCATTTCCCATCGCTGCAACATTGCTTGTCGTGGAAGCGCAACGCAACCTAAGGTACATTGACGCAGAGTGTTGCATCTAAGAACTGAACTGAACTAAGCTTAATCTACCATTTTAAAGTAATCATAGTGTGTATTTTTGTAGTTTATGGTCTTGTGGTAACTCTATATAAAGCTTACTTATTTTTTATATAAAACCTGTGTGGTGTCCATTTGTAGTGTTGTCACTGGGTTACTGTATGTGGTCACAACTGCTTAACTTACAACGCCTCTGAAATAAGCCTTGACTGCTCGCGCCACGCAACCTAGAGTGTGAGCAGGGGTTATTATAGGTGTGCAATCCCCTTTCCCTGACTAGAGGAGAGGGTCGCTGTTTGTCACAAGTACCTACCTGTGCCAACCAGAGACCCCCAAATCTAACATGCGCCAAGCCATAGGGCCTCAAGGAACTGCTTTGTATAATTTGTATTAACTATTGCTGGTGCAATAGTGTATTTTTTTATTCATTTGTGTTTGGTTTATTGTCATACTTGTTTTTTCTGCACATTGTTTCTTATATGCACACTTTGAATATCACAATTGTTGTGTATTTGATGTGTATTTGATTCTGACAGAAAGTAATTGTTTTTTGAAAATGTGTTATTGGATAAAGTATTGTGAATAAGACACAATTGGCTTATGAACCTATCAGTCTAAGCTTCTGTCTGCTTCAATAAAGAGCAGCATGATAAATTGATAACTAGGTTCTTTTTTCTTGTAATAATGTTTATAAAGAAAGCAACAAACAAAATGGCAACACAAAACCGGGTAAAAAAAACCTTTTAAACTTCAAGCTTGAACAATGCATAACCTATAGAAATAGGGATACCCTACTAATACAGGAGACCAAGCCCCCCCACCACGAACATCGCCGGGAGGGTATTGTGGACAAGCACAAGCGCTACTCAGGGGTCTCGTGAATAAGTACCAGACCAAACACTGGTGGCATGATATTGCAGAGATTCTGCCTAAGAACAGAACTATGCATAGGATTATGGGACCTTATTGTATAGGGACTGAGTCATCCTACCACCTCAGTACCCATGAGCCCAGGACCGGCTAGTTATAGTATCTCACTTGCTCTCCTACTTACTCACAGAGAAATACATGATTACACACCCAAGAACACAACACTCCCAGATCTCTCAGGAATCGCTGTAGAAAGACACACCCTTTCGCTCTCATTCTTGTACTTGTCCACAATAAGATCTGACAGCGACATGAAACAGTTTACAATATTTATTGACACTAACGTGCCCTAACATGCAGTATACATGCCACAACAAGCAGGAAAATTCATAGTACAAATACAGTTAGCATAGCAGTTAGTCCATAAATCATGAAGGAAGATATCATCATGGAAAGACACTAGAGCCTAACCTCCCTCCCCTTGCTAAGAAGCAGTATTAATATATATTGGAAGATCTCTGGGCTTTGTCAGCAGATCCAATACCTTAGCCTATAGATGGTTGGTCTACATCATAGGTGGTGTCTCGCTTTTCTCCTTTGAAAGGTCCCTACCAAGTGTGTGCTACCTATTCATGTATTCCAATAAAACCAAAGTACTTTGTCCAAACAAAAGCTGCATCGGTATGTTTTGTCTAAGGGCTAAGGCCTAGCCAGAACAAAATAACACAGGGCAATGTTGTTCGACTGTGCTCAGCAATGTTCATTCAAAATCCCAGGCACCTGCACAGAGTTCTCATGTGAAAACAGCCAATGTAGAAACTCCACACAATGAAGGTAAAATCAGAACATATTTTTAATGGTATGCCTCTATACAAGCCTCAGCCACCAGGGGATGCTGCTCAATGCTTCTCTCATCAAATCCAGTGGCAAGATGCTGCATAAACATTCCACGTTCATAGCAACAACACAGTGTTCCAGGCCAGACAGTAATGTTGTTGTTAACTGACCAGGAAGGCTGATGAAAGCCATACATTATACAAGATACAAAATCAGACATTAGTGGGTTATCTATTCATTTGAGCAAGGATATACACACTGGACACACGCAATGTTTTTGATGGGGGACATTTTATGGTGACCTGCTGAACTCAGACCCACACCCCTCAGGGCAGCCACTAGTAGTAATCAAAACCAACTCACCTTGAGAAGCCAAGTGAATGCAGTCTCCAGCTTCTACAAACTCACAATGCTACAGAGGGGATCTTCAAATTGCTCCCTAGCAACACTTGAAGAATGGTTACTTAAACCCTCATCACCAGCAAGAAGGGGGACAGCAAAGCACTGCATGTTGGAGTCAACACTCAACTGACCATAAGACTCCAGACCAAACAAAACAGTTGTTAAGCCCACACTCCACTTCCCACCTGCACTGATCATCACCTGCATCTCAAAGAACACCGCTGGCTCCCAATCCACCAAGAAGCACTCTCCAAACTCCTCATTCACACATACAAAGCCTCACACAAGGTTGGGCCCATGTTCCTTAACAATTGCATAAACTTCCACATACCTGCAAGACACATCTGCTAAGCTGGACTCCTACTCGCACACCACCTTCTGGCATGCTCAGAATCAGATCCAGCAATCGTGGCTTCTCCCTCCTCTTTCTTAAAGCCTAGAACCCTGCACATTAAGGCTGCTTCCAGGGTACTTGAATTCCACAAGAATCTGAAGACTTGGCTCTTCACCCAGTCCATACCCTGGCTCGGCCCATACAGCTCCTGCTTTAGTGCCAGGTTACCTTTCTGGATGAGCTATGAATTAAAAAAATAACATAATATAACTATAAAAGCTGTAGTTTTACAGTTTCAATAAACAAAAAATTTAATGCGCCTAGCAGTATTTTAAGTAGTTATATTTAGAAAGCCCCCTATGCCCCTTAGGACATCATATATTGTTTCTACTGCTAGTTAGCAAATTAAAAAGTAACAGAGCTATAATTAGTCACTTAGATGATGATTGAAATTGGACAAATGAAAATAGTCTTTACAAGGCCTGACGACATAGTGAGAAAAACCTGCAGAACTCCTAACTTAAATCCGTTGTAAACATTGAGCTAATTTTTATTAGCATTGAATACGCTTTCGACAACCAGAAACGAAAATTGCAAACTCATCCTGATAGTGGTTGTTACGTGAATAAAGACTCCTTCCCTATTGTCAGGGAGTATTCAGTGCTTTCCCAAATATCATATATTCATGATCTCAATTACCAAGCATTAGCGAGTCTTCAAGAGAAATAAAGAAAACACTAAAGAGGATGTGAGCTTAACGGAGCACTTCATGGAAAATCAGAATATCACATCTGGTTACTTTTGTGTGTATCTGGATGTTCTCACAATCAGCCTAGTTAGTAAGGTCATGGTTCTAACAGGAAAGACCCATACAATCAGTACCTGATCAACTAAACAAATTTTAATTTAGCACACGATTGACAATGTTGTCCTGAGCTGGGTGAAGAAGAAAGAAACTATAATGAAGCAGAATGTCCTGGGATATTCAACTTTGCTGCAAAACCTCACCTGCGGGGCTGTGAAATCTGAAACACTTTCAAGCTGGACTATGCCATTACATGTATTCTGCTTCTACATGATGATATCATAATTATAAGCAGATGTTCGCGTCTTTTTGAAATGTTGATGTTGGTACATTACGGTATGTTTGCTTCTTCTGGTTTCTCCCCAAACAACCCTGTTGTCATTGTCTAGAGTATGTTCTACAGCAGAGAATATCCAGGGACATATTTAGAAGATGAGGACAGAATGTGAATATTCTTATCTACTAATAATAGACATATATTTACCCTCAGACTGAATATAGCTCACTTTTATATAATTATGGTGTTTGGAATTGATACATAATTATTATTTCCCATCAACAGATTGTGTTTGGATAAACAGAGACGTGCAACAGCTTATGATATTTACTGCAACTAACGTGCCCTAACATGCAGTATACATGCCACAACAAGCAGGAAAATGCATAGTACAAATAGTTAGCATAGCAGCTAGTCCATAAATCATGAAGGAAGATGTCATCATGGAAAGACACTAGAGCGTAACCTACCTCCACTTGCTAAGAAGCAGTATTATTATATATTGGAAGATCTCTGGGCTTTGTCAGCAGACCCCATACCTTAGCCTACAGATGGTTGGTCTACATCAATGGTGGTGTCTTGCTTTTCTCCTTTGAAAGGTCCCTCTCCAAGTGTGTGCTGTGCTACCTATTCATGTATTCCAATAAAACCAACGTACTTTGTCCAAACAAAAGCTGCATCGGGATGAAGGCTCTGAAAAATGATGCTTTTCAAACAGTAATTTGGTTTATGGTTTGATCATTTTACAATTATATCTATGTTGTCTTATTATTGCTATCATTCTTTTGAAATAAACTTTAAATGGTGCATTTTTGTCTTATTATTTCTAAGAAGGCTTTTGATGGTGCATGTTTCTGTCGAAAGAAGTTACGCATTACTACTACACCCGCAGAGCAGTGCCTCAAAATATATCTGAATAAACACTAAGTCATTTCTAAAAGTGCATTAACAACGGAGGAGTACGTTTATTAGAGTTTTGGCATTTTATTTATGCTACTCCTTAAAAGAGCAGTCGAGTTGATAATGGATACAACCCTCTTCTGGTAAATAAAGGTATATCCAATTTGGATATTTTAGAACAATGCATTTTAAAAAGTTATTTATATTTAAACTCTGTGATTATTGTACAGGATTATTGTACAGGATTGTTTCAAATAGTTACAGTGGCGGGCAGTAATTTTACCAGGGAGCAGGTTGAGGGGAGAACACACATGCACACATACACACTCACTCACATCCATGCATTCACACACACACAAACACAGACACACACAAACTCACAACACTCACTATCAGATACATTCATACATACATGCACGCACGCACTAAACAAAAAAAATGTATAAAAATTAGCTTAACTGCAGCTCCCCGAGAGGGAAGCCTTGGAGGTCCCAGGAGGATTGGGACTGCTGTCTTCTCTCATTGGCTGACCTTAGGCAGCAGTCCCAAATTTGTCACAGAGTG
This sequence comes from Lissotriton vulgaris, assembly GCF_964263255.1. Taxonomy (NCBI): domain Eukaryota; kingdom Metazoa; phylum Chordata; class Amphibia; order Caudata; family Salamandridae; genus Lissotriton; species Lissotriton vulgaris. The sequence continues at coordinate 1,951,414,342 of NC_141685.1, read as the reverse complement.
GTATTGGGTCAGTGAGACTGTTGACCCCACCCCACTCTGTGACAAGGTATCACTGATTGACACTTGGTCCTGAGCTCTTCAGGGTTTTTAAACTGAAGTTCCCAGGTCTGAGTCACCCAGGCCTCAAGGTTCTTTTACCAGGCCCCACATCTTCGGGGTCCAGTTGAGGGTGATGCAGGTACACTGAGGGTGTCGAGCGTCGAGGGCGGTGTGCCAATTACGCTCCCACCCCCCTCCTGTGACCCATGGTGTACTTCCCTGACACAACAAAAGTGCAGAAACCATAAAGCTAGAAGCCTCCTAAACCAGGAGTAATTAGGAAGCAAATCTTACTTCTTAATTTTTTTGCACTTTTTCACCCCCCCTTTTTTGTTATTTTCACTTTCACGTCCCTAGGTAAGGGTGGGCCTTAGCGCGTCCATACCGCCAGGGCTTAATACACCAATAAGTCCTGAAGAATGCCTGGTAACATTACACCGTTTCGTGGCTGAAACATGTTGACCGATTTGTAAGGAAACTACCACTTAATTAATTGTGGACTCTTTTCCAAACACATACATTTTAATAACCTGTCCTTAGTGATCAAAGAATTTAATTATTTCTGATACACTACTGACTTTTTAAACCATCACGACTCATTAGTTAAATTTACTTTGCACAACACGTGTGAATCTCACTATCCTGCTCCGCAGTAAATCTGGCATTGTAGCACACCAAAGAGGCACTCGGTCTCTTTGGTGGGGCCCGATGATGAAACATGTCATCACCAGGTGGTGAGTGAGGGCGTCAACCCCTTTTCTTAGCTGCTCCTGACTATGGTCTGGTATAACCATTTGACACTCTTTTCTTGTTTACTCATTATAACCGGGGAAAAAGAGTGTTGCTTAACTCTCCCTACCTCTCCTCTTGTTGAAGCACAGGTAAATACTGCCCATACTTTAACTATACCCGCTGGAGTAAATACTGCACGTAGTAATCCACACAAGTTGACAACCAGAACTTTGCTTCAGGCACCTCTGGTTCAGACACAAAGCAATGCTACAGGTACTAAGTGTACAGGTTTCATTTTAAATCAGACATAATTTAATCATAGAAGCAGAATGGTTCAGAGGTTACCATCTTTTTACATCCCCAGAACAAGTGAGTTACAATGCTTCTGAAATAACTGCGCTAAAGGACATTTCAGTTCCTGATACTTCTGCATTAAATATGACACCTGGAACAAGTAGAGATTTGACCAATGGAAATTTCCATTTACATTCTCCAATAACACAATTTGGATTTACTCCTCAATAATTGGATGATTGGCTCAGATGATTTAGTACACCGATCAATAATCAAAGTACTGAAACCATTCCAGTCCCAGTAAAAGGAAGAAGATAAGTTGTGGCCAAGTTAAAGGCAGAGTTATAATAAATGGTTTTGGGAACTCTGCGTGCATCTCTATTAGATACCTATCAGGAGGAGAAATTATTGTTCCTCTGTACAGGCATTACCCAACGAGCTAGGCAGACACACAAGAAGCTTGTTGAATTGAATCAGAAATATGAAATTGATCTTCAGAGATTAAAGGTTTTGCAAAGGACATACAGACTGGACTTTCGTGACAGAGATTTTGCTAACATGAGGCCAGCTGGAATTAAATGACTCATTCAGGAACAAAATGCAAGGTAGATGGTCAGAAAAGAAGGATACACAGGGAGCTAGGATGCTCCAGTTGTAATTGGCAGAGGAGTTGGAGAAATACAGATGCTTCTTATGAGGGATGTAACCAGTGGAGGGTATGTGCTTGTGCCTTTGACTAGGGCTGATATATTGTCATTCACAAACAAATGAATTCCCAAAATTTAGAGATATTGCAGTAGAATAATACAGACAGATTGAGTGGTTATTGAAAATTTAGAAAGTTTAGAAAGAAGAGACATGTGGACAGAATGTATATTTTCTGTAGATTGGATTGAAGCAGAACAAGAGAGGAATCCTAGAATGGGTGCCTTATTCCCAATGGTGTTGAAGAAATATCAGCAAGTCATTTTCCTGAAAACAACGACTTCTCCTAAAGAAATTGATTGCTTTAAAATTGACGGAACAACACAACAAATGAAAGAATCCGTTTATGTCTATTACAAGAGATTGATACAGGTTTTCTGAAAGTATGGTAGAATGGAAAGTGTGTCAGAAAACGATATAGAACATACTGTTTACAGATGTGTGAATGCTTTGAAATCTGAAATTTCTTCAATGATTCATCAGCGTTTACCATGCTGGCAGAACAAACCGATTGAGGAAATGTTGTGTTATGCAAAGTACTGAGGAGACAAATTAGAAATTGAAGGAAAAGTTGATGATAGCTCAGATGTAAGCAGTACATGGAGGTCAGAATCCTTTGGGTTTTGACAAAGCTGTTCCAGCAAATGGAGGATTTAATTCAGCTCCTGTAATGAAAGGTCTTAATGGTTTTCAGCAGTAGCATTTTCAATCACAAAGTAGAGGTTGTGGTGTTCCAGTAGATTCTAGAATGGGTGTTGATGTGTCAGCTTTGAAGAAAACAAATCCAGGTTGGAAAATTTGGGCTATGGAAAAGCAAATGTAGCTTTCATGTGAACAATACTGGACATCAGATTCAGAATGGAGAGTATGCACAGTCTCAAAAATAGCATGGACCAGACTCAACAGACACAAAGACAGAGAGTTCAAAATCCTAATACATCCCAATCAATGAAGATACTACAAGCTCCAAAGCCTCAACAGAATGTTCAGGTATAAAGGTACAATATGAGTCAGAATCAGTAGATGAACAGAAATCCCTTCCCAAATAAAAATGAATCACAATAGTATTTCATTCAGACAGACTGTCTCAATCAAGGCCTGTCAGCCGGATGGTGCATGAGAAGGAAGGAGAACTGTATACTTGGTGCAATCTTAGCGGTAGACCAGAGTGGCCCATATGTGGATGGAGAGGTTAATGGGAATCACTTCTCATTCCTCGTTGACACTGGTACTATCTGCTCTACTGTAAGAACAGCAGAGGTTACTAAGGAGAAAGTATTCAAGTTCTAAGAGTTTCAAAGAAGCACTTCCTGTTAAAATAGGATCCTTTGAGGATCAACATCGATTTGTGATGTGTGATTCAAGTCCAGTGAATCTACGTGGAAGTGACTCATTGTGCAAGCCTCATTGCTCCATCTATTGCACTCCAAAAGCTGTTACATTTGTACCAAAGATGAGGATGTTGTTTTTAAACTCACCCGAAATAAATATGACATAGGAATGTGTTAGAAAGCCACTCAGCTGAAAACCAGGTTGTTCCTTTGGGGAGAGGAGATGCTGGCTCCCTATACCCCCGAGACCCCACCACTGCCAAAGAGATGAAAAACTCTTTGTGCGAAGGAAGAATCCCAGGGGAAAGGGGAATTGGATAAAATAAAAAAAAGAGATAACAAACACAGTGTTCTCTGATTTGGTGCACTTCTGATGACCTGACAAGCTTCTTCTTCCTTCAGCACTGTCTGGCACTATTTGTACTGTATGTTTATCTAAACAACAAATGATATACAACTATTCAGTTAAAAGTTTTAATTGCTATAATTTTAAACGACACAATTGTCTATTTTCATCCAATGTCTATTATTTTTGTATACCTCTGAAAAATAGTCTAATACACTTATATATTGTATCTGCTTTTCCAAAAGTTGCTTGGATTATTCTTTAAATGAGATTCTTTAATTAACTCATGCACTGAAGAAAGAAACAAGAAAATTAGCTTTTACACTAATAACCAAGTTCAGTCACATTTACTAGCTATCAAGAGTTAAATATTATTTTCCTTACTGTCTTTACCCAATGTTCTGACGTAAATGAAATACCTTTATCAAAGATGACAAGCGTTATATGACAAAAGCATAGTTCAGATCCCTGGTTTAATGTTCGTTGACAAAATGTCTCTTGTGCATAAGATTAAAGTTAAAAGTACCTGATTGTTCCTGAAGCTGCATCAGCAAGACACAAATGAGGTAAAAATATCTTCGTTGAAATTTGTCCTTTTTCTGTTTCCTTACAGCTTTCGAGGGAAACCGGAAGTAATGCAGGACTCTGGAAGGTTGTCCAAGCAACCAAATTTGGAGAAGTCAGGAACCTCAAGACGTCGGGTGGGGAAGGCAAAGCTAGGAACTGAAGCCGTTGAAGACAGGAGCCAAAGTCCTTCACGCGCTAGAATGTAGGTAAGTGGAAGAAACAATGAGGCCAAGCGCCTCTGTTGTTGAAGCAATTCTATTTATAGTTCTGGGATGGGTGGGGTTCTACACTTCCAGATCGTGCATGAATCATCGCTAATCGGCATGACTCATCGCTAACTGGCAAAGTGTATAACATGGAAAAAACAGTGTTGCAGTAAACGTGGGGAAAAATGTGAATATTCCAGTTTACAGTTGTGCCCATAAACAATATGTATATTTGCACAGTTGCTTAACATTACACAATCTTTTGAACATAGAATAAATACAATAAAACAAGACAAGAATGCCACTATGTCCCTATTCAAACTTGTATGTACATGACCATAAACCTGCTCTATTGAACCCTCAAGGTTCAAGCATTGGTCAGAATTGCGCAATTCCTAACAGGAATGCACCCTCTCCTGACTGGCCCGTTTTATTGAGAGACACTGTGTTACCTAAAGTCTGGGACATCGATAGGAGATTAATCAAAGGTGCTAAACCAGTCCATATCACTATCAAACCAAATGGAGAGTTTCTGAGAATCCAGCGTTACAATTTAACTCCAGAAACTATTTCCAGTACTACTCCTGTTAGCGACTCAATGATTGAGCAAGAGAGCTTAAAGGAAATAATAGGCAGTCCATATCACTCTCCCATTTGGCTTTCTGAGTATCGCATTATGCAGAATTTGCGGAAGGTGAATGGATTAGTTGTTCCATCTTGTCCTGTGGTACAAAATCCAGCTATGATATTGTTTCAGATTCCATGCAAGGCCAAATGTTTTTCAGGCATTGACTTGTGCCAGAACTTTTTATCTATCTCTTTGAATGAGGATGGTCATTTTCTCTTTGCTTTCCATTTCAACAATAATGTTTTGGAATGGTGCGAGCCCCACAAGGGTATATGGAAAGCCCCTCACTCTTCAATTGCATTCTCAAAAAGAATCTTGAGTCTCTGGTAATGCCAAATCAATGAGTGCTAGTACAGTATATTGACAACGTGCTGGTGGCGTCAAATACTAAGGAAGCTTACAAGACTGATACTATTGCCCTTCTAAATCATCCAGCTAAAAATGGACATAAAGTATCCAGTCTAAGATACAGCTTTGCCAAACTGAAGTGTGTACTTAGGACACTACATCAAAAAAGGAGCAAGGAAAGTGCCACAAGAAAGAATCTCTGAGATTCTTAACATGAATCCGCTAACTACCCAAAAAGAAGTCTGCATGTTCTTAGGAATGATGGTCCACTGTTGACAATGGTTCCAAACTTTTCCTTGACAGCAAAACGTCTCCAGAGGATGACACACAAAGACATGTCTAATACGGTACCTTGGGATGACAGCTGTATGACTGAGATGCAAGATTGCCTTTGTAGGGCATTGGCTCTGTGAATGCCTGATTATAACAACTGCTTTGTGTTCTGAAGTGAAAGAGAAGACTGTACTTTTTCAGTACTGATGGAAGGGTGTTGATGGTTAGAAGTCCCTAGCCACAGCCAAGAACCGCAGGTCCAACCACCTTGGAAAAGACAAGTTCCAAGGGAGAGGGGGCGCCCTTTAGAAGGAGGTCTGAAAAATCCATCATAGATCAGAGCAAGAGTAGAACGCAAAATGTGCTCACCTCCATATTAAGCCTGGTAATATTCAAACACACAAGGCCTCATATGCACCATCTAGAGAAAACAGTAAGCACAGCCTCAAACACTACAAGACATTATGGGATGGGGTACACAGGGCAATGAAACAGCTTCCCAACCACCTTCACTTTCATAAAAATAGGACAACTGATCACGTGAGATCTTAGAGGAGCCCAAAAGACAAACAAAAAGAAGCCCAAAAGAAATCTCCAGAAAAAGGACATAGCCAATAAACATGGTGCCACATGGGTCACATTTCACACTGCATGCTGGGACAAGAGTGATATATACATGACCTCAGGGCATGTTGCGATCGCCTACATCATTCAATTGGGACACGCCTCCTCCTTGCATATCGCCCAGCACACATGTAGGTCAAAAGACACTGCACACGACAATAAGCACAGGCATGCACTCACTAGAAGGGATAGGATATTGCAGGGCTGGCATCACCTACCGAGCATTAGTTAGAAACTGGGACCATCCACTTGCTCATAACGATCACCCAATAAAATATATTTTCAGTCACAGAGAGCGGGGAGGCCCAACAAGCCATAAACATGAATGCATCCCACTCTTTAATGTAACACCATTAGAAATAGATACCCTGACTGGGGTCACCTTCTGGTGCCTCACTAAAATTTGCATGAATGGAGTGTGGAGAATACACCCTCAAAGAAAAGCACAGGAACTCAGAAGAAATTATTGACGATGGCACATGTAATAATGCATTATTTTCTTAACTAACCAAATAACGCAGTTCTTATTCAACAGGTCTGCAATCGAATGTCCAAGTGCACCACCTTTTCAGCAGCAACATCAGCATGCCGACAGGATCTACAGTGTTTAAATTAAGAACTACTGACTGTACTGTGAACTTTTTTCCCAAACGTTGTCAAGTAAAGACACCCCCAATTGATAGTGGATTACAGACATCTCCCCTAGATTCATCTCAAGACCTGCAATGTTCCATAAGTTATGTATTACTGTACTTCCATGTACCTTGTTCTTTTTTCTATTGGTGCTGTCGCACCTATTGTTCGCCAATAATCTACTTAGTCAAATGGTGTCCACCCGAAGCTATCACAGCGCTTGCGTAGGGACCTCTCTCATATCACTCATAATTACACCAAACCTAACACTAGCATTCCACTTGCAGTACACAGTGCCCTCTTACACAACATATGGTATCAGCACATGACTCCTGTGTGCTCCAAGACATCAGCCAGGTTATGTTACATCTGCTTACTGATGCCAAATACAGTAGGCACAGACGGGCTTAACTTGTCCCAAGAGGTAGCCCCAGATTAAGCAAAATGCCTTCACCTATACCTATGTAGGATTATGTCTACAATACAACCCAACAGATAAGAACCATAGAGTAGTAGTGAATCTGACGCAACACGAATCCAATCCCAAACTATTGTACCTGATCACGGAGCCTAGCAGCATTCAGACTGAGCTAGAGAGGATGCACATGAGGTGTACCATAGTGGAGGATACTGTTTGGCCTGAGACATTCCAGAGAAGAGATTCTTGGAGATAGCAAAAGCACCAAACCAATGCATGAACATGCCTGCTCCTGCTTCCATCTGTTGTCCCGGGGTGGTCCTTAGAATATCTGGGGCCATCTTCTTTAATAACAAATGGACCCCAGGCATGGAGGTCCAGTGTAGAGCCATGCACATTGATGATACAAGGGTAAGGGTAAGTAAGTTTATTTGCACAGTTAATTAAAACCAATGCAGTACAATACAAAATATGAATTAAAATAAAACACAATATAAAATGACATATATTTTAAAACCAGCATGGCGTGGACATTGCTGTTCTGTTCATCCTAATTATAAAAGGTGTTGGCCTTTCATTTATCACACAAGTATTTAGACAGTAAACATAGTTTCTGTTTTAAAACAGGTTAAAATTAAATCAGTTCAAAAATCAAGTCCGGGCATTTTTTTCTCCACTGCCTTTAAAAATTTTACAAGGCTGCAGCTCAGCTGATACAAAGAAAAACAAGTCTTGTAGGGGAGGGTTGTACAAAAGCATAGATCCCACAATGTCAAGAAATCAGGGATACTGAAGTGAATAGATATACAAGGATAGAAGGGAAGGAGCAACCCCAAATTGTATTGAATCTTATACTGTATTCCTTGTGTTTCAGAGGTAAAGGAACCATTGCACTGGGAACAAATGAAAACTGTGGTACAGTACTGCACAGTCCAGACATATAATCGGGAACCTCCATGTTGATGGACACTTACTGGCAATGCAGCAAATTTGCCTACACTTAACTCATCCCCAGATGGCATGGCCTTTACTCCCTCATCACCATACACACCCCACCCCGACACTCCCAGTAACAATCTGTCAGAATTGCATCAACAGCCACTAAAGAAGAAGACAAATCTTTTGCATCAGGCTTAAGAAAAAAGAACTGCTGATTATTTTGGCACTGTTGCTAAAATCTGGGTCAGAGAAGCTCAACATGATTACCAGCACTGAGCTTGGCCTTAATGAGAGCCATCCCCCTCATGGTGATACAACATTAATATTTGTAGGACTTCATGACAGAAATGAATGTATGTTGAGATCGGTGTACACTGCTGAACGTTTATCCCAGGTAATAATGACCTGGACAATGGGACTCTGACTCTTGCCATTCAAGCATTGCACCATTTACAGAGAGACATGCATGAAGAGGGAGGTTACCCTGAGCATGAGTGGGACATGAATTGGTACTCCTTACTTCCTCGGTGGCTGACCGGACTGTGCACATCATTGTTGGCCATTTTCATTGCTTTTGTGTGGTTTCCTGCAATTAGTGTTTTCCTGCTGTTATAACTGAGTCCTCAAATTGGGTAGAATGCAATTAACTAGGGAAGCAGTAATAGTCAAAAGAAGTCCCCAATAATGTGACTGTCTTGACATATGTGTTAGATAATTCCGTTGAAAATTCAACTAGAGGGGGGAATGTTTATATTGATTGAATCAACCTCATTGTTTGCAATGATACATTCGCACATTATTATCAAATTTGCCTGTCATGAACTCTCCATCGACCCGACTCAGATATACGTGGTCAGGCAGGTTCTGCAACCTAGGCCTGAGGTTACTGTTTGACAGGTCACAGGTGGGGTGTCATGCAACCAGCAGACAAACATGCGAACAGGAAACTCAGATCCATCCCACAGATAAGCGCAGTGAGACCAGTGAGACCACAATAGTCTAGGGAGATTGGTCCCAATAAAGCACACATGGCCAGAGGGGTACGCACATTCCAAAAACACCATGAAGTCAGATGCCAGATGAAGTTAGGAACACACAGCCGATTAGTACACAGCACACACAATACATGCAGTGATCACGTATCCCTCATGCCAGACATCTGGTCATGTTACCCACTGGCCCACATTGTGTCCACGCAAGGTCGAGGACCAACTGCATTTGTTATCAGGTACCTTATTTATGACTCCACAGACAAGGACTGAATTCATTTTCCAAAAAAGGATCTACAGAAGTACTCTATGATACCCAAAGAAATGTATAAAACCCTGCTCAGATTGATTGTATATTGAGACAGTCTTCAGACTTGCTGCTGTACCCTTGCTCCCCCTGGAAGTGATTAATTCAACCAACTGTTCAGGTTTTGCCAACTGCCTCTTGTCTTTTGTTTTTTGAAGGTAAATTCATATTCAAGCAACAGCACCAGACAGGAGGACAGGACTGTCGCCCCATGTGGTCATTATGGGACGAGTGATGAGACAGACAGCTGTTTCTGCAAATGCTCTTGTTAACATTATAGATAACTTGAAAATGGATTATTGCAAAGGCTTGGCTAATGTGATACATTCTGGGTCTCACTGGGTTGGAGAGGCTGTCTTTGCGACTCAACATGAGCAATGACATGACCTCAGTCCTGGTGACTGGGCACTGGTGAAGAAGCACATGTGGAAGTTGTGCTTGAAAGCCTGTTGGAAAGGGCCCTTACCAGGTGATCCTGTTCACCAACACTTCTGTGAAGTTCAGAGGTCTTCCGAATTGGGTACACACTGCACACACTCACAGAGTCCGATGTCCCCTTGATGGTACAACAGCACCTGTTCCCGATGTGCCAGTGGTTACAGTGGGACAAAGGTAGCAGGTTGTCAAGCTGTTAAGGACCAGCAAGCAGCTAGAACAGCACTCGTTTGGCTTGAGGGCGTCTGAGAGAGTCAACTATTGTCCATACTGAAGGGTCCCAGGCAGTAGATTTGACTATGAGGGATACAGATCCTAACAAAAGGTCTAGTGCAACAAGATAGCCAGTTTCACCAAGAGACCGTTGGCTCAGAAGAGGTGAAATACTGAGACACTGCCTAACTGATGGATGAGGGCGAGTACCATAAACCATTCCTGAAAGCTCCGAGCAGTCTGATCAGAGTGACTGTAATAATGAGCGAGCAGCTGTAGGGAGATCAAAAAGAGTGAGAGAACCGAGTTAACTCATCTCTTGAATGGACTTCTCTGGCAGCAAATGAAAGGGAACAGGAGTTTTCTGCCTTTTTCTTTAGCAATTCGAGTCCACCTGAACCTCCTTGAAATAAACTTTGTTATGGATTTGAATTTCAATCTTAGTGTGCAACTTAATGGACTAGCACAACTTATCCTATATATAATCATCAACAAAGCTGTTTTGTTTAGTTTCCCATACTGAACAAAGCCATTGAACTGTGTAGTATAGATAGTGGGTTCATTGTCGACATTGCTAAGTTAGCAAGAGCTTTGCTGCCATGAGGTTGCTTTTGCACTTGATACTACATGTGTTTATTTTGCTAGACTTTGTTTATGCCCTTTACACATGAGAACTGTCTGCTTTTCGTGTTCTCTGCTGTGCTCTGAGGTTTAGTCTGCACACAATGTACAAGGTTGATAAACAATGCCCCCTGTTTTTCTTTTCTGGTTAGTCGCTCGCACCTAGACATAACATGATACACAGCTCCACTGCTGAAAGCCATATACTTTAACTTTGCGAGTCAAGCATGTTGTTCAGACACTTGGAGCGAGACATTTCCAGAGAGGAGAGCTGTGCTTGTCCTGAGATGTATACCTTTCATCTAGGCCTTAAGGTATGGGGTCTGTTGACAAAGCCAGAGGTTTTCTTTTTTTATAATAAACTACTTCTTATCAGGGGGAGGGTTGTTAGGCAATGTAGCCCTTTTCCACTGACTTTATAAAATTATATCCCATTTGTATTGTGACAATGCTGACAATATTGTTTTTATGCATTTTGCTGCTAGTAATGGCACATGTACCATAGAGCACATTAGTTAAAATACATTTTTTAAACTATACTGTGTCTCTGATTACTCTTATTGTGGACAAGTATGAGTGAGTGAGCGAAAGTGTTGTCTTGCTCCCGCGATTCCTGAGAGAGTCGGGAGTGTTGTGTTCGGGTTGTGTAATCATTGGTAGCTTTGCTGTTAGTCGAAGAACGAAGGAGACACTATTGCTAGTCGGTTTTTGGGATTTTGGGCACTGAGGTGATAGGTTGGTACACCACTATCCACCGAGGTCCTGGTTTCCTGCTCATAGTTCTTTATATGTGCAGAATCTCTGCAACAACTTTACCTTGGTATTTTTGTGCCGAATGAACTTTGATGAACTGCTCAAACCACTTGCGATGTTTTTAATTTTTTCTCTTCGTTAAACGGTCTGAATTGGGAGAAGCTATGAAGCCTACCACCAAAATCTCTCTAAGATGCAAACATTTAAATGCAGGAATCTTTTCTGTTATTTTCTTCATATTTGTTGCATTGGTTAATATTTTAAACTTGACATATTAAGTGACGATATAGGATCGTAAGTTTAGAACTTCTTTCAAAACTGCCAAAACTAATAGCACTGTTTATAATGCTTAACAAGCTGAAACTGTTGCTATCTATTTAGACCAACTCAATCTTTGACTTGGCTTATGCACATAGAAATAACCTAACATGTAAACTGTTTGCAACTGGTTGGGTAACTTAGGTATTGGACAAGTGAGATTTCTATCTTGAGAAAATTTGTGGCAATCTCTTTGTGCATAATGCTGCCAGTATTATCTATCAAAATCTGTAGGTATAAATAGAATATACAGGGAATAAAAAGAATAGGATCTGATCTTGAACTAAAAGAGGCACAATGAATATACTTCAATGAAATGAACATTTTGGAAGAATCCAGGGGAAAGTGGCTGAAGACAACAAGAATGTAATTTGTGAGGATCTGATGTGAGAAGATTGTGATGGCTTGATTCAACATTGTGACAGCCTAAAACCTGATTATTCTTTATAAAACACAAAAAGCTGGTTATGACAACACAACTCTAATGTGCACTTTGCACACGTTTAGAAATAAAACACTGAAACAGAGAGAAGTTGAAGTACCAGCCCCATAAAAGAGTGCTTGGATATGTTGAAATAGCAGGATTATTAAAATGATAAATTTAAAATATTTATTAACAGATTACTTCATATGTTTAACAGTTATTATGAAAAATTAAAGATGAAACTTAGCATTTGTATTGCCTTTGATGTAATGCACCACAGCAAAATGAAAAGTGGTGCAAAAGATTTATGCAATGTGCTGTATGACATTATTAGGGTCTTGTATTTCTTAAAACAATTTAATTTTAATTATTTTTAAGAATAGTATGCACTTAGGTACTTTTGAAATTGTGGTAGTAGGTCATAATTAAAGTTAAACAATTTTGTGTAATAATCACTGACAATGTTACAATTATTCCCATTTTTAATCTGGTTGATTCATTTTGTTATACTTGAACTTAATTTTAAGTTTATTTCACAAAATAAGAAATGCTAGCTTTAAAATGCATTGAAATACCTTTTTTCTTACTCTGCATTATGTCATAGCCTCTTGTAATGGACCTTTGTTAAATTTCCTCAGCGGTTGCTTATCTGTTCTGTTTATGCCACCGTCTTTAATTAACAAGACACTTTTCCAGTACTTTAATGTGTGTGAATTGGTTGGAGCTCGACCTCTCAACTTAATCCATGAATAGAAACAAAGTAAATAAACTCTTTGTCAACTAATCTGTGAGGACAGAACGGACAGTCGTTTCTCATGTGCAACATGGTAAAATATGTCGGAGTATCAATTTTGTACCTGGTGAATGGCAGAATGGTCACATGATGGTCAGATCATTGTATGGTGACAAATAATGTCACACATGGACAAGTTGGAGTATAAAAACTGACTTTCCCTGGGAGAGACAGCTGTCTAACACTTTTGGCCATTCATTTCCTCTTTTCTCCATTGCCGAATGCCATCCAAACTGTCTGTATGTACCCCTTGCTTTGTGTTTTTTCCTTTGCTGATAAAATTACCTGCTAAACGATTTGGAGCTGTCTGGTGAGAGACAAGACCTGAACCTTCCTGATTATTGCTCCACTCCCCATGCCCATGCCCATGGATGTTTCCTTAGTAGACTATAACTTGATCCCTTTGCCCATTCTAAGAGAACTCTTTTGAACCATCCTCCTGCCTTTGTTGGAGGTACAAATCTGTAACCTGAACCATCCTCTTTATGGATTCTTTTATTTAGCAATAGATTTATTTTGACTAAGTGTGTGGTTTTATACTGCAAGCTGTAAGTCTCATGACAGAGCTTCCTAAAATGTTACTTATATACATTGATTTTTGATCTTTATTACAATAACCAAATTACCTAAATTGATGTGAGTCTTTGATTGTGTTTTAATGTTCTTTCCATAGAAACTGTGCTTACAAATATCCAATTTCTAAATGCATCATAGAGAGAGTCATAGATTATTTTTAGAACATCAGATTTTTTCTCTTGTTCTGTGTAGCCAGAGCAGAGCTTATAGTTTGTATAATAGAATGAACTTCTTTAGATGGATGGGTTTTCCAATTGTATTACTCTATTTCTATAGCATGGTTCTGAAAGTAGTGTATTTAAAACTATTCTCTAATTTGTGAGTTGGCTACCAATTAATGGTTCTCATTGGGTGCGCAACAGTACAACACCCTCATTTCTCACCCCTCACTACGACGAAGACTGGTCCATCAGAGGACTAAGACCTCTGTGGGTGAAGTATAGAAACTGAGTGAAGTGACTAAGTTTAGTTTAACAACTGTATGGGCCCAGTGCTAGAAACCCGAAAAGAAACATCCCCTACAACACAACCACCCATGCATTTTGATATTAAACCCTGTCTGCAGACAGGTTTTAGTGTCCACAATTAACGCTGCTGAAAAGCAGGCATTAAAGGAAGAAATCTTTTAATTTCTCCTTGCTTTTATGACTTTGCATGTGTGCTGCACTGTACAGCACACATACAACGTAAAAGGCCTGGGTGGAGTCAGTAGAGTTCCGCTATGCAGAACTCTGTAAAGTGACAAAAAGCTTTGCCGCTCTTCCCGGAGTTCCGCAAGTGGCGGAGTGAGGTAAGTTGCGCTGTACTCGCTGATGTTTAGCGGCAGGAGTTTCTCCTGTGCTGTAAGCTCAGCACGAACCACACCACATGCAGCACAAGAGGGCACAGCTTATTTCTGCTGCTCGAGTAGATGTCCTACTCAAGCAGCAGCTTCCTCAACGCAAGTGTCAGTATTCTCAACTCCAGCGATATCAACCTGCCACAACCGCCATCATTGAGAAATCTCGCCGGGCTGTGGTCTAGCAGTGGATTTTCCTTGTTTGCACTCACCAAATTAACATTGTGAGCCACGAGAGAGGAGTTTACTGCCCAGGCCTACAAAGTAGCAAAAGGTTCTAAACTTGTCTAGCCATAGTATGTTGTTCAGGAAATTAACTCTTATTGCACAGAACCGATGGTAGACTCAGGCACACAGCCTAGCACTATGGCACTAAGGTGTGTGCCTCGCACCCAGATGCACAAATCAGCTCTTGTGCTAGGGACAGGGGAGGAGAGTGCCATATCTCTGAAAATGGCTTTCTCCGGTTCTCTCCCTGTCACGCAATGCAGCACAGCCTCTTTGGGTGTTGCGCTGTGTTATGTGACACCTTTGTTTATCTGGGCCCTAGTCTTGATTGCCTCATCCAATTTATTACTTGTGAGGTGGACTCCAACTCTTGAGACAGAAAAAAGAACAGGTATGCTGACATGGGGGCCCCTGCCCCATATGAGGGACCCTATTAAAGTTACCATTACCCAGCATTCCTTTGGAACTACCTAGCCTAGCAACCAATATGAAGGCCAATGATACTTGGAATGAATGGAATGAGGGCAATTGTGGCTTGGATCAATCATGTCAAAACAGTATTTAGCCCTCCAACACCAAATATGTGTGTTATTGCTCAAACCATTCTGTCATCAGTAGTGTTTAACAAAAGTATTGGGGGTTGCCCACATGGTTGCCCTGCAAATGTGTGAAATTGTCATCCCCTTTCAACTCAGGCCATGATACAGAGACTCTTCTAGTGGAACAACCCTGAACTCCAGAGTAAGGACGCGTTCCTAATACAAAGTAGGCCAGTGAAATTATCACCATTTTTCATCTACTAATGGAAACAAGATATCATATTTTCCCTTTGCTAGATGAATCATATGATATAAAGATCTTCTAAATGGTTTAGATCTTCCCAAATAGATCTCAAGAGCTCTTTTTTTAGTCCACCACACAAATAATGAAGGGGACAAGGACAAAAAGATGGGGGGTAATGCTAAGGTAGTGCAAGATTTCAGCTACTACTTGGAGGTAAATAACATAGGGGATAGATTTGGTACCTGCTGGCTCACTATTCAACAACAAATTTGGTGCAAGTAAGAGCAGCCTGTGTGAGTGAGGGTGTTTTTGAAGCAATATTACCACTATTAACACTCACCTTTTGGGCCAATGTCCATATGAGCAATTTTACACACATATGATGCACATATCCAAATACACCAACACAAATGATCTTTGTGAATTGCCAGTATTCGCAAATAAATATTTTCACATATGTGTTTTTTTTTATTATGATCCCTGAGTTATGGTGTACATGTTCCAAGTCAAAGAGGCAATGTTATGATGCCACCCACTATTTATTGATACATAAATAGTGTTCCTGTTCTAGAAGAATTCCATGGTTTATATCTGCTGCTACGCTCTGAGATGTTTGCACATAACATTGCAAGATAAATATTCTATTAATGGAAATGTGGCAGTAAATATGAGTGCAACAGAAAAGGTAGAAAAAAAACTTGAAATAAGTATCCTTTCAACTAAAAACATAAAAAAATATCACAAGCAGCAATATTTAACATGTCTTTGATTAGAAGGTTAGATGCTGCACAGAAATGGAGGAGAGTGGTGCGCTCTTTTGATTGATGATTGAGCGAGGTTAATACTTTTTTTTATTGCAGGCACATCATATTCTGAACAGCACTGCCTGTTCTTTCGTTTTAATTCTCATTCTCCATACTTTGTAGCTACATTTAGATTTCTGGATCTGCTTCCTATTTACTAATAGCCTGAAGATCAAAACTGCATTTGTCACAAAAGCCATGAAAACTATTTTCAGTTTGTTACTTGATACCAGTGAGTTTTGTGTATTATGAGTGTGTGTAGATGTACATGTGTTCTCTGTTTCACTTAGATAAAGAGAACAAGTACAGCTAAACATGTTTACAAAGTCATTTGCTTTTTCTCTTTAATTAAATTTGCTGAAGTTGACCATTGACTAATCTTCCAAATACTGACTGAGATCTCACATCCTGTTGGTATCATTCAAGATGTGTCTTCATATATTCCAAAAACCAATTCCCTCTACATGTAGTGCAGCAGCTCTTCACAAAGAATAAATGGACCAATTCACAATCTACATTTTGTAGTACATTTAGTAGTATTACAGTAGAAGTAAATGCTGTTTGCTAACCAACGTGCGAGGACTATGCCTTTGCTTCTCCTATCTTCTATGCGCAGAGATCTCAGCCCTGACTTGGAAGATGTCCACTCACGTCCGCTCACGTAGGGGCAGGAGAGTGACAGGAAAATGTTTTTTTTTTTATTGTCCTCATTTATGCAATCTTTATTGTTTAAAGCAAACAGGGTCACCTCACACTGTGCACCCTTGGAAATTGAGATGAGATCCAAGTCTTAAAACAAACACTTCCATGAGTTATTTTTTCACCGTTCCAGCCACTATAACTCTTAAAGTTGCGATCACGCCTGTTTAAATCAATGGACATCCCTTCCTATCCTACCACCTATAATTATCCCATAATTCCCAGTGTTTCGTGTGCTTACAGACCCCTCTGCCTCTATCCAAATTTCTAAATTTTTCTGTTGATCGGACCCAGTCATCAACCTTAGGAGAACCTTAGGAGAACTGGGCAGAATCCAGTTTATGCAAATCTCGCGTCTAGCAAAAAGTATAAATGTAAACTAAGGGTACTCATGTTTTTTGGTTAAACCAAAATTAAAATCTTCAGGATCCACAATACCAAAAATAATAGTGAAAGCTCTTATCTTAACAATCGTGTTTAGACTCTTATCAATAACCTTACCAACTTTGCTCCAAAATAAATCAAGGTGGTGGCACGAGAAGAACATGTGGATATCATTTACATCCTTCTCACCACATTTTTGGCATTTTCTCGTCACCTGGGAGCTCATTTTTGATAGCCTTTCAGGGGTCCAATAAGATCTGTGCAAAGTAAAAAAATGATTTTTCCTAAGAGGTGCAGAAAATATAATGTGCCATAAATAGGTACAGGATACTTGCCATGCTTGTTGGATGTCTTGAACTGGGAAAATGCTCTTTCATTTAAGATATGGGGTGTCGTCGTCTGAATCCTTCTTCTCCACCAAATACCAATACCACTTTGATACTTCTTTCTTTCCAGCTACTTTAAGGAGTTGATCCTCTAAGTTCACCATAAAGTCTGGCGAGGTTGCTTGTTCTTTAGACCTGCCAAACAACTGGCAACATTTAAATCTTGATATTTCATGCTTCGTTATTTCCGTTAGCTCATCCGATGTTTTTAAGTCACCATTTTCCAAAAGATCTCCCTACTTGGATATTCCAGCTCTTTTCAGAGGCGCAGCTAGTAAATCTTTCAAACAATCAGGAGTTCCTGGGGAGTCCCATATTGGTGCTTGTGGGCTATAGTATGGGAATTGCCATGTTTTCCTTATATCTGACCAGAGTTTAAAAGCAGATTTTGGCACCTTTAGTTTAACTTTTTTTGAAGAACTTTTGGAAGCCAAATTTATAAAGGCAGTGGTTATGTTTAGTTACTGCTTTCCAGTAGACAGGGTATGACTCATAGTCCCGAAACAGATGCCTTATATTCTTGGAATGGAAGGATTTGTAATACAGCAGGAGATTTGGACTGGCTATCCCTCCTCGATGATTTTTCTGGATAAGTTTTTTCCCGGCTATCCTGGCCATTTTGGATGACCAAATAAAAGTATTCAGTTCACTCTGTATCTTTTTAATATACTGTAACTTAAACTCCAGGGAGATTGTATTAAAGACAAAAGTAAATTTTGGTAGGATGACCATTTTTATTACATTTGCCCTACTCATAAAAGTAAGAGATAGGCAACTCCAAGACTTTAAGAGTTTCCTCGTCTCTTTAGCTTTTAGTTCCAGGTTTATCTGGGCGATATCCTCGATGTTCCTTGAGACTTGAATACCAGGGTATCTAATTTTTTCTTTGGTTCAAGACATGGATTAGATATCTTCCAGTACATTACCTCCGTTTTTTGCTTATTTATTTGGTGGCCTGAGATTCCCCCAAAATCAGTTAGTAAGCTAATTATATTGTTAAAGTTTCATTTACCTTACATGAATAAATCATTAAATCATCGGCATATAGTGCAACTTTTAGCTTCCAGCAATTGAACCCAAATGGGGTGATTCCTTTGAAGGTCCTAATTACATTTGCTAGCGGCTCTATGTATAAGTTAAAAAGATGAGGGGAGAGAGGACACCCATGCCTGGTGCCTCTCCTAATTTGAAAACTGTTTGATAAACTGCAGTTTATGAGTATTTTCGCCATTGGAGGCGAGTAAATATTCGCTACTGCCCTAGAGAAGTTTTGGCCTAAATTGTTATGTTGAATGACTTTTAGTAAATATGACCAATTTACGCGGTCAAACGCTTTAGCCGCATCAAATGTGAATATTGCAAGAGGTACTTTCTCATGGGCTGCTATATCAATAGCTCCGATCAGCTGATGTGTGAGGTCGTGCAGCTGTCTCCCACTGATAAAACCCTTCTGATCTTCATGTATAAGCCTATCAGAAAAAGAGCCAAGTCTTTTTGCCAGGACCTTGGTAAAGATTTTATAGTCTGCGTTAAGGAGCGAGATCGGTCTGTACGACTCACAGGAGGAGGGGTCTTTACAAGGCTTTAAAATTAAACTAATCGTGGCCTCGTTCCAGGATTTAGGGATAGAGCGACCCTCAGAAAAAATACTGTTGAAAAGATCAGTAAGTTTGGGGGCAAGGTGATCTTTCAGAGCTACATAGAGTTCATTTGGTATAGCGTCTGGTTTTTACAGTAATTTTTGCATTTAGAGTTTCGCAGGCGTGTACATCTAGGGAGTCGATTCTGATTCAGGAAAGAAAACCGTCCTACGATTCGTATTCGTAGCCGTTTCCATACAAATCGTAAAAACCCGTTCGAGTCGCGTAGTACGACCCGTTTCCCATAATACGTCCGAATGTTTTCGAACCATACAAAAAACAAGCGAAGATCCGTACGATACGGACTCAGGAAGTGAACCGTATGATTTATAAACATGCCGTACGACCTGCCAAGTGCGATCGGGACTGGAGACTGAAAGCGCGATTCGTACGGGAAAACGTTGTCGCGTATGAACTGTGATTTGTACGGAAAACATCGCGTACAAGCAAGCCACACAATCTAATACAAAACGAACCCCCCTCAACGAAGCGCACGCGTACCCCATAAAAATGTCGCGTATGAGAGAGATACACAATAAATTATGAAACCAACCCCCCCACAACGAAGCGCACGCGTACCGCGTAAAAACGTCACGTATGAGAGAGCTACACAATAAATTACGAAATGAACCCCCCCACAACGAAGCGCATGCATACCCCATAAAAACATCGCATATGAGAGAGCACGCGTACCCCGTAAAAACGCTGCGTATGAGAGAGCACAATAAATTATGAAACGAACCCCTCTAAACAAAGTGCACGCGTACCCCTAAAACAGGACAAGGAGGGTGCAAACAAGTCGCACAACACCACAAAACATGTCTCCTGTCTACAAACCATTGCAAAGCAATGTCCTGGCCAGATCCAAACTAGCAAACAGAGTGCCCAACTCAGACCCACCCCTTATAACACACCTACCAAAACTACAAACAAAGCCACACCCACAAATGGACCAATAAAAATGTCTCACACACACAAACCAGCATCCTTTGCAACATAGCCATTTACCTACAGAGACTGACAACACACCAACAATTGCACACATCCACCTTCACACATACCCCAATAATATTAAGACCCACACACCCCTTCACATTCAGACCAACATCCCCCAAATTAATACACCGTCAACCCCCAATCACATTCACCCCACAGCATGTTGAGCCACAGCTGTTTGGCGCATTGGTCAGACAGACCAGCAAAGCTGACAAAACACGGCTGTGGGAGAGGATCGTTAATCGGGTTAATGCTATTGCATTCATCAGACGCACCAGGAGGAATTGCCAGAACAGGTGGTACGATCTGTGGAGGATGGTCAAGAGGAAGATGGATTGGGACTACACACAGAGCCAGTACACTGAAGGTGGTGGTCCCCGGAGACCAGTACAGTACCAGCCCTGGGAGGAGAAGGTCATGACCCTGCTACCACCGGTGGGAGTACATGGAATTGAAGGAGTCATGGAGCCTGGTGAGTATACAAACAACTCATGTCACATGGGGGGACTCCCAGCAGTGGCCAGACATATTAGGGGTGGGATGATATGACTCCCAGCAGTGCCCAGACATGTGAGGTGTGGGTGGATAGGACTTCCAGCAGTGCCCAGACATATGAGTGGTGGGTAGATATGACTCCCAGCAGTGCCCAGACATATGAGGGGTGGGTGCAGAAGACTTCCAACAGTGCCCAGACATATGAGGGGTGGGTGGGTATGACTCCCAGCAGTGCCCAGATGTGTGAGGGGTGGGTGGATATGACTCCCAGCAGTGCCCAGGCATAAGAGGGGTGGGTGCAGAGGAGTCCGAGCAGTGCCCAGGCATAAGAGGGGTGGGTGCACAGGACTCCCAGCAGTGCCCAGACATATGAGGGGTGGGTGCAGAAGAGTCCCACCAGTGCCCAGACATATGAGTGGTGGGTAGATATGACTCCCAGCAGTGCCCAGACATATGAGGGGTGGGTGCAGAAGACTTCCAACAGTGCCCAGACATATGAGGGGTGGGTGGATATGACTCCCAGCAGTGCCCAGACATATGAGGGGTAGGTGCATAGAACTCCCAGCACTGCCCAGACATAAGAGGGGTGGGTGCACAGGACTCCCAGCAGTGCCCTGACATATGAGGGGTGTGAGCAGAAGAGTCCCAGCAGTGCCCAGACATATGAGGGGTGGGTGTATATGACTCCCAGCAGTGCCCAGACATAAGAGGGGTGAGTGCAGAGGACTCCCAGCAGTGCTCAGACATAAGAGGGGTGGCTGCAGAGGACTCCCAGCAGTACTCAGACATATGAGGGGTTGGTGGATATGACTCCCAGCAGTGCCCAACAGAATGGGGGTGGGTACAAGGGGTAGGGCCAGAAGGTTGCAAGGGGGAGGACCAGAAGGGTGCAAGGGGGGTAGGAGGGTGCAAGGGGGATGGTGAAGGACCTAAAAATGTGGCCACCCCTATCAACAATGCTGTGTGCGCACATGACCAATTGCAGTCATCCCATATGGCCCAGGTACACACCCATGCACCATGCTCAATGTACATGGTGTGTGAATGTACTGACAAGAAAGCTGACACTGGGCCCTGTTGTAGGCAGCACAAGGCCCTACTGTGACCAGTGCAAACACTAACACCAGGACAACAAGGTCAGATATCTTGCAAAGGAACTCACAACCACTGTCATGGCAGCATGCTCCATGGGGGGACAGCCACACCACGAGTGACACCCAGTTGCAAATCAGACTCAAACTACCAGCACGGCCTGTCACACACACCCCTTAACTAAACAATGCCACCGGGGACAGGCGATGGAGTGCCCCACTGTCACAATTGTCATGTAACACAACAAATACAGATCTGATGAAGCATCCAAGCAAAAAATGCACGGTGCAGATTCACAAGTCCCTTGTGCTTATATCACAACGCCGTAGTTTCACCTTTGTGAGGCAACGGACGCACAAAATTTGCGCCATGGTCCTGGGTATTGACAAGATGATGCATCTGGGAGATGTGCCAAATTCTAACGCCCTGCGCCAGAAGTCGGTGTACTGGTTGTGTTTTGGTGGGGGATGGCTGCCCGCCACAGCACAGCAACACCTCACAAAAGTGGCTGAGTGAAATCTTAAACAGTTCACTTAGTCACTTTTATGCTCTTGCTTTCTCAAAACCCTGTGCATGCTTGGAGCAGACTTAAGGATTGACACAGCATTGTGCAGATAGGACCACACAGAGCATTGTTGTATCTGCGTTGCGCCAGCGACACAACTCCAGCAATGTGCCATTTCCATGGCACAGATGCGGGACACAGCTGTCATGTTTTCCCACCATGGTGATCCACAGTGTAAATGTGTTGCATCCATGCCGGCATAGCTGTGGTGCTCAATGACTGCCAAATCCCTGCTGATATGCCTGGCTGTGCCAGTCATTGTAAATATACCCTCACATGTCAATGACTCCTGAGCACAGATCCATCTGACGCCAAAAAATACCCATCCACAAGTGAACATTGAGACAATTCCTAAGCAGGTGGAACAGTGACAACGACAATGTATATGAAAATTGGATGTTGCTTTAAATGGCATTAACATCGTTTGACTCTCACACCCACAGGGCAATGTGCAGAACCTACCCCCAACCAGGGGGGAGATGGATCACAGTCCCCGGCTCCACAGGATCCTGATCCCACCAACAGCGATCTCACCACTCCATGGATGACCCCGACCAACCTGGCACCTCTGGATCCCAAACACGTGCAGCATCTGGATCAGGGACATCTGCACCAACCACCACACCCATTCCTGCCACATCACAGCAGACAGTTCGGAGCCCTGTCCACAATCCACAACTGAGCCAGTCTGACAATGAGGGGCAAGGTTCGCCGGGCACCCAGGAGGTGGCAGACAACACCACCACTGTCAACCCTCAGGGGTCCCATTGTCCCGATGTGCCCACAACAGCAGGCCAGGCTCGTGTGGGCAGGGGTGGTGGGAGTGGCACAAGGCGGAGGCGAGAACTTGACCAGGAAGCTGCAGGGTCTGGTATATCTGAACTCAGAAAAATCATGGAGGTATACCAGAGGGACACCAGGAAGTTCAGCCAGGGAGTGGGGGCCCTCATCAAATTAAAAAACCCGCAGGCCGAGCAACACGCTAGTCAACGACGACACCAAGGACGGATGGAGGCAAGACTAGCTGAGCTCTTGGCGGTGCAAAGGGACATAAGCATTTCACTCCGTCGGATTGCTAACAACATGCAGCACCCTCCTTGTGTGACCAAGCCAGAAACATCGAGGCAAATACTGCCAACAGGCACAGGGAGGGAGGAGGAGGTGGAATTTTCCGACGGAGCGTCCCAGGCATCGTCAAGGCCTGCATATAAGGGTCCCCCAAGGAAGGTGGGTCATCACGGAGAAGTCGTTGAGAGGCAGTGGGCAATGCGCATCTCCCAGGTCACCTGGTCTGGCATCTTGCCTTCGTGTGCAACAGCATCACCTTATTGACTGTCTTACTCTCCCACATGGACTTGCTGGTCGCAATGTGACCAATGATGTCAAGCACTGTGGTCTGGACTCTGTTGACTCAAACTGCAAGGCATCACATCTCCCTCTGTGAACTTTGGATTCCCAGCATTTATGTACAGCATCTACCACCTAAGAGGTCCTGGGGCGGGCAGTTTCCCTACCCCCCAACCTGACCCTCCTGGGGTTAATGGAGGGTGCCGGAGTCAACAGAGCTGAGAATTGCCTTCCTGAGTACTTCCCTCCAAGTCGCTAAAGGCACCATTGCGGCGAAATGGATGAATCCCACCCCCCCCCTACCATCTCAAAGTGGCGACATGGAGTTGACTGGTGCGCCCAATAGGAGAGATTGGTGTTTAAGGCAAGAGGTTATCCCCCAAAATATGGGCGGTTATATGGGAAGTGGCTGCATCTGTGAATCGCAACACTCACAACGTAGACCCGGAGAGACTCAATAACTCATCTATGTATAGATCCTGGCTTACTGATTGTTTGCCTGCATATGTGTAACTACATGTTTACCTTATGCCTAGATCTTGAATGCCACCCTGTGTCAATTAAAAACCTAATAAAGTTGTTTATCAACAAAAGAAAAATCCCATATTTTAGGCTGTGACAGATAGATATGAAACTGATTATGTGTGGCTTATTTAATGTACAAGGTGACTGTTTTAGTCCAACCCCTGAATTATGATGTGTGGTGGTCGGAGGCAGTGAGAGAATGGACAGACCATTGCTTTCGACGGTCTGAGGAGCCCGTCTGACCATTGGTTGAAATGTAATACCCTACAATGCTCTGGCACCGTCATAGGGATTATGATAACCAATTTCGACTGCCTTTTTATGGTTGCCCGACTGCCGTGAAAAGGCAGCTGGAATGGGGCTGTGGGGGCCCTTGCAGGTCTTCTGGACCCTCTTGGACTCCGCTATAGGCCCAGTTGCCCCCCAAACATCCCAGCCCCATGTGATGGCACCATATGGTCTCTGGCACACGGGCATGGATGCTTGCAAGCATCCGTTTTTCCATTTTGGATTGTGCTTCATCCCTATTTAGGCCGCAGCACAAACCACAATGGAAAAAGTTATGATTGCGACCACCTATATAGCAGTCGCATCATAATTAGGCGGGTAAGACCTCCTACTACTTGTCAGTCAGAACCAATTCTGCTACGATGTCCGTTGGATGCTTGTTTGAGTGCCATCGTAATGAGCCCTTCTATTTCTTTAGTTTGCTGTAACTTGTTGCCAAATATTTTCTTATTTTCTAAGACTGTTTCTATTGTGAATGTTCCTTGGTGTTGTTTGTGGATCATGTTCTTTATTGTCTAATGGAGATTTGCTGAAAGGAGTTGAGATCTGGTGTGTAGCAGAGACCTTCATTATTCATCTCTATATCTTGTTTTTTTGATTGATGCTGTTGTAGCACTTCAGCCAATGACTTGGATGAAGTCTCCAGTACATGCCAATTTCCATTTTAGGCTGTTTTTCTACTTGCTTTTTGTTTTTTTCTTTTTCAGACCCTATCTTTCAATTTATTCAAAGTTCCTTTGAGTTTATTCTTGATTTATCTAAATAGTACAATACATGGAGAATGTTTTAACAGCATATCTGTTTATTATGTCCTGTTTATGTAATGAATAATATTTCAAATTGCTTGTTGAAATATCAGGAATCTGGGAAATCTTTTCCAGAGGCAAAGGACATTGTTTCATCTAAAAAGGGTTAAATCCTAGATGTTGGTTCATCAAGAAACTCAACTTTCTTATGAAGAGGCTATGAAACAAAGATGGTTCTTGTTATTTTTTAAATTCTGAGGTTTACAATTAAGGTTTTTAATATTTATGATGCAACTTATTTTGAAGTACCTTTCTATGATAATTTAAATATTTTACAAAAAAAATTTACAACTGTTAATCTTAATATCGGTTGGTATTTAACCAAATGCTGGTTCCTTCCCAGTTATGTGATAAATTTAATATATTCTAAAGAAAATGCAGAGAGTGGATAATGTATACTGTGCAATCCTGATGCAAGTGAATTCTCCTTTTCCACAGTTCCAGTTTTAAGAAAGAATTCATATTTAGTGCTTTAACTTTAGTTAGTAAGCTTATCCACTCTGAAGAATGGGCTGCTCTGAATTAAGACCATGGGCATTCTTCCATCTTCATTGAATTGATCTCTCTATTCCTGCAGACGTAACTAATGAAGTTTTAATACTAATCTCTTGAATGATGTGAAATCCACTTTTAACTATAGATCTTTTATAAAAGAGTCTTTTGTATTAAATTCTGCTTCTGGCATATTAATATATATGACATAGGAAGCTTCAGGAATACCAGAAGTGTACAGTTCCTTCTGGTATTCCTTACTATTGCATGGGAGCACATGTACAGGACCTGCTTAAATATAGCTCGTGGTTCCTCTTGTAAAAATCATGGGAAGCTTTCAATCAGCATCAAGGGGTAGTTAACATGGAGTATGTTTCCTGTAAGAAGGCAACCTGAGATATATTAGCCCAATTTACCAAATTAGAACATATTTACTAATTTAGGATTTCATTAATTTTGTTGATTAAACTAAAGCCAAATGGTAAACTAAATTTAATAGTGGGCATAACAATATGGTTTGATTACTAGCCAATTACCTCAAATGGATAAAGGACAAATTAAGTATTAAGGGCCTTATTAACATTAGCATTTGATGCACAGTACTCTGTCGGTCAAAATGGTGGAGAACATTACCTTCACAATCCTGATGTTTAGTGGATGATCTTGTCAATTTCGTAGGCCTTTCACCAAACTTTTAACAAAAAGTAGGGGTTTGTTTAAGAAAAAGAAAAAAACCCTTATAACCTTCAAGTTTCTTTTCTTGGTGTGGCATTCACTATTTATTAGTATCTCTCATAGTCAGGTTTTTCCTGTTGGTGGTGGACAGGAAGAAAATACATTATACTGTCCACCCTAAATAGGGTGGGTGTGTAATATCATTTCTCTGAAAGCACTTACTCAACTGTTGGGCCTTCAGAGGGAGTTTTCCATTGATGGCGACCACAGGAGCTCCATTGAAAAAAAACTTAAGGTCAGTCAATAAATGGGGCAGGCACTTTGGGTGTGGCAGACAGGGTACTCAATTGTCTTTGCAATAGCATACCTTGTCTTCCAAATTTAAAATCAGGCTGTTGTAAAAGGCATGCTAGAATGCTTGCTTTCAAACAAAAAATATATTTGCCTATTTTAATTACCTAAAACAAATTCTAAAATAAAATTGGGTTATTGGTTGTGCAGCATGTAAAGCCTGAGCACGTAATAAGTCCACAATTGCCTTCTTACCAGTAACCAAGCACTCAAATGTAGCATTTGACTCTCTCAGTATAGCGAAGCACAGCAGTCCAAGGCCTGCTTATGGGAGGTGGTATGGGCTAGTAATTACCATTCTCTGGCATACAATAAAACACTCAAAAACGTATTCTCCAGTCAGTTCTTTTTCTTTGAAAAATATATAGTACTTTTATTACTCACACACTACTAAATAATATGCATTAATTAAAATATATATACATCAGACATGAGGCAATAGCTTTGGTGACATTCTGATTTCACATTTGATCCCTTATGGGCCATGACCCCAAAAATCACAATCCCCCCCCCACTGATACTAGATAGAACATCACAACACAGAGTGTCATTCAATCAATCAATCAGTCATTTGTAAAGCGCACTACATACCCGCGGGGGTCTCAAGGCGCGGGGGGGGGCTACTGTTCGAACTGCCAGGTCTTGAGTATCCTCCTGAAGGTCAGCAGGTCTTGGGTCTGTCGTAGGCTCAGAGGGAGGGTGTTCCATGTCTTGGTGGCGAGGTGGAAGAAGGATCTCCCACCGGTGGTTCTTTTTCAGATGCACGGGACAGTGGCGAGTGAGAGGTCGGCAGAGCGTAGCTGGCAGTTGGGGATGTAGAAGGAGAGGCTTCTGTTAAGGTAGACTGGGCCGGTCTTGTGGAGTGCCTTGTGTGTGTGGGTGAGGAGCTTGATGGTTATCCTCTTGTTGACGGGGAGTCAGTGCAGGTTTCTCAGGTGGGGGGTGATGTGGCCGTGGCGTGGTATGTCGAGGATCAGTCGTGCTGAGGTGTTTTTGATGCTTTGTAGTAGTTTGATGAGCTTGGTCATAGCTCCCGTGTAGAGGGCGTTTCCGTAGTCGAGTCTGCTGCTGATGAGGGCCTAGGTGACTGTCTTTCTTGTATCTGTCGGGATACATCTGTAGATCTTGTGGAGCATGCGGATTGTGTTGAAGCAGGAGGAGGAGACAGTGTTGACTTGCTTGGTCATTGAGAGCGTTGATTCGAGGATGATTCCCAGGTTGCGTGTGTGGTCTGAGGGTGTCAGGGCTTCCCCCATTGCCGTCGGCCACCAGGAGTCGTCCCAGGCTGAGGGGTTGGAGCAAAGGATGAGGACCTCTGTCTTGTCTGAGTTCAGCATCAGATGGCTCGTCTTCATCCAGTCGGCGACGGCCTTCATTCCTTCGTGAGGTTGGCTTTGGCGGTGATGGGGCCCTTGATGAGGGAGAGGATCATCTGAGTGTCGTCGGCGTAGAGGTTGTGCTGTCGGGCTACGTGTGCGAGCAGGGCCATGTAAATGTTGAACAGCATCACGCTGAGGGAGGATCCCTAGGTTATGCCGCAGATGATCTCGGAGGCTTTGGAATGGAATGGGGGAGGGGGAGGCTCTGGGTTCCGCCGGAGAGGAAGGAGGTGGTCCAATCCAGAGCCTTGTCTCTGATCCCTGCAGCGTGGAGGCATGCACGTAGTGTGCGGTGGCAGACGGCGTCGAAGGCGCCAGAGAGGTCTAGGAGGATGAGTGCTGCAATCTCGCCATTGTCCAGCAGGGTCCTGATGTCATTGGTGGCGGCGATGAGGGCAGTCTAGGTGCTGTGGTTGCTGCGGAACCCTGACTTGGAAGGGTCCAGGATTCTGTTTTGTTTGAGGTATCGGGTTAGCTGTCTGTTGACGGTTTTCTCGATGACCTTGGCAGAGAAGGGAAGCAGAGAGATGGGCCGGAAGTTCTTGAGGTCTCTTGGGTTTGCCTTAGGTTTTTTGAGTAGGGCGTTGATCTCGGTGCATTTCCAGATCTCTGGGAAAGTCGCGGTCTCGAGAGAGAGATTGATGACGTTGCGCAGGTGGGGTGCGAAAGAGCTGCTTGCTCTGTTAAAGACGTGGTGTGGGAATGGGTCTGACAGAGAGTTAGAGTGGATTGTGCCCATGGTCTTGATGGTGTCATCGATGCTCACGCTGGCCCAGGCTAGCAGGGGGTCATGGTCGATGGTGTGCGGAGGGTCTGTTGTGTTGCTGTCTGTTGGGGCTGTCTGGGTGTTGAAGCTGTCATGGATGTTTGCTATCTTGCGGTGGAAGAAGGTGGTGAGGGAGTCGCACAGGGCTTGCGACGGTGGGTTGTCGTTGGTGTTGGAGCTGGGGTTGGAGAGTTCCTTCACGATGTTGAAGAGCTCCTTGCTATTGTGTGCATTGTTGTCGAGGCCGTCTTTGAATGAGGTCCTCTTGGCGGCCCTGATGAGGTGGTGGTTGGGGATGGCGTCCTTGTGTGCTGGGTGGCTGTCCGGAGTTTGTTCACTGAGCCATTCCTTCTCTAGTTTTTCGGCAGGCTTGCTTAGAGGCTAGGAGTTCTGGGGTGAAACAGCTGGCTCTCTTGCTAGTGTCTCTGCGGGGGGGTTTCTTCAGCGGGGCGAGGGTGTTGTCGCAGTCCTTGATCCAGCGTCTGAGGCTGTGGGCAGCGTCATTGGTGTTGGAGGGTTCGGTGGTGGGCTGAGAGCGAGGTTTGCGTGTAGTTTGTCTTCGGTTATTTTTCTCAAGCAGCGGCGGGGTTTTGTTGGGTGCGGTGGTGTGTGGTAGGCTTCTGGAAGGCGAAGTGGATGCAGTGGTGATCGGTACAGAGGAGTTTGGTGGTGTGGTTGACGGAGACGTGCAGGCTTGAGGAGAAGACGGGGTCAAGCTTGTGGCTGGCGGACTGGGTAGGCGTTATAACTAATTGCTTCAGTCCGAGGTTGGCGAGGTTATCAATCAGGGTTATGGAGTTGTTGTTGTTGTTGTTCTCAAGGTGAAAGTTCAGGTCTCCAAGGAGGATGTAGTCGGTGGAGGTCAGGGCATGCGTGCTCATCAATTCAGCGATGGAGTCGCTAAACTGGGGGGCGGGGACTGGGGGGTCGGTAGACGAGGGTGCCTCTGAGGGTGGAGTTAGGGTCTGTGTGAATCTGAAAATGCATGTGTTCGGCGGTGCTGAGCGCGTCATCGGTGCTAGTCGAGACCCTGATGCTGTTCTTGTGGACCATGGCGATTCCTCCCCCGACTCCATTGGTGCGGTCTCTGCGGGTGATCTTGTAGCCGTCTGGGATTACTATGGTGAAGTCGGTGCAGAGGAGTCATTAAACCAGGTCTCTGTCAGGAAGGAGACGTCCTGGGATGTTGTGTCGAGCAGGTCTCAGAGCTCGACGGCATGCTTGCATGCGGAGCAGGTGTTCAGTAGTATGCATCGGAGGTGTTTGGGATCTTTCTTGGCAGGTGGTTCCTCGGCTCTGAGGCTGGTGTAGCTGCAGTTCGGGCAGGTGAAGGGGCAGTGTGCGTGTTTTGGGGTGGCCTTAAAGCAGGTGTGGCTCCGTCCAGAGTTCAATCAATCAATCAATCAAGCATTTATATAGTGCACTACTCACCCAGAGGGTCTCAAGGCGCTGGGGGAGGGGGGTCCGCTACTGCTCGAACAGCCAGGTCTTGAGTTGCTTCCTGAAGGCGAGGTGGTCCTGAGTCAGGCGGAGGTGGGTCGGGAGGGAGTTCCATGTCTTGGCGGCGAGGTAGGAGATGGACCGTCCCCCTGTGGTGGCTCTTCGGATGCGGGGGACGGCGGCGAGGGCGTGGCCGGTCGATCGAAGCTGGCGTTTGGGAGCGTAGAAGTTGAGGCGGCTGTTGAGGTATCCTGTGCCTTGGTTGTGTAGGGCTTTGTGTGCGTGGGTGAGGAGTCGGAAGGTGATTCTCTTGTTGACCGGGAGCCAGTGCAGGTCTCTCAGGTGTCCGGAGATGTGGCTGCGACAGGGGATGTCCAGGATGAGTCGTGCTGAGGCGTTCTGGATCCGCTGGAGTCTCTTCTGGAGTTTGGCGGTGGTTCCGGCGTAGAGGGAGTTCCCGTAGTCCAGCCGGCTGGTGACGAGGGCCTGGGTGACCGTCTTCCTGGTCTCGGTGGGGATCCACCGGAAGATCTTACGTAGCATGCGCAGGATGTTGAAGCACGACGAGGAGACGGCGTTGACTTGTCTGGTCATGGAGAGGGAGGAGTCCAGGATGAAGCCCAGGTTGCGTGCGTGGTCTGTTGGTTTGGGTGCGCTGCCTAGGGCGGGGGGCCAACAGGAGTCGTCCCAGGCGGAGGGTGAGGATCCCAGGATGAGGACTTCCGTCTTGTCCGAGTTCAGTTTCAGGCGGCTGTTCTTCATCCATTCGGCTACCTCTTTATTCCCTTCGTGAAGGTTGGCGTAGGAGATGATGTTGAGGTTGTGCTGGCGTGCGATGTCTGTGAGGGGGCTCATGTAGACGTTGAAGAGGGTTGGACTGAGCGAGGAGCCTTGAGGAACGCCGCAGATGATTTCGGTGGCTTCAGATCTGAACGGGGGGAGGCAGACTCTCTGTGTCCTTCTGGCGAGGAAGGAGATGATCCACTCCAGTGCCTTCTCCTGGATTCCGACATTGCTGAGTCGCTGCACTAGTGTACGGTGGCAGACAGTGTCGAAGGCCGCGGAGAGGTCTAGGAGGATGAGGGCTGCTGTTTCTCCGTTGTCAAGCAGTGTTCGAATGTCATCGGTGGCTGCGATCAGGGCGGTCTTGGTGCTGTGGTTGGCCCGGAAGCCGGACTGCGAGAGGTCGAGGGATCCGTTCGTCTCGAGGAAGGCGGCCAGCTGCTTGTTGACGGTCTTCTCGATGACTTTAGCAGGAAACGGGAGCAGCGAGATGGGGCGGTAGTTCTTGAGGTCGGTGGGGTCGGCTGATGGCTTCTTTAGTAGAGCGCTGAGTTCGGCGTGCTTCCAGCTCTCCGGGAAGGTAGCGGTTGAGTCGAGAGCGTGCAGAGTGCTGGCGTCATAGTGGCGGCGGTCATCATGGTGAGTGCGAGGGCCAGGGGTTCTGGCGGTGGGCACGTTCCAGGTGCGGACGGGCGCAGGCAGGTTTGCCTTAGGCACGCCTATGGCGCACCAGCAGCGTGCAGAGGCCGGCATATATGGGGAGGTGTGAGGGACGAGCAGCTGGGATGCGGGAGGCAGGGGCAGCGAATGGGCAGTGGGGCGTCAGGGGGGTGGGGCCGCAGGGGACGCAGCGGCGAGGGAGGTGAAGGACAACGAAGGTAACAGAAGAAAAAAGGGCACAAAATCGAGGGGAAAACGAGTGGCACAGAGGGCAGAAGGGCACAAAAAAACGAGTGGAACAGAGGGCAGAAGGGTACAAAAAACGAGAGGAGCAAAAGGCAAAAGGGGCACAAAAACAAGGGAAAAACGAGTGCCACAGAGGGCGGAAGGGCACATAAAAACGAGTGGTACAGAGGGCAGAAGGGCACAAAAAAACGAGTGGACCAGAAGACAAAAGGGGCACAAAAACAAGGGAAAAACGAGTGCCACAGAGGGCAGAAGGGCACAAAAAAGGAGTGGAACAGAAGGCAAAAGGGGCACAAAAACAAGGGGAAAACGAGTGGCACAGAGGGCAGAAGGGCACAAAAAAACAAGTGGAACAGAGGGCAAAAGGGGCACAAAAACAAGGGAAAAACGAGTGCCACAGAGGGTGGAAGGGCACAAAAAAACGAGTGGAACAGAGGAAAACGAGTGGAACAGAAGGCAAATACAAGGGAAAATGAGTGGCACAGAAGGCAGAAGGGCCCAAAAACGAGGGAAAAACGAGTGGCACAGAGGGCAGAAGGGCACAAAAAACAGGTGGAGCAGAGGGTAGAAGGGCACGAAAAACGAGTGGAACAGAAGGCAAAAAAGGCACAAAAACAAGGGAAAAAAACAAGTGGCACAGAAGGCAGACAGGCACAAAAAACGAGTGGAACAGAAGGCATAAGGGGCACAATAACAAGGGAAAAACTAGTGGCAAAGAAGGCAAAAGGGCACAGAAATACCGGAAAAATTAGTGGCACAGAGGCAAAATACAGAACACAGAAATACAGAGTCAGCTAACAACAGAAGGCAGAACTGGCAGAGAGGCACGGGGCAGTGAGGGGAAAAGAATGGAAAACCGAGCAAAGACACAGGGGCAGCGGGGGGTACAGAAGGAAAGACCGGGCAGAGAGAGCATGGGGACAGCGAGGGGAACAGAGGGAAGAAACAGGGGCAAGGACCATGTACAGGCAGCGGGGGAAGACTTACAACAGCAGTCACAGACACAACAATGAAAATACAGGCAATACAATAAAAGCAATAAGGCGGAGGATGAACAAACCTACCTACGGCCTACCACGGGCCACCAGGGATGAGGCACAGGTGGCAGCCTGCGGTGGTGTAGGGACTCGAACTTCCTCAGCAGCGGCAGCTGGGGCAGGGTGACACAGGCAGTGCTGTGCGGAGGGGGAGTGACCTACCTAGTGGGGTCATTCTAAATAAAACCGGCCCATTGACTTTTTCAGGGGTGTTCACCACATCACAATCTAAGGTAAGCATATTGACTTTGTCATGTTTGACATGGGGGCATGCAATTAATTTAAAGGACAAGTCTATTGGCTTTGTCAAGGGGTCAACATAGTATAAGGCAAGTCAATGGGCCTTATGATGTCTCTGGCTATTCACAGACAACCCTATCACAACTTGGGCAGTCAGGCTGCCCTGGACTGCCACAACTGTTGCAACCACACTGCAATATTCTGCCGCGGTCCCACCAAGCAAATTACGAGTTTCCTCTCCACCTTGGATTTTATCCTGTTGAGCCCGCCATTGCACCGTGGCAGAGAGGGAACAAAGAGGGCCCTACAGGGCCCCTTGGTGCCTCACAACATCTGGATGAACAAGGGGGGCTTAAAATGTGCCCCCTGTGTGCATGCACCCCAGTAACTGCATGGCATGGACTTCAGCAGCCCATGAAATGCAGGTACTGCCTTTGACGTTCCCATTGCGGTGCCTACTTCATAGGCAGCGCCCTGGGAACTCCAAAGAACCGCCCACCAGACCAGGAGAAACAGACCCAGGTTTAGTGGTGCAAGAGCGGGCGGTCCTGCTCCACACTGCCAAATCACAATGAGGCCCTATATGCTTTGTCTAATTTCACCATAATATAGGACCAATACCCACATGCTAAATATCAGAGTTATATCACTGGAATCAGACATCATGTTTAACGCCTTAACCACGGTGGTTTTTCTGCCGCGGTGCGGGCTTTTTTAAAGAGTGGGCGGGGCTCCGTCGGCCCTTGGCCCTTGGCCGACGGCAGCACCCGCGAGGTAGTGCTCCCGTCGGCCAACAGCCGACTGGAGCACGGAACGGGTTAAAGACAATCATTAATGTCAACAAAAGCATTGCAAAGTTTAGCAAAACTACTTGTCAGGATTATATTGTCAATAAACCTTG
Organism: Lissotriton vulgaris; assembly: GCF_964263255.1. NCBI lineage: Eukaryota > Metazoa > Chordata > Amphibia > Caudata > Salamandridae > Lissotriton > Lissotriton vulgaris. Next base: position 1,951,379,985 of record NC_141685.1, on the reverse strand, counting down.
AAAATGAAAATAATTACACATTTAAGACTTTCTTTTGTACCTTTAGGCCAAATACAATGCATCAATAGGAACAACTACTAGACCTACAGCTCTAGAGTGCTATAAAAATAATGAAAAATCTCATTGGGTCATTGATTCCGGTACCCAGGAGACCTGTCTGTCATTTTTAAAATGTGTCTGGGTTACCCCACAACACTTCTGTATGTTGTTGGTGGTACCTCTGCTCAGATTGAGGTGCCACAATCACAAGACAAAACAGTTGGGCATGTTTGGGGCACCCAGGTTAGCAGTTGTTTCCAGGATTTCTCTCAACTGGTCATCTGGAAAACAAAGGGAACAGTGTCACTGGTCCTGGAGAGACCCATCTAGTCCTAGGGGTCAGATTCAAACAGAGTACCTAGTCCATCAGAGAATCAGGTGGCTTGTCCTTAAAGCTGTCCATGGTGTTGCTGCCATCACATCTAGGTTCAGGGTCTTGCTCCATTCTAGGGATGCCATATGTATACCCAGTTCCAGTCTGTAGTGGGGGATAACCCTTTGTCTAACTCTGAAACTGGTTCTGGTCAGTTTTTCTCTTTCTCCTGAGTTTGGCTTGAGCGTGCCAAGTGAAACAAAGGCAAGGGCAGACCTGGTGGTAAGTTCCTTTGTATGTGCTGTAGGCAGGTTCCTGTGAAGTATAATCCGGCCAGGGCACAATTCCTCCCTAACCATCCAGTCAGGAGGACCCTCTAATCCCAGGCATTTTTGTGTGGTTTGTTGCAGCAGTCTTAGCTTAAAATGGAATTATCGCGAGTAAGACTCAGGTAGTGAGAGACTCTGGTAATGCTGGTGTACTAAATCCGCAAAACCCATTTAACACTAGAAGGTTATTGTCTGATAATGCCATAAAATGTTTGAATAAACAATAAAACTTATATTTCAACTATTCACTTGGTTGCTTGTACATTAACAGAAAAATATTTGATCATATGGGTTAGGAATGTTTGTTTGATGCACAGGCAGGAGATTCTTGCAGAAAGACATAGACAGAGGACAAGTATAAGCACAATGTATTGCCACAGCACATTGGGCCATCTTAGGATGGTGACTCTTTCCAAGAGTTGAAGGAAACAACTAGAGTGCTACGTTACTTTCAGAATGACCCAAATCAAGGCCAAAAGGCCGGCACTGGAGTGCTTTTCCAGGGGCCACCTTGCACAGTGTACTTCGACAGACAACAGATCAGAAACATTTACTGGGCATGCGCTTAGATCTAAAACGATAGTGCACTCAGGTCTTGCATCAAGAAAGATAATCAATTAAACTAACCCCGGTAGCAATGAGAAATATTCATGCTGTAAATGTACTTCACATGCCTCAAAAGGCCTGGTTTGCAGACAGGGAAATAGGCACCCCGGCCATTGCACACAAGCAACACTGCCATAAAACGGGCAGCTATGGTTGTTAAACAATTAAATTAGCACTTTACCCCATCACTGGGGCACCATCAAGTACAATAGGTTGCCTGGCTTTATGGGGGAAAATTACCTCAAATACTGAGAAGACAGATTAAAATATTAACATTTGCTCTATCCATATATCCTTGAAGGTGGATTTTCCAAATTATATTAAAAAGTTCAAAAAATATGATGAATTAGTAGCATCAGAAAATATGGGTTGAAATTACTTGGAAATTAAACAAGTTTTCCCCGGTGCTAACCACTTTATTGTAATTTAGCAACTCCGAGTAGCATGTTAGGTGCCACCCGGCTGGAGGTGCAAGTCTCCGCTCCGATCCCGGGTAAAGTTCTAATACCTCCAAGAAGTGCTCCAGCATCCAGTCCTACTCAGAAGGTGCCAGTCACAGCAAAGAGAACAGCGGCTTACCATCTGTGCTCACTGCTCGACACACATCAGCTGCCCGGGATTCATCAGAGGAAGAAGCAGCATGTGATGCCTTTCACATCACATTCTCAAGGAGTAGCTTTTGTGAAGTGCCCCTCCCAGCTCCTGCGACACACTGTGAGAAAATGGCTGCATGGACAGCCCCTTAAAATAAATCACCTCTCACTCGCCCATAACAATAATGTCAGCCACTGGTAGGTACAGCACAGCCTGCATATCTAACACACCCCAGGCACTCCAGAAAAGCTATTAACATAAGGACCCTCCCCCAATTCATCACCTAATTCTAAGCCAGCCAACCATAACCCGCCTTGGGCGCACAGGCCCTGAATGCCCCTTCCTCCTACTCCCCAGTCAATTCAATTCAATTCAATTCATGAAGCTTTATTCGGCACACGTAAATGACCATAAAAGCACAAAGATAAAAATACAGTAAATATTACATACAATAATTTTCAGAGTTTAAAAACAACCGGAGGGTTGACAGACATAACTCTTAAAAACAGATGCTTTTCCTGGCATTGATAGACTGGTTTAAAAACGTAGCAGTATAAAAACAGATATCAGCGAATTGCAGATTAAAAATTAAACTCATAGCCTGGTTAACTGTACGTACACCATATTTAACAAACATGGGTTTCAGATAGGCAGTACAAAAATTTGTGTACAGTTTACAAAACAGTAAAAAGTGCAAGTCTTTTATGTGCAGGTTGCAGACTAACAACAGGGCGAGAGGAACTCCGCAGAATTCTGCGTAGTGCAATTTTGCAAACTCCGCCCACCCCCAGATATGTATGATTAAAATGTTGTCATTTAATGTACCACAGTATGTTTCAAGAGTATTTGTATAAACAAATCTTTATATACATTTTAATGCGATCATAAGAATTGCTCTTCATCTAACATTTAATAGAATCATAAAAGAAAGAGAATCAATCTATTTAATTTGAAACTTTTCCAACATAATGAAAGAAAATATTCCATGACTTTTATTCCTATACTACACTTTTTTTAGGCAGATGGCTTGGTTTTGGTTACATAAGGAATGGACTGCAAATATTTCAATCAGGTTTCGGCAGGAAAACTCCCTAGTGCAATGAAAGATTTATTTTAATATGTCATATAAAAAGGAAATTGTTTTCCATACTCACTGTTAGTAACATTTTGTGGGGTGATTTTTCTGGTACTGAAAATTACGTTGTTTGAGAAGATGAAATTCTTCGTTATTTTGGAGCATAAATGGAAAACAAATTTGCCAATTGGGTTTATTAATTATTTCTCAATAGCTCATTACTGTCTATTAACTGTTTGAAGCAACGATATGATCATTATGATTAAATAGATGTTTGCATCAATTTTCTAAACCAATTGCTTGTCTCGATATTTCAATAAGTTCCAGAGATACATTTGCAAGCTCACCACATAATGCTAGTTAAGAGTCCTGCATATGCTGAATTATCTATCCTTTATTTATTTATTTAAAAAGTTTTGTATAGCGCGAACAAGACCCCGAAGGGTATCAGAGCGCTTCACAGTAAAGGAAGGGGGAACAAAATAAGGGGACATTGAAGAGATGTTAATTTTGACTTTTAAAGAAGCTTGAAATAAAACAAGTATTGGAAAGATGTGGAAAAGGGATCTAAGTATATTTTTTTATTATGGGATAAAATATAGTACAAGGTTCACTGATCGAGAGCAGCTTCCTCTACTAAAACAACATTTTATATGTAAGAGTATGTATTTGACTCCCTGGAAATAGCATAAAACTATAAATGCCTTGCCTGAGAAATGTTCAGAACGAAGAGCTGACCTAAATCCTATGCTTAACAAATGATCAGAGGAACTAATGTCCCATTATTTCTTCATAATGTTATTTTCAGTAGCTTAGTGGCAGAGTGGACTCAAGTTGTGATGAAAGGTAAACTGATAGATTTGTTAATTGCAAATGAATTCCAGCAAATCACCTCTAAGCTTAAGTATTCTACAAAGATTTCTTATCGGTCATAGTGGAATGTTATATGCAAGAATAATTGAACTAAACTTACCAATAGTTCAACACCCTTATTAAATTCAAAACTATGTCTGATTTGAGATCCTTTCAATGCCTTTTCAGCTGTTGCTCGAATGTGATTTTACCTTACATAAATGAAAAGCTTGGCAAAACAGGAACAAGTTGGTTTAATTTAAAGCAGCAACAGGGAGAGTATTGACAAGGGTACATCTGAAGACAGTCTCAAAGTACAGACCTTTTAGCCACACATGTATACATTTTGTGGGCACAAAAATCACTTTGACATTCTTTGAAAATTATCATACTCATAAATAACAAGAAAAAGCATCAGATGAGGGGAGTACAGATGGCTTTCGACCTCGAGGAGAGCTAGTGTGGGCAGGTACATGCATGTCCGGATGTCCAGTAGGGTGAGCACGTGATTACCTCATGCAGTGTGCATGTCATGTCCTGATTGGCTGAGTGTTCCTAGCTACATGCAGCATTTACATTTTGTGGTATGTTGCCATTTGGCAAAATGTGTTTTATTGGGGGTAATCTCTTGGGGCCTGTTTGTGGTCTGACTCCCTATCTGTGGGATCGATCACGGTTTTCCCTGAGTGCACATTTGTCTTTGGGCTAAGTGAAACCCCAACTGTGACCTGTCAATTGGTAGGCTTAGGTTTGGATCACAGGGCCTGTTTGACCATGTATCTCTGACTTGGGGTTTGTTAGACCTGACATCATTGGCGTGAGTCTCCCTTCCATTTTGACGGATTGCCTCCTCTGTTTTGATATGTTTTTGCTGGTTATATGCTTTGGGCACTGTGCCACTGCTAATCAGTGCCACAGTGCAATTGCTTCCTATGTTAAATGTATGTACTAATTGGTTATTCCATGATTGTATTATTTGATTTAGTACAGTGCACCATGCGTGCCCAGGGCTTGTAAATCAAATGCTGCTGGTGGGCTTGCAGCACTGGTTGTGCCACCCACAGAAGCAGCTTGTAAAGTGTGTCTCAGGCCTGCCATTGCAAGGCCTGTGTGCAGTCTAGCACTGCCATGTCGACTTGGCCAAGTGCACCCACTTGCCGGTCCCTAAACCTTTCCTTTGCTTCATATTAGACACCCCGATGGTAGGCCCAAAGGCAGGGTGCATTGTAAGTATAAGGTAGGACATGATCTCAAGAAAGAAATTAGATCACTTCTGGACATGTGTGTAGCATGTTCGAATAGTAAATTTCAGCCATTCTCTTTTTTCTTTATAGAAGGCTACCTGTTCTTATAGTCCAGAATGGGCAGTTAGATTATTACATTCTTATAACTGACTCAGGGAACATGGTAGAAATTCGAATTTAGTTACCTGAACTCAGAATAATAAAATACATCTTTTAGAAAAGTTGGTTTTAATATTCTGTGTTTGAAAATACCACTTTTAGATAGTAGGTATTTTCTTGCCTAACTATCCAGGCCTTCCTCTGCTGGGTTGTGTATTCCTTGTCTGGGTTTGTGAGTAACAGGTCTGGGGGGATTCCAGGAGGCAGGTTGGTGTAGCCCGGTGGTGAATAGTGAGATCTGCATCTAGATGAGAGGGAGGAGTTGCACTTGGGACCTAAATAGGGTTGGGCCTTCCCTCTACAATGCTGGCTCCACCTCCTGTGGCTTGGCTGATGTCTCTGCCCTGCACTGTGAAAGAAGAGGAGGAATCCTGTCAACAGAGTGCTCCAGAGCAGTATCTTCCCTCCCCTGTGCTGGCTGCACTTCCTGTGGGGCGGCTGATGTCTCTGCCCTGCACAGTGAAAGGAAGAAGAGAGACAAGTAAACAAAGTGCTCAGGAACTTGTTTGGATTAGGCAGAGGGCTCTCTGCCTTCAGAGAACAAAGGATTTTGGGGTATAAATATTGGAACCCTGATCCCAAGAAATTAGATTACTTCTGGACAAGAAACCTTTCTGCCAAAGAGAAGAACCAAGGAAGCTGCAGGAGTTGTACTGCTCCTCTGCCAGTGTGCTGTTTGCTGGGTTGGCCTGCAGTGGTTGCTTCATTGCCAAGGGAAAGGAGAAGGAACCTTTTAAGGACTTTCATCTACAGAATATTCTCCAAGTGCTTGAACTGTGCTTTCCTTCTGCTGAAGTCTCAGGGACAAAAGACTTCACCCCAGTTCCCCACTGAATTTCCTTGCTGGGAATTCTGACTCCAGACACTTGCGTGCCGCTGGGAGATGGAAGCTGCGATGCATCAAGAGGAAGTGTCCCGCCGCCGCAGCTGAAATGGTCACAACACCGGAGAAGCGTGCCTTCGCCCCATCTCCCTCGAAATGTGTGCTCATTGAAGCTGCCTGCTGTCGCATCACTGGAGAAGCGCTACGCCATCGTGAGCGTCGCTATCGCATCACTGGAGAAGCGTGTCTCAGGGCCTGTCGCGTCTCCAAAATACAGAGTCGTCGCAAGACTGTCAGGGCATCATCGCATTACATTGCCGCCTCAAGGGTGCCATCTTCCCACATCGCACCCGGATCATCGCATCGCATCAAGGCGCCATCTTGCGCACCGCAACGGGCCCGCAGGCCGAGAATCTACGCATCACCTCCGCACCGGTAAGGATCACGAAGCAACCCCTACTCTGAACAAGCATTGAGGCACGACACATCATCTCCCCTGGATCACGGAACCGACGCATCTCTTCTTTTGCGAGCCTTTTGTTTACTTTGCATTACGCATCCAGGTACTTTGTTGAGAACTTTGTCGCATTTACCATCAACTTGAACTAAGTAACTTTATTCATCTTTTAAGCAATCTTAAGTGTAATACTGTGGATTTTTGTTGTTTGTGGTGTTGTGTTTAAGTCTATATAAAGAATACTTATTTTTATAAAACCTGTGCTGTGTCCATTTGTAGTGTTTTCACTGTATTACTGTGTATATTCACAAATGCTTAACACACTGCCTTTGAGATAAACCTGTCTGCTCGTGCCAAGCTCCCAAGGAGGTGTGCAGGGGTTATTAAGGAGTGTAATCCATTGCCAACTAGAGACCCCCCCATCTAACAGGGTTGATTTAGACGTCTTCTCTGATGAATCTAACAGCAAGGGTACGAGTTCTTGAGTGTGAGCATGTATATCATGGGGGTCATTGATATAATTTTTACCGATATTCTCATTATCACATGTACAGTTACATCGTACATCAACATTGTATTCACTGGGATTGATGTTATTACGCAACCATAGGTTACGGTGTACATCGACATTGGATTTACTGATATTGACATCACTGTGCATGCATAGGTTACAGTGTACATTGGCATTGCCTTTACTGGTATTGACATCATTGGGCATGCATAGATTACAACATACATCGATATTGCATTTATTGGTACTGTCGCTGCTATGCACACATACATCAGGGTGTACAATGCTATTGTATTTATCAATCTCAAAACAGCTTAGCCTTGAACAACTAGATTCTAAGTGTCTATTGTAAATGAATAGGTTTATAAACTTCTTTGATATTATTCAATGATTATAACTCATGTCTGTCTGTCATGTCGGTCTGTTCACACAATAACACCTATACTATTCCAGTCATATTTGGGTGTATATATTTTTTGCATTACCCACCTACAAAGTTTATATTTATACTTATGCTGCTTATTTCTAATATTTTATTTTTCATATTTCCTATTTAATTTTTTTCCTCTCAATATGAAAAAACTTAAAAAGATGCTTAACTTACAATTATGGTTGTTGCTTTGTCATAATATCTTTTTGATAACCGTAATGTAAATGCACTATTAATCAATTGTTATGCATAGACCCATCTTAGAGATTGATTGTGACTCTTACATCGTTAAATTCTTCATGTTCCTAAGGATCGTATTTTTACTTTTTGGCTTTCTTTAATAAAGTATTTTTCTAACTAAAAAGAAAAAAGGTAACTTTAATGTGTGCATTTATTGCACAGAACTTTTTAGGTGAAAGATATTTAATATGCAAGTACTGTACAAACCTGCATGTTAATAAATCGTGCCTGTATGGAGACTTACGAAAATCTATAAAAAGTAAAAATAGACTTGTGGTGTCCATTTATTGTGGCTGGACAGGGAAAGTAGGATTGTCTTGGGACTCTGTACTCACGTCTCCATAAAAAACATGCACACAAAGTCATGTCGACACAAACGTTTGACGTCAGAAAAATGCCTGCGTGAGAAAATAGACATGCATTCCCAATTTTCGGATGTATTATTGGCCACAACCACTATATATTTTCCTTCATAACTAAATGTTTATAGGAACTTAATGGGAGTGACATTAATTCACATGGATATCTACGGAACAATTCAGAATTTCGAACAGTGATATGCGATGTAGGCATTACCCTATCTGCCTTGGACCCTGACAAAATGATTATAGAGAGTTCTCGCTACAGGCTGTCTTTAGTACTGGCTGTTTTGACATCCTCATATGCTGGCTTTTCCCTGGTGTATGAAAGTCCATAAGTCTTTCCATGAGAACAGTCCAGTGCTGCCATTCTAGTTAATATCGGTGGCATTATTGACTTTTCTGCTGCTCCAAGAGCTGTACAGCTTGTAAAGTCATTCTGTCTGGAAGGTCGACCACATTACTGCTAAATGTTTTATTGGCATAAGGGATGCACTTACTTCAATTATTACCTGTATGATATTTGCTTGACTTTTAGCCCTGCCCTTCATAAGGCTTTTAGTAAAACAGCGCACAAACTGTCCTTAGTGGGTCGATCTACTCAGCACAGTGCCGTTCCACCTGAGAATACCTCTTTAGCAGTCAAAATAAAGTTTGGAGGCTGAATGGCCTTTATCATCTTTTTTGCTCTAGTGGCATCATGCAAACCAACATGCGCTCTTCCCTTTCCTTGTGATGGCCGTGCTACCATGGGATCAATATCCCATGGGCAAATGGAATAGGGGAAATGACACTCAAGGCCTCTTGTAATAATTGTTTGAGCCTAATCTAAGATCACCTCAATCAATTTTAAGTGCTGGAAAACCTTGCAGTAGTTGGAGTTTTTAATGTGGTAGTGAGTTAATCTTTTGTCGTCTCAACAATTCAACCTCCTCAATGTCTGACTTAGGAAGACTGTAACTAGCAGAGATGTTAACTAGTTTATGTTTACGATTCCTGCTGTTGTGGGGTCTTTTTTGTAATGTAAAAAGGGGTGTTTTGTGGTTTTATCTGCTCTAAGAGGTGAATTTCTGTTTTAATGAGCACACTTCAGAGGGGAATTTATGTTTTTCTAGCACACATTTGTATTCGGTTTGGTTTTTGAAGGGCAAACTTTATATTCACTCCGTGGAGTGGAGCGCCATTTTTCCATCTTGGCACGTACCACCGCAGAGACGTCATTTTGCTTGATAAGCAGTTGGACTGACTGGTGACCCTCCTCCTTTCTCCCACTCCTCATGTTACTTAACCCCTTCACTGCTAGGCCTTAGCCCCTCCTGTGCTAAGCCTTTTTTTGGCTATTTGGTGTAGTGTGCGCTTAGGCCCCTGTAACTTTTTGACCACATAAGGTATTCACACCAATTTTGCGTCCTTTTCTTCCAACATCATGGGGATTCTAAAGGTACCCAGGGTGTGTGGTTTCCCTTGGAGGTGTCCCAGAAATTAGCCAAAATACAGTAGAATTTTAGTTTTTTCAGAAAATGGGAAAAACGAGCTACAAATGTAAGCCTCTGGGTTTTTCCCTGCAAATGTTTTCCAAAAAGGGCTTGTGGGGCTGAAATCACAATTTTCCCAGATTTTAGGGGGAATGACAGTCTTTTGTCATAGAACCATCATTTATTACACAGTTTGGCATTTTTCTGGCACATAGCCTATTTTTAGTGCCTTCAACCTCCTTCCAGTTAATGGTAAAAATGAGTATGAAAGCAATAATAGAACCTGGAAAGCTATACATTTGAGAAAAGTAGACACAATTCTGAATTCAGAAAGGGGTCATTTGTGTAGATACATCAAGGTTTCTTTATAGAAATTAACAGTTAAATATTGAAAAAATTAAAAAATAGTTAAAAAAACAGCTTTTATGTCAACGTTTTCACCTGTAACTTCTTGTAATTATGACAGCTCTATGAAAGCAATATATACTGTTACATCCGCTGGACCTTCCTAGTTGTGGGAATATATAGAACTTGTAGGTTCACCAAGAAGCAGATGAACCCAGAGTTAAAAACTGAGTAGCAACTTGCAATGGCTTTTTATCATGTATCAGGCATATAGCAAATATTGTGCGAAAATGTATACATGGAAAAATCGATATGAAAGACACCTATTTATTTCTGAAATGGGTACAAATTATAGAGTTTAGAAACAGTACATATTTGTACATTTTCAAGATTGGGAATACTCATACTAACATGAGAATTATTGGTCATTTTTTAAAATGACTTCTTTTTTACAAAATGTCTTTCATTTGGAAGGCAGAAATGCATCAAAAGTCACTAGGTAATAACAGTTGCTTTACAAATTTGAATTACCTTAAGTCTCCCGATAAAAATGGTACCTCACTTGTGTGGGTAGGCATAGTGTCCACGACCGGAAAGGGCTCAAAACCCAACGTGAACACACCACATTTTTACAATGAAAATGTACCCTTTTTTTGTGAAGTGTGTAGCTGTCGTTTTTGAACCCTAGCTCTGCCGGCACCTAGGTAAACCTAGCAAACCCATACATTTTTAAAAAAAGACACCCAGTGGAATCCAGGATGGGGTGATTTGACTGCCTGCCACCATGTTATGTTACCCAGAATCCGTTGCAAACCTACAAAAATGTCAAGAAAGCCACATTTTCCCCACATTTCTGTGGTGGAAAGTTTTGGAATCTGCATGGATCCACACATTTTGACCCACCCTGCTTTCCCTGAAGTCTTACAAGAAAAACAGTACCTCACTTGTGTGGGTTGGCCTAGTGCCCGCGACAGGAAGCGGCACAAAACACAACGTGGTCGCACCTCAATTTCGCAGTGAAAAATTACCCTTTTTTTGGCAAAGTGCCTAGCTGTAGTTTGTGAACCCGAGCTATGCCAGAACGTAGGGAAACCTAGCCAACCTATACATTTCTGAAACCTAGATCCTCAGGGGAATCCAGGATGGGGTGACTTGACTGCCTCCCACCAGGTTCTGTTACCCAGAAACCCTTGCAAACCTAAAAATTGTAAACAAACCCACATTTTTTCCACAATTCTGTGGTGGAAAGTTCTGGAATCTGCGTGTATCCACAAATTTCATTCTACCCTGCGTTATCCAAAGTATTCCGGGAAAAATGGTACCCCACTTGTGTGGGTCGGCCTGGTGCCTGCAACAGGAAACGGCACAAAACACAACGTGGTTACACCTCAATTTCGCATTGAAAAATGACCCTTTTTTGGCAAACTGCCTAGCTGTAGTTTTTTAACCCTAGCTCTGCCGGCACCTAGAGATACCTAGAAAATCTATACATTTTTTATAACTAGACACCCAGGGGAATCTAGTATGGGGTGACTTGACTGCCACTCACCAGGTTCTGTTACCCAGAAACCCTTGCAAACCTAAAATAGTGTCTTAAAAAACACATTTTCTCCACATTTCTGTGGTGGAAAGTTGTGGAATCTACTTGTATCCACAAATTTCCTCCCACCCCGCATTCCCCAAAGTCTTCTGAGAAAAATGGTACCCCACTTTTGTGGGTCAGCCTAGTGCCTGCGACAGGAAACAGCACAAAACACAACGTGGTCACACCTCAATTTCGCAGTGAAAAATGACCCTTTTTGGCAAAGTGCCTAGCTGTCGTTTTTGAACTCTAGCTCTGCCGGCAACTAGGGAAACCTAGCAAACCTACAACATTTTTAAAACTAGACACCCAGGGGAATCCAGGATGGGGTGTCTTGACTGCCTTCCACTAGGTTCTGTTACCCAGAATCCCTTGCAAACCTAAAAAATTGTTAAAAAAAAAACAAATTTTCCCCACATTTCTGTGGTGGAAAGTTCCGGAATCAGCGTGGATCCACAAATTTCCACACACCCTGCGTTCCCCAAAGTCTTACGAGAAAAATGGTACCTCACTTGTGTGGGTCAGCTTAGTGCCAGTGACAGGAAACGGTGCAAAACGCAACGTGGTCACACGTCAATTTTGCAGTGAAAAATGACCCTTTTTGGGCAAAGTGCCTAGCTGTCGTTTTTTAACCCTAGCTCGGCCGGCACCTAGGGAAACCTAGCAAAACTATACATTTTTGAAAACTAGGCACCCAGGGAAATCCAGGCTGGGGTGACTTGACTGCCTTCCACCAGGTTCTGTTACCCAGAATCCCTTGCAAACCTAAAACATTGTCAAAAAAATATATTTTTCCAACATTTCTGTGGTGGAAAGTTCTGGAATCTGCGTGGAGACACAAATTTCCTCCCACTCAGCATTCCCCCAGGTCTCCCGATAAAAATGGTACCTCACTTGCATGGGTGGGTCAAGGACCCGTGACAGGCAAGGGCCCAAAACCTTAGATGGCCGCCAAGCCCGGTGCTAAAAACTCATGGGACCCCCCTTGCAAAACCAAGTTGCTGTGTGATAGGTCATTTTGATGTTGCCTCAATAGGGTTTGGGCCTTTGCATGTCACGGGTACTTGACTCACCCACGCGAGTGAGGTATCATTTTTATCAGGAGACCTGGGGGAACACTGGGTGGGATGAAATTTGTGGATCCATGTAGATCCCAGAACTTTCCCATACAGAAATTTGAGAAAAAAGTGATTTTGTGAGCTAAATTTGAAGTTTGCAGGGGATTCCGGGTAGGAAAACGTTAGGGGACACATGCAAGCCATACCACGCTGGACTCTCCCGGGTGTCTAGTTTTTAGAAATGTGTGGGTTTTGTAGGTTTCCTTAGATGCACGCCAAGCCCGGTGCTAAAAACTCATGGGACCCCTCTTGCAAAACCAGGTTGCTTTGTATAGGTAACTTTGATGTCGCCTCAATAGGTTTTTGGCCCTTGCCTGTCGCGGGCACTAGGCCTACCCACACAAGTGAGGTACCCTTTTTCTTGGATGGCTTTGGGGAACATTGGGTGGGTGGAATTTTGTGGATCCACGCAGATTCCAGAACTTTCCAACACAGAAATGTGAGGAAAATTAGTTTTTTTTGCAATTTTTTTAGGCTTGCAAGGGATTCTGGGTAACAGAACCGGGTGAGAGCCAGTCAAGTCACCCCATTCTGGATTTCCCTGCATGTCTAGTTTTGCAAAAATGTACAGGTTTGCTAGGTTTCCCTAAGTGCTGGCTGCCCAAAATCCACAGGTAGGCATATTGTTAAAAACAAATCTGTGCCTCGCCGCCCTGGGGGGATTTCAGGGGTGGGGTTGCCCCGATATGCCCCCAAGGGGGGCAGAAACACTGAGGCTATATTTTTGGGGAGTAGGGGTTTTCGTATGCCCTCCAGGGGGAGCAGAAAGCTGTAATTGTTGCGGGTGGGGGTGGGGGCATGGGCATGCCCATTTTGGGCAGCCCCCACCCAAATTCAAATTTGCCCAAAAAAATTCTCTGGTGACTAGTGGGTTTTTTGCCCCACCCGGGGGCGCAGATTGGGGGTTAATGCCCCATATGCCCCCCAGGGAGGGCAGGAAGGCTGCAATTTTTGCGGGGGAGGGGAGGGGGTAGCCCCACCCTATTTCAGATTTGCCCCCCAAAAATCCCTGGTATCTAGAGGGTTTTTGCCCCCCCCGTGCAGGGCAGATTGGGTGCTAATGCCCCCATATGCCCCGCAGGGGGGGACAGAAAGTCCACTAGATGCCAGGGAGTTTTTTAGGCAAATTTTAATTAGGGTGGGGGCTGCCCAAAATGCCACACCCTAATTAAAATGTCCCCAAAAAATCCCTGGCCTCTACTGGGCTAATGCCCCCATCTGCCCCCCATGGGGGCAAAAAGGCTGTAGTTTTTGAGGGGTATGGGTGGGGGCATTGGCATGCCCATTTTGGGCAACCCCCACCCTAATTCAGATTTACCCCAAAATATCCCTGGCGTCTAGTGGGCTTTTTGCCCCTCCGGAGGTGCAGATTGGGGGCTACTGCCTCCATCTGCCCTCCAGGGGGGGGCAGAAAGGCTGTAATTGTGGCAGGGGTGGGGGCATTGGCGTGCCTGTTTTGAGCATCCCCCACCCTAAAAAAAATTGCACAAAAAAATCCCTGGTGTCAAGTGGGCTTTCTGCCCCACCGGAAGTGCAGATTGGGGGCTACTGCCTCCATCTGACCCCCAGGGCGGGCAGAAAGGCTGTAATGGTGGCAGTGGTGGGGGCATTGCCGTGCCCATTTCAGGCAGCCCCATCCTAAAAAAAAGTGCACACAAAAAAATCCCAGTTGTATAATGGAATTTATGCCCCCTTCGGGGGGCAGAAAGGCTGTAATGGTGCCGCTTCGGGCAGCCCACACCTTAAAAAAGTGCCCCAAAAAATCCCTGGTGTATAGTGGGCTTTCTGCCCCCCCGGGGGCAGATTGGGGGCTACTGCCCCATATGCCCCCCAGGGGGGGGCAGAAAGACTGAATAATGGTAATTTATTTATGGGGGGAGTGAAGGCCCTTCCCCAGGGGGCCGCTCCCCCCTCCCCCCTCCCTTGCGTCTAGTGGGTGGATCCCTGCTTGGGGATTGCCCTCCTGGGGCGATCCCCAAGCAGGGATCCACTGGGGAGGGGTACCATTCCAATGATACCTCTCCCGTCTTTCTACGTGCTCAGGGGGCTGATATAGCCCCCTGAGCATGTAGAAAGTGAAACTGAAATGAGCCTAAAGGCTCATTTAATTTTCTGTTTGTGTTCAATGACAACAGCGCGACGTGCGCGCTGATCATCATTGAATAGAAACCAGGGAAGGGGCCTCGGGAGCTGGGGAAGCTCTTCCCAGCTCCCAAGGTCACAGGGGAGAAAAGCAGACAGCAGAGGGATTTTTGGCCCCTGGACTCATGACGGAAATGGTTCCGTCATGAGCACAGGGCACCGATGCTCATGACGTAACTATTCCGTGATGAACATCGAAGCGGTTAATGAAGACTATGCTGCAGACACGCCAAAGGCGTGCCAAAGGCAAACCCATCTATGCCCTTCTGCGTCCCGAACATCCAGAGCCAGCCATGCTGGTTATTTGGCTATGTATTCCCCCATGTTGAGGGGTGTTCCAGGAAGTCACTCTTAACTTTAAGAAAAAGATCCTCGCTCCATCTGAGGTATTTTAATATTGAATATTCTATGGAGAAGCGATGCAGTTGCAAACATTGTGGCTTTGCTTTGAACTGCCCCCCAAAGGAGCTTTCAGTGGGACCTGATATCTATTGTAAACAGAGTGATTCTCTAAATGTACCTGTAACACCCCTTCACAACAAATGACCTTTGCATAGGGCATCCTTCATAAACTATAGATCGCCCCCTAAACACTCATTTGAAGTGTTTAATCTACTCTCTGATAATACCTGGGATTTCATATTTCTGACTAAACAATGGCTGAAGGAAACCAGATTCAGATATATATTTTGCTGTTCCCCATGGACATCGCATTTTATTTGCCAATAGTGAAGGAAAGAAATTGGGAGGTGGCATTGCTTTTATATTTAGCTACTCATTTAAGGGAATTAACACCCCGCTGATGCAAGCAGAGACTATTGAGGTGCTTATTTTTAGTTTCCAATTGGCACCCTCCTTTCTTTTTCAGGAAGTTCGATATATAGACACCCCTGACTGCCCAAGTAATTGTTTTCCTCACTTGCTTGGTATAATTGCTCAACTTTCCATGCAATACTCTAATTTTACCATCCTAGGAAATTCCAATGTGCATATGGACAATCCTAAATATTCTCAGGCTATCCAGCTCAATCTTGACTTGGCAGGCATGCCCTTCCGGAAGTGGTACTCTGCCCCATGCATAAGGAAGGACATATGCTTGATTTGATCTTTTCCAACATCGTTTATCTGCAAGGTTTTCCTGCAGAGCGTATCATCTGGTCAGATAATTTTCTATTTCCTTTCACTTTTAATGGCATGTCAAATCGGAGGAAGCTAGATAAGCCTCCAACATCTTTCCAGAACATGGCATAAAATCACAGAGCTACCTCCCTGCCAAATTTTACAATCCACTACTCCTTCCTTAATGAGCATCCTCAACATGGATGTGGCTGACTTTAATAAATGGATTTTCAATGCCCTTGACTTTGTGGTGCCACTCAAACATCTGCTGGTGAAAAAGACAAAGCCATCTGCCCCTTGGTTCTCCATCTTTTTAAGGTAAGAAAAGGCCTTATATAAAACTTGTAGCGAAAATGGGAAAGAACCTATTATTTGAAGGTTAAGGTTAAAGAAGCACTTAAATGTTTTCACAAATCTACTCAGAAAGCTCAAAAAGACTATTTCTCCTCTCGAATTGCGTTGGCTTCAAATATTTCACGTGAAATATCTAAAATTGGTCACTTTTTTCTTTCTCCTGATTCAGAAAATCTCTGCGAGTTTTCCTACAGGAACTCTATCTAAGAAGCAGGCAGACATTGCACCTACTTAAAGTCACCCACTCTACAAATTTCCCACAGTTCCAGAGCAGGTTTCTCTGAAGGAAGTTGTGAAATGCAAATCAGAATTCCCAGCGGACCCTTCCCCACCTCGGATCCTAAGAATGATCGTCTCCACCATTAACTCTGTGCTAGATAAAATTCTGAACACCTTTCTTGAAGTAGACCTTTTTCCTGCTGACTGGAAACAAGCTTTTCTTCTGCCCCTACTTAAGAAAACTAATGCAGACCCCACAATACTGAAACATTCTAGACACATCTCTCTTCTGTCAGCGGCTGCTAAAATCCTTGAGAAACTGGTAAACTGTCAGGTATTCTTCTTTGTGGAAACTAACGCAGGCCTCATGACTCGCAATCTCGCTTTCAGACAGGCTTTAGCAGTGAATCTGCCTTACTGGAGGTCACAAAATACATCATAGAGAACCACGAGTGTGGACGTTCAGCAATGCTGGTTCTGCTTGACCTATCTGCGGCATTTGATAGGGTCTTGCATGCTACCCTTTTAGACAGATTTAGGTTGGCAGACAACCAAAGTAGGGCTTTATCATGGCTGAAGTCTTTTCGGGATGACAGATCGTAGAGGGTTAAGCTCTATCTTTTTGAATCCCTCCCTAAACCTCTTTCATATGCAGTCCCCCAGGACTCAGCTTTAAATCCTGTCCACTTTAATATACATCTAGCACCACTGGCCCAGCTGATTAAATCTTGGGGTGTTCAGGTGCTGTCTTATGTGGACGACACCCAGCTCTAACTGTTCTTTCAGGAGCATTTGACTACTGCCCTAACTAAGCTCAAGGAATGCTTTAAGGGAGTCGCTGGCTGGATGGGTACCACCTTCCTTAAACTAAACAGTCAAAACAGAAGTCCTTTTCTGTGGACACAGTGGTCTTCCCCCGCAACCTAGGTAGTCTGAGGAACTTAATCCCCATCCAGCTCCAGCCTCCTATGCTAGGAATCTGGGAATCCCTGAGGCCATGTAAAAAACTGTGGTTCATAGATTGGTAACCTCCCATTTCGACTATGCTAACAGTCTTCATTTAACCTTCCTACATTCTTTATTTAAAGACTCCAGATTATTCAAAATGCAGTAGCAAGTCTGATTCGGAGAGTTCCTCCTCTGCTGCTACATTGTCTGCCAGTATTTCATTGCATTAGATTTAAGCCCTTACTATTGCTTTTAGGGCTTTCGCAGACGGAAATGTAACAGAAATGTAGAGCACCTAGGTTGAATAAGCTTTGCCTGCTACAGGTCCCAAACGTCTCCAAGGATAGACAGGAAGGTAGAGCCTTTTTGTTTGTGCTAGACCTGTCAGAATTAGGGTGGTCTTCCTCCAAATGTTTTACCTGCTTGCCTCTAATTTTGCCAATTTTGCTTTTGCTGGCCTTAAGACTGTGTGCACTTTGTCACTGGTAACCAGTGGTAAAGAGGTTTTGCTTATTACCCTCAATAGGGTTTGATTGACTTATCCACTGATCCAGCTGCCTACCAACCTGCAAACATCTAACAATATATATTCATCTGGGCACATAAACACACTCACTCATATAGGCTAGTCAACACCGCTGAGGATCAATTTTTGTAAGGGCTTAAATAGATTATTTACCTATCATTTCTCTAATTTATCACTGATCCTAAAGCCCTCACTTTAGTCATTGGACCTATGTATTTGAGTAGTAATTGACGATATGACATAGGTTCATTTACCTTTTTTTATCTAACTAAAATAATCACAGACTCAGGAAAGTTTTAAATGTTTATCTAATTAATCATAAGAGAAAAAAAAAATTACAATTTAACTCCATCTTTCTAAGGAAGTAAGATCGGTTTACTCAAATTTTGAATAATATTTCACAATAACAAGTACCTCAAGAAAGGAGAGGATAGAGAGAGAAGTACATAGACACAATACACGGAGGTATAGGATGTTGTGAAAATCAGACCCCTCTGGCCAAGAATTAATGGGTCCCCTTGAAAGTTCAGGTGACAAGGACTTTAGGACAGGTTTCTGGACAGGATAGATGACCTCTTCTGGATTCGATGCCTGCGTCTCACCCCTCTCTGATACTAACTTCCTCCACAATTCTTCCGCGATCTTCTTCTTATTCTATCACCTCCTCGAATCTTCCGTGATCTTCTTCTAATTATTTAGCTTTAAAATTCTAAGTCTGCTTCTTTGAGTATTCGATCAGCATTCGGACAGCATCCCAGCCTCTCAGGGTTTGTCTTGCTGCAACTGCGATAACTAATCTAACTAACTACCCCAATTATACTTTCCTAATAGCATGTACCACCCCTAAAAGTTTTGACTTTATGAAACTCCTATTTCTGATTGGACGAGCTGAGGGGATGTTCATCACACAGTGCTTAGTTTTAATATTTTTCTTTAGTTCATTGTTTTAAGTTCCCGCCCATTAATTTGTTCTCCCAAGCTTTATTTCCCACCCATATTTGCAACTTTATTAACAACAATGTATACATTTCAGAGTTGTCCATTGAATCGTCAGGATGTTCAGCTGGTTCCCAGGACATGTATGGAGAACTTCCTTGGACGAGTTTCAAGACTTGACCTCACTGTTTCTGAGTTGTCATCTTTGCGCATGCGTGAAGAACAATGTGGGTGTTAGACTTTAACATCGCTCAGAGGCTCAAATATAAACTAATAGAGAGGTCAAAAGAAAAGGTATTAATTTCAAAATAAAATGATCTCACTGTATACCACCTATCTCTACTCTAATCCCATTTACTTATAAAGACTTTTCATGCCTTAGCATTTAGTATCCAGCAAAGCAGATGTTTAGCACATGAGTTTCCAAGTGACCATTTTGAATGCTTTTGCGCAGAAGCAGAAATTTCCCTCCAAGACATCTTTCTGCGTAGATGCAGCTGACGCATGTGCAATACAGTTTCCTGCGTTAGCAGCCATCTTCAATCACCCTTGGGTTACTTGTTAGTAAAACACATATGCAAGCTTCATCTAATGTAAACATATGTGACATATGGTGAATATTAGTATCAAAATGCGTTATGAATATTTCATTACAGGATTATATGAGAGGATTGTGTCTGAGCAAGTCTCTTTTTATGTGAGTCCTTGCTCCATAAATCCCCTCTCTGATGGCATTTATGCCATCATAAACTACTTATACCCAACCAGATACCAACTTTAGCATATCTCAATTCCCTTCCCTGTCTTTTCAATATCCACTTCATCTTTATCTTTTGTGTTTTTCATCTTCTTGTACAATTCTGCTTTCATTTCTTCAAGCTTAATTTCTTCTTATTTTCTCTTCTTTCCCTGTTTATTTACTTCATACCTTCCTTTACTTCTACAACATTTTCACCATATCATTATTACCAAAATTATAATTTTTATTCCGAGTATAGGTAGTATTATTTGACCTACAATTCCTTTACCTATGTTAGCAAACCATGACCCTAATGATGTTAGGCTATTTGGTAATTTCGTCCATACATTATCAACTTCCAATGGTTTCAAGTCTTCCTCCAATTTTGTAATATTTTTAATGTACCCTCCAATTTCTACACTTTTATCCCGAATATAAGTGCAACAACGTTGAGCTTTCAGCTTTTAACAGGATACACCCTCTTTTTACAATAATATATCAAGGGCAAGTCGATTTTGTAAAACCATTGATCTAATCACAATTATTTCTGTATTTATCATTAGAAAACCTCCAACAGAATCAGTCGATAAGCGATCAACTACTGCTGATAATTGACAAATTCTTCTTGAATTCAGAATTACTCCCACTGAAGGTATCAATGCACTAAATATGTCACCTACTATTTCAGAAAAACTGGCTCTTTTATTATGGATTAGTTCGTTATTGTTTTCATTGTTTGCAGTGATTCTTTTCACATGATAAAATTTAGGGAATACTATTCCAAAAAAGCAAATCCCATACCATTGAAATAATGGTATGGGATTTGCCATTGAAATAATGGATCGGTTTCCCCTTTTAGTCCCCATCCTCCAATAACCAAAAAATTGTGTTCACATTCACTGGAACCAATAAATGCATTATTATAGTCAGTATTTAATCTATGGAGACAGATCTTCCCTTTCTTTTCAAAATCTAGAGACATCGCAGCATGAGTCTTGCCAGGTGTATATATTCCTTCCTTCTCAGCCCAAGGTGGAATATGGCTTTTCAGTTCACTGGCTTTCTTCTGAAAATCCTGTCTCCTTTCTTCTACTAAATTCAAAAATATCTTTTAATCTTTTATTGAGCAAGTTAAATTATTCTTATGGGCTTCTGCTTTATCTATTGCCTTCTGTGTTAAGAAAAAACCACCCATGAACTGTGCTGCTAGGCTACTAAGTACTGGATTCATATTCTTTCGAACAGGAACCTCTGGAAATATCACATCTAAATTTGAATAATAATACTGTAACCTTCCTGTTCTATAAAACAGACTTGTTGATACACTACATGAAATGCCTTATATTAGCGGTAAATGGTGATATGTGACACCTTCTGCTACTGAAGCTGGTTATTTCATACATACATAACAATCACTAATTTCCATAGTGTCTACGTATTGAAGCAATAACTTTGTGAACACATTTAAAGCAGTGTTATTCTCTGTTATCATGTGATTAACTCCTCACTCATCTGATGCTTCCAATTCTACTCTATCTCCTTTTATGTTAGCTAACTTTCCATTTATCCCTGTACTATTTTCCTTTTCTAAGCTCATCAAATAAGGAATTGCTATAGTTAAACTAACGACACTACAATCACTAATAAAACACTACATAGGCAAATTCTACATCATTTCTTCAAGAAATTTCGTTTTGCTCTTCCAGCAACTCTATTTTCAGCCATTTTAAGAAGATTTTTCTTCGTTCTCTCACTTTACTTTCAGAATTTTTAGTTATTATATTAACTCAAGAAGGTCTCACTTCTCCTTCGTCTATCTGTTCTGCAATTATTCTTCATCACTTTCTTTGTTGAAATCTAAATTCTCAAGCTCTTCAAGAATCACGTAGGTCCATCCAGGGCCTTTGAATTTATTGTTCAGTTGTTTTAGTCTTTGACTTCTTCGCCTGGTTTTCTCAATTGATTGCCCTGACTGACTAGTGACTTCATTCACTTGTTCAGGTTCTTCATTTATTGTCTTTAAGTGATATTTTAATCTTTTGACTTAACTAGGCCAGTTATCACCCTATCTAACCCTTTTATCTTGGAAACTGAACTTTCACTTTCCTCGTCTCTTTCAAGAGTTCTTTTATTCTTATTTAGGGGCCGATTAGGATTGCCATGCCAAAATGATGTCTTATTCCTCCAAGGAACTTATCGCCCTCCAAGGCCATTGGCCACTTCCGGATCCCGTCCGCAGGCTCGTCTCCTCATTAGGCCTTGCTCCTCCCTCCCCTACAACACCACACCCTCCGTTGCGTGCCTCCCGTCATCTTGTCCCCCTCCACTCGACCCTCACCCCATCACTCTGTCTTTGTCTGTCTTCCTACTCAACACCAGGTCAGCGGTCAAACACCACCACGAGCTGTTTGTCCTACTCGACTCAGAGAAGCCTGACCTACTGCTCCTGACCGAAACCTGGTATTGTGATTCTTCCCTCCCTGTTCTCCTGGCTACCCTACCCCCCTCCTATGTGGCCCTACGTGCCGATCGCCCAGCAGGCAGGGTTGGTGGTGGGGTCGCCTTAATCGCTCGGTCGGAATTGAATTTTCCATCACTTCCCTTTCCCCCCATCCCCCCTGCTGACTTCTTGGTGGTCCGTTCTCTTTTATCCTCCCCCCTATTACTTGCCTCTTAATGTACCGCCCTCCTCAGTCTTCGCCCTCATTCCTACCGGCATTTCAAGACCTGGTGGCCAACTTGGTGGTCAACTACGCCTCGGTCTTGGTGCTAGGGGACTTCAATTACTGGCCCTCAGACCCACATGAGTGTACGGCCTCAAAAGAATTCACAGAATCCCTTCTGTCTCTCAACTTTGTACCGCATATAACTGTCCCCACTCACTCTCACGGGCACATACTCGACCAGGTCTGGTCCCTCAACCTCCCAGTGGCTTCGGCGGCTGTTTCTCCCTGCCCCTGGTCCGACCATGCCCTCATCTCCTTCTCCATTCCCCACAACCCGGTACCCAAAACTCCGCATGCCAAAAATACCTGGGCGCGGAATTGGAACAGACTGGATTTTCCCTCCTTAACCTCCCTGCTTCGAAATTCCACTCCCACCCTTTCTGGCTTATCATCTGCCTCTCAAGCCAAGGCCATTAACACCTGGCTGGCTGGAGGCTGTGATTCAGTGGCTCCCCTACATCGCATTTCCATCCGTCGACCTAAGGATTCCAACAGATAGTTTAACGACCACCTGAAGGAGCTTAAACTGAGCGCCCGACGGGCGGAGAGGCAATGGAGGAAAAATTACTGTCCCTTATCAAAAATCCACTTTCTCACATCACTGGCCAAATACAAAACAGCAATCCTCGCCGCAAAAACCACCCACTTCTCAACAAAAATAACGTCTGCAGAAAATAAACCCAGGCAAATCTTTCACATGCTTTTCCACGGCGGGTTTTCCGCCGTGGAAAAGCATGTGGTCTTTGGTGTTTGGGGGCCCGTTGCGGGCCCCCAGGGTGTCGGGGTGGGGGGGTGCACATGGGGGGTACCTATGGTACCCCCCAGCATTTATATGAACAAAGCGGCAGGCACCACGCGGTGCCTGCCGCTTTGTGCATGTAAATGCAATACATGCATTTTTAAACTTGCTGCGGGTGCTGCTTCAAACAGCACCCACTGCAAGGTTAAAGATACGGGATGTGACCGCCAGGGTGGCGGTCACATCTAATTTGCATAGAGGGACCGCGGCTGCCCATGCGGACGGTCCCTCACCTCGGGGGTGGCGAACGGACGCTGGTCCATCCGCCATCCTAATGACCCCCTAAGTTGGGGCACAATTTGATTTTCTTTATCTTCTGAATTCCTCTCTATCTGTCCTGGTTCAGGGCTTATTATTGTGGCACCATTCGCCTGAACGTGTTCATCTTCTTCTATCTGATCCTTTTTAGTATTTGTTTCAACCTCTTTTTCTTCTTGCTGAACTTGTTTTAATTTTCTTAACTGGTCCTTTTCAGGTCTTACTTCACTTTGCTTGTTTGCAGCCTGAATGTGTTCTTCTAAACCTATCTATCCCTCCTCAGATTGTGAATATTTTGGTTCACCTCTGTCTGAATATATTTTTCTTTCCTTAACTGATCCTGCTCAGAGTCTCCAACAATCTCAAATTCAATTTCCTGAGCGTGTTCTTCTACACCTGTCTGGTTCGCTTTTCTAATTTTGTTATGTTTCTTGTTTTGATATTCACATCAGGTATGTCAACCACTGGTATCCAATCCTCTTGACTTGTGCTTAGTTGTTCTTGATTAGCTACTTCAGAGTTTGTTAATCTAGTCTCCCCATATTCACAACCTTCAGCACCCTCAACTTCTGGTATCAATCGTGGATTTCCTTCCTCAGGAGCAGGTACTCTCTTGGTATGACTAGCGTACATCCAATTAGGCAAACCTGCACATTTCACTGCTGTTGTTGTGACCAGTATGATCTGTCTCTGTGTATCCCACCTGGGTGCTAAGTATGTCTCTCGCTTGTGATTCTTCACAACCACCCAGTCTCCAGGATTGAGATCATGTGCTTGATCCAGTAGCCTGGCAACTGCATCTTCTCCAACCTAATGAGAGACAGAATGCAATAGGTCAGCCAATATTTTACAATAATCTAATACCAGATTATCGGTTATACTTAACAGTTTATGTCCTGGTATAAAAACTAACCTCATTGTTCTTCCCATGAGTATTTCATGGGGACTCAATCCTGTGTTTCTGTCAGGATTGTTTCTGAGTCCCTCATAACAAGAGGTAGTGTATCTGGCCAACTCAGTGATGTAGATGCGCACACCTTTGCCAATCTTGATTTTTTTTGTGCCATTGAATTGTTCTACCACTACAGAAGCCTCTGAGTGGGAAGCACAGTGCAATTTTTGTTCAATCTTAAATGCTTCACAGTTCAAACAAATTGTTTCATTATTAAAGTGAGATCTTCTATCTGATTATATAGTTACTGGAAAACAAAAACGTGGTATCAGTTCTCTCAACAGTAATTTGGCAACTGTTATGCTCTCATTTGTTCTAGTAGGAAATGCCTCCACCCATCGTGAAAACAACCATACTATGACAAGAATGTACTTCAATCCTTTACATTGTGGTAACTAAATAAAATCAATCTGCAACCTCACAAATGATCCCTCTGCCTTTCCAATTTTTCCCGAACTGACCACTGTTTTCCTGCCTGGATTATTCTGTTGACACATTAAACATCTCTGGCAAAGACTCTCTGTGACAGTTCTAAACTTCATATTATACCAATTTTGTCTAAAGAGTCTGATCATGGCATCTCTACCTATGTGTTTATCTCCATGTACATTCTGGCCATTTGTGAGTGCATGCAGTCTGGCATGACCAATCTACCGTCTGGATGAATACAGATATCATCCACTGCTCTCCTTTTATCCAACCTTCCTTTTCACTTACTTCCACCTCATCCTGTAAATGTCTTACACATCCCATGTCTCTAGTGCTGAGATGAGCATAATTTGGCATCTGATTCCCTTTCAAGTTAATGAAGTTCCTGGACCTACCCCAGTCCACCCGGTCACCATTGTCAGCCATTGTTTCTACTCTGGGACCAGTTTTCACACCTCACTGGCTGAGCGGTTGCTGTAAGGCTAATGCAAATTTGTCTTCAGGATAATTAGGAAGGAAAAAGGTAACTTTCTAAAAGTTACCTTTTTAAAATTATTATGAACAATCGAACTTCACAAATGAATTGGATTATCAATAGATATGAAAAATAGTAAATGAATGCATTTTAGTCATTTTCTTTCAACACCTACAGTCTGACCTTTATTAACTGTACTTTTACAATTTCTAGAATCTAGCTATAGTCCTGAAGTGAAAATTATTCTTGAAGGATACTCACTGAAGGGACATGCACAAATTATTTCACAAATTTTCCACTTTTAGATATCAGACTCCCTGCCTTGTGGGCAACATGGTTTATTAAGCAGTAATTTCTTGATATTTAAAAGTAGGGTTTCTCATCTGTTAATAAAGGTTACTTTGACAGGTCTGACAACGGGTTCTCATGCTGCTGCTGTCAGGCTACACGTGGTAGACCTGAAGCCATGTTTTGCAGGTCAAACATGTGGATCGTACAATAGGTGTTGCAGTCCACATGCGACTTTTGTCTTCCGGGGTCTGGTTACATTTTCTACACCATGCATCAGATACTTATAGAGCAGTTAACTATATCGAGAAAGGGGCAGCCAATTTTGACATATTTTAAGGGCTAGACCACATACACTAGGTACCCCAGTGTCCAGAGTCTTAAAGCCTTCAAGAACAGTATGCAAAATAACGGAAGAGACCATGCAAAAAGGAGCATTTTGGAACCCAACCAATGCAATCTATTAAAAATAAACAATAATAGTAGTACCCATCTGTTAAACTATGGGACTAGAAAATGGGTATGTACCCACACACATCATAGAAAATGCTCTTATTTGAGTAGTATTCAATATCTCTAATGAATACCTAAAGGCATTTTTCACAAGACTATGCCTATTGTATGTGCTACAGAATAGGCTTAATATCATTAATAGTTACAATCACATCAATTGAGAGCAGCATGTTAAGACATATAGATGGTGTTATAAAAATGCGATGTTCTGTCGACATTGGCCTTTGGCAACCCTCTTCTATCAATCCCCCATTTCAAACCATATAGTTGCTTTTTTTTGCACCTCATCTGCAAAGTCATACGCTGAATTGGCTCTCTCAGGTGGTGTCAGTCACATTCTGCTTATTTTTTGTACAAAGAAAAAAACATTTGAAATGAAAGAAAACACCATTATTTTCTAAGTGTGGAAAAGGTATTTTGTAATTAACATCTTGGATTCACAACTCAAGCATTTCCATAAAATCAGTGGCATCTGGAAGTGGGTAGCATGGTGTGTGTATGTTCTCCCAAAAAGATACTGACCCTCTACTTACAAAATCTCAATTTTCCAATTAATGGCAGCGCTAAACCTACAAATGCTCATATTTACAGTTGTAGGTCAATGTGTCATGCAGTTTAATTGTGCAGTCATTGAGGGCAACTTTTAGAAGGCTTTGTGAACTGATGGGCAATTCAGATAATATTCGGAAACGAGAACTGCTATCCCAGAACGAGAGTTGCAATCAAAAAACTATAATGGAGCAGAATAAAATGCAGGTGAGGAATTGCTGCTGCCATATACCCTGTGTGCACGCCTTTTGCTTCTTGAATGATTCATGACTGCCTATCCCCAGAAAGCAGAAATGCAGCAGCCTCAATGAATAGTAAGCGGCCTCCATGAATCCCCCACGGCGACAAAATTATTGTAAGCCTAAGGAGAGAAGGGATGAATTTTTCATCAGGTGGAGATTTAATAGGAAATTTAGAGGTCATATATAAAACAGTCTTTTCCATGGGCTGATAAATAAAACAGCTGCGTTCAGGTACAGTGCAATCAGTAATGATGGATTTGCATTCCTTTAAATGTGAACTAAAAGTGCAAACGACAATATGGAGTCTTTCCCAGGGGATTGTAAAATATTTCTCAGTAAGCTTTCTCCAATGAGTATCACAGTGTCTTGTTATTACCTTTTCCCTGGTTCAGCCCTCGATGCCTCTGCAGGTTTCTGTTTCACGAATTCATTTTGTTTCGTCCTTCCCCTTTATCTCATGTTCTGACTGAATATATAAACCAACCAGTAGCGGTCGGCAGTAGGTGTTTCTATAGGGCGGTGACGTGGGCAGGAGGAGGGGCAGGGTGGGGGGAAATAATGTATGGATTACGGAGTTTTACAGGTAAGTAAACATTTAAATACATAAAACGAATTTCGTTGCGCACACTGCATCACCAAATGTGATGCAGTGCGCGCAACGAAATTCGTTATATGTATTTTAATGTTTACTTACCTGTAAAACACCGTAATCCATACATTATTTCCCTCCTCCTGCCCACGTCACCGCCCTATAGAAACACCTACTGCCGACCGCTACTGAAACCAACATATTATTTTTGCATTTATAAAACAAATTAATTATTCCATTCGATCGTTTTTATTGAAACGAATACAGTGTGCAAAGCAGCAATACGGGAGAAAGATCATTGGACGAAAGACACCGGAAGCTTTAAAATATCGCGAGGTTAATTGATAAAAGGGAGTGAGGATGATTGGTAACAGATTTAACAATTCTTCTGAAGACTTCAATTTCCCGGTAAGAGCACAGAAACAAAACAAACTTGATTAAAAATCAAATATTTCCAATCAACTCTGTCTTTCTTTCTCTGCTGGGTTTAATAAATGCCTGTGAATTCTAAAAAGGTAGTTTGGTAGACTTATTTTATTTGCAGCCTTAAACTACATTACCATCTTCAACAGCTATATTCTCGTGGAAAAGTGTATTGACTCAACGGGGAGTCATCTTGGAAAATTAAATTTCAAGCCGCCTATAATGAAGTACATTGGCAATGCTAAATTTACTGGGTAGAACGTCTGAACCTAATTGTGTCCAGATAGATTATTCTGCTATGTAAGACATCAGCTCGTTCTGTAAATGGGAAGTTTTGGAACAGAACTATAAAATTGCAAAAGCAGCAGGTCTCTCACATATTACCCATTTAAATTAGTTTCTTTCCAAAGATTTATCCAGAAAAAGTCTGCTTTTTGTCAGAGCCGGAACAGTTCAGATCATTCCAGAAATACTCAAGGGCATTTTAAATAACGCACACCCAATTGGCCAGCTGTGCGGCTCGGCATCTTTTGGAATGATTGAAGTAAACGTTTACGTTGATTTTAACACCTTATGTTGTTATTTTTCTGAACATTTTAATCTCATCTGTTTCCATTTTATTGTGAGAGTTGCCAGAATTGGAGGATTTTTTACTTCGTGTATTTTTGCATTATACATTCTTAATTTTTACATTGTACAACGGTATTTCGTTGTTTTATTAAGCATTGTTTTAAACTTTGCTGTTTATCTTACAATGTTACTATTTTTAAGAGGGGTCCTTGTGCTTCGGTCCGTTAGAGAATGGACGACTATTGCAGACTTAAAAGCTTGATTACTAAACCCATGCAATGTTTTTTTGACACAGCACTATACTGCTATGACACAACATAATGACTATGTTTTGCGTTGTTCTAGTCATTCTATTTTGTCTGTGCCATATTCAAATAGGGCTTGACCCTGCTCCCCATGGGAATAGTCGAGCCCGAACTGCCAGGCAAGGTCATCCCTGGACCAGAAACAAGCATCTAGGATGCAGGAACAAGACTGACTTGTTTTAAAGGATAAGGAGTGGACTCCCTGAGCAGCAACAGGTGGAAAAGTGCTGGAGACCCCACCTGCAACATTCACTAAAAGGGCAAATCAAGAAGACCAGCTTCACCTGAATTTTCCGGGATTGATAAGGTGCACTGTGGGAGTTTGAGTCTCAGACCCCAAGAGGTAAACTAGAGCTTCTGACCCCATGGTTGTTGCTGTTGGACTTTTCTTGGCCCTCATAGAACCTTTCAGAAGATTTGAAAATGTGAGAACTTTCAACCACATTTTGTGAAAAACCTTCGGAGGAAAACTGTCATCGATGACGAGAGTCAAACCTGCAATGTCGAACTGCGACTCGACCTGACCAAACTGGTTTACCCCGCTAAAATCTTTGGAGCTCCTCGCCGCCAACAATGAAGACAAAGACTGCCAGAGCTGACCGAAGTATCGCGCTGCAGCAGGCCATCGTCCTCGACTCAAAATCTGTATTTGAAGACCCAATCATTCGGCTTTGAGCGAAAAAGCTTTTATAAAATTAAAAGTTAGAAGGTAAAAACTTGACTGGCCCAACAGCTCACCATTTTCCACCCACCTTCCATAGCAGTCGACCTGAAAATTTCAGTTCGGAGAGATAGCCCGGTTGGTGACTTGCAGTTTTTTGGGCTAGAAAGCACCTTTTATTAATGTAATCTTTAAAAATGTATATCTCTGGCTCCCTACATTAGATGTTTGTAATTGTGGTGTCATTTGAAAGATGAAAATATTCTTTAATATTATAAATTGATGTTTGTTTTTTATTGCATTGCATCTTTTACTTATTTACAGTTTTGGTGTTATTAAATGCTTTTACGCACCGGTCTTCTAAGTTAAGCCCGACTGCTCATCTTCCAAACTACCAAGGGTTGAGCAAGGATTAATTTATTGGGACTTGACTGGACCTTATTAGTGACTGTGGTATTATTACTAGCTGTAGGTAGCTACATGCCCCTACTAATAACCGACTTTCCTGCACTTGCCTTTTATATGTTCATTTCAGGTGCAGGAGTGGAGTTTTTGAGCCGGACCAGAGGATTGAATGGTTCTTCAGTGCTTGTACTCAAGGTAAATAAGTTTCAGTAAATACATTTCGGGGTGTGGTTCCTTTAGAGGGTATACAGTTAAGTAGGAATCTCAAGACGGGGCGCAATATTTATAGTACCATGCCCAAGACTGCTGCCAGTTTGGCAGCCTGAAATCTCATGTGAAATACCACAAGAGTGCAGATTGAGTACCATATAGCAAAACCATCATACATGAAAAAAGTCTGGGGGGTCCTGGTTAACTGAGGCAGATCATAATCTGGAACAGCAAGAGTTGAGAGTTCCTGGAAGGGTCAATCCAGGCTTGATGGGGTGGTTGGAAATTGTTGAAGAAAAGGGTGGGACTGAGATTCCAGCAGGAGCATCTCAACCGAATGAGGTGCCTAGGGAACAAAGGCCACACATCTAACAGGCCATGACACCTAGGTGTGTCTTAATAAATGTGTATTTTACTATTACATGGGTAAAGTGTTTTTTTCTTCTACAGTTTTTGTGGTCAGCAACCTCCATAGACCACTATTCCCAGTCTAAATCCAGTTTCCAGGAAGGACAGTGGAAATTAATGATCACTAGGGTAGAGAGGACTGAATCAAGACAAGTTCCTACCTGAAGCCTCAGTAACCTTTTTATTACAGCAGAATGTGCACTTTTGACAATACTAATACCCAGGTATATATTTAAATACTCTGGCAATAATTAATAAAAATATTAAAATTGATTTTTAGAAGTTTAAATGACAATATAAAAATACAAATTATGAGGTTCTGACACTCATCCTCTGGAATGGGCTGTAAGGGAAATATGGGTTTTGGGTGGGGGAGTATTTTAAAACCCAGACACTAATTTAAATACTTGGAAATTATTTTATATTTAAAATTAATAATATTTTAAATTAAAAAAAATAAAAGATATGTTGTTTTACCACTTACTCCATGCCGTGTGATGTTAGAGTAGAAAGAGGTTTGAAGTAGGGGAATGTGCAATTTATTAAAAATAGTTATAAAAAATAAATAATAGAATAATTGACTATGGAAGCATGCATATATGTACATTTTAAATAATATAATATTTACTGAGCAAGTGTAGAAAATATTTGAAATTGATATTATAAATGTTATTAGAGGATAGATAAAATAAAACACATAAAAGGTATTTTTGAATAGTTTATTTCACACATAAAATATGACAGTTAAAAAATGTAAAAAATTGTTTATAATTTATTCAAAATAACCATTGTATCTTAACCCTTTCGCTGCTTCTGATGGCCAACGGCCATTGCGCGCACTACCTCCATAGTGCTGCGCATGTCGGTTGGCCGTTGCGGCCCAGCCCACTGCGCTAAACCGCCGCAAAATTGCTGCCGCTGTTAAGCGGTTAACTGTACAGTAAGATATTGTTTTTTATTCTTATTTAGGTTTTCCTATGCTTTCACCTTGACATGAATGAGAGGAATTGTCCTTTTTTCCTTTTTACTAATACAGATGACAATGCCGGTTGTACGTAAATTTTTACAATTGCTGTAAAAAATGGCTATGTAAATCTGTGCACCTTAATGATAGTTTGACTCTGGAATTGGATTTGATCTTGGATTATGGAGTTGTAACTATGGATTTGTGAATTGCACAAGACCCTTGGTGAAATATGGGATTGCACGCAAGCCCAAGAACTTAAGAAAAAAGGCAACTGAAGGTAGGAAACCCAGCTTTTTTTAATTTTAGAAAAAAATTTGAACAATACCAATTGAATTACAAAACAGGCAAGTAAGGTTGAATAGGTATTAATGTAGGTTAGAAATGTGAGATGTGTGCAATATTGTCTAGTAGTCTGAAGCCACCATCAACGAAAATTGTTCAATTTGAGCCAATAGTCACTTGGACATTTCTTTTATTCTTTTTGAAAATTCGTGGGTTCAGACTACCAATCAATGATTGCGCTATTCTCATTTCTTGGAAACTTTGCTCCTTCTTCAAAATGTCCCAACAAGGATATAAGAAACTGTGGGCGGAGTACTTCACTCTGCCCCTAGCGTGTGTGGAGTTTTGCCTACTCCGCATTCCGCTGAGAACGTGGAGTAGGTAAAACTCAGCACACTTTGCAGTGGAGAGGAGTTGGCCCACCGCCCGCCTCCACCCCAATTAATAATATAACTTAAAAGTACATTGAATCAAGTTAAAAAGACTTACCTTTTAACCGCAGCGTCCCCTGGCTGCCCTTCTTCTCTCTTTCATCATTAGAAAAACTGATAAGAAAACTGCACAAGCGCGCACGCACGCGCAAGCTCATTTCTCGCAAGGAATGTGCATGCGCCGGCGTGCATGCTTGCGCAGTTCTCTTCGCCCTAGACAGAGCGCATAGAGTACCACGCCAGCCTCCTTCTCCGGGGGTCCCCCTCGGCCGGTTATTGCCAGACGTCTCTATTTTAGAGACAGAGATGCGCTCTCCGGTACTCCTGCGAACACAGCCTGTATGAGCTCGACAACAGTAAGGTGTCCATTTCCTGGCCCTCAAGGCTTGGGTCCAGGCATAGCAAGCGTCCTTTTATCAAAGCCAAAAAAAACCTTGGAGAAGACGGAATACAATACTCTCTAATATTCCCGGCCAAACTGAAAATTATGCTTGATGGAACCTCATATTTCTACAACACCACAGAGGAAGCCTGGACTTGGATGGAGATATATAAGAAAGGCGCACTGCCAGCTAAGAAATCACCAAATGCTGAGACAGGGCCACTGCCAAGCAGACGGAGACACAAACGCGGCCGTAAAGCAACTCAAACCAGGAAACCCACGGCCTCACAAACTTATCAAGAAAGACAGGCGGCGTTACAGAGTGGATGGTGTTCATAATTTTGATGGTGTCTTCGTTGTTGATGTTGTTCCAGAAGAGCAGGAGGTCGGTGTGTTCGGTGGGCATTGAGTCGGGGGTGTCAGCGTCTGTTGTCGGTGTCGGGGTGTCGAAGCTGTCGTGAATGTCTGCGTCTTGCGGTGGAAGAAGATTGCCAGGGAGTTGCAGAGTTCTTGCAACAGCGGGAGGTCATAGGAGCTGGAGCTGGGGGAGGCGAGTTATTTCACGATGTTAAAGAGCTCTTTGCTGTTGTGTGCATTGTTGTTGATGCTTTCCTTGAAGGAGGTCCTTTTGGCAGATTGGATGAGTTGTTGGGGCTTGTGTCTGGTGTTCTTGAGGGCTGCGTGGCTGGTAAAAAATTCAGTGTATGTTGAGATTTGTTTATCAGGGATTAAACTGTACACCTAAGGAAGTACAGTATGATTAATGTAGGTGTGAATAGTGTGTATTTGGGTGAATGGGTGGGGTGTGGATTTGAATGTCCCATCCATCATCCAAATATCACTAGTCTCCAATTTCACTAGGTTATGTGGTGTGCTAAAGAGTAGTATTCATTTTTGAAGGTTTTGTTGTCATACAAAAGAAAGGTTTCAGTAGTAACAGTGACAGTTAGTTCAGGAGGATTGTTAATATCAGAGTATGTTTGGGGTGTTACACGTTGAGAGTTACTTGTCTGTTTTTATTCGCTGTATAATTCTGATATGGCCGGTATGCCTATCACCCCCTCCCAACACAATCCCCAAGGATGGGAAGACGGACGCAGTTCTGAACTTTTGGAAGGCGGGAGGGAGTTACCCTCCCGGCCATATTTATTAAAATATGAAACAAAATTAAAACATTAAAATAACAGTTTCATATCATGTACAATTTTTCATTTATACATTACGCTGCAGTCACGTTTATTGTCTAACCTTAACAAATCTCTAATACAAAGGTTCTCCTAGCCGAGTCTAAACATCCTGCAAATGCATACTTTCTAAATAAAAATTGTACATCCTAACATTACGGGCCAACGGCAAGGTCGTAACCGGTGTCAGATCCCTACTACCAGAACTCCCCCCTCACGGTGTGAGGGGCGGGCGCACAGAGGACTGTACCTCTGTGCTAACTTCCAATTTCCCTTGTCTTAGCGGGGGCCCCTTATTTAACTCGACGCCATCTTAATGGTCGTCCGAGGACTCATGTGAGGTGTCTAGAAGGTAGAGTGGACCCCCCTCCCACCCCACACTGTTCATCACATCCGCCGTCGCGGATATTCTGGCCCCGGGAAATTCCTAGGAGGGGCATCGAGCCGCCTCCTCCCCTGGGAGAGGGCCTATGACCGCCTTCCCTTCGGCGACCCCATACTTAGTGGGTGCCGCCTCCCCGTGTGAGGGGCCAATGGCCGCCTCCCCCCGGGCGCTCCCATCCATAATGGGTGGCGCCCCTCCTCTAGGGATCTTGAAATTACTGCTCACCGATCATGACCTTACCGCCCGACCAAAATAAATACGACGTTTTTGAACCTAATGAAGGGAGCGATAAAGCGGTTAAACTGAACGTTGCAATATTCATCCACTTATCTACACATGCAGTACATTTTTATTAGACTGTGATACTCCACTCAACTGAATGAGAAAAATTTGTTATGAAGCAAATCATTTTATTGTAGTTCAAACATTGACATCTTTATTACACACAAAAACCCTGGAGAAAAAGATACTATCAGAGCAAATCAACTTCATTGCACAGCTAACGTTGCCATAAGGGGCTGGTGGGTGGGTCAAAATTGCTCCTTGTTCCGTCGAGGGCTCACGTGCAACGAAAGGGTGCAGCTTCCAAGCACAGGAACAAGAGGATGCTTCTTTGGATTGTTGCTCCTTTTATTCCTCTTCGGGAGGGCGTGTACCCTCCTCTGGTATGCCTACGGGGCGTGGCCAACAGTGTAGGTGTCTAGGACAACCCTTCTTGGGCGGGGAAAGGCGCGCCCCGGCTACGCCGCTTCGGGCATACCAGCCGAGACACGCCCCGCCCAAAATGGTTTCCCGGGGGGATCCGGGCACCCTACCATACGTTCGGGGTGACCGATTGGTCGCCCCTTTCCATATGGCCGGGATGCCAATCACCCCCTCCCAACACATTCCCCAAGGATGGGAAGACGGACGCAGTTCTGAACTTTTGGAAGGCGGGAGGGAGTTACCCTCCCGGCCGTATTTATTAAAATATGAAGCAAAATTAAAACATTAAAATAACAGTTTCATATCATGTACAATTTTTCATTTATACATTACGCTGCAGTCACGTTTATTGTCTAACCTTAACAAATCTCTAATACAAAGGTTCTCCTAGCCGAGTCTAAATATCCTGCAAATGCATACTTTCTAAATAAAAATTGTACATCCTAACATTACGGGCCAACGGCAAGGTCGTAACCGGTGTCAGATCCCTACTACCAGAACTCCCCCCTCACGGTGTGAGGGGCGGGCGCACAGAGGACTGTACCTCTGTGCTAACTTCCAATTTCCCTTGTCTTAGCGGGGGCCCCTTATTTAACTCGACGCCATCTTAATGGTCGTCCGAGGACTCGTGTGAGGTGTCTAGAAGGTAGCGTGGACCCCCCTCCCACCCCACACTGTTCATCACATCCGCCGTCGCGGATATCCTGGCCCCGGGAAATTCCTAGGAGGGGCATCGAGCCGCCTCCTCCCCTGGGAGGGGCCTATGACCGCCTTCTCTTCGGCGACCCCATACTTAGTGGGTGCCGCTTCCCTGTGTGAGGGGCCAATGGCCGCCTCCCCCCGGGGGCTCCCATCCATAATGGGTGGCGCCCCTCCTCTAGGGATCTTGAAATTACTGCTCACCGATCATGACCTTACCGCCACAGGCCGGATAGTTGACCGGCTATCCGGACCCCCCACACTCCTACTAAAGGTCATGATTATACAAACCCCTTAACCATGCTATGAAGTCTCCTATGAGTAAGACATTCCCCTCCCGGGACAAATGAACTCCATCTTCGAGATACATGTTATCCCCCCGAATACATCCATGCGGAATACAGTGCAACTGTCCTGAACGAAACAATCTACTCAGCTTTTTATTGACTTTCTTTACTGAATGATTCAAAGCTGGCACAGAGAGGGCCCCCCCACCACACCTTCCTTGGAATCATGTGTGACCATGCTATCGTGCACCCCGGAATCCTCTTTGCCAACCAGCTAACAGTGGATAGAACCCGCTCGAGGAGTACTCGCCGACCGAGCGCCACCAAATCATTGCCTCCCAGATGCACTATGACTATAGACGGCGGTGACCTTGTCCGCCCTAACAGTTCCTCGACAAAACATTGAAACCGGTCAATACAGAGCCCGCCCCTTCCGTGGAAGGTCACCCTGTACCCGTATTCCCCAGCTACGTGAATCATGTCACATGCTTTGAATACGTCCGCGGCACGCCTCACGTATGAGTGGTCCACGACCCACACCACTCTTTCCTCAGCCGGTGGTCTTTGACCGCTGGTCCCAGGGTGTCGGGTCGACTGCACAGTCCGCCCCGCCTCGCAAGCTCGCGAAACTGTAAATCAAACAAAAGACAAGAAGCGTGAGTGCATGACATTAGCTTCACAACATGTGCAACCGCACATACCTTTTATAACAGTTCGAGGACCATCGTCCCAATTGTTTCACCATTTCCACACTCTGACCCCTGGCTGTAGCTTCTGTAGCAGCCCCTATCCTGAAGGAATGGGTCCCAAAATCGCTCGGGTCCAAGCCCGCTGCCGCGATTGCCAAAGTTAACACCCGCTGAAACTGAAACCTTGTCAGTGGGGTGGCGTCGGTGTGTCTCAGCAAGCTTCCTCCCCATGCTACCGCCCTTTGCGCCAGATATTCCTCAACGCACTGCACCGGGCACATGGGGGACCCTCGCATGCGCTGGACAACAATACTGTCCCCCATCGCACCCTGATCGGTTTTAGACCTGGCTATTGTGATTACCATTGAATCACCCTTGATCTGAACGTGTTCACGACACAGGCCTCCCCCCACATCCTTCTTATTTCTTGCCACTAGCTCGCTCACCTGCATAGCCCCATGAAATGCTAATGCGAAAGCGGCCCGGAATAGCACTGCTTCGGACTGGGAGGAACATGTCGCGGGGAGCACCGACATCAACAGGGCCAATCTTTCTTACCCAATCGGGTGCCTCTCGTCTACTCTATGACCCTCGAGGCGTTGCCATCCTCGTAGTGCCTTCTTTACCAAAAAGGACGATGTAGGGTCCTTGATGCCATAAGCCTGCGCCATGAATGCAATGGCGGCCCGGTGCCTATTGGCCGTTGCTGCTGATCGGCCTGCCTTGTGGAGTGCTACTAAAAACTTCAGTACATACTCCTCCTGTCCCCATTTATCCCCTCCTGCCGGACCCAAAAATGCACAATAGGAACAAAACGCTCCTTCGTACGCCTTCCATGTCCTGGGGGCTAAGCTGGCTCCCACGAGGTCCTGTAATCCGGGGCACCGAGTGACCAGAGAGCTTCGGTAAATGGTGCCGCTACCAGATCCGCGGAAGGTAGATAACCCCTGAAGGCCTGCATGTGGGAACGAGAGAGTGCATCAGCCGCCTGGTTCAGTACACCCGGCACATGCCTTGCCCTAAACTGAATGTTCAGTCTCATGCACAGTAGTACAATTTCCTTTAATAATCTCAAAATCAACTTGCAGCGTGCTGCCTGGTTATTTATGCATTCAACCACGGTCATGTTATCGGACCAAAATACCACTGAGCGATCACAGGAAATTGTCCGGCCATGCCTTCAGGGCCACCAAAATGGGGAACAACTCCAGAAACCCAATGTTACCTGTTAGCCCACTGGTGTGCCACAACGTCGGCCATGTTTGCGCCGACCATCGATTACCAAAGATGGCGCCAAATCCTACGCTCCCTGCCGAGTCGGTCCACAAACCCAGCTCGTCCGAGGATGCTGGTGGTTTGCTCCATACCACTCGACCGTTGAAATCCGCCAGAAATGCCAACCATATGCGCATATCCTGGCGAACCTCTGCAGACAGTCTCGTGCGGTGGTGTCCTTCTTTGAGACCGACCATGGCTTGTGCAATAGAGCGGGAAAAGGGGCGGGCCATTGGTATCACTCTGAGGGCAAAGTTAAGCTGGCCCACCGCTTGCTGCAACTGATGGAGAGTTACCTTCTCTTTGCTAATGCACAATTCTAGCGAGGCCCTAAATTTCACTACTTTGTCCCTGGGCAAACAGAAGCATCCCTCCACTGAATCGAGCTCAATTCCAAGAAACTCGAGTGAAGTAGATGGCCCCACTGTTTTCCCCGGTGCCAATGGCACGCCGAACCGTTTCATGAGATTGCAAAATTCCAGTAAAGCCTGTGCACATTCCGTGTCACCGGCTGGCCCTAAGAACAAAAAATCATCTAGGTAGTGCATAACCTGTGTATAGCCCGTAGCTCTGGTGAATGCCCATTGTAGAAAACAGCTGAATTTCTCAAAATAAGCACAAGAGATGGAGCAACCCATTGGCATACATCTATCCATGTAATAGCGTCCTTGAAACACAAAACCTAACAGACGCTGATCCTGAGGATGTACCGGGAGCAACCGAAATGCTGACTCAATATCCGATTTAGCCATCAGCGCTCCGGGCCCCAGGCGATTCAACATGGCGACGGCCTCATCAAAGGATGCGTACCGCACCGAACAGACTCCTGGGTCAATCGCATTGTTTACCGAAAGACCCCTAGGAGCCGACAAGTTATGAATTAACCTAAACTCACCAGGGTCCTTCTTGGGGACTACTCCCAACGGTGAACAAATGAAATTAGGAACTGGCGGGTGCCTATATGGGCCGGCGACCCGGCCCGGGCAACTTCCTTCGCAATCTTGCTTTTTACCACCACCGGGTGCTGCTGAACGGACAGTTGATTTCTGCACAGTGAGTCCCCCCGAAAATCCCCCGCCGGGATGTGGAAACCATACGAGAAGCCGTCCCGTAACACCCCAGCGGAGACATGATCAGGGTATTTGTTTAGGCAGGGGATCATTGCCATGATATCTACGGGGGTAGGTAGTGGTACCCCTTGGCCGATATTAGACCTGTTTGGCACCTCCTCTACCCCCGGTATCCCCATTCTTGGCTCTGCACGAACTCTCAGGGTGCGAAGAATGTCCGCAACCTGCACACTCATGCCTGAACTTACATGTCCCCTGTGGCCTCGTGCACTTGCCTCTGTTAAAATTCCAGCAAACCCCTTTCCTACCCCCATTCCCACCACTCCTGGGTTGGTGATCACCTGCGGGGCTTGCTCGAAAGGGCGCGGCCGATTGATGGCGGGAAGGCGCCGACCCATACTCGCCAAGCGAGGACGACTTCGTCGTGCCCGGCAGGAGCTGCTTCTGCCAAGAGACGGAGTCGAGACAGTCCCACGTCAGAGACGAATCGTGCTCCTTGGCCTCACGAAACTTACTATCATAACCCCTCCATTGATCGCCCTCATATGTTTCATAGAAATCCATTATGCGTGTCTGATAACATGCCAATTCAGTCATAATCTCTGGCTTACGTTCACCCATAATAGCAGTAAACATCCCAAAGGCCTTGGCCCAATTAGAGATCGTCTCATCCACCCTGAAGCCCGCCATTTTTGCGCGCCACACACTCGGATGCAACAAATCCTTCTGAGCCTTAACATACTCAATCTCGTGATGGTCAGTCAGGAGCGAAAACATATTTACATATTTATCAGCCCAAATCATCTCTTTCGTGGCCAGTGGAATATGCTGAACTACTTTCTCCCTTCTTGAGGGCAAAGTCCCCCCCTTTGCCATTGGCAATGGCTGCTTACCAGACTCCATAGCTGGTCCCGCTGATTTTCCACCGCCAGCCGCTGGTTCTTCCGAGGGAATCTGTGAGGGGACAAGAGGGAGATTCGCCTTCGCAGCATCTCGCGATTGCCGCAACTGCTTCATTAGCAACCTAGCCTCTTTGGCTGTGTCTCCGGGTGCCGCTGCACCCTCGGTATTCTTTCCAAGCCATGCGGCCAACTGGGCGGCCAACTCCGGAGGCATTTCCTCCTCGCTGGTGGGCGTAACTACAACCGGAATCGGTTGGCCTGCATCCGGGATCGGTATGGGGGCCTCGACTGGACTAACTGGGCTTACCGGGGGTGACTCGGGAACTGGGGACTCCCCCCCTGCTGCCCTATTCCTGGCCCTTTTACCTCTCCCTGCGGGGACTACTCCCGGCAACGCTGGTCCGATGACCTTCTTCGGTCTGCCCGTATTATTCATTGCCGCCATCTGCTTTTTCATGCTCGCCATATCTTTCATCAGCATGCGGAGCATCTGCTCCGTCCCTGCCTTCTTTCCGGCCTTCCTGCCAGGCATCGTTGTCGGATACTCGACCCTCACTGCTTAGCTGCTCAACGAGGTCCTGGATCCAGAGGTCCAAAGTCGCTGGGAGAGAAGGCTCCTGGAAGAGAAACACAAAAATTACAAGTTCTCAAAATTGCTCCTTGTTCGTTCGAGGGCTCACGTGCAACGAGAGGGTGCAGCTTCCAAGCACAGGAACAAGAGGATGCTTCTTTGGATTGTTGCTCCTTTTATTCCTCTTCGGGAGGGCGTGTACCCTCCTCTGGTACGCCTACGGGGCGTGGCCAACGGTGTAGGTGTCTAGGACAACCCTTCTTGGGCGGGAAAAGGCGCGCCCCGGCTACGCCGCTTCGGGCATACCAGCCGAGACACGCCCTCCGCCCAAAATGGTTTCCCGGGGGGATCCGGGCACCCTACCATACGTTCGGGGGGACCGAGTGGTCGCCCCTTTCCAATAACTTTGGGATTGGGGGCATACAACTTGCTACATGTATAGGAATGTTTTGGGATACCTCCCTCAAAATTGTGCCACAGGGTTCATTGGAGGTGGATGCAATGTTTTCTCTAACCTCAATCTCCATTGCAGAGTGGTTATGCTCTGTGGTCCTTTCAACAGTGTCACCAAAAGTAACCGCTCTGCCTGTTCAATGGGATGAGTAATATTGCACACACCTCCAATGACACCTGGGCTCAGTTAATCTCTCCTTACAATAAACATAGCCACTGTACTTCAATAATCTATTGCCTCTTTTGTATTTCATGTATGTTGCCTGTCTTCCTGTTGCCATCTTGATTTTTGTCTGAAAATAAAAAAAACGTAAGAAAGTGATTATGTGTGTTAGTTATCTGATTGTTTTTTATTGATTGCAACCTGTGGAAAAAAATCTTGTTAATAGTTTTTAGACTGCCTTATGACTTTTCATACCATGCTGTTTATTAGATTGTTTGACTGATTTTGCCAGCTAATATTTTGTATTAGGGTTTGTAGTTGACTCCTGTAAAAAGAAAAATAGGCTTTATGTGTGGGTAATGTAATTTTCCTCACCTTATTAAGGTTTTATTGTTTGTTTGCTCGTCCTTTTGGTGGTCTAGAACTTTCTCCTGGTGCTTTTACTGACTTAGTATTCTCCCTTCTGAATGATGTTGGGTATGTCTGAAAGAAAATGTTGAGATTAACTGAGCTCTTTAAAATTAATGTTTGCTTAGCCTGCTTTTGCTATTTTTTTTATTGGTTTTTGAAGAGAATGTTGTGTGTCTTGCCTTTTGGATACTAATGTGTATGCTATAGTTCATTTTGGCTGTATTGTGAGAGTTTCCAAATATTTTACCTCTGAAAGACCTTTTGCTTGTTGAGTAAGTGCTGGTAATATTGGGTGGAAGTTTAGCTGTTGGCTTTGTTCGTCTTGTTGTTATTTGCAGATTTATTGAACCTGTGAAAAAAATAATTTTGAATGTATGTTCCACTGTTAAATGATTACATTTCCGAAAACAGCAACTGACCAACATCTTTCCTTTTGTACCTCATCGCTGTCCAGCACCTTCCATGAGGCGAACACCTGGTGGAGTTAGAATGATAATTTTGTCCCCCACTACTGTTCAGCACCTTCCCTGAGGCAAACACCTGGCTGAGTTTTAATAATAATTTTGCCCCCCATTACTGACCAGCACCTTCGCTGAGGCAAACATGCGGTGGAGTTAGAATAATTTTTTTGCCCCCCACACCTGTCCAGCACCTTCCCTGAGGCAAACACCTAGTGGATTTAGAATCCTAATTTTGCCCCCACCACTGTAAAGCACCTTACCAGAGGGAAACACTTGGTGGAGTTAGAATAATAATTTTGACCCCCACCACTGCCTAGTACCTTCCTTGAGGCAAACACCCGGTGGAGTTAAAATAATAATTTCACCCCCCCACCACTGCCTAGGACCTCCCTGAGGCAAACACCCGGTGGAGTTAGAATAATAATTTTGCCCCCCACCACTGGCCAGCACATTCCCTGATTCAAACACTTGGTGGCATTAGAATAATATATTGCTCCCCACCACTGACCTGCACCTTCCCCAAAAATTCTGAAATATCTAAAGCAGAACATTTTATATTGTTTGGGCAAACCAAATTATACAAACTACATACAGTTGATTGTCGAAAGGATTGTTTCCACAATTTATAAATGTTGTTGGTGTATGATCAATCTCTGTAGAAATGTAAAACAATTCAATTATTAATTCCGCTTTAGTGTTTTATGATATAAATATATGTAGCTTGTTATTCACTTACTTATGAACGGAAATATATATTCCAGATTATATGTTGTAGTTGTGGGGCTGTTTGTGAAGTGCTGAAAATAATTCTAAGTATATGAATTATTTATTTTTATTAAGCAGATGTTTCATTTTAAATGTACACTTACTTCAGTCAGTAGATGGCAGTGTGTAATTCGAAAGTCCGAGATGTCTCCTACTGCTGCTGCACGTGGTCACCATGGAAGTCAGTGCACCACTGAGCACAAAATGGTGGACGGATTCTTTCATACGTAGGGGTAAACTAAAATTTAAAAAGAAAATATGTTTTGGAAATTATTTTTCCACGTGATTCAGAACCTGACAGAATGTATATTTGCTATGTGTTGTGTGAAATGTTTGTTTATACGTTCCATTTCAGAATGTCAGACATTTTGAGTAGGTGATAGGTCGGCTGCTGTAGTAGAAATAGTTGATAGACACACGTTTTTCTGCTTTGTGTGCATTGTATGTAGATGCATATTTTGCCACTGACTGTAGGGTGTATTTCTTTAAAAAAAAATCTTTGTGTATATACATTAAAATCGTTATTCTTTTTTTTAAATTGTAAAAACAAATTAAACAAAAAATGAAAATAATTAATACATATGTATTTGAATATTTCATCATTAGAATTAATACACAAGTATTAAAATAAATACCTGGTATTAATATACTCCCCCACCCAAACCCCAGTTTCCCTTCCACCTCTGTAGAGTTCCCAACCGTGGGTGGTCACTTTGGACAGGCAGAGTCCCCCTGGTTGAGTCCTAACAATCGAAGCACTGGGTCTGGAAGTGGGGCACCCTGGTCTAACACCCACCAGAAGCTCCTGTTGTTTCTCAGAAGGGAGATGGGAATTCTTTCCCGCCAACTATTCTGGGACCTGTCTGGGTCTCCTTGGATGTCCCCCTGCTGGGAAAGGACACCTGAACCTCCCTTCTTGGGTTATCTCCCAGGTACCTTCTTAGGCACTCTGGTACTAGCCCAGAGGTCTGCCTTCTGGTCAAGCTACCTATGTGAAATGATGTTGCTGTCAATTATGTGTTGGTGCAACTCTATAAAGCACTGAACATGTGCTCTTTCAAAATCAGTTCACACAATTCATTGACTCACCCAATTTACTGCCCCTCACCCAAGCACTCAGTGCCTTACTTGAATAATCCAAGATATCCCCCAAGACTGGTATGGTAACTGCTGGCTAGCCCTGAACCTTCAGCAGTATTTCTCTGGGATGAGCCTAAACTTGCCGAGTAGAATGGCCTTCATAGGGGCATACCTCATCTGGTTCCCGACCTCTAGTGTAAGAAGATTGTTGCTTCCCCACTGTAGGTATGTGTTTCCAAAGGTTTGCCCCCATTCCTCCTTTGGGACACTGTGCATTATCAAGGCTACCTTATAGGCAGAAAGCTATTTATCTTGGGACAAGAGAACTCTCACCTCTCCAT
The DNA here is from genome assembly GCF_964263255.1 of Lissotriton vulgaris. Lineage (NCBI taxonomy): Eukaryota > Metazoa > Chordata > Amphibia > Caudata > Salamandridae > Lissotriton > Lissotriton vulgaris. Next base: position 1,951,336,146 of record NC_141685.1, on the reverse strand, counting down.
TATACAATGAATATGTGGGGCCACAATTGATGCTGGACTATGGACTTGTCTTGCTTTAAGGACCAGCTTCTTAAGACTCCATTCATGAACCAAGACCAGTTTTGTTGACTGAGACTGAGACCCTCTCAGTCTCAGCTTTCTTCTTGGCTCGTGCATTCCCTGACTATGGCCTGCCTTCCTTCAGAGCTCTCTGGGCCGCTTATTGGTTGCTTTCATTGTCAGCTTGGCTAGCTACTGCCTCAACTCTCTTTCAGTCTGTCTGTCCTCCAGTTCCTAGGAGACAGGTTGCGGGAAGAAATGCTGCTGCCGGCTCTGGATCTTGCAGGGGACCTCACGCCTGTGAGCTGTAACTTGCAATTGGCAATTCTCCTCACAGGCTCTGAGGGCCTTCTAAATCTCCTGCTTCTTGAAGCTCCTATTTTCCGGAATCCCCTCTCCCTTCAGAATCCCTTGAGCTCAGCCCTAGTAGTTCTCCAAGTTGTTGAGCTCAAACTCCATGCTGATAGGTGAGTCACAGGTACACACAGTCAGGTAGAATGGAAGTGAATTTGGAAAAAGCAAAAGAAACAAATCAATGAGAATTAAAAAAGAAAATGAATTTGATACCAAATAATTTACATAAGATTTTAGTGTTACCAAAAATCACTGAATGGTACTGCACAATCATCAGTACTGGATTCCACCACTGAGACCAATGTAGGAAATTGGGTTTCTGATTGGGGGGAGGGGTGAAGTCTCTTCTCAAGCAACAACCACAATCCCTGCAAAGGGCAAAGTCAAAATAAAATTATTTTTTGGGTGAAGAATCGTGCCTTAAATTTCAAAGCGCAAATCATTGGCATCTAGTTGTCCGATACCAGGGCTAAGACAAACGTTATAGCCAACCTTTATGGAGTGCAGTTCAGATGTGTGCTGTACATTTAACAATGTTATTTTATTAAAAAGGCTATGCTCTATGTTCAATAAGAACATACCCCACATAAAGTATACACATGACCCCTAGCTTTCCTCTTTGATGCATGATATACATGCTAAATATTGTCGCATAGTGCACGTGCTCTCAGGGACAAAGCCGACTCTTGGATCAGCCCTCTGATTAATTTGTTGGTTTGCCCACCTCTACAGAGCAAAGAGCGTGAGATACAGTTACACATAATCACCAGCGATGTTGGTTTGGGGAGAATGGAAAGACAAAATCAGTTATATGAGCTCATGGGCAAACCAGCAATGACTACATCAAGGGTTTAACACACAAAAAAGTCATGCAGTGTTGTGCCACTTCAATTAAAAGATCTTATTTTGCATTACCCAACACAGTGGCATTCATTGTTTTAGGATTTTGCCTGCACAATTGCCCTGCACTTATCAAAATACTTAGCCAGGACATAGTTGTCCTGTTATTTCAGTGCTGTAAAATGATTTCAATTATATACCAGGGATTTGCTCAATGCTGCAGCTCTACTGCCCTTGTACTCTGTGATCTTTACCTGTCTCTCTTGTAGACAAGATTAGAGTATGCACCAGTTCAAGGGATTGCCCTTATGTTTAACACAATACTTGTCAAAGCTGGGCCCTCCTCATCCCATCATTCATTCCTCCTCGACCCCAAAACCTGTCACCAACTATGGACTCCCTACTGGTGTCTGTGCCCTCAAGAGGTAGGTGGGGGTGCCAGGATGCTCAGCGATACAGAGCCCCCGGGCACGTTCATCCTATTATTTGGGATGGCATTATACGTTGGGATGTTGCTGCTCTCCTTTCTGGGGCTAGATAAGATGAGTGCCAGGTTCAGGAACAGATGTTGTACGGTTCATACTTTCTCAGTAGAACTATGCGTTTGTTGGACAACATAAACATCAAAAATGTGCAAGAATGAATCCAAACACACAAATGAGCAAATGTTGTCCCATGTACTGGTTAGCTCACAGTGCACCATCTATACCCCTCACTGTGTAAGGTAACAGGTGGAATGTGCAACCTCAGAACATAACCCTGACTCCCCAAGGAAATCATGGAAACAGATCTAGAACTCTTTTGTTTGGGAACTCATGCATACCCAAAGAGATCCACAAGAAATACTCAACATCGCATTTCAATATTATTGAAGAAATATGATTCTTGTGTAAAATACATGCTCTGAAATTAAAAGAAGTAAACAAAGCAAAGTAATCAGCATTATGACAATGGTAAAGAAAATAAACAATATAACCATTGTGCTGTTACATGAATTATATGCTTTCACATGAGGACGGTTATATTTTAACACTGTTTGATGACATCAAACCCTTCACTACAGGCATGATTCAACACAAACTCACACCCCTTTTTTAGCAAGCTACGCAAAACCTCAGTTTTTTGTGAAAAATTGGGAACAAACTTGTTATAAAATTCCACCATACCTAAGAACTTTACCAATTCCTCTTTGTCCTTAGGGTATTCCAAGTTAGAAATAGCTTGCCCCAAAGGGTTTGGGTTTAATACCTGAACCAGAAATTAAATGACACAGGTACTCAATTTCCCCAACATTGAATTTGCATTTTTCAGAGTTCAGAGTGAGAGCAGCAGAAAAGAGCCTTTCTAAAAACAGTGTTAACCTTTTATCATGTTATTCAAGGTTAGCACCATGGATATTGTCTTGATATACTTTAATACCAGCAACACCACTGAAAACTCTCTCCATCACCCTCTGAAAAACAGGCCCCTGAGATGGGACCAAAAGGCATCCTGAGACACTTGAAAGAACTAAAATGCATGATGAAGGTGGTAAGGTCTTGCAAACACTGATGACGCTTGACATCAGGTATGCTGATGAAAGGTCCCATGTGGGAAAGTGTTTGGCTCCAGCCACAGAGGACAACATTTCAGTGATATTGGGGAGAGGATAATGGTCCACGAATACTTCTATTCAACTCTTTCAAATCTATGCATAATCTAGCCTCCCCATTGAGAGCCATAACGACTGGAGAGATCCACTCAGTTACCACTACCTCTTGAATGATTCCATTTTTTATTAGCTTATCTAATTCATTTTTCATGGTGTCTTTCACTAGTAAAGGAACACATCTGACCTTTGCTACTTTGGGTACTGCTCCTGGTTTGGTCCTTATGTGGTGAACAGAATTCTTGAGGCAGCCTAATTCCTTGCTAAAGACTTCTGGATATTTCGCAAGCCAGACATCAGCACCATCAGTTAGAGCTTTAACAGCTGGCATATCTTTCAAACACACCAAGGGTGTTTGATTGGGATCTAGGTACACGTAAAGATCCCGCTGGTGGAACCAACTAATTAAAGAATCCCCTCTCATAGAGATATACATTTTCCCAGGAACAATCCTGCCTTTGAATTCAATAGTGCCCCAGAAATACCCCAAAAGGTCAATAACTTCACCTCCATAACCTCTGGGTTTGATGTCTGGCTTGAATAATTTGACCTTGTTACATAGCTGTTCATCATAAAAACTCTTGGGAAGGAGTGTGATTTTGGCACCAGAGTCAAATAGCATTCTTGCAGACCTAATCATTTATTAATACATTCTCAAAAGGCTCCTCATTCCTTAAATCAACAACTTGACAAATCTCAACAACCTCACCATCTTGCTTTTAAACATCAGCTTCCCTAACTTTCTTCTGCTCCCTCTTAGATCTACAGCAACGTGAAAAATGGCCTTTCTCCACAATTGGAACAGGAAACTTCCACCCAGGACAGTCTTTAAAGTTGGCCATGTGCCCAGGATTGCCACACCTAAAAAAAATTAGCTTGAAACAAAGTGCTACTAGAAAGCGAAAAACTTTTAGAAGGTTTGGCTGAGGCCGAAGGCTTATCAGATCCACTCTTAGAGGGAGGTTTTCTACTAACCTCTTTAATCACATCTTTTTCATTTTTCAACACCACAGGTTTTTTTAGCACTCATTACTATTGGTTTGAAGACAAGCTTTAGAATGCTCAGCTCATGTAACTTTAAGATGGTAATAACTTCTTATAAGGAGGAAATATCTTTTTGTCAGAAACTGTCCTTAGCTTTATCAATAAAACAACCAAGCATAAGTTGATCGCTCAACCTCTCCTCCGAGGCTGCACAGAAACAACAAGTAGAAGGTAGTTTTCTTAAAATGGTAATACATTGCTCCACAGTTTCCTCTTGTCTTTGCATTCTCTTCTCAAAATGATAACGCTCAAGAACCATAGATACTCTGGGAAGATAATGTTTGCCCATTTTTCTAACACATATTTTATATTCATTTAAAACAGCAGCTTCACTGTCCGGAAGATCAGGGAGATGTTCAAAGACTTCCTGACCCTTCGAGCCCAGACAATGCATAAACAAAGAGGCTTTCCTTTCCGCACTTAAGGAAGTGCCACAGACTCTAGCATAATTAGCAAACTCTTTTTTCCATTTGATCCACAGAATTAAAGGATCACCAAGTGCAGCTATAAAAAATGGAGCAGCTGTGACATTTTGCATGTTTAAGAATTAAGGAGAAAGCTTGACACAGACGTAAACAATTGTGAATATTTTAAGAAAGATAAAAACAGCTGTGTGTAGAAGTAAACAAAGAGAACGACAGCTGTGCACGTGAATACCTACAATAAATCGCAGCTGTGCACATCGGCGCCAAAGGTAATAATAATAAAGTCAATATTAAGAATTGCAGTTGTGCACATATGCACTCGGATAATATTAAGCTGTGCACATTAGCACAGGTGTAGAAGTATTAAATAACAGCTGTGTGCAAATGCAGCTGTGCATATCAGCGAAGAGGTAGCAATAATAAACTTAACAGAAATAATTACAGCTGTGCGCATCAGCGCAGGTGTACGAGTATTAAATAGCACTGACCATGAAGCACTGAGCTTTTTCCAACAAGCCTCCAGGCAAGGTCAGGCGACAGGCCATAAGCCAACTTTAAGGAGAAAAACCAAAGTAAACAAATAAAGGAAATAATAAAGCTGTGCGCATAAGCACAGATATGAGAATATGAAATAAAAGAAGTGCACGTGAGTGCCAAGCATGAAGCAATGGGCCTGCTCCAACAGGCCTCCAGGCAAAGACAGGCAAGCGTAGGCCTCCTGGCAAGGTCAGGCAAAAGTAGGCCGCGGGGCAATGACAGGCAAGCGTAGGCATCCAGGCAAATTCAGGCAAAAGTAGACCTCAAGGCAAAATTAGGCAAACATAGGCTTCCAGGCGCAGCCAGGTAGGTCACAAAAGAAAAAAAAAATTGCGCCTCTGTGGCGTTGGAGTATGCCAGATGAATGTGAAGCTCCAGGCAAGGTCAGGCAGAGAGAGAAAATGGCACCCGCTTTGCTTCAGGTGCATCAGGTAAGCTTTAAGTCAGGCAGAACCAGGCAAACAACGTTGCAGCGCGCAAAGTCAGGCAAGGTCAGGTAATCAGGTGCAAATGCGAGGAGGCCCAAGGCGGTGCACAGCAGCGCTTTGTAAAGCCAGTGAAACAGATGCCACAAACAGTGAAAAGAAGACCCTATTGTGAGACATTCGGGTACAGCACACCAGAGTGCTCCTCAGGAAGGCAGGAGTAGGGAGGCTGAGAAGTCACCTATGAAGAGTCCTCATGTTAAATGAAGCAAGTCGAAGGCAGCAGTCAAAGGCAGCACACCTGATGGGCCTCTCACAGTAATTAAGGTACAGCAACCTTATATCTTCAAGCATAGAATACATCTTCGAAATGGCTGAGTTGGATAGTTAAGTTGGGTTATGTTGAGGTCCCTCTATGATAGAAGTAGGTTCACTCATCACCAAAATGAAGTGTTCTCCTTAGGATAAGTAGCATGCAGGAGACCAAAAGTAGTTGAAGAAACAGCATATGTTTATTGTACATGTCATGCAAGGGACCTCAGCCACCAACAGTCAAGGCCAACTGACAAAAGCTTTTCAATAATAACATTCTCTCACAACGGAGAGAGTTCCACAATAGAACACATCCTAGCAACCTCAGCAAAGGAGGTTGCACAATACAAGGCAGAGATAGAAAAGGCATAAAAGCAGAATACCACACATTGTATGGCAGTTTTTGCAGATTTTGAATTCTGTAGTTACCTGCCTTTCTTCTTGACCTCTCCCCGTTCTGCACGGAGGACTTATATGAATAATATATATATATATATATATATATATATATATATATATATATATATATATATATATATATATATATATATATATATATATATATATATATATATATATATATGTTCACTCCGATCTCCTGCACAGGCAATACGACGTGAAGGAATCACGAGCCACTCCAGCCGGGTAGGTTCAAAGTATTTTTAATGGGCACAAAAAAGACGCGTTTCGAGCGCATAGGCTCTTGGTCACATGACCAAAACAGACATATTGTTGCTTTAAGTAACATAGGATTTAAGGAAATGAAAGAAAGACTCAATGTTTCCGTCACATTGAGTTCTCTGATGTGCTTTAGAAAAGGTACATTGCATCATTAAAAACATGTAAATGAATAATTTACATAAAGCACATTTTTATACATTTGTGTTTTTATGCAAAACATTGTGTAGAGTTAAGTTCATCTGGCACAAAATAGCGGGTGTAGTACCCAATTCATTTTATAACTAAGGTCATTTAAGTTGGAAGGGGGGAGGGGAGAATCATATTCATGGTTATCAGATTGGGAGGAAACAGACTGTAAGTGGAAATGGCCTAATAAGGGTTGTGACACCGACTATGGTAGATGATATCGCATTGGTCGAGCATAGGGTGACTGGAGTTCAGACAATACCGGGTATAGTACCCATGGTGAGAGTAATAAAAGAGTATATATATACACACATATACACACACATATATATATATATATATATATATATATATATATATATATATATATATATATATATATATATGACGTCCAAAATGCTGCTTGAACGAGCCTCGACCAACCAACGTTGATGCCGTCGGTAGTAGCAGTCGCTACCTCAATATTTTACAAGTAGTGGATCCCACCATGTAGAAGGTCACAGAGACGGCACACCAGGAGATCTTGCACAAATCCTTTATTGTGCACTCTTTAACCAATGACGACGCGTTTCGGCGTAAGCCTTTTTCAAGTAACCGCCATCTTGTATTTTGCCAAACTTATAGTCCCACATTTGTGTCAATGCTCAATGGACATAGAAAAAACACTCTGCTAGGTACTAAGCGTATTTTACATTCAAAGCAAATATATACAAAAATATACAGACATTTGGTATACTCAAAGCAAATATATACGAACATTTGGTATACTATAATGTATGAAAATGAGTGTCAGTCCGTCAATAGGTGGGAGCATGTGGTGTAATTGAGTTTGGCGATAGTCACATTACCTATCAGATGATGGAGTTCCGATATCGGTCAGATGATAGTGACTGAGAACTGCCCCAGGCGGTGTGTCTGTGGGGTGATGTCGTTCTATGTGTGCCTCGCATCCATTACTATAGCCCGTCAGATTTGGGACTGTAGTCCGTAATATCGTAAAGACGATAACCCCGGAACAATATAAGGGCGGGGACTGACGGACGAGGGCTAAGTCAACCGGGAAATGTAGTTTCGTAGGTGACAGTGGGGGGTTCGAGAACGGAGTCTCGAAGTTGCGTGGTAAAAGGGAGCTCCCTAATTGGATGCGAAGAGTGGGCACTAGGACCCGGTCTGATCCTGTAATGGATGGATGAATCAGTATCAAACGCGGTTAAACACTCCCACTGCTTCAAATGTAACCAATCAAATGTGTCCGTCGTTGTTGCATGAGCACTTTAAATTTCTTGCAACTCTCTCAGTGCGTCATGTGACCAAGGCCTCTGTGTAGGCCGAAACGTTATGCTGGCGTGGTGTGCTGAGGAATAAAGAAACTCACCTGCACTCTGGGTCTTCCGTGTTTTTCCTGTCAGATGGCCAAGAATTCAAGTCTGTCGCAGTAAAGGCGCAAGTGTGGAAATATATATATATATATATATATATATATATATATATATATATATATATATATATATTCACCGAAAAAAACATAGGTTTCAGGCCCTATATTTGAGATGTCATCAGTGATTTCACTGACCATGTCATGAATGATGTAATATGTGACATCATCATCAGTGGATTGCGGGTGCGCGAAATATAGTTAGTACAACTAACTATGTAGGAGCAAATTCAATGGTTTTGTATGAGTGAAATGTCCAGCTAACTATAAAACCCCTAAAACTTATAGTTTTTTGAGTGAATTTTAAAGGTTTTTTAAATGCTAATTCCTAACTATATAGGGCCTGAAACCTATGGTTTTTTCGGTGAATTTCAAAGGTTTTTTAAATGCTAATTCCTAACTATATAAGGCCTGAAATCTATGTTTTTTTCAGTGAATTTGCAAGGTTTTTAAATGCTAATTCCTAACTATATAAGGCCTGAAACCTATGATTTTTTCAGTGAATTTCAAAGGTTTTTTTAATGATAATTCCTAACTATATAAGACCTGAAAGCCCACTAGGAATCTCCAGTATGCGCCAGGGGACTGCATTGCGTAGAGGTGTAATGAAGCTACGCCCCTTTTTACACCTCTGTGCAACGCAGCCCCCGTGCATGTTTGAAGAGGGGGAACTAAATCCCCTTGCAAACTGGGGGCCCCTGGGGGCCAACTAGCCCACCTGGAACCTCCAGTATGCGCCAGGGGGCTGCATTGCAGAGGTGTAATGAGGCTATGACCCTTGTTACACCTCTCTGCAACGCAGCCCCCTGGCGCGTTTGCAGAGGGGGAACTAATTGCCCTTGCATACTGGGGGTCTCTGGGGGCCAACTAGCCCACCTGGAACCTCCAGTAGGCGCCAGGGGGCTGCATTGCACAGAGGTGTAATGAGGCTATGCTCCTTTTTACACCTCTATGCAACGCAGGCCTCTGGCGCCTTTGCAGAGGGGGGACTAATTCCCCTTGCATACTGGGGGTCCCTGGGTCATATCTGCCCAAACGTCGATATTCTGAATGATTGAAAATGACTTTTCTTGATAAACATTTGGATTTGGATTATCATGTCCAATACGTTGGAATTTTTGAAAGAATGACTTTGAGGATGCTATAAATTACTCAAGTCTGCCCGAATTGTGTGGGTAAAATTGATACCTAGTCACTTTGAATAAGAATGTACTTACGTCTCGTCTAACATTTGGAAGAAATATCTAGTTATATGACAACAGGATACCGACATAACTTGAAGGAAATAGGAACGCCCTGAAGAAGTTCTGTTGTACAGAACGAAACGCGTCGGCTGGCTGTAGTACATAAACTTAAGGAAAATAAAAGCATTTGAATATATACCAAGATTCAGCGCTTCAATAAGGACTCTAAGTGATACGATTTGATTGGACTTATTGTGCAAGTGGTGCTGTGCCAAACTTTGGAATATTTTCCACTACTCTCTACTACTTACTCTGTACTACTCAACTACTCTCTGATATTCACTCTCTACTACTCATTCTCTACTACTCTCTACTACTCTCTCTCTACTACTCACTCCCTACTACTCACTATCTACTACTCTCTACTACTCACTCTCTACTACTCTCTACTCTCTATTACTCTCTACTACTCACTCTCTACTACTCTCTCTCTACTACTCACTCTTTACTACTCACTCTATACTAATCTCTACTACTCACTCTCTACTTTTCACTCTCTACTTCTCTCTACTACTCACTCTCTACTTCTCTCTCCCTACTACTCTCTACTACTCACTCTACTACTCTCTACTATTTTCTCTCTGCTACTCACTCTCTACTACTCTCTACTGCTCACTCTCTACTACTCTCTACTACTCACTCTTTACTACTCTCTACTACTCACTCTCTACTGCTCTCTACTACTCACTCTACTACTTACTCTCTACTACTCTCTACTACTCACTCTCTACTACTCACTCTCTACTAATCTCTACTACTCACTCTACTATTCACTCTACAACTCTCTACATCTCACTCTCTGCTACTCTCTCTACTGCTCTCTACTACTCTCTACTACTCACTCTCTACTCTCTATTACTCACTCTCTACTCTCTACCTCTCTCTACTTCTCTCTCTACTAGTCTCTACCTCGCTACCTCTATTTCTCTACCTCTACCTCTCTACCTCTACTAGTCTCTACCTCTCTACCTCTACTTCTCTACCTCTACCTCTCTACCTCTACACCTCTACCTCTCTCTACACACACACACATATACACATATATATGCATATATATGCATATGCATTTATATATATGTATATATATATATATATATATATTCACTGAAAAAACCATAGGTTATAGACCATATATAGTTAGGAATAAGCATTTACAAAACCTTATTTTACTCGCATAAAACCATTGAAATTCCATATATAGTTAGTTGCACTAACTATATATCGTGCACCCGCAATCCACTGCTGATGATGTCACATATTACATCATTCATGACATGGTCAGTGACATCACTGATGACATCACTGATGACATCTCAAATGACATCACTGATGACATCACTGATGACAACATCCAGTGACTGTATGTTTCTGTAAAGTTAAAATATGTCTCACATATTGAAGAATGAGTGGATGTATAAGTGTCTGGATGAAGGATTTAGTAGGTGCATGACTGACTGTATGAGTGAGTGATTAAATGTGTCTCACTGAGTGCACGGGTTAGTGACTAAACTGTCTTAATTTGTGCATCAGTATGTCTGTTGTTGTGTAAGCTGCTGTATGTGTTGATCAGTAGCTATATGAGTAACTATATGGGTTATTGATTGGTTGCCCAAGTATTTGTATGGGAGACTGAGTATGTGTGTGGGTGGCTGGGAGGTGTATGACTCTGTGCATAGATGTGTGAGCAGTTGATTCACTAGATGTATGGGTTCAAAAGTGCAGGTGGAAACAGCTGTATGGGCAGTTGACTGTGTGCATGAGTGTATTGGTGAGTGAATGGATATCTCAGTGCTACATGTCAAAGTAAGTACATATGTAAAACACAGAACATGTGAGAGTTGACATATATAAATACCTGTGGATAAGAGCCAGTGAATGTGTGAGTGGCTGTATGGATCATTGTGAACTTCAATCAAGGATTGTATAAAAGAGTAAATATGTGTTAGTATATGTTTGAATAAGTAAGGTGTGTATAACTGTATAGTTGAGGAAATGGAGGTGTGATTGACACTTGGCATGACTGACTAGGTGTGTGAGTAACTCCATGGATGAGTGACAGTCTGTGAGTGTCTGTTTACACTGAGTGTATGTAGGTTATATTAGAGTCTGAAGAGGTTCAACGTATTATCACATGAATGATATCATCAGTGATATGATCAGTAAAGACAAATGAGATGTCATCAGTGATGTCATCAGTGATGTCATTTGAGATGTCATCAGTGATGTCATCAGTGATGTCACTGACCATGTCATGAATGATGTAATATGTGACATCATCAGCAGTGGATTGCGGGTGCGCGATATATAGTTAGTGCAACTAACTATATATGGAATTTCAATGGTTTTATGCGAGTAAAATAAGGTTTTGTAAATGCTTATTCCTAACTATATATGGTCTATAACCTATGTTTTTTTCAGTGAATTTCATTGGTTTTTTAAAAGCTAACATCTGTAGCTGTAAAATGTATTGTTCTTTAAATCCAAAAATATATTTTAGATGTCTATTGATATTTTTTTTTTTTATATTTTTTTTCTTCGCTTCCAGTTCGCGAACCGGGAAGCTTTCCGTTAGCTCATCTTGATGCCGCGACCTAGTCCGCGAACCGGTAAACGTTTCGTTTGCGCAACTGTGACGCGTCGCGGAAGCGCGACGTATCACTTTGTCACGTAATGCGTCTTATGACGCGCCACGTTAGCGCTCCCGGAAGTGCTCCGGACAGCGAACCGGAAGCGATCCGGGACGCGGCGCGCACCGCGTAACGTGAGCGGAACAAGTCATGTGACTTGTTTATAAAACTTTTCATTGGTTCATTTCACTTTTAGTTTCCAAATGATGTAAGACTAGGTCATATGACCTAAAAATAACACTTTTCATTGGTTTAGAACTTTTGCTTTTCCCAAATGATGAAAACCCCTCCTTCTTTCCTCACTCTGACTTTCATCTTGGTGAGAGAAAGACCATTTACCTATAATTGAGCAATGGCTTCTGTACTTGCTTCAGCTGGTGCACCCCCGCCACCACCTCCACCTCCTCATGAGAAGAGAGGACCATCCTCTCGGTTCATCGCCAACACAGAGGAGGAGGAAGAGGATGAACTTGAGGAAGAGGAGAGAGAAGAACAAGAGTTCTTACAGGAGTTGCCCCGTGTTTCCCGTCGGAAAACTAGTTTTATCTGGCAGTTTTTTTCAATCCCTCAAGGGCAGAAGAAAGTCAATGCAAAATATGCCACCTGCCTTATCTGTAAACAAAGGCTATCAAGAGGCACTGAAAAAAAGTATAGCATGGGAAACTATACTTTGCATCGCCATATGACCAGGTGGCATCCACTCACCTACAGCCGTGCAGAGTTGCGTGACCTGCAGGATAATCCCCCAACAACTCCTGTGGCCAGGTCAACCTTGCATATCTCTTTGACTGGAGGAGAGGCACAGGAAACCGTGCCAAACATTCAAAAGAACTTTAAACACATGAAACTAACCTGCTTGTATTGTGGGGCATTACTTTCATGTGGGAACATGAGTATAAACTTAATGAACATTGCTTTCGAAAACCACAATTGCCCTAACCAACCCAGACAATAATTTTTTTTTTTGCTCCTGTTGAGCCCTTTTCAATGCCTGTTTTTTTGTTGTTTCCCCTCCTTCAAAAACAAAAAAAACATAAAACTGTTCAAAAATACAAAAAAATCAAAAAATGTTTAGAAAAAAAAAAAAAAATAATAAAACAACCAAAACATAAAAAAAGTTCTTTTCAGAACTACCTCCCCTTTCAAATAAAATTGCTAGAATGTTTAGCACTCTGGCAAGCTCTATTTCTTTTGGTTCGCTTTCCCGTTAGCTGCCCGGTTCGCGAACTAGAAGCGAACCAACATTTTTTTTTTTTTTAAAAAGAAGAGTTAGTATAAGGGAAGTAAACAGAGAGTAATGTTAAAAGAAAGACAGCTATAGGGAGTAAACCAGAGATACTGTTTAATAGATCTATTTAACGAAGAAAAGATGGAAGAGGGTATAATTGCGAAAAACAAAATGGATAAGGAAGTGAAAGAAAAAAAAGAGAGTAGAACAATAACAAAGAAGAGTTTCTTGGAGAATGTGAGTGAATGTTCAAAATAAGATTAAAACATGTGGAATAACAGAGAGAAAAAATAGAAAAGAGAAAAGAAAAAATAACTGAAAAAGATTAATTGAAACAGCAAAGAAATGTAAATAACATAGAGCCATATCATCAACATAGGCAATAAAAGTTTTGCTTTTTTTATCAGCAGAAATATGTCGCCAAAGCATTCTTATTAGCTTGATACATATGACTCCAAGTGAGGCCTGTCTTGCAACATGGTGCATCTTTTTCATCAGTGCTGCATCGGTTTCATGTGGCACGGTTTTAAAACAGCATAATACATTTGCCTAAATGCATCAATTTGTAATTTTGACGCCTCATAACATATCTTTTGCACCGCCACTGCGTCACAAAACTGACGCACAGTGGCGCAAAAGAGGCAAACATATATCATAAATCTGTCCCTAACATTTTAAATAATTAATTCAGGATGACGACAAGGTGTGGTGTCTCCTGAGGTTTGTTTAAGGTGAGACCTACTCAGGGTTACAGATCAATTTTACGCTTGTTGAAGAATACAGAGGAGATAATACATGTGAAGGCCTACCAATGAAGTAAGTCATGTCCCCTTATTACATCATTCATGACATGGTCAGTGACATCATCAGCAGTGCATTGCGGGTAAAAAGAGTAGAAAACATTTACCTTAAAATTCTTGTAAACTTTTTAAAATATTTTTTCATACTTTCAATCTGTAAAAGAGAGAACAAACATTTCCAAAAATATTAAAACATGTATTTAAAAATTAGAAAAGAGAAGGGAAAAGGTTCAAAAACAAACTGTTTTTCAACAACTTTGACATTTACAGAAGCCTCTGCTTCTCTACGTCCCCTACACAATCCTAAAGATATATATTTTAAACAAACAGTATCTTCATGCTGATGAAGTGAGGCCTATTTTGGAACATGGTGCTTCTTTTGCACTGCTGATGTCTCACAATAGTGATGCAATAGCAGCGCAAAAGAGATGTAAAGCCATCATAAAATTGTGTCTAACATTGTAAATGATTGTTTCAGAATGGAAATAAGATGTGTCCTTTCAAGAGGTTTCTTTGAGGTGAGGCCTATTCAGTTTTTTAATAAAAACAGTACCTAGAAGTACTGCACTGTAAGCATTAACTTTGACACTTACAGAAGACTCAGTTTCTCTATATCTACCTTACATTTCTAAATGTATATCATAAGTACAAAAAGTAGAACATTAACTATACATATTAAATGGTTTATTTTTGCTGTTCTCAGAATGTATCAAATTTCACTTAAATCAGTGACTTGAAGGTATTCATCATGTAACAGCGGGGAAAAAAAACCACAATCAAAATGATTGTGTTTAAAAAACCCATACAACCTAAGAAATCTGAATTCAAAACTCCTTAAAATTAACTTACTTTCCATAACGTCGAAGGATGTCCTATGAACAGCGTCCACTCTGTTGTGCTATAAATATTTTCAGCCCGCCACTTTCTGAAAGAAAACCTCCATCGTTTTGAAAAATATGTTACATACAATAAAACACTTCTCACATTCTACCACATGTTTCCCCTTTGCCAAATCATGTTGCAGCGATTCACAACTCTTGTAATTCTTCCAATCAAATCCCGTCATTTTCTATTTTCGCAACTTTCAAAAAGAAAACATTTAAGATTATTTTCACAATTCTGGACTACTAATATCTTACCCTTCTTTCTCACTCATGTTCTCCTTTTCCTATGACACTGATACTGCTTACTATGAAGCAGACTTACTTGCATCAGGTTTATATAGTTGGATTTTTAAATTGACATTATCATTAAAAGTTTTGGACCAATAATCTAGACAGCATTGCAGACTTACATTCCCTCTACTTCATGAACGTTTTGCAATTCCTCAGAGGAAATCCCAAGATTCTTTCCTTAAAATTTTGGTTTTAAAAACACCAGGTAAGAATTTTTAAGGTCAAACGGCAATTTTTTTTTGAAAGTTACAACAGAATCGTTGCAGAATGACCAGCCGTTTCGAGACTTTAAATAAGCTGTGTAATGTCCTGATGTTGTTGAAGGACCATCGTGATAGATAATTGCTACAGTTACAAAAGTCCTTCCTGATATTGACAGCTGAGAAGCAACAACATTTTTTATTAAAGTTGACAATTTTGATCCATCAGGCCTACATCGTTGGATCATTAAAATGACATACTGGCCATATCTTCGTATAAATAATGTTGACATCATTTCAGATTTACATTGGCTACACTCCATGTTGTGATCCGCTGCATTTACTAGCTTATTAAAGGAGACTGATTTACTGTCTGGCAAAGTTAAATATATAAATCTTTCTGAATCTACACTAGTAGTACTTGATACCATACAGTTCTCGCAGTCATGCTGCCATTGATAAGAAAGCCCAAACAGGTGATCTACATCTACACCCTCATCTTGCAATACATCAAGCATATACATTAAAAACTCCTGACAATCCTGCTGATTATTTTCAGAGAAGTCTGTTTGACCTGAACATTCATCTAACAGATAACGAACTTCAGACACACTTTCTACTTTTGTTCGATCAGTGCTACATTTCTCTAACACAGAATTCAACAAACAGCATAAACTTTGTTCCGAATTGAACACAATCTGTTCTTTTAAAGTCTCTAGTGAAAAGAGAACATTAACCACTACATTTGCGTAGCAGTTGACACCAGAACTGTTTTCAAATTGAAAACCGACAACATCTTCAACAGAATCCACTTTCTTTCTGCATACAATTTTCGGTTCATCGTCTTTTGGGCTTTTTGCTACAACCTCCCTACTATTACTGATATTTCTTCGTTTCCAGCCTACCACACGTTTCTCAAACAAAGGATATTGAGGCAAATGTGGCGCATACTCTTTTCTTAACCTATTGTATTCTTTAACACAATCTAGATCCGCACAAATGTTTGTGACATCACAGTCAATCAGGTACGATCCCGATAAAGTTCTAACTCGTGACAATGCCACATATGCCATACCCTCCTTGAACACAGAACTGCCAATATTCACCAATGCAGTATCTACACTTAAACCTTGCGATTTATGGATTGTCACCGCATATGCCAAGCAAACAGGAAACTGTTTACGGCGAACATATAAATCTTTAACAAGCAAAAACCTAGCAGAACAACGACCAATTAGCTGTACTTCCTCAATGCCATCAAATTTAATTTTTAAAAATTCAATTCCATCTCTACTTCTGTATTTCTCAAAATCAACAACATTACCCATTGATCCATTTACCAGACCTCTTTCAACATGTAAATTCCTTCTCAAAATGATTCGGCAATTTAAACACACATTCAAAGTCTTTTCAAAACCCGCTGTTTTAGATATAGTCTTCTCTAATGAATCCAATTTTGATTTCAAATTCTCAGACAAAATAATTGTTGATCCCATATGCTCTATTTTGTCAATAGCTTCAAGTTGCACAATCTCTTGCTTTTCTAAATTCAACATTTTGTTGTTGAAGATGGCACATTCTGCAAGAGTTGGCATCAAACATATTCCAGATTTCTTCTCAGTAATTTTCTGAAAAATATTCTCAGGCACAACGTCTTGTTCGGGATATAAATTTGACAGTAATCGTGCATGTAAAGCTTCTTTCCCATGCTCAGTCACTTTTCCAATTCTAACATCTTGTAGAATATTCTTGTAATCTTCATCCTTCGCCTGATGCATATTTTCATGCAGTTCAGCATAATTGAAATTTAACCATATATTGACGTTGCCAATGCTCCCTAGACACTTCCTGGTATCTTCATGCGTGAGTATTTTGAACACAGGTTGTCCTTTTACTGGTGTCAGCTGCAGAAGGTCTCCGAAAACAATGATGTGTTTGCCACCAAATAACACATCATATTCAGTTTTAAGAACTTCTTGCATTCTCAAATGCACAAAGGCAAGCATGACATTGGAAACCATGCTTACTTCATCAATGATAAGAAGTTTCATTTTCCTCAAGACTCTTGAAACTTCACAACAAGCATCTCCAGATAACTTGTGGTATTGTAATTTGTTGTCATGCTCCACCGGCAGCATCAGTATACGATGCAAAGTAATCCCTTTAATGTTATGTGCAGCCAGCCCAGTTGGAGCGGTGACAACACAAGACAGCGATGACTCAGTCCTTTCCTGCAGATAACAAGAAATTGCTTTAATGAGGAAACTTTTTCCAGTTCCCGCTTCTCCACTCACGTACAGTCAGACAGGCTTCAACGATGTACATGAGCACTCTTTCTTCTCATGACTTAATCCATGCTCAATTTGCTTGGTAACTTCATCATATATTTTCCTCTGCTCAACGTTAAGTTGTTTTTCCAAGTCTTCTAAGTTAACTGCATCCTCCTGAGCATGTGCCATGGCTCTTTCCACTTCATTCATAGCAGTGGCAGCTTCATTTTCGATAATAGGTCCTCCTAGTGGATCCTGACTCAATGAAAGAGAACTCTGACTGTCCTGAGAACTGTCTCTAGCAATCTCAGCTGCAATCGTTGCTTCCTGCTCAATTTCCAAAGTCAACATTTCTTGATATTTGGGAAAAGCAGGACATTCTATGGTCTCCTTAGCAGCAGTGAAAGAGTCTTCGTAACAGAGGAAATCTCCAAGCAGTTCCTCTTCTGCACGCCAAGGCTTGAAAAGTTGCAAAAGTGCTAAATAGAAAAACTCCTTTTTTTCTGGAGATTCGCCACTCAATTTTCGATGGTTTACTAATTGGCATTTTCTTTGCTTGACCAGACATCCCTCACTTCCAATTACAGCATACACTCCTTTCTCAATATCTTCTTTGATGTTCCTCTTGAATATATAATTTTGTAGAACCTCATATAGACAAACATTCTCAAGGTGACTGCTTCGATTTGGATAATATGTATCCAACATGTTGGTCTTCAAAATGTCGGTACTGTTTGGTTCCTTTTCTGCCAAATACTCAATTTCCCGGACAGGTTTTAGAACTCGATTTCGCGTTGCAGCAAGACCAAGACTCGCCCAAACGATACTCCTGGATTTGGCATAGAGACTTGCTGAAGACAACCGGTCACAACATTCGTAAGCTCCGATTTCTCGATGCGACAACATCTTCAGACTGAAACTGTACAACTTCTTGCTGAGGCTCTTTTCATGGGAAATGTCCTCCCACATATCCTTCAATTCTGTCTTTTCTTTTTTGGTGATGTAAGATGTCACATACCGAGCCACAGCCATACAGTTGTCAGCCACAAACTGTATATCCATGTTAGCATTCCACATGGACAAAATCACTGGGTTGTAGTCGTTGATGTACTTGGACTCTTCGTTCCTTTTCAAATTGTATGTATTTTTGGGTGATTTCCTCGTCACATTATTTCGCAGCGAAGAC